>NC_090940.1:409320774-409945774 GCF_040938575.1 Ambystoma mexicanum
CAAACTCCTTTAATTTTGCCACCAGCCATTCCCATATATTGAATCAAATGCTTTGACTGCATCTGGGGATAGAATGGCGTACTCTGCCTGAGAATTTGCAGTTTGTGCCAGTACGTGCTGGTGCCTGTGTATGTTCAACGCAGTGCTGCGTCCCGGGATGAAACCAATCTGATTACAGTGGATCAAACCTCCTATTACCCTCTTCAGCCGCTTAGCAAATATTGTGGTTAAGATCTTGACATCGTAGTTCATCATTGCTAGTGGGCGATATGAGTCACAATCATCTGTTGGCTGTCCTGGTTTGGTTATCGGGACCACTAGTGTCTCCCTCATAGATTATGGCAGTATCCCTTTCTCCTTTGCTTCCATGAACACTTCTAGCAACACCGGGGACACAGTGGACTCGTATGTCTTATAGAACTCCGGAGGGAGCCCGTCACTCCCGGGTGTTTTGCTCGAGGCAAGGGATATGATTGTCACTGATATGTCTTCCGCTGTTATGTCCATCTCTAACTCCTCCCTCTGAGCTGCTCCTAGTTTGGGCAGGCCTATTTTCCTCAAGCGTACCCAGTATATCTTCTTGGGGCACTAGCCGTTCGTGCCCATACAGGCGGGAGTAGAAGTCCCGAAAGGTATCATTAATCTTTTGCTGCGTTTTGTGTGTCGTGACCGTTTCATCTTTTAGTTCTGTGGTCGGGTGCTTTGGGGGTTCCCTCCTGCACAGCCACGCCAGCAGTATACCTGGCTTATTGCCCTCTGCATGTGCTATGGCTGTTTTAACTGAGTAGCCGAATTTCGAAAACCTTCCCCATGCGTCCCTGCAGTTACCCCTTAGCTGCGCCAACGCCTGATGGTTCTCGCTTGTGTCCAACATTTGTGATTCTTTTTGTTTTATTTTGTTTTCCCATCTTTCCAGTTCCAGTCGTGTTTTCCTGGTGCCCCCCATGCTAGCAATGACCTCGCCCCGCACCACCACCTTCATGGCCTCCCAGAGTGTGCTCCACCTTTCTACACTGCCCACATTTATCTCAATATATTCCTCTAGTTTTTTTCTTAGGTCTTCCCTGAAGGCTTGGTCTGTCAGTGCGTTGGATATTGACCTGCCCATGTATTGCGCCTCTTCCATCTGTGCTAGTTACGTCCTAGCCATAAATATATAATCGATCCTGGTGTACAGGTGGTGTGGCGAGGAGAAGTAGGAATAGCTTCTATCAGTTGGGTGCAGTTCCCTCCACACATCCACTAGGTCCAGGGCCCCTAGTAGCGTGTTCAGCACCCCCATTGCCGCCTCATTTCTAGCAGCTGGTTGGCTGGATTTATCGAGCTCCCAGTCTCGCACACAGTTAAAATCGCCAACCCAGATGTAAATGGTTTGCTGCGTTAGGTGGGGCTCTTGCAATAGACACTCTTTTCCTCTTGAGGAAGGACTTCACTCGGTTCCTACGCATGTATGTGCCCTGTCCCTTGAAGTTCCAGGTTAACACCTTGATGTCTGCAGTCATATCAATATTGTGCACTTCCCCCAAAACATCCCATGTCCGCACACCCATCCCCCATCATGCACTCCCCCATCCTCCCCTATGGTGCGAATAGCCTTCACCCCAGTCCATTCACTACTTGATTCCTGCACTTGCCACACTTTGCTTGTCACTTTGGTCGAAGAATTCAGAACTTGAACAATAACAAACACATTTAGAACCAAAAAACTACGCTCAGCAGTCGCATACCAAATGCAGCGCCTCGAGCGCCCCCGCACCTCCTTGATCTGTCTGGGCCGTCATGTGCGGGTCATGTGGTGTTGGCAACAGACCAACACCTAACGATTCACGGGGTGGGACTTCCAGTCGCAAAGCAGGAGGTCCGGTTTTTCCCCTGTCGTTCATGTAGTTCTTGGATACGGTAACTATAGGTGTGAATCAGTTAGTTGTAACACTCCAGTCATCCCTTCAGTTATCGTGCTCCCCCCTCTCCCTTCTTCTTTCCAGACCTTGTGGTTCTCAGGTGACAGCCTCTTCGCCCCGGTCTAGGTTGTTATGCTCTAGCCACATCGTGGCCTCCGCTGGTGTTTCAAGAAATACGGGTCGCCGCTGGGTACATCAACATGTATTTAAGGTTCAATTTTCTGAGTCTAGCCTTAATCGGCACGAAGGAGTTACTTTGTCGTTGCACTGCCGGTGGGTAATCTGGATATATGGCTATGGTAGAGTTGTCACATCGGATCTCCCCACCTTCTCTTGAATATTTCAGGATGGTTTCCCTGTCACGGAATTCAGGATCCTCGCTATCATGGGGCGGGGGTGGGAGCCTGGTGGCATTTTTTCTGCAAGGATCTGTGGGCTCTTTCCACCACAAAACGCTGTGAGAGACTGCCCGCTCCGACTTCCTGAAGTATTAAGTTCTCCACGAAGTCTGTGGAGTTTGAGCCTTCCATCCCTTCTGGAATTCCTAGGAGGTGAACGTTGTTTCGCCGGTTCTGCCCTTCAGCATCTTCTGATCGGGCCTCTAGTGTCACATTTTTCTTCTCCAGTTCCGACAGCCTCTTTTCAAGATCCTTGGTAGTGGCCATCATTTCCTTCGGCTCCGGTGCCGGTGGGTAATCTGGATATATGGCTATGGTAGAGTTGTCACATCGGATCTCCCCACCTTCTCTTGAATATTTCAGGATGGTTTCCCTGTCACGGAATTCAGGATCCTCGCTATCATGGGGCGGGGGTGGGAGCCTGGTGGCATTTTTTCTGCAAGGATCTGTGGGCTCTTTCCACCACAAAACGCTGTGAGAGACTGCCCGCTCCGACTTCCTGAAGTATTAAGTTCTCCACGAAGTCTGTGGAGTTTGAGCCTTCCATCCCTTCTGGAATTCCTAGGAGGTGAACGTTGTTTCGCCGGTTCTGCCCTTCAGCATCTTCTGATCGGGCCTCTAGTGTCACATTTTTCTTCTCCAGTTCCGACAGCCTCTTTTCAAGATCCTTGGTAGTGGCCATCATTTCCTTCGGCTCCGTTTCGGTGGTCATGACCCTTTCCGTAAGGTTGCGAACATCTTGGCGTATCAGTTGAGTATCTGATTTGATCTCTTGAATTTTTGTGTCAATAAATGTTCTCAATCGCATCTAGTATCTGGTTCTCATTAGCTCCGGCCACCGTGGGAGTTTGGCCTTTTGGCGGCTCCACTGCACCCTGCGGCTGCTCCTTGGGTCTGGCCGCGTTAAAGGAGTCCATGATGGTGGGGTCCTTTTTGCCTTTGGTTGAGGGCATAGTTGCTGTATTGGTGTTGATGACGTTTAGTGGTTATCCAGGGCCCAGCCACTGGTCCGAAGTGCTGGGATCACCAACTCAAGTGTGAGGCAGGTGTTGCCTAGTGGTGGCTATCTTTGGTTGCTTCTGGCATTGACTAAGCCACACTTAGCTTTATTAGCATTATCTAGAGTACAGGGGTCTGTTCAGCGTGGTATGGCAGGTTACTCGCTCGTAGCTCTGGTGTTCATTTGGGCCAATTGTGGAGCAGATGAAGTGGATGTGGCCCCTGGTTCCGGGGATTGTGCGGTGCTCCTAGTTTTGTGGTAGAGTTCCAGATCCCATGTGGCAGTGGGTGTACCCGATCCCCTGTTCAGTACTTCTAGTTCCTCACACCCACAGGCTTGTGTTGGGGTGTTCAGTTGTGGCGCACTATGTACTTTATGATCTCGTTGATTTCAGCAAGCAGAGGAAGCTCCCCAGTGTTGTCTTATCCACCTGCTTGGGTGGTCCGTTTGTCCCTGGCCGTGTGTGTTCGGGAGTATCTCCCCCTTGTTCCTTCCAGATACAAGCTGCCCTTTTTCACTTCTCGTGTCTTGTTGTCACCAGAGTTTGCTGTGTTCGAGGGGTAGCAGTGCGGGCAGCTACATTGCCATTTATCAGCGTGCCCTCCACCCAATCAGGTCATAGATAGTACTAATGGGGCCTTTAGTAGCGACACTGATGCAAGCTTCTGCCACGTTGTGCTGCACGCCCGTGTGCTCTTGGATTTGCCCTACGGGCTGCTATGAACCATATGGCGTTCAGGCTCTTGTCCGCTTGCGTGCTTATGAGAGCGCCCCGTTGGCCCACAGTGGGCAGCCTACCAGTGGCGTACCTCTCTAATGTAGGCTTTGGGCACTGTTGCGTGGCTTATATTGCCGTGTCCCTCATGAGTGGTGATCGCACTGTGTGTTGCCCACAGGCGCTACGCCTTCTTACAGGGGAAGCGCGTCATGCACTACTATCCCTCGCAGTACACGCCCTGTTTGTCCGGACCCTCAGTGTTATATTGCTGCAGCTGTCCAGATTCGCAGCGGGGTTGTCACTGCCCTCACCTTGCAGCGCTGCTGTTCTGTCCAGTCCCCCGTGTGGTCCCATGGCATGCTGCCACGGTTTGACGTTGCTGCGCCCCCCGCGCTCCTCACCTCCAGTTGCTGGACAGTATGTGGTCCTTTGCCCTTCATCCGCCTCTTCGTCAGGCAAGCCTGGCGCGTTGTGGGGACCGGCTCGCCTTGCTTCCGGTCTGCTGCTCCTCCGTTCAGTGTCAGTTTGTCCTGGGCTCGGCGTCTGGCTGCCAGCAGTTCTTGCTTGCGTCGTCAGTAAGGGACCTCTTCCACTGTTCGCAGCAGTTGGTTCGGTGGGACGGCTCTCTGGTTGTTGCCCCTCCTCCTCATTTCGGGGTTGCCGCGGCGTCCGCCATCTTGCCGGCCTCAGGTCTCACAGTTACAGCTTCTCTTCCTCGGTCATACAGCTCTGATTTTTGCCATTCTTTCACTGCGGAGCTAGGCGAACGCTTTACACATCCTTAAATGCGTGCAGCTCTTCTTGGGACCTCGCATACCATTAGTGTTCAGGATCGTAGTAAGGATCATGACGAGAGGTCTATCCAGGAGCTTCCTCACTCTTTGAGCTCAGGCCACGCCCCCCCTGACATAAATATTCACATGCATGTATTTCATACACTGCGCTCACTAGGATTCTGTCTTTAATAATATAGAAGCAACAAGAAGGTGACATATGTGTTCAACACTTAGTTACAGCCTCTGACCGCAACTGCCTTCCTCAAACAAATTGCGGGGTTTTCTCTTCTGCAGTAACCGAGCAGAAATGTTTCACGTGTGCACCTTATGCAATGCGAGACCCTAGATTCTCTTCTTCCTAGTACTTGTAGCCACAAGAAGATAGCATATGTGTTGCACACTCAGTCGCAGACACCCAATGTGATCTTTGTCCCCCCACCAATTCTGTGATTTTTGCTTCAATAGTGCATTATATTCAGTCTGAATCCCACAACGTGGCCCAGAAACCCTTGCTTATTCAACATCATTAAAGTCTGTGCCAAGCTATTAAGTCTGACTATCATGGCCCCCACAGACACTTGATTTAGAGACTCATGCATTCCTAATAATTGCAACATGCATGAACTACTCCTCTTAAAATAATTAAGTTTGGATCCAAAGGCCTGATCCAATTACTGTCCTATTACCAATGTCCAGTTTCTATTGAAAATCTTGATCAAATCACCTACTTTACAACTTCAGCAATTCACACAGGGCTCCATACTATTGGGCCCACTCCAATCTGTCTTTTGTCCAATGAGCGGGACAGAACTTGCGATAATCAATATTATGGATAACCTATCGCAAATCCCTGATCAGAGAAATATTGTGCATTTTATACTCTGAGGTTATCTTCCACTTTTTAGAGCTTAGAATACATTCTCTTGGTCAAATGACTTTAAGGGGTGCCAGGAGTTTCAACTTATATCACTCTTTTGATTACTTACTTCTTATCTAATAGAACTTCTAGGGTGAAGATGGGAGATTCTTCATCCCAACCAAAAGTCATGGTTTGTGGTGTGCACATGACTCTTGCATTTGACCATTGTCATTCGATATCTATATAAAACCCCTCCACAACTTTCTTTTTGTTTCCAGCCCTGCAGTATCTGAAACCAGTCCTTAATAAGTACAGTGACATTGTTCTTTCAGGCTTCAGCATCCCTATTCAACAGATGATAAAACCTTGGGATTTATACTCAACTCACCCTTTCTATGTTGGAGAAGATTAACTCAATTCTTAGAGCCAACAACTACCACCTTAGGTTCCTGGGACAACTTTGTTCTCTGCTCTCAGAAACCATTATCAGATCTAAGATTGATTATTGCAACACTCTTATTGTGGGGTCCCCTGATTAGGCAGTTAAACATCTTTAAAAAAAATCCTGCAAAACACTGAAGCATGGTAATGCCTCACACATCGAGATACATGCATATATCACCAATTTTAAGGAAATTAAATTGGCTCCCAGTTAAATCTTGAATCATGGTTAAACTTCTTACCATTATACAGAAGGCACTATGTGGAAATTGCTGTGTTGGAGGTGGGGGTCTTGGAACCCCCCTCCCCCATCTTTACACTTCCTGGGTAAGCCCAGTTGCGGCTGCTTTGGGCTCAGGGCCCCGGAGCACTCATGCGGAAATACCCTTAGGTACTGTGACCCCCCCTTAAGACAGCGTAAGACCAGAGTTAATGAGACTACATTTTGTGAGCTACCGACTCCATTTTGTAATGGCAGGACAGTTGTGAAGTTTCAACGTAGGCCTGCAGTTCTCCCAGCCAGACGCACACAACGATCAAGCTACTCCCCCACCTCCTCCCCTTTGCCGTCTCTACAGTTGTTCGGTTCTCATGAGAGACTAGCCGCAAGAATCCAGCAAACTTTACACTGTACATTCTGTCTTCCGTCTCACTTCATTGATCCTGATACGGCCCAGAACAGGGGCCAGCGCAGAAGTCATTCATCTCTATAAACCTGCTCCCACACCCCACACCCAACAGTCCCTGGCCATAAAGAACACCATCCCATCTTCCTTAAAACAGGGTCAACAGTTAGAAGCGGCCATCAAGTCTGTTTGATTGTTTGCGCCTTAATAAGAAGAGAGCCAAAGTGCCTTTTTTGCATGCAAGATAATACAAGGATTATAGTAGAACAATAAGCATATTAGCAAATGGTACAATATTTGTGTAATTAAAAGTTCTAACGTTAGAGTTCAGTCATGAAAGTGTGATGTATATTAACGTATGGTATGACACTGCTAAGAGAAATAGATTGCAAGAACGAAATGCATAACCAGCATAACACTGTACACACCAGCACCAAGCTACCTCATATTTTAGTTCAAATGTAAATATATGTACGATATTGTGCAAACGCAATACAGTAACCAATTACTCCAACCAGAATGAAGACCGTATGTACAGACCCGAGCCATGAACTGTTTTAATGTAGTATGAACACTAACTTAAGCACATGTCTAGTTTCATAACAAATTTTGTTACAATGAGAATATTTAGCCGGCTCGAAAATATAGTATATTCTAAACAAGTATAACCTGAATGTAATATAGTAGGCCACGTCTAAAAAGCATGTATGTAAAACCTATCTCTGAAGGCCCTGTTTCTTTGTGTAACGCGGAACTACACCCCAAAGTTGTTTCGATTCTCCTCCACCCTTCATGGTGTCAAGGTAGATTAGCAGAGATTTAATGATGTTTGAACAACCACCCACTAACCCCCCCACAATGAGACTTATGACCGAGATGGTATGTGCCCTTTGTGACCTATTCTTAAAGTGTCATTCCAGTCTTAGATTTAGAGACCTCTTTGCTGTTTCTCAGAAGAACACCCCGGATCACACAGTGACCTCAAAAGCCTCACCTCTTTAGTCAGTCTATTTTGAATTGTCTCAACAAGTCAAGCGCTGCATTTCATGGTTGAAAGTTAAGCTATGCCCAATAAGAAATTAACCTGTATTTGAACCACGTTCATTCTAAGTGTTTAAGCCCTTCGGTCTCTGAGCTCGCTGGACAAGCAGATTATGGTAGTGAATGAATGGGAATGTGTGGCCACAAGGGCAAATGTCAAATGGTTATTTAACAAAAAAGCAACACCACAGTAGCTGATCTCACATACCAGTTCGATGAGCTCAGCTGACCGATTGACCTGAGAAGCATCATCACTACACCACGTATTCCTGAACCAACCACATCCCGTCGACCGTATGGCACCTATAGGTGTTCGCCCTTAGTGACCAATCCCAACTGTTCATGTGCCCCTTAGGCCTTCCCTCTGCTCGTTGATGATATTGCTGTATAAAAGTAATTTGTAACATGTTTTCTGCAGAGCGCTCTCGGTGTGAGCAGAGTAGATTCTGCTTGCCCTATTTTAGATAAAGCCTTTTCATATAACCAGCAATTGGTCTTAGTCTCATACCCTCCATGGAAGGGTCCTGATTGTCTTTATTGGAGTATTAACTGCATTTCTGGGGGCCTCTCACTTACATTGGTGACCCCAACGCCATAGCGTTCTTTTTCATCCTTCTGGCACGAGATGTCCCCCTGTTATGACCCAGAGCACGCTCCCTCAAGAGCTACCCGCCAACGGCAACCAGTACACCTAGACGTGTGCACGCAATAGGGTAAAAGGGTACGGGATCCCCCTTTACAAAACCCACCGTACCACTCGCCGGGTGTGGTCTTTAAGAGAAGAGCGGTGCACTGACCGATCAGGTCCAGAGGATCTCGGATCAAGATGGACACGTGAGTATCAAGTGCGGGTGATATTAAAAGGAGGGTGGGAGTCAGATCAGAAGGTTCTGGGAAATACGGCATAAATTGGGGTGAACAGGTGTAGAGATCTGAGATCTGTAGCACAGGGGAGAATGTCCTGGGGGTCTGGGTCTTTTCTATATTCAATACTACTCCTCTTCTATTGCATATGGCCATTAGGACAGTGACAGAGCACAAGGTGAAAAGGGGTTAAAGGGATCCTATCTCCGGTGGGGGTGGAAGACATGAATCCAAGTAGAGTAAGGGGGGAGAATTAAATATAAAGGGAGTGTATAATAAGGGGAAAAGATCAAATGGGGGCAGAAGGGGCACTAGGGAGGGTGAGGTAGAATTTATGTTTTTTGTTATTCATTGTACGTGGTATGTGTTGAAATGTTTTTTGTGGAAGTATTGTTTTTTGTTGATACACGTTAATGAACTGATTTTAAATTGTGTCGAAGAAAAGTGTGCTTAAATGTATGTGGTTTATAATTGATGAAAAGTGAGTAACCAGTCAATTTCTTTTAAGAAGGGTTGCATAACTTATTGAGTTGGCCATACGAGAAGTGTAAGAGTGAAGGCAAAGATTGTCAGTTGAGTAACGCTTGCAGTCAGGCACAATGGGTGCAGAGACGCCCTTTGCCCATATTTGTAAAACCCTGCCAGGGTATGCAGAGAAGATCAACAAATACCATGACCAATGGGTCACGGAGTTGAAGGGTGAGGGATTGCCCCAAGTTTGGCCAAAAGGAGGGTCTTTCGATAAAGCGGTACTAAATATGGTTGCCACCTGTCTGTTCATAAAATATAAAGGGAAACAGTAGCAAAACAGGAAGGAAATATTGGACCTGTGGTGGCTATTCGAGGAAGTGCCCCCAGAGAAAAGTGGCGAGTGTAATACATCTCCCCTGACAACAACTGGCAGTGAAGGGCAATTACATAGGATGAGAATAGGATAGAGGTTACACGAGCATATCCCATATTGTCAAAACCAGTGCCTGCAGAAGGATATAGTGGCCCTGTATATGTAACACAACCCACAGCGCCCTCCACACTTAAGCCTTCTGCCATAGCCCCAACCCTGTATGAGAGTCAAGGAGTAACAGGACAGGTGAGTACCCCTACAATCGATATTGAGAAACTTACACAAGATCTAGATTTGCGACTAACAATGGCTCGAACTGAACAGTCCCGCCTAAGGGCCATGGGAGAACAAGGGGGGTCACTCACCCTGCGGGTAGAACGTGATGAGACACCCCAGCCGAGTATAGGGGCAGGGGAAGATGGATGGAAAAAGGGAGAGATACTATTTTGAATAAATGATACGCCCACGCGAATCATAGAAATAAACACAGCTGACAGTGAACGCGAGTTAGAAGAGGGAGGTGGTGACATCAGACAGGGAGGAAGAATATTGGTATGAGATAGAGTAGCAAGAAGAAGAAGAAAGGAGGCTAGGAACTGCCACAGGTGGGGCTTCATTTGGGGAGGGGTTGTCTCCCATGGAAGAGTGGAGAGGGAGGTTAACAAACAGAACAGGGCGCATGGAGGTGGTCGGGAAGAAAGGGAAGAAGGTGAGTACCAAAAAGGGGGGCGGGGGATCTACAACTGCCACTAATACGCAGGGGGGCGGGAAGGACAAATTACATACCATGGGCCCAAATGGACAAAGCCAACTTGCTCAAACAGTTACCCCCACCGTCAGGAGGCGCCAGCAAGTGGATATATGCATTTGAGAAACACACGGCAGGAGTGCCCTTGGCGGTGGGGGATGTTAAAAGCCTGCTGGTATCAGCAGTGGGAGACCAAGCAAACAGGGTCTGGGCGAAGGCGAGGTTCCCCGGAATAACATTAGATTGTGACCGCCATGAAGGGGCCTCATTTAACACAGTGCAAGCACGCGTGTGGGATGCCTTGAGAGAAACATTGCCAGACACTCCAGATTTACAGTCAGTAATGCAGTGTACAATGGGAGATGAGGAAGATGCTATGTCTTTCATTCTTTGGGTGCAGGACATGTGGAGAGCAGAAACGGGCACGTCCTGGGACCAATCAACTTCCCTGTTTTATTTTATTATGAAAAGGTGGCTCCCAAAGGAAGTACCAAAGGCCCTTGATGAAATAGCTGGGATAGAAGCCAAGAGATGGCCTGAAATTCAAAGCATAATAGTGCACCACTGTAAAAAGATCAAAGAGAAGGAAAAGGAGATAGCTCAGCGGCGGTTGGCAGATGAGGCTAAATCAGTACAAAGCAAACTATTGAAGGTTAGTGCAGTAGCAGCAGCCAGCACGGCAGGAAGGGAGCGGGAGGAGGATGACGGACAGATGGGAATACCAATGCAAATAGCGGCAAACTGGACAGTAACGGCCAGGATTCATGGTCAGGGGAAAATCAGTATGAGGGACCACAGTGGCCATTGAGAGGCGGCTGAGGTAATAGAGGAGGATTCCGTGGGCCACGAGGAGGGGGTGCCATGTACGGAGGGCCTTGAGGAAGAGGGCAAGGACAGTGCTGGAGTTGTGGGACGTGGGGGCATTTAATGAGAGAATGTCGAAGCAGGCCAACTAATTCATATCCAAACGAACAACAGAATGGACACCCTCATCCAGAGAGCCTCTACATCTCCACACCCCAGGTCCATGAACATACCCCCCCAAGCACAATAACACTTATGCCACCACTGAAAATGGGGCACCCACACCGTGTAGAGGAACAGCGATGGTAACAGGAAATGTTTTTGATGTTGATGAACTCCCATGGCATTCAGCTTAGGACAGCCCAGAGGGAACACTTGCGTGTCCAGTACTGGCGATTACCCTTAACGCAGCAGAGGAACCACTGGTAGGGGCGGCGATAGGAAACAAACAATTTGTTTTTATGGTGGATTCGGGAGCGGAAAAATTCATGCCTCAAAAAGGGCAGGTTCCCGCTTTCTAATCGGACTTTGGAAATGCAAGTATTCTCTGGGGCGGTGGTCGAGGTTCCATTCACTGAAGAGCTAGACATAACGATGGGGGGAAAAACTGCATGGGCAACCCTGCTGTATTACGAAGAGTCGCCCATTAATTTGCTGGGAAGGGATCTTCTCAGTAAACTCAACGGGCATCATTACGACCCAGGCGGTAAGTTACCGCCTGGTTCGTACCTTTACCACCATGGCGTAAACTACGTTTACGTCATGGTGGTTGGCGGACTTACCGCCCCATTCCGAGGTGAGTGGGGCGGTAAGTCCCCATTTACCCATTTACCCTTCCCCATTCCCATTTTTGCCCCATAGGGCATAATGGGAGTGGGGAAGGCGTTAATTACGCCACCGTAAATTACGGTGGCGTAATTAACAACAAGGTCCCTTAGCGCCATGGATTTTAACACCTGCTAAAAGCAGGTGTTAAAACCTCCATGGCGCTAAGGGACCTCGGAATCAGGCGGTAAGGGTCGGCGCTGTATACGCCGCCGTAAACCCCTTACCGCCTGTGTCCTAATGAGGCCCAACATGACCATATCCTTCACTGACAGACGAATAGTGTGCTCTACACCAGGCATATGTGCGATTTGCCCCATGTTAGCCATACACACTCAAGCAAACTTCCCGCAAACATGTGGCATACCTGTAAATACAGATATGTTCATACAAGGATTGAGTATACTAGCGAGAGTAGTGCCAGAATTGAAGAGTGAAAAATGGAGGGTGCCTTCAGAATTTATTTTCCGCCCAATCGCAGAACCAGAAATAGTGCCAGGGTCAATAGTGTCCTTAGATATACATGCAGTATAGGTGTCATCACAAAGAATAGCAGTAATTGCAATGGACATGCAGGGATGCCAGTGGAGTACAGTGCTGTGCATCGACACCAATACGGCCCTGCGGAATTTGACAGACGAGGAACTTTTAGTGACACGGAAGACGATGGGGAAATAGTGATGGAAATCGCAATTCCCTGTGAGGTAATGATTCAAAGAAGAGAGGTGCCACAACCTCTCGTAGCAGTCATTAAAGCACCACCAGCATACTTTGAGGAAGCCATGTCCCAAGTACTGCAGTAGTTGTGGACCACAGGCCCACATGATGTAGGGTTGCTGCATGAAGTGACACCTGTAAAGATAAAGCTCAAGCCCGGAGCTATTTTATCCCGGGTAAAGCAATACCCCCTATCTAGGGAAACAGAAGAAGGAATAAAAGACACAATATGTGCATTGATGATACAGGGAATAATAGTACCATCCAACTCGCCCTGCAACACGTGCATTTACCCGATCAAGAAAGCGAAGAGGGGGGCGTGCGGATAATCCAGGACCTACGCCCCCTCAATGACATAGCACAGAAGGAGTTCCGTCTTGTTCCAAATCCTGCCTCCATTTTATGCAGCATCCCAACAGAGGCCGCCCATTTTACAGTAGTGGACCTGAAAAACGCCTTCTTTTCAATTCCACTCGACCAAGGTTTGTGATACCTGACAGCATTCACGCTAGGGGGGAAGAGATATGAGCACTGCAGATTTCCCCAGGGGTACTGTGTAAGTCCCAGTGTTTTCAACAGAATATTGCATGAAGACCTTGGAAACATACAGACAACAAGTCCAATAATTCAGTACGTGGATGATTTATTGGTCTGCGGTAAAGATGAAAAAGAGTGCAGAGAGGATTCCATTACCCTGTTAACACACCTCGCACAGAAAGGGTACAAGGTAGACAGACAAAAACTGCAATACTGCTTGACAGAAGTGCTATACTTAGGTGAGCTGATATCTAAAGATGGTAAGAGAATAATACCTGACAGAGCAGCAGCAATAAAAGCAGTAAAAGAGCCTAACACAGTAAATGAGATGTAGAAGTTCCTTGGCATGTGTAATTATTGCCGAGCCTGGATACTAGATTATGCAGCATACACAAAACCCCTGCTACAGGCACTCAAGGAAGCACAGCGGGAAAACACCAAATTACAATGAACGCAAGAAATGTATACAACCTTTGACACACTCAAAGAATTGATATCCACCACCCCAGTTCTCGCGACTCCTAATTATGAGCGAGAATTCTATTTGTTCTCACATTGTAATGGCACACTCATGACAGCTGTATTGACACAAAAAACATCCCTGGGTCACAAGCCCCTGGCATTTCACAGTGGAACACTAGATGCAGTAATGCAAGGACATTTCACTTGCGAACAGGCTCCCACAGCAACTGTGTTCGCAATCGAAAAGAGTTCTACAATCGTGATGGGATGCTGCATGACTGTGCCACATACACAGACGATGATGGTGACACGCCCACAGTACACAAAAATGCACTGCCAGACGGAGAAATGTACTTTGTTGATGGGTCTGCCTCCATAGATTGTGAAACAGGAGAAAAGCATGTAGGAGCAGCAGTAGTTCGGGTGGAGGATGGGGAATTTGAAGTGATTGTACAGAAAAGATTACCACCACACTTCTCAGCTCAAGCAGCAGAACTGGTAGCACTCATAGAAGCATTACACACAGCAAAGGGGTACACAGTCACCATCTGCACAGACTCTGCCTATATGGCAACAACAGTACATGGAGGTTTAGCAAGATGGGGAGGAGAGGATTCCGAAGGGCCGACGGGTCTCCAGTCCAGCATGCAACACTATTAGGGGAATTAAGTGACGCGTTAAAAGAACCTACGCTTGTAGCAGTTGTGAAATGTCAGGCCCACACACGAGGTGATGACGTCATCTCATTAGGAAATGCGGCAGCGGACGCTGCCGCCAAGGAAGCCTCCTATTTACCAAAACCCTCAATAGGTGAGTACATATAACAAAAGATAGTAGAGGACACACAGCCAGAAGGATTCAACTCATTGCCAGTCTCTCAAATTATTGAGTTTCAGCAAGATGCGTCCAGTGAGGAAAAGGAGACATGGGTGAAAAGAGGGTGTAGCCAGTCATCCACTTATCTATTATTCAGACAGAATAACACTGGTACATTAGTGATGCCTTCAAAATTACTAGAGGTAGCATTCCAACAATTGCACTTCCCAGCCCACAATGCAAAGCAGCACATTATCGCAGACATACAGGAAGATTGGTTTGCCCCGGGACTACAGGAGCATGTGACAAAGCTGATAATAGAATGTATCACATGCCAAACATACAACCCTGGCATGACGTTACGAACACTCAGAGGAACATTGCCAAAACCTGAAGGGCCATTCAGAGAACTGCATATAGATTATGCAGACACAGGAAAGCAGTTTAATGGGGCTCAATATTTGATTGTTGTGGTATGCCCCTTTTCCCGGTGGGTGGAAGCAGGCCCCTGCCCTCATCCAGATGCACGGTGTGCCGCCAAGTTCTTGGTCAGGGAAGTGTTTCCCTGCTGGGGCATTTGTGATGTCATACGTCCGACAACGGGACGCACTTTGTGAATGACATGTTCAAGCACATTACTACAATGCTAGGTATAACTGATAAGATCTGTACAATTTATCATCCACAATCGAACGGGGTTGTTGAAAAAATGAACAGATTGCTCAAAATTGCTCAAGAGTAGATTGTCAAAACTGTGTCATACACTCAAGAAGTACAGGGTGTATTGTTTGCCCCATGAGATTGTGACAGGAAGGAGGATGCACACAGCTCACTCACCCCTGCGCAGACAATCCGATGCACATCAGAGTGCTACAGTTCTAGGAGAAGAATTCCATGAGTATCTTCGAAATCTGAGAAGAGCAGCACGAGCCATAGCCAAACAAATAGCACCACCATTCACACAGGAAAACGCCACTGATATAACCACCCAGCCACAGATAGTCCAGACTGCCAGTTGATGACAGGTGACATGGTTTTGTGCGAAGATGGAACGGACCAAGGTTCCATGGCCCATACAAGGTAATATACTGCATGCCTACAGCAGTCAAGGTACAGGGCCTAAGGTATTGGGTGCACTTGACAGATGTTCACAAGGCTCATGGGAGTATGGACTGTGCAGACCCTGAAGGTAACAGAAACGAGCAAAGCGCACAAAAATAGAAGTTGGGAAAAACAGGAATACAAGGATAGTTGTCAGGCACAGAATAAAAGTAAACACAGGTTAAATGAAGGTATTTAAATAGATGCATAGTATCAACGAGTAC
Source organism: Ambystoma mexicanum (assembly GCF_040938575.1). Classification (NCBI taxonomy): domain Eukaryota; kingdom Metazoa; phylum Chordata; class Amphibia; order Caudata; family Ambystomatidae; genus Ambystoma; species Ambystoma mexicanum. The sequence continues at coordinate 409,336,477 of NC_090940.1, forward strand.
TGGTAACATGTGTAACAGGATAACATAACAAATGAATGTCTGCTCTCTCTCTCTCTCTCTCTCTCTCTTCACCTTTTTCTCTTTGTTTATGTGAATGAAAGTACACATATAAGTAATGTTTTTCTTTTTTCTTTTTTTTATTGATGACTCCAACTGACAGTACATTGTCTCCCTCAGTTCTTCTTCCCCAGACTTGAGGTGTGGGCAGGGAGAAAGGGAGGGACGCAAGAATATTTATTTACCCGTGCAAAGAAATGAAAAGTAAATTCAAATTGAGAAGCTGAAATTGACTCATAAGTAAACGGTGCGTAAAAGATGGAGGAGTAATATGCATGATTAACAAATGCTTATATTTCATTTATCAGGAGCTACAATGGGCATGGACGAGGCCCCAGCAGCAACAAATGATAGTGTAGATAGGAATAGACAAAGAAGACATGTTTATCCTAGTTATTCATATGAATGTGTGTTGTTTGTGTGTGCAGTGGTATTCTTTTCAACATTATTTGGCCTATTCCTGTATTGGGCAATAACTTATATTTCAATTGATGTGAGTGAGGGGGGTGTGGGCATAAAATCAATAAAAAAAGGGGCCCATTTAATCTGGGATGGTGTTAAATTAATATGGGCCCATCAGAGCCATGGGGAGGAACATAATAGTACTACAAATGTCACGTTGATGCAGGCCACCCCAAAGCCCCCATGTGTAAATGAATCTGATTTTAGCATTTAGACAATGAATGACAGCACTCCTTCAGAACTCACATGGGTACAAAATCACCCATACTCAACCACAATGCCAGTCTTGGAAACCTGCATTGTCAGATAACATAACCACTAGAGGAGAGAACAGTGACAACAAACATGTGGTTACCAACTACTACAACTTATACACAGAGTGGGTGGGAGAAGAGGGTGGCAGGGAGGCTCAGGGAATTGGGGGAGGTGGACTTATGAGGAAAAAGAGGGAAACACAACAGGAAAAATGGGAAGAGCATTATAAATTCGGCTTAGACATGGTTGATGATCCTCAGCACCCACACCAGACAAACAAATGGTATGCTGACATGAGCAACATGGCAAAACAAACAACTAACAAGAGTTGTTACGTGTGTTCGCTTATACCTCATGCCTTGGGCATTCCCAAGGTATTGCTGCCACAAGAAATTCCATTTGCAGAAGCACAATGTCTCCTACATCTGGCGCTGTGTCAAATTAAAAATACTTTTCAAGCACACACCGTTTCATTTGAACTATTGCAAAACGAGTAGACATTACTCCCGGCCTCAAGGAGTAATTTGTGTAAAGGAGCCTTTTTTGGTGATAAAAGGGACATTGCACTCAGACAACAAATAGCAGAACGAAGAAATACTATGCAAAGCAGAAGCACTGCGAGGGCTGTCTGAAGAAAAACTTTCATGGGTACAGAGAACATGCGCTCCCATATGAACTGAACACATAATGAAGCTCACTTGGGTTACTGCCATTGAGAAACCCTTCAAACTGCAAAACGACATTTCTTACGCACTCTGCTTCCATGGGGAGGGTAAAAAGAAGATGGGGGGAAACAAAAACTGCAGCAAGACTCTCATAATACCTGACATGAAGAACGGGGCGGCAGCAATGATGGACACATACTGGGTTTGTGGCAACATGGCATATCTGCACCTCCCGCAATCATGGAGGGGCACGTGCTCACTGGCAAAGCTGCATTCCGCACTGATGGTGATTCAAGAAAGCCACATCCAAGGTAGAAGCACGCAAGCAGCAGTGCCAAACAAACTTTCCACATAGCCGCCTGAAGAGGGTCCTGTGTATACGATGGATGAAGAAGGTCTGCAGAGTACAATGCAGTGGAAGAAGCGATCATCAAACTATATTTCAGCCAAATCATCAGAACTCCTAGCAAAGATCCCCAATCTGTTCCGGTTGTTCAGCTCTGTGGAAACATTTTTCACATCCCTCGTTCCCAGCATCCAGGTGAGAGCCAATGCAAAATGGCTCCAGATAACGAGGTGGGAGTTCATCCAATTGGCCAACGACACTGAAGAAGGGTTCAATGTTATCAAAGTGGAACTCAGAGCCTTGCGACTAATGACCATGCAGAACAGGTATGTGCTAGACCTGTTAACAGTAATCGATGGAGGTGTTTGCCAAAAAATCGGGAGCGCATGTTGCACTTTCGTACCTTCTGCAGACGCAGAGAACAGCTCACTCTCACACGTGATAGCAGCGGTGCATGACCTCTGAGAACGTATGAAGGATGAAGGAGGAGCGCAGCCCAGCACCTGGTTTGATAATCTTTTTTCCTGGGTACCATTATGGCTTGGAATGACAGTGAAACTCCTCATACCACTCATCATCTTTTTGCTCCTCATTTTTTGTGTGTGCCAATTAGGACTCCGATGCTGCGCAAATGCGGTACCTAATGGTGCGCTGATGATGGTAACAATGGGCCATGCAAATGGAGTGGCGCAAATCAAACACGAGGCAGAAGTGCAAACAGGAGATAGTTCAGAGCCCAAATATAGAATGACTGCCATATACAACACGGGGCACAGAGTCGATAATTTATATCACAGAAGCATAAAGGAACCTAGAGAGCAACAATGGTACAAGGAAGTGTGGGTGGACCTGGAGGGTGCGGGAGGGTGTATTTATATGACCTGCACCCCAAATGAGTATGCTAGAAGGGGGGAAAGCCTCAGAGCGGTATGCAGAGCATGGATGCCAATAAAGGGGACACCTGCATGGGATGAAGCAATAGCAGAGGAAGAAGAACATAAGAGGTTGGGGCAGTTACAATATTCATTACTTAAGTAACAAAAGGGGGGAATGTGTGGGAGGAGGCGGTCTTGTTGGAACCCCCCATCTTTACACTTACTGGGTAGGCCCAGTTGTGGCTGCTTTGGGTTCAGGGCCCCAGCCCTGGAGCACTCGTGCAGGAATACCCTTGGGAACTGTGACCCCCCTTAAGACAGCGTAAGACCAGAGTTAATGAGACTCCATTTTGTGAGCTACCGATGCCATTTTGTAATGGCAGGACAGTTGTGAAGTTTCAATGCAGGCCTGCAGTTCTCCCAGCCAGGCACACACAACGAGCAAGCTACTCCCCCCACCTCCTCCCCTTTGCCGTCTCTGCAGTTGTTCGGTTCTCATGAGAGACTAGCCGCGAGAATGCAACAAACTTTACACTGTATCTTCTGTCTTCCGTCTGTTCATTCACCCTGATACGGTCCAGAACAGGGGCCAGCGCAGAAGTCATTCATCTCTATAAACTTGCCCCCACACCCAACAGACCCTGGCCATAAAGAACACCATCCCATCTTCCTTAAAACAGGGTCAACAGTTAGAGGCGACCATCAAGTCTGTTTAATTGTTTGCGCCTTAATAAGAAGAGAGTTAAAGTGCCTTTTTTGCATGCAAGATAATATAAGGATAATAGTAGAATAATAAGCATATTAGCACATGGTATAATATTTGTGTAATTAAAAGTTCTAACGTTAGAGTTCAGTCATGAAAGTGTGATGTATATTACCGTATGGTATGACACTGCTAAGAGAAATAGATTGCAATAACAAAATGCATAACCAACATAACACTGTACATGCCAGCACTAAGCTACCTCATCTTTTAGTTCAAATGTAAATATATGTAAGATATTGTGTAAACGTGATACAGTAACCAATTACTCCAACCAGAATGAAGACCGTATGTACATACCCCGAGCCATGAACTGTTTTAATGAAGCATGAACACTAACTTAAGCACATGTCTAGTTTCCTAATGAGTTTTGTTACAATGAAAATATTTAGCTGGCTACAAAATATAGTATATTCTAAACAAGTATAACCTGAATGTAATATAGTAGGCCACGTGTAAAAACCTGAATGTAAAAACTATCGCTGAAGGCCCTGTTTCTTTGTGCAATGCGGAACTATACTTCAAAGTTGTTTCGGTTCTCCTCCACCCTTCATGGTGTCAAGGTAGATTAGCAGAGATTTAATGATGTTTGAACAACCACCCACTAACCCCCCCACAATGAGACTTATGACCGAGATGGTATGTGCCCTTTGTGACCTATTCTTAAAGTGTCATTCCAGTCTTAGATTTAGAGACCTCTTTGCTGTTTCTCAGAAGAACACCCCGGATCACACAGTGACCTCAAAAGCCTCACCTCTTTAGTCAGTATATTTTGAATTGTCTCAACAAGTCAAGCGCTGCATTTCATGGTTGAAAGTTAAGCTATGCCCAATACGAAATTAACCTGTATTTGAACCACGTTAATTCTAAGTGTTTAAGCCCCTAGGTCTCTGAGCTCGCTGGACAAGCAGGTTATGGTAGTGAATGAATGGGAATGTGTGGCCACAAGGGCAAATGTCAAATGGTTATTTAACAAAAAAGCAACACCACAGTTGCTGATCTCACATAGCAGTTCGATGAGCCAGCTGACCGATTGACCTGAGAAGCATCATCACTACACCACGTGTTCCTGAACCACCCACAACCCGTCGACCCTGTGGCACCTATAGGTGTTTGCCCTTAGTGACCAATCCCAACTGTTAATGTGCCCCTTAGGCCTTCCCTCTGCTCGATGACGATATTGCTGTATAAAAGTAATTTGTAACATGTTTTCTGCAGAGCGCTCTCGGTGTGAGCAGAATAGATTCTGTTTGCCCCAAGTCTTTTGATATAACCAGCACTTGGTCTTGGTCTCATTCCCTCAAGGGAAGTGTCCTGATTGACTTTATTGGGAAGATTAACTGCAGTTCTGGGGGCCTCTCACTTACATTGCCATTTGTACATTAATTCCCAATTCAAATGGCATACAGCCACATACATGCATCTTAAGATGTAACATTCCTTGCTTTAAACACAACTGGGGTCTTGGCTGTGCTTGTATGGTCATGGCTGCCAGACGTATGAATTTGCTGCCCAAAAGTGTTCACTGTATTAAATAGCTTTTGGTTACAACTGCTACAAAAAAGACGCATTGCCTCTGTATGTGCTGTTTGTCGATTTAAATGCCACATTCGACACAGTGGATCATGGCAGGTTATGGCAGAAGCTGGAGTGCATAGGCATACCGCCTTGGTATTTGGCAGCAATTCGGCAATTACATGAACAAACACCTATATACGTACAGTTGGATGGTGGGGGCGTGAGCACCGGTGCGATCCAGACTTACTGTGGGGTGAAGCAGGGATGTGTGCTCGCGCCTCTCCTTTTCAATTTATATCTGGCTGATCTGCCAGGTTGGTTATCAATTATTAATCGTTGTTCTCCAAGAATTAGAGGCAAACATGTTGATTGACTGTCCTACGCCGACAACATTGCGCCCTTTGATCACATGTATGCTGGTCTGCGTAGGGTGGCTAATCGATTATTGAGTTACACTGAAATGAATAACCTTGTAATTAATGTTGACAAGACCCAGTTTATGTGTTTTGGCAAAGGCAGACTCAATCCCCTAAGGACAGCTGAGGGTAAGATTGGCTGAGTGTTGTGTTATATCTGGGAGTGGAAATTGATAAGGGACAATATGTTTCTCTGGAGATAGAAAAGACATGTAAGGCCTGGGTACAGACTTTGCTCATTAAGAAATGTGCGACCAATGCCTCTGGCTTTAGCTGCAGTGATCATCCAGTTGTACAAGCAGAACTTCTGCCCGCAGTATTATATGGGCTTTAGGCAACCCATATGAGTGATTTTAATTGGCTTAAGAGAATTGAAGGGAACATTTGTTGTTATCTCCTTGGCATCCCAAAATCTATTCCTATTGAAAGAATACGTTTGGAAATGGGTCTATTCTTTTTTGAATCGCAGGTGAAGATGAGAAGAGGTATTCTTTTGCTTAAATCTTGGAAAGAGCCGAGTTGTCCCTTGCTCAATCTTTTGGGAAGGGTTATGCAACAGGATAAGCCTGGAAATGAATTCTGCAAATGGTTGAAAATGTCCTTGGCCTTTTTTGAATTGGTGAATTGGTCTCCTGACTGGGCCTCTGACTTTTTTAAATTAAAGGATGAGCTGGTCATTAAGGTTAAGGCCTGAGACTGGGTCATATATGTCTCTCATTTGGAAGGTCTGCGCAGTTCCAGAAGCATTTTGAAGTTACATATAAGTTTATGAACCCACAGGTCTACTTATTGAAAAGTCCCTCGATTTCAAATAGCAGATTTTATTTGCTGCTTAGATGTAAGTTGCTGCCCACTCTCTCCGGATTGGGTCCCCGACAAAGAATACCCAGAGAATGTTGCATATGGCGTATCTGTGAAGCGCCTTTGGCATGTGAGATGGCAAGGCATGTTTTGACTATTTGCCCAGGATTGGAGGAGCTACATATCAAGTTTCTTGCACGTTTTGTTCATAGATTTTTGAGTTTGAGGTAGGAAATTTTTTGGCAATTCAGTCTTAATTTGTGTAATAGAAGTTTAATGATTGCATTGTTTAATGTGTGGAATGGTTCAGTGAGGAAAATGGAAGGACATTCTTAAGAAAAAGGTGGTGTTGTCCACTTTTAGCTTTTTATATGTTTATGTTCTTAGGTATAATGAATTATTTTAAGTCTGTTTTGGTTTTGTGATTGTTAATTGTGATTTGATGTGTTTTGTTTTGTATGTAAATGTGAAATAGTTCTTTGAAATACTGAACACCTTATAATAAAAATATCTTTTTGTGATTATAAAAATAAGCAAACCATGCTATTTTGATCGTCCTACTCAACAGTTCTGTATTCTTTATTATCTTTGTTTTGCTCCTATATGAAATGAGCGCTTAGAGGACCTTTGGTTGTAGCACCACAACAATAATACTTCTGGAATGTTCTCCTTCCTAGTGAATGAGAATAAATATCACATGCATACACGTCCTGCCCGGTGGTCACTAGGATTCTGTCCACTGTGGTACTAGAAGCCACAAGAAAGTGGTGTATTGCACACTCAGCTAAGGCTGCTTCATGTAAATATCTTATTCCAACCAATTCTAGGATTGCATTCTCCCTACTAGTCATTGACAAGAAATGTCACATGACTACATGTCACGCTGGGTGGCCACTAAGGTTCTCCATAATCTAGGATTAATAGCCAAGAATAGATGGCAGGTACGCTGCACGTTCACTTAAGGCAACATCATATAATCTCTTTCCTCCTACCAATTGATTGATACTCCCCTCCCTTTTTCTCACTTACAAGAAATGTGGCGCTCGTGTTTTTTCTGCAAGGCGGTCACTTGGATTCTCTCCTCACTAGTAGTAATGAAGAGATAGGTTATCCTATTTTACTTGTCTGTCCCTCCCTAATTAAAGGCCTCTTTATTTTCTACATCTCCTTCAACTAGATCTAACATTATCTTTTTACCTCTCCCTCAATTACTCTAGCAATGTCCTGCCTCTGCATGCAAGACTTATCACAATCTCCAACCATGCACACCTTATTTATAACAGTTGAGGATGATTCCTCTTGAAGCACTTTGCCTGAACTTTGACGGAAGTTTGGGAAAGTGTGGGTTAGGCAAATGTGCGGAAATTGGGGTGAGTTGGAATTTACCCAAATATGTTTGCCTGGGCTTAGTGGCTAGGCTATACAGCATTACCAGAAAGAGAAGGTTACAATGGCGTGATTACAAGTTTATCATCACTGTTATCACCACTTGCTCCTGCAACTTTACATGGTGATATGGCAGTGTAATTCTGCATTTTGGAGTCCATAGGTCTCTGACAGAGAAATGTACAGATTTAATCCATAGTGATAATTCCGCTTCTGTAAATCCATTGACTTTTGGCGGTAAAGTGAAGGATTTACTTCCAGCAGTTTGCTGGAGGTAAACCCTCCAATTCACCTCCCAGTTCAGTATTCAGGGGTGGGGAACCTGCAGTAATCCATTACCGCTAATTTACTGCCATTTTCCCACACACCGCCTAACTTGTAATGAGGCCCAACATATTTTAATTTTCAGACACAGTTGGGTGATATTTGCCATGGTGCACTTTACACTGAAATTATGTTTTCCTAAAGCAATGATAGAAAAAGAAAAATGGACATCATGAAAACCAAGGGCAAATTCGTAAACATACTTCAATTAGTTAAGCAGTGCCAAAAACCTCAGTTATGAAATACTTCACATGACTTTACGGCCTGAACCAATCAAATGAGCTAATCTGACATTAGATAATTAAAAGTAATTGTAAAAATCATTGGCAAAAGATGACTATGAATAAAAAGACAACTTACCTCATGCTCCTGCATCATGAATGTTGTTTTGGATACTGGGCTCTGGAACTTGATCTTCAATTAGATGTTCAATGTGTCCTCTGCCCAGATCCTACAATATAAAATGATGCACCCGAGGGTGCATCAAAGGCACAGAGAGTGGATGGAAATATCTACCTATGGATGGAATAAAAGGGATAACACTCTCTATGTCCTCAATAAACGGTACCGCAACTAGAATATAAAAGGTCTCAAATATAACAAATGTTCGCCAAACTCTAAAACCTCCTACTCCAAACAACAACTCCAACAGAGTGGCAGAATTCCAAGCATTACGCTGACATCATACAGAACAGGTTCCCGAGCCAGTGTCATCCAATGTCATAATGGAAAAGCCAAGAGTTCCAAGAGCAGCCATAGCCCTCAGGCACCTTCAGTGCCACTGGGGAGCTGTGGCTTCACACTTGGGCCTGTCAATCAGAGACGCAGAACCATACTGGGCTCTGAACACTGTGTCATTGCAGTAACAACACAGGAATGCTACTACCCGCCCTAAGGAAAATAGGTGGGAGCAGAACCTCTCCAGCTGTGAGGCCTTTGAAAACATGCCTTAATTCTCCATTCAGATTAAATAATAACGAGGATTAGAAACAGAACAGTATCATTTAAATATAAAAAGAGGGACAAAACAAAGCAAGATGTCACGGCAGTGCTGCCAGTGCCAACCAGGTGCAGCAGGTTTTACTGGGAGCAGTGCAGGAACATGAAACCGTCAGGCATTCCTTGTTGGAACTTGATTTCCTACTTGCAATTTATTGTGTATTTTCACCATCTCTACACTCAAATGGCTGCTTCTAAGTTTCCAGCATTTGGGAAGAAGGCAGCAGGCAGCAGGATATTGAACTTCAAACATCATCTGATCACATTTGACACTTAGCGCTCCATCTTAGATCACCAGATACATAATTATGGAATGCCACAACCTTCCCCGGGAAATGTGTGCAAGACCATAACTGTAAAGGTGCACTATTCCCCTTCCAGATAAAAAGCATTATTAGTAATAAGGTAGTATAAATGAAATATAAAATGAGTGCCTAAAAGCACACCTGATGTGAATTCAGTACAAACAATTCCCTAACCCAAAACCTGTGTGAATCCAAACATGTGCAGTAATAATGAGGTAAATTAAGCACTTTGTCATTCCTTTATGGAATGTGATTTAGCTATGAATATTTAGGTAGTCTGATGAATCCCGAGATAATGTGACTTCTCTCCAGGGGGGAGCCCCTTCCCATGAGGCCAGGGGGGTGAGAACTCTACATGATAGTCCCTCTGGGGGTGGTACTCAGCAGGAGGATCTCATGGAAAGAGACCTCCCCTCCGGGGCCAGGGAGAACAACTCGGGAGAATGCAACATAACATCCTTCACCCAACACCCTACACACCTTTATATCCCATAGACCCTAACACTTTACCCAATACTCATATGTACCGTTGGAAGTCTGTAACTCCAAGAAATTCACAGATGAGGAAGAGTAGGGATTACCCAAATGAAGTGTACGAGATAAGTACTGGGATGAGGAGGATGTTCAGAGCCTTAGAAAACGCTCCATGTAACCTGGGCGAGCATTCTAGTCATCCATGGCAGTGTGAGACAAAAAGCAACGGAGGGCTTAAAATATTGCTCAGCCATCCCAGGAGGAACTGAGGAACAGGGAGCTGCTTGGCACGGGAAACTCAAAAGGCTGTAGACAGGGATGCAAAAAAGGAGTGGATGGCATCCCGATGCTGGCCTGCCACCGGAGGACCCTTGGTGAAGCAAGAACATGACCTTGCAGGGGAGGTGGACCACGCAGTCTGTAACAGTTGCATGTACTACAGAAGGACAGAAACTACGGAGCTGCCGCAGTGCAGGAGAAGCCAGCAGAAGCCTCAAGAGGCCCAAGAAGACAAAGGCAGACGTCAAGGCAGATAAGTCCCAGAAGGTACAGGAATAAACACGCTGGCTGGTGGTGGTACGAGAGGGTCTAGGTTATCGCCCAAACACACAAGAAGAAGAAATCTATAATTCAGGAGATGGGATGTACCGCTTGAGCTAGAGACAAGTGGGAAGAGCCTTAACGACAAGTGGTTCCCCATTAGGGGCATCTATCAAGAAAACAACATGAGTCAACTTCCTTGTGGCAGTACTTGGCAGGAGAGTAAACCAAGTCTGCAAGACCAAAGAAGCATAGACATATGGGTTTGGGCACTGCACCCAAAACCAAAGGAAATTACAGGTAATCTTCCTTGTGGAGGTACTTGGCAGGACAGTGAACCAAGGGGGCCACGGCCGCTGGGCGTTGACCTGGCCGAGGACCCTAATAGTATATGAACTGTATTGCTGAGAATCCTAAAAGCAAAAGAGAGCCCAGGGGAATTAAGTCATCTCCCCTGGTGTTGTTGAACTGTGGAACCAAGTGCAAGAGAAGCCAGGCGAAGGGAGTCACTACACCTGGTGTTGTTCAACTGTGTTACCCGAATTCAAGAGAGGCCAGGGGGAGGGAGTAATTCCGCCCTGGTGTTTTTGAATTGTGAAATCAAGTGAAAGAGAAGCCATGGGAAGGGAGTCATTCCGTCCTGCTGTAGTTGAACTGTGTTACCAAAGTGGAAGAGAGGCCAGGGGAAGGGAGTTATTCCCCCCGGTTGTATCGAACTCTGAAGTTAAGATACCAGGTGAAGGGAGTCATTCTCATGGTAACTAAGGCTAGGGGAAGGGAGTCATTCCCCGGTTGTCGTGAACTGTTAAATCAAGATACCAAGAGAAGGGAATCAGTCTCCTGGTAATCAAAGTTATAAATACTTTCTGATGCAGAGTGTTAAGGGATGGGCAGTGTGTCTGCCAAGGAGACGTGTTTGAATTTTTCGTTTTTGGGTTGGAGAGCAGTTTTGAACCGGCAAAGGGAGCCATTCCCCTAAGAAGAAGCCACAATCTGAACATCTATTGCATTCCAGAAGAAGGGAGTCATTCTTCTGAACCAAGAATATCTACTTTATTTCTACTTTAGTTTCAGGTGTAAGGGACAAAAGTAGGGTTTTTGACACAGGACGGTGGACTATTGATTTACTCAGACATTCTGACAGAATCCTTGGTGTTTTAGTTGAGTCTATAGAAATCATCATGCCACCTGTGTGTCAGTCTGCTCTTTCTGCACCCTTACAGTAGTTACACATTTAACTATTTTCTAACAAAAACTTGATTCAACATAGAGTCATCAGGGTTAGATACATTACACAATAGATAAAATACAAAGCAGCCTACTGTTTAAAATAACCCTGCTAAAACCTCTTTGGACAAAAAAAATGCGTAATCCACTAAATACAGTTGTTACAGCAGTGTAAAGTTTTAGTTATCATATACACCTTTTTAAGACGGCACCGCCATGCGTACAATTTCTAAAAAACTAGGAGAAAGATATTCGCAGCTTTGTGGGCCAAGTTAACAAGCAGCCATCTTTCTCCTCAGCAGCCTTGCTTGATGGATAAAATACAAAACAGCGTACATTTTAATTTAGCCCTGATAAAAAAGACTTTATGTAGGGAACAGGTGTGATCCACTGGAAATAAATATTACGACAGCATAAGGCTTTAGTTGTCATGTATCAATGGGTATAAAGGTCATGCATAAAATATTTAGAAAACCAGAAGAGAAGTACTCGCAGCCTGGAGCCCAAATTAATAAGCAACCATATTTCTTCTCAGCAACCATGCTGTGTGTTAAGTATTTGATCACGCAGCCTGCCGCAGATGGTATTAGGTGTTGTGTCAAATATTCTAATGCACGGCTAAGTGTTTTGATACCTGCTTCCAGCAATAAGGGTTTCAAGTTAAACCGCCTTAGCCACTCAGTAGGTTTACAAAATAGAAATAAATGTGCAAGTGTCTCCTCGGCGGCACTGCACATTGGAAAGTTAGCTGAATCTTAGTTTTTCCATTTGGAAGTGAAGGCAGCAATTGGCAGCATCCCCAATCTTAGCCTTATATAAAGTGATCTTGCATATGCAGCCTTGATCAGGTCAAAGTAGGCTTTAAATCCAGCTGTATGCCTCCGGGCCAGATAGACCGGGCCCAACCTTAGCCTAGTAGCCTTGTATCCTGGAGGAGGAGAAGATTCTGTGCTCTTTGTCTTATCAGGGGCTTAATTCAAGCAGCATTCATTTCTTTTGCATTTTCACAAATTAAACACTGTATTGGATGATAATTCTACCATGGCAGAGAGCTGTGCCAGTCACATGTACAACTTGCTACAAGTCTTTTGTATGATTTTTCACAAAGGTCCTCAAGAACACACCAACCACCAAAGATAGTTCAATGCTTTTTATTTTCAGAATTGCAACAGGCTTAATAAGTGCTGTCCCCCTCTCTCTCTCTCTCTCTCTCTCTCTCTCTCTCTCTCTCTCTCTCTCTCTCTCTCTCTCTCTCTCTCTCTCTCTCCCTCTATCTCTCTCTCGCTCTCTCTCTCTCCCTCTCTCTCTTTCTCATCCAGTGCAGCCCTTCCCTCCTTAGCCCCTTAAACCCAGATCGGTACTATCTAAAAACTGTCTGACTGGGTCTGATGGCCAAATGGCAAATGCCTTCTCTCTCTAACTCCCTATTGGAACAATCTCGGTAGACCTTAATCTACATTTCACAAAGCTAGCATTCTATAAGGATAGGTGCATTTCAAATACTCAGGTCCCACTTGCTCACTTCCTTCCATGCCCTCTTGTTCCTCTCCTTATGTCTTTCTGTCTCTCCCTTTTCTCCTCCTAACTCCCCTCGCTACTACTCCACCCGCAGTCTCTCCTTTATCTCCCTTGCACTTCCTATTTTATCCTGTGATGTTCCTCTTTAGCTTCCTCTCTACTATGCACCTGCAACCACCAATTATACTCTCTCCTACTATGCTCCTCTCTCCACACCACTACAACTCTCTCCTTCCCACACTACTAACACCCCCTCCTCACTACTAAAACTTCTGACTCCACACAACTACTACTACTCCTCTCCCCTCACTATTACTCCACTCTCCACACTACTAATCTCCTTTCCACACTACTACTTCCCTCTCCAAACTACCTATCCCCTCTCCACACTATTACTATTCTTCTCTCCACGCTATTACTCCTCTACTCTCCACACCACTCTTCACTCACACTTCTCTGTCTCCCTCCTTTTAGTCTTCACTCTTCCAGTCACCTTACCATTCATACCCTACTGTATCACTTCCACTCTTACCCCTTTCATGCATGCTCACCATCCACTATCTCACCTTGAACAATCATTCAGCAATTCCTGGCATGCTCTTCACCACCCTTCTTCTTGAACTCAAGCCAATAACCCCCAACTTCCAGTTTCCTGTCTCCTTTTTATCCTCCATATTTCCGCAACATTGACTCTAGGGATGTAACGGTATAACGGTATACCATTAAAGATACCGTGAACCACTCAATTGAACAATAATAACCGTCACATTGTTTATACCGGTATACCGTTTATACCGTTAAGTGTGCTTTTCAATCTGATTTGGAAAGGCTGCAGTAAGCAAGTGCTGCGCAGTCTTGGTCTTGCACTGTTGGATGTGCCGTCTGCCAAGTAGTTTCATTTGGAGCAGTTTTTAATGCCATTCCATAAACCACACGTGCCTGACACGAAATCAATATTTTAGCAATAGGAAGAATGAATACAGTGCCAAGAAGGGAAAGGGTTTACTTATAACGTAAAGAGAGCGTGCGAGTGCGTGTGGGTGTGTATGCGCACAAGCTTATACTACCATCAGCCTCCATTGATCTGTGGCATGCAGGTTATAAAGATGGCAACATGTTCATCTTCACCAGTAGCCAGTGGGGGAGCTAAAAGCCAAAATTACCACTTAAGAAAAGCTATTCAGTTTGCTTTGCCAGTCGCAGCAGGGCCCCCCCTCCTCTCCACACATGTGTTTGTGTTTGGTGGAAGCAAGGGGTGGCATTTAAGTGGAAAGTATGTTGAAAAGCCCAATTCTGACCCTGGGTGCGTGGTTTTGTTTGTGATGATATATCTGACAATTTATGACCTTTTAGAAAATATTTGTTAAGATTGGTTAACTCCACCTGCTATACCGCGATAACCATGATATACCGTCATTTGGCAAGAAGGTTATCGTACCGTCATAAAACTAATACAGTGACACCCCTAACTGACTCTCCCCCTCACCTAGTTTACCGGGCCAACTGCTAGCTTTCCGCTGCTGGCTTCCCTTTCCCCAGGGAGGTGCTATAGTTTGTCAAAAGCATAACAAGGTCTTAAGCCCCCCTCCTTTCTTATATGTTGGTCCAACCGCTCTGGACAATGATCAACTGCTGCAGTAAGAATCTGTCACAATGTCCCAGTTTAGGTGACAGATTTTCGGTGTGTGTTGGATACAGGACTGGGACTGGGACATTTGCCCATTGAGGGCTCGGAATCTATTGAGGCGGGGCAAGGAATGTGGTAGGACATCATCAGCCATTGGTCAGAGGAGAGGCCAGAATCACTGCTCACTTTGCCCCCAGACGTCCACCCTGCGGTCTCCTACAAGTACCAAACTCTTTCCAAACACTCATAAATGAATTCCCCCTCCACTGCCACATCTCACCAGGTTTGGGCACAGCACCAGGTCTTCCATATAATAGTGATGCTGTAAACATGCAGGGGATTCTTCATGGTGAAATGTGGACCGGAAAAGTTGGGAGGTGGATTGTGTATTCCTCAATATGTACAGTACATTGACCTTAAAAATGGGACAGGGAGATGTGACGGCTTCAGCATGGTGTAGAGCAGTGTGTTGGCAGTGGCAGATAGGGATTTTGGTGCTCAGGGATATGATAGGCTTTCCAATAAGACTGCAATATCGAGTTTGCAGTCTCTCTGGCCCCTTTCTAGCTAACGGACTCATTGGATTCTCTTCCTTGTGTGACAGCTAAATGATGGGACCCAGGGCAAAAAAACTGTGCTCTATTCATCAAGAATGTATGGCCTGTCATTCCAAAGGTAGGGAGGGGCCGTCAGGGATTTGCATATGCACAAGTACAGATACAAGTGCAACTTACTTAGGACAACTACTTCAAGGTGGCCAAAACTGCATTCCTAAAACAAGTGCCCTTCAATTGAGAGAGAAGCACCACACCACCACTGCAGTAACGAATAATCATGTTGACTGCATGCATGATGTGAAAAAGGCACCTCACACAGGACAGAACACCAGGACTAATATCCTGAACTATGCCTGGCACTGCAAGAGTGAGACAAGTGGGCCTGGCACAGGACACTAAACTATATTAATCCTGTAGTTAGAGTCCCCTTTTAGTACTGAAATAGTAGTGATGTTCTAGTGCTAGCTACTCAACAGTTGAATGGTGAGTGTGCAGATACTGTAAGAGTACCATCACCGCAGGCGAGAAACACATGTATCACCACTGGGGAACATTTACTCTGAGACCTAAAAAGAGATTTTTACCCAGGTTGGAGCTTCCCTTCCACTGCCTCTCATGATGACCCTCTTTCTGGATAGACTTGTATAGAAGCTGAACAGCCTAGGGATGGAAGTGGTAACCTGAGCTAAGTAATGGATAAGAGATAGGCAGAAGAATGCTGGTTATTTGAGATCATTATAAACAAAACTGGGTAACAAGCCTAATAAAACACTTTCCAGAATGCCTCAATGTAAGAACTTATGTTAATTACTTCCATTAAATACACCTTGCCACTGTATGTCTTATTCAATTTGTTTCCTGCGCTTTTAGTGGTCTCTCTTTACTTGCACTCATTCGTACACGGCCAGCTCTTTACCACTGTACTGATTCTCCCAAAGCTGCTAAGATGTTTTTTTAGACTTCGGTGTGACTTTATAAGCAGTTTCGCTAAAGTCCAAGGAACCACCTCCATCCTTAGCTACTAGGCCTGCGGTCGCCCAGTCAAATAATTAAATTAGATTTGTCAGATTTGATGTTAATCCTTCAATCCACTGCTTCACATTTATGCCACAATCCTTTCATGTATGAGCGGCCCCAATTGCCACTTTCGCTTGACAGTTCTTTTTGCTTTCCTCATTTTGGGGAATTGCACTACATGAGATGAATGGTTTTTAAATGATGTGTGTATGCAGCCATTTCTATGGCAGTTTTCGAGAGAGATCGAAAGAGAGAGAGAGAGAGAGAGAGAGAGAGAGGGAGAGAGAGAGCGATAGATGGAGAGAGAGAGAGCTGCTCTGGTACCTATCCTGTTTATTTTATTTCACTGGTCAAGCCGTGCAGTTAACACATTTTTAGTATACCAGTAGCACACATATAGCTACAATTAAGCCATCAACTCTCACAAGAAAACTTAAAATTAACACAGGTAGGCCAACACTTGATAATAATGCTTGTTAGAGATTCTTCAAATAGATCGCAGGAGGGTGTGTTTGGTGGGGGGGAGGGGCAATAGTGGGAGGGAATGGCTTTAGGTATTATCGTGGTCATTCACAGGCAAGGGTGGGTAAATAACCAAACAGCACCTTTAAGTAAGTGTCCCTCCTCACATGTCATCTCACTCCTAGCTGTACTCCAATGCAATGTTTTCGGCTTTTAGGTTGTGCTTAAGTGCCACCTGACATTCAAAACTAAAAAGAAAAATGTGATGTTATCTTCAGATTCTGGTTCAGCGTATGGTCATTCATAATTTACTAATGTCCTTGAAAATTCCAAGGCCCTCATTACAAGTCAGGCGTTAAGGGATTAACGGCGCCGACGGCGCCGTTAACCCTTAACGCCTGATTCACACTTTAAAGCCTGCTTTTTGCAGGCGTTAGAGTCCAAGGCGCTAAGCGACCTTGGTGCTAATTACGGCACCGTAATTTACGGTGCCGTAATTAGCGCCTTCCCCATCCCCATTATGCCCTATGGGGCAAAAATGGGAATGGGGAAGGGCAAATGGTGAATGGGGAATTACCGCCCCACTCACCTTGGAATGGGGCGGTAATTCCGCCATCCACCATGGTGGAATCCGGCATGGACCATGGTGCTAATAGCACCATGGTCCACCGCCTGAGTTGTAATGAGGTCCCAAGTCTTTTTAATATTGGCACCTTGCATTCTGTGGAAGTGTCTGGCAGGACAAAGAGCAATGGTGGAGCACTGGCATATGGGTGTTTTAGAGGATTAGGCATGTCTTTTGTTTGGACATTGAATGTGGTAAATACATGAACCCCGGAGAGAAAACTCTCCCCTCTTTCCAGATCAGAAACTTTGGAAATGTTATTAAGATGGGGAATAGAGACCAACAGAGTTTCCATCTTTGCTGAACATATAGCCAATGTTCTAAGATGTCCATTGAACTCCATGATATATACCTCAGAAATAGCAAGGACAACAGAAAGGACAATTGTCACCTTTACCGCAACAGCCATTTCAAAATGGTTTCCTTTTAAGTCTCTTGGTGCCAGTGGACTCCAGGGTAAACATCCCAGACTTGTCTACCCAGCCTTAACTCTGCAAAGTAATTTGTTTTTAATTGTTCTAAAATAAAAACATATTTTGGGGTAACGTTTTTAGTTTTGTTGATATTTTAATCTTTTGGGAATATCATTTTTCTTTGTGACCTTGTGGAGAATGAAAATATAACATTATTTCTCAATCATACATCCTTTCCAGGCTTACTTATCACTTACGTTTCCTCACAATTCCAATTTCATTATTTCAGGTGCCTCTTTTTCTATTCATATTACTTTATATGATCAATTTGTTCCTCAATATTTCTAATTTCACTTTGAGGATGAAAGAGTTTGAGTTGGTTATCCTGAACGAAAAGCTCAGATATTTCATCTCCCTTTTTTGCATCTGTTTTTTAATACAACAGGTGATATTAATGCAATGTGGTCCCATCCAGTAAGGGCAGAACTTCCTTTATTTTGCTTTGTGTCTGTGTTGATGAAAGGGGAATACCTTATTTACAACATTGTATTCTCTCAGAGAAGCCCTTCACATACAATATCAGCCAGTCCTTCCAAGTGTCTTTTGTATCAAAAGGTATCAGATGTTTTCCCAAATTCGTAATATAGTAATAATTGAGAAAGCATGACCAAGCATCTGCATATGAATAACATACAGTAAAGGAAGCGGGCGGCTTTTGGGGCTGCTGGTGGCTTGATTGGGTGGGAGACAAGCCCTTGTTCAGGTAAAAGCAGGTGTTGGGAAGCTGGCAAGATTGATCTGATATCCTAATTTGCCATTCTTTTTCTCAATGCATTGCTTATGGTTTACCGACTCAAGCTGTTATATTCAGACGCTGATGCCGCTTCTATATTGTGTATTATTGAACGCCTTGGTGGGGGCCGGCTGTGGACAAATGGACGGAAAGAGAGTGGGCTTCTGACTTTTGATCTATTAACACCTGCAAGTTTAAAAGAAGCAGCTGGGTGCGGTTGGGGCGAGGAGTCTCGCTAAGGGTGCTCCCCAAGCGACCGAGCATGCTCTGCACCAACTTTACCTTATTTTTGACTCCACAGCTTTTAATCTCCTTGCTAGTCAATATGCCGTTTTAACCTGAGTTATTTTAACTTCATTGATTATTGCTTTGGTTGGGCAGATCAAAGTCAGAAGCCTTATATAGACAGAGTAATATATATGTAGGCAATCACCAATTTTGAAGGAGAATGTTTTGGAACCTCAATTCAACACGGCACAGTTCTATAAGTAGAATTTGATTCATTGAAGTGTTCTCTTCCAATCCCTCCATTGCCGGTAATTAGCTTTGTTTTTTTGTATTATATTGCCAATGTATTATGTTTGTACCTATGCACGTTTATTCATGCTCATGTCCCGTTAGTATATGCCAATTTATGTCAATGCATCTTTTTAGAAATCGTTTTTAACTGATTGTAAAGTTTTTTTTAAATAGTGAAAAGAAAAGTGACTTTGAAGTTCCCTACAGTGAAAGCAACAACACAAATCAGTGGCCATTAGTAGACCAGTAGAGGAGGCAAACGCATGAAAAGATGACATTTTCTACTGAGTACACTCCCACTCTCACCCTGTCAGTCTAGAAATTCGGATACCTCTACTTTGAGACCGCAAATGCATTTTGGTGGCCGTGGGCCAACCGTCTCATGCACGATATGACAAAATATAGGTTTTCGAGTTTGCCAATGAACAGCCATTTTGATGTAACAAGAATCGCAATTTTGTTTTCTAACCATTGCTCATGGCTTTCTGTTCCTATTGCTTCGCAGTATATTTTCCGCTTACACTGCTCGACTGTGAAACATTGTTGTCTGTATGTGAAAAGGATAGCTGCCAGCCAGTCTCGTTATATGGTAGAATATGTTAGAATAATACCGCTAAAGGCTTGAATTATGCTTTTCTCACGGCCCCCATTTGCTGAGCCCACTAGAGCATGTCGGCTCCCAGGACGCGAATAGCACCTGATAGATAGCAAGGTCCAGAATGCAACTCCCCCCCGTATATAGTTTGCTTCCAAGAACAAAAGCGCCATGTTCTATTCAATAACCGAAAGATGCCTTCGCACTCACAAACTGCAAATTGTTACTAGAATAGACATTTGAAGGTGTCATAGTGGTCGGAGATGTCCATCATCACACCAAGTTCAAAGAAACCCAATAAAGGGGGGGGGGGTGTTAAACATGTCATAGCTGATTGTTTGATATGCATTTTGTATATATGTAACTGATGTACGTAATTCGCTCTCTTGCGTCCCTCGAGGTCTAGAGATACACGTCGCGGGGCGTGAGACCGAGTTGGCCAACTGAGACTTTTGCTTTGCAATATAACCCTAGCTTTGGGAATAGAACCTCGTGGCTGGCGTCTCTATCATGTGTGGTGGCTCGCCTTGTTTCCATAGACGTCAGGGTCCCCTAGGGGCCCCTTTCAAGATGGTGCCCGAATAGGGACCCTCCCCCACTTGTTCCATCGCGCAACGTTGTAATTGAGAAAGGCAGAGAACGGCGAGGACGGGACGATCGAGAGGTGTTCGGGACGCCCTGTAAAAGTGATGAGAGACTCCTTTGCAGATCTGCACACATCTGATCCCTGATCGACGTGCCTGGCTAGAGAACAAGGAGGTGAGGGTCCCGAAACGAGGCAGAAGTCAAGAAACGCAGACACGACGTCCTTTGGTGCGTCAGTATACAGGCGACTTGATTTATCAGGTGAGTCATTCCCCGATTCAAAGCATCCTGATATTGGTTGAGAGTTGACTTTGCAAAATCAAACGCCCTAGGTAAGGTTGATTAACTAGGGGGAAGGTTGAAACATGCGTGGGGTATTGTCCACCCTAGCGGGGTTTTTCCGCTGTGGTAGACAATCTTTGGAAGATGGCCAAATTGCACCACCTGGGGGAACGCCGGCGTATGAGATGTATGTGAAGTATGGAGTGGGTGCGATAATATTCTGTGAGACTTAGCATAGGCAAACCAGAAAGCAACAAGACCATCAGTGGCCGATTAATGGTAGTTTTGAGATAGCAAGGATAGATAACCTGGAAAGGGTGTTGATAAGAAAGAAAGCACGTCCTGCAGCATTTGAGACTATTAAAGACTGGAGAAAGGAAGCAATGCTCCGATTTAAAAGCAGAGCAAAACATGCGCGCAGGCATAAATCGAAAGGTGAAGTAGCGGAAGAAAAAGAAGAGGAGGAGTGGACTGAGAGTCTAAGAAGGGCAGGCAGGCGTGACCAGTTGAATATAGAAAAGATATACCCACAACGAGAATTACACATAGAAGATGAATTGATAGAAAATATATTGACCCATACAAAACAAGGCCCAAGATCAGAAGTAAGACCTGACACGTCAGTAGCTATTGCCCAGACCCAGCCCATAGCTCAAGCTCCCCCTCCGGTAGCTCAAGCCCTCCCACAACCACAAACCGCGCACGTAACACTTCCTATTAGCCAACCAGGCCTACAACAGACACTCCCTGTTCCCATTCTCCCATCCGCACCTCCCGCCTTAGACACAGACTCGGTACAGTCCGTTCCTCCCGGGGTTGAAGTTGAAACCGCGGGGGCAAGAGGCGGGACTGACCAACGGGGGTGCACGAGGGTAACCCGCAGTGCAATCAGCAAAGAAAGGAAGGTGGAATTGCAGCAACAGGCAGAGATGTATATAGACGGGAATGATGGGACGGCAACATTGGCTTCGATATATGACTTCCGTAGAAGCAACGAAAGACAGGTAGTGTTGGAATGCATGGGTGAATATTTGGTGGAGAAATGGAAACAGCTCATTGGGAAATTACCACCGCAGCGATTGTTAGATTTGAATGTATTAGCACGTTGGAGGGAGAGGGATGAATAAGTGAGAGAACATGTATATAGACTTTTTGAGCTTAAAGATGAATTAGATAATGATTATGCCGAAATGTTTACTGCACCTGGGTACAGGAGTAGAGATATCGGGAGAAATAGGAAGGAAACTGTAGAGCCATATATACAACGACGACATTCGATGTCATCAGTACAAAGGGGCGACAAGTTAAAAGTATGTATGCGAGAAGCATTTAAATGAATGTCAGATCCTAGCATTCCCACAATGGAGATACACAAGATATTTGATGAATATTCCATGCCCATGAAAAGAAAAGCGCTACAGTCGATGGTTGAACATTTATTAGACAAAGATATAAAAAACGATAAGGCCAGCCCACCCGAAATAATGGCAGTATATAGAAGAGTACTATAGCGAGGGACAGGAGAAACAGCCCTATCGCTAGATCTGGGAATATTATTACACCTAAGAGAAGGGGGAGGGACAGTAAGTGGGGCATTTCCTATGAGAGAGGTCCCACCTACCTTTGTGCCCAAAGTGGAGGTTCCCGCAGTGGGCGGTGCAGCGGCGCAGGTGACACCAGCCCATTACACCGCCCAATATGTGCAGGTCCCCTTTTCCAGACAGGAGGTGAACAACATGAAGCAGACGATTCCTGATATAAGAAAGAATCCTGCAGGGTTTTACAAGGAAGTAGAGTCCTGCCTACAATCATCCATGCTTACCATGGGTGATAGAGACCTAATATTCCCGGTGAACCTGCCAGCAGACATATGGAAACAAATAAGGAAGGTAGATGACACAACGGCCTTTGGCGCCACATGGGCGGACTTGATAATAGAAGATAGAAATAAAGCGGTTGGAGGGACACCAGGAGCGAACCTGGCGGCGTTACCAGCACGTATAGTACAGAAGTTAAAAACAATTGTCCCAGAGAAAAGAATCCAATGGGACAAATTGACAGCATGTGAACAAGGCAAAGATGAGTTGGCTACAGATTATTTTAATAGATTTGAAGAAGTATTCACAGACTTCAGTGGGCAGGAAGTGGGTTCAGAAGCAGGAAAGAGGTTATTTGTTGACGAATATGTGAGGGGGTTAAAACTTCCAATTCAGGATCTAATAATGACATCAGAGAGTGCATGGCAAGCAAAAACGTTGGGCGAAGTACTGCATATGGCCCAATATTATGAGCGCAGAGTGACTGCAGGAAAAGAAAAAGAAGAGAGGGATAGGGTAAATCTAAAGACACAATGCAGCAAGTAGTAGGACATAATAGAGGGCGAGGGAACGCACAAGGAAAGAGTAATTTGAATATGCATGGGGGAACAGTGGGACCAAATCAGTGTGCATATTGTAAAGAGGAAGGACATTGGCGAGAGCAATGCACGCATCTACAGAATAGAAATGGGTCTGGTCAGAGGAGAAAGCATAGAGGACACCCAGGAGCGAATGGACCAAATAGGAATAGTATGCAGCAGCATCATAATAACGGAGGTAATCAAAACCAAGGCCAAAACCAAAATGCCCCAAACCAGAGTCAGGGACAGCAAAATCAACAATATGGAAATCAGAGTGGGGGAAATAGAGGGAAGAGTGGAAATGTTTTCAATACACAGACAAACACGCATTACAGTAATAGTAATGATTACACATCGGACGATGTGTTATTTCCCCAATAGGACAGCCCAGGACAGGGGTCGGAACCAGTGTCTATTCCCGTGAATCAGAGAGGACCCTACGTAGAAATGAGAGTCGGGAACGAGGAGCACCGCTTTCTTGTAGATACAGGAGCACAGAAGTGTTCAATAGACAATCACTTGGTTCTGGATATACCACTGTCAGGGCAAAATAATATTTCTCTAGGGTTCGCAGGTACACCAGTCATAAACCCAGTGTCCAAACCAGTCCCAGTTACCATAGGAGCATTTACTGAACATTGTCCTTTCCTTCTAACAGAAAATTGTGGAGAAAATTTGTTGGGATTAAATTTGTTGAAAAAACTAGGTTCTGTTATGCATTGCACGGCAGACGGAGTGTTTCTAACGATATGGCCACATGATGCCCCTGTGTCAGAATTCATGTCTGACGCATTACCAGGGGAACTAAGTAAAGTACCAACCTGTCTATGGGCAATGCAGGACAACGATGTGGGATGTTTAAAGATAGAGCCAATAAAGATTATTTTGAAAGAAGATGTTACCCTACCGCGAATACCCAAATACAAAATTTCGGTTGAAGGTGAGAAAGGATTGAAGAGTATTGTTACTGATTTGGTGAAATCAGGGGTAATCGAGGAAATCACAGGCAGTACATGCAACAGCCCGATTCTTCTGGTTTATAAAAAAGGAGGTAATGAGGTACCATACCGTTTCATAATTGATCTACACGCATTGAATAAGGTAGTAGATCCGCAATTTCTTCTAGTGCCAGACGTCACTACAATATTGACAATGATACCAGTTTCAGCAGAATATTTTAGAGTAGTAGATTTGAAAAATGCATTCTTTAGTATTCCAGTGGACAAGGACAGTAGATATTTGTTCGCGTTCACATTAGGAGAACGATCATTTACATTTACACGGATTCCGCACGGTTACACGGAAAGTCCAAGTATTTACAGTAGAGCATTAAAAGAACAGCTAGACATGCTGGAATTACCCATGGGTTGTGTACTTTTGCAATATATAGACGATCTATTGCTAGCTGCAGACACAGAGGAGATTTGTAATGAAAGCACTGTATTACTACTGTCACACCTAGCGGCACATGGCCATAAAGCTTGTTTGAAGAAATTTCAGTATAATCGAAAGGTGCTGGCTTATTTGGGCTACCTACTTTCGAAAGGAGGGAGAAGACTAACGCCAGAACGCATAGAAAGTATTTCTTGTATGCCTATTCCAAAGACACAAAAAGGAGTTAGAGCCATAATAGGCATGGCTTCATATTGCCGACAATGGATTGGTAATTTTGCGTTCATTGTGAAACCATTAGTGAATTTAACTAGAAAGGATGCGGTTATGCCTTTGCAGTGGGATGAGGAATGCCAGAAAGCATTTGATGGATTGAAAACTGGATTATGCTCGGCTCCAGTTTTGGGTACGCCGAACTATGAAAACATTTTTAGACTATTTGTGTGTGAAAGTGAAGGATGTGCATTGGCGGTTTTGACACAGGAACAAGGTGGAAGAAATAGGCCGTGCGGCTATTTCTCTTCTGCGCTGGACCCTGTAGCGCGCGCACTACCACGATGTTTGCGATCTGTAGCGGCGGCTGCTGCGTCAGTGAAACAAACGGAAGGGATGGTATTGGGGCACACTTTCATTCTGATGGTGCCACATGCCATAGACGTTCAATTAAATAGGACACAGACACAACACCTCACCTCTGCTAGATTGACAAAATATGAGATTATCTTGTTCGCGCCCCATATCCAAATTATGAGGTGTAGCATTTTGAATCCTGCAGAATTAATGCCACTGACCTTAAAAGAAATTGTGAAGAATGAATCACCCCCCACGATTGCTTAATGGTCTCTGAGGAAGAAACCAAGGGAAGAGTTGATTTAAGTGATATTCCACAGAAAGACCCGGATGGAGAGTTATTTTGTGAAGGCTCATGTTTTAAATTACCAGATGGCACGACAACTGCCGCATACGCTATCGCTACCCTAGAGAGTGTTGTAGAAAGTAAAAGAATCCCCTATAATTCAGCACAAGCCGCGGAAATAATAGCATTGACCAGAGCCTGCGAGATTTCTGAAAATTTGAATGTGAATATATATACTGATAGTCAGTATGCTTTTGGAGTGGTTCATAACTTTGGTCGACTCTGGGCTGAGAGAGGGTTTCTGACATCACATGGTGCCAGAATTCAACATGGCCCTTTGATTGTACGATTGCTGTCTGCACTCACGTTTCCAAAGCGCCCAGCAATAGTGAAATGCGAGGCACATAAAAAAGTAACATGCAAAGTAGGAGAGGGAAATGCGTTTGCAGACAGAATTGCGAAACAAACTGCCACTGATTTGAGTACCAAGATTATGACAGTTCAGACAGAGGAAGTACCCTGTATGATAGAAGTTGGAGTTGCGACTGTCAAAGAAATGCAGGCCGAGGCTACGGCCGATGAAATACAGGGATGGGCAGAGGGATCTGCTGAGTTGGATCTGGAGGGTTGGTGGGTGAACAAAGGAACTAGAAACTGGATGTTGCCAAATTCGTATGTGACTGCAATGGTCACAGTGGCCCACAGCCCTACGCATATCTGTGCCAAGAAAATAATACAGCACCTTTCTACAGTATGGCAGAATGTAAACATAAAAAAGAATGCAGAGAGGTTGGTGCAGAACTGTATCACGTGTTTACAACCCAATGTAGGAAAGGGAACAGTGACTCCAACAGGCAGTTTTGGCCGCCCTCCATGCCATTTGAGGTAATTCATTTTGACTTCATAGAGATGGAGAGGTGCCAAAACTTAAAATACGTCTTGGTGGTGATCTGTGCATTCAGTAAGTGGGTGGAGGCATATCCTTTGAAGGACTGCACAGCAATGAGTACGGCAAAAGTAATGTTGAAGGAGTACTTTTCCAGATTTGGCTTGCCCCGAGTCCTGTTGTCTGATAATGGACCGCATTTTGTGGGTGCAGTGGTATTACAGATATGTGCTGGTCTCCAGATTGATAAGAGATTCCATAGTTCAAGGAATCCGAGTTCTGCCGGTCTTGTCGAGAGGCACAATGGGATTCTTAAATCAAAGATTAGCAAGATTTGTGCGAGAAGCAAGTTGAGTTGGGTGGATGCATTACCAATAGCACTATTATGCATGCGTACGTCTGTACAGGCTAAAACTGGGCTCTCCCCGTAGGAAATCGTAATGGGGAGGCCGGCAAATGTTTGGTGCGCACCTCAGCCAAAACGACTTAGTGAGATAGAACATCCTGTGCTGAGTACTTATTGTGGCCTTTTAATGCAGAAATTGCATTTGATTCATCAGCAGGTGCAGGAGGCATTACCAGTGAGATACACCGGTCCTGGGCACGCGCTGGAGTCAGGAGACTGGGTGCTGCTAAAAAACTTTGAAAGAAAGTCATCATTAGCACCCAGGTGGCGCGAGCCCCATCAAGTACTTTTGGCGACGCAGACGGCAATACGGGTGGATGGAAGGAAGTCGTGGATCCATGCCACCCATGCCAAGAAGATTCCAACTGCACTAAAAGACTTGCCTGACACTGATGACCGGAAAGAGACAGCGGTCCCAGAAAAGAAAGAAACTTTTGCCAGTAAGCAGCCACCTAATCTGCCAAAACGAGAAGTGAAACTCGAAACAAAGCCTGAGACGATTGCCAAAGAGGGGGAAGAGCAAAGAGTGCCCCAACGTTGCCCAGCAAAATCGACATCACTGCTGACCGACGCGAAATCTGCCTTGCAGATACCAGCAAAACCAAATTGTGTACCCCTTTGGCACCCACCAGCACTTGCCAGCACGCCAAAGAACGGATCTGCATCATTGGCGCGGCGCACACCAGCACCTGCAGTAGCGCCACAGGCTGACTTCAAGCCTGAATCTGAAATTGCACCGGCACTGTTCACGGATCATACGATACCAGGAGCAAGGCCATACAACCTGCGGCCTCGGGAGACAAAGTGATCTGCAGTCTTTTTGGTGTTTATGTCAACCTCTGGTTCAGCTCATGGACAGAGAAGGAACCAGAGGTGTAGAGGAGAGAAGCATGAGAATTGTGCAAGTCGGACAATTCAAGCCTCGCGGCTCCTCGGTGCAATCATAAAAAGTACATGTGTCCTGAACCAGAACGGACAAACTGGGCGCACATGGCACTATGGCAAGTGAGATAACCGATTAACAGTACATGTGTCCTGAACCAGAGCGGACAAGCTGGGCGCACATGATACTAAGGCGATAGGATAACTGATCAAAGGTCCTCTGAGCAGTAAAAGAGGGGACAAGCGATCTCGCCTAAAAACGAATAATCGAATCCTTGCTAAAAAGGACAGGCAGAACTGAACTGTGACAATTCCATTGAACTTATTAACATCAGAGCAAGCGCGACGAAGAAAGATATCCACAACGAACTGTGATAAAAAAGAAGAAGGACGACGAGAAACATGCCGGGACCGGTTCCAGCCTCCTCCTGCACCACCACCGCTGAGAATGAGTCAGTTATAAAGACTAAGAGGCCGATTCATGGAATAATTAGCGCGGCGCAAGTGGGCAAAAACGTGCGAATCGCACTGGAATACCGAAAATCGCAGTGCAAGTGCGAAAATCGCACGAAAAGCAGCGCACGTCGATTCATGGAAGGCCGTGCGCGAGAAAACCAGCGGATGTGCGATAAAAAAGTGCGCGGCGCACGTTGGCGCACAGGCCATCTAACAGCGTGCGCCAGGTCACAGCAAAAATCGCACAGGCCACAGCGAAATTCGCACATAGCGCGGCGCACGCAACAAAAGTAGGCGGAACACGGGCGTAACACTCGGAATGGGGAACAACTTGCCAAAACGTGGGCGTCACGGGGGAAGTACAGGGCACAAGTGCGCGGAACGCCCACACGCTCGCCTACAACACGTATTCATGGAATAGAATAGGGGAAAAAAGCACACGCTCAAACCAGCGCACAGGCACAAACATGACCGCCACAAGAAAGCAGGCGGTAGCGTCTCTGCGGCTGTAAGAAATGTGCGCCAAAAGGTGCGACAACAAATAGCACCTATATACTGCCATGATGAATGTCCCATACTGTGGCCCTCCAGGAAAAATGACGTGCAAAGGGGTACCCACAAACACGGACACCCGCTGACAAAAAATATGTGTGCGTGTATACCGGGGTGCGCGGGAAGTCTCACACGCGATTTGCAGGGTACGTGCATCACAGGGGTTCGCGTGAAGTTATTCACGCGATCGGGCCTGGGGGAGCGGGCTACGCGTATTTCAGGGGTGCGCGGGGAGTTCCACACGCGAATAGCCTGGGTGCGTGTATTTCAGCGGTTCGCGTGAAGTTTCACACGCGATCGGGCCTGGGGGAGCGGGCTACGTGTATTACAGGGGTTCGCGTGAAGTTCCTCACGCGATCGGGCCTGGGGAGCGTGCTACGTGTATTTCAGGGGTTCGCGTGAAGTTTCACACGCGATCGGGCCTGGGGGAGCGGGCTACGTGTATTACAGGGGTTCGCGTGAAGTTCCTCACGCGATCGGGCCTGGGGGAGCAGGCTACGTGTATTCCAGGGGTGCGCGGGAAGTTCCACACGCGAATAGCATGGGCGCGTGTATTTGAGGGGTGCGCGGGAAGTTCCACACGCGAATAGCCTGGGCGCGTGTATTTCAGGGGTGCGCGGGAAGTTCCACACGCGAATAGCCTGGGCGCGTGTATTTCAGGGGTGCGCGGGAAGTTCCACACGCGAATAGCCTGGGTGCGTGTATTTCAGGGGTTCGCGTGAAGTTTCACACGCGATCAGGCCTGGGGGAGCGGGCTACGTGTATTACAGGGGTTCGCGTGAAGTTCCTCACGCGATCGGGCCTGGGGGAGCGGGCTACGTGTATTCCAGGGGTGCGCGGGAAGTTCCACACTCGAATAGCCTGGGCGCGTGTATATGAGGGGTGCGCGGGAAGTTCCACACGCGAATAGCCTGGGCGCGTGTATTTCAGGGGTGTGCGGGAAGTTCCACACGCGAATAGCCTGGGCGCGTGTATTTCAGGGGTGCGCGGGAAGTTTTACACGCGAATAGCCTGGGCGCGTGTATTTCAGGGGTGCGCGGGAAGTTCCACACGCGAATAGCCTGGGCGCGTGTATTTCAGGGGTGCGCGGGAAGTTTTACACGCGATTTCTGCACGGTACGTGTATTTCAGGGGTGCCGGGGAGTCCCACATGTGATTTGACAGTGTGGGTCCTCCCAGGTGTACCCTGTACACCCTCCATGGCCCCTGCAGGCAGCCCACACCACAGGGGACTACCCTGCATCCCTGGTCATGTCCCGCAGGCAGCCCACCCAACATGGGCATGCCCCCCAGCAAAGGCACATGTCTCCTTGATCTAATGAACACCAACTCATGTCCCCTTGCACCCCCACCCCCCAGCACTGTGGGGCACCTGCCAGCAGGCCCCCACCCATGTCCAACTCATGTCCCCCACCACCCCCACCCCCCAGCACTGTGGGGCACCTGCCAGCAGGCCCCCACCCATGTCCAACTCAAGTCTCCCACCACCCCTACCCCCCAGCCACCAGGGTCACCCTCCACCAGGCCCCCACTCATGTCACCCACCACCCCCACCCCCCAGCCACCAGGGTCACCCTCCACCAGGCCCCCACCCATGTCTCCCACCACCCCCACCCCCCAGCCACCAGGGTCACCCTCCACCAGGCCCCCACTCATGTCACCCACCACCCCCACCCCCCAGCCACCAGGGTCACCCTCCACCAGGCCCCCACCCATGTCTCCCACCACCCCCACCCCCCAGCCACCAGGGTCACCCTCCACCAGGCCCCCACTCATGTCACCCACCACCCCCACCCCCCAGCCACCAGGGTCACCCTCCACCAGGCCCCCACTCATGTCTCCCACCACCCCCACACCCCAGCAGTGCAGGGGCAGCCTCCACCAGGCCCCCACTCATGTCACCCACCACCCCCACCCCCCCAGCCACCAGGGGCACCCTCCACCAGGCCCCCACTCATGTCTCCCACCACCCCCACACCCCAGCAGTGCAGGGTCACCCTCCACCAGGCCCCCACTCATGTCTCCCACCACCCCCACCCCCCAGCAGTGCAGGGACAGCCTCCACCAGGCACCCACACATGTCCCCCTGCCCCCAGGTCCTGACGATACTCAATCATGGCAGTAATGGGCAGCATACCCAGCACAAACACCCAGGCAAGGATTGCATCCACCCACATAGTGAATGCAATTACATGATACAACCCCAATGGCAAGTCTGTAAATGAACACATGTCCGTCACACACACATACACAATGGGTGCAAGTCAATGTCAAAACCCATATCATGACATGTATGAAACCAATGAGAAAATACCACAAGTGAAAGTTAAAAAGAACATGTATTAAAGATGAAAATTAAGTAAAAAAATCAAACATACAACAATGGGGATAACAAAATAAATGGTCCATGTCCGAGAACAAATGTAAAAATAAAAAAAACAAAGTAATCCAAAAACAAATGTTGACCAAAGCAAAATCATGTGGAAGTAAAATAATGAAAAACCATTTCCTCATGGTGAACACAATAATTAATAAAAAAAATGTTTCTTCAAAAAGCAAACTATATACACGAAAATTCCAGGGTCCATGAGCCCAACACCATAAATGAAACCTACTACTACCTAATGAAAATAATATATACAAAAAAGTGGCCATTGTCCGAGCGGTCCAAAAAAACAAAAATTAATAAAGGAAACCTAACACTAACTAACTAAATAACTATATACAAAGGCAGCGGGCAAGTCCTGCGGCTCACTCGGTGATGTTGCTGGCCAGGGCATCATCGAACTCCATGTCGATGTCCTGGAGGCGGGACTCTGTCCTGGCCCCGAGGTCTCGCAGGGATAACCCCATGTCCAGCTCAAACTCCCTGCGAGCTTCCTCGAGGCACTCAGCCCGCCTCAACGCCCGACGCATGGAGAACTCCGCCCTGACCATGGTGAGCCGCTCCTCTTCCGCCCGCTGCCGCTCCGCACCTATCCGCTGGACCAACTGCTCCCACACGGAAGACACCACCATCCCAGGGTTGCCCTGCCCTCCGGCCGATGCCTGCCCCTCTGATCTTGAAGGCCCCGAGCCATGATGCCTCCCACGTCGAGCCTGCTGCTTCCTCCGACGCCACTGCCTCTGCCAGCACGACGGCATCCAGGCTGATGGAAACCACCGACGCCGTCGTGCACGTGCCCTGCCTGATGATGCTGTCACATCTTCCACCTGCTGGGGTCCAGTTGCTGTGTTGTCCACCCCTGCTGGACCTCCGACTCCCAACTGTGGCAGGGATGGGATCCCCACCGAGCTGGCTGCATTGGTCGGGGCAGGTTCACAGGGGGCCCTGGTGGCATCTGGGCCGGAAGACGGCAAGGAGAACGACTGGTGTATAGCCTGCACAGAGGAGGAGAGGGCCGCCAGATTGGACAACACATGCAGAAAACCCCCGAACATGTTGGGCCACGTCGGCACGGTGCACTTTGTGATGACGTGCATCGTCCTCCCGGGAAGCACGCACGGCATCACGAATCACAGCCGTGCGCATCGCGACCCCAATCAGGACCTTCTCCATACGGCCAGGGGTTCCCACGTCCGCAGGTGGAGGGGAGTCAGGTGACATGGACATCCCCTCTACCTGCGGACGGGCCTGGGACGGGGCATCCCTGCTGGTGCATGGTGGTGCACTCACAGGGTCAGAGACAGCGACATGCACAGGCCCCTCCACGGTGACCTGTGCTGCCTCCTGCCCCTGGCCCTGGACTGCACCACTTGCACCAGCAGGGATGCCCCCACCAGGCCCCATGTGTGCCCCAGTGGCGGCCTCCTCCTCCTCTGTGCAAACCACCAACCTGGATGGCTCCTCACCGTCTCCCAACGTAGCAGGCCCCTGTGGGGGCTCACCCACCCCTTCCGCTGCAGCCGTGGGGGCATCCCCGCCGCCTTGCTCCACAGCGCCGTCTCCGCCCTCTTCTTCACTAGCCGCTGCGTAGAGGGAGACAAAGAACACAAGCATCAGGGCACTGTACAATGGTCCCCTAGACAGGAAGCAATAGCAGATGAGCACCACTGTCAAAGTACACTTCCATCATGTCCCTCCACAACACATGGGTCAGTCCAGGCAAAACACACACAGTAACAGGCATGGTGCATGCCCTGGACATTTCCATGCATGTCCAATGGACTCTTGAAACATTCAATGATATGTAACTCACATGCATCATGGCTCATGCCTATCACATGCACACACTTCACCTCAGTCACATCCATCTGGCCCCAAACACACCAAACACAGCGGATACAAGGGTAATTTGGCTGCTTCACTGAATCTGTGCATTGTCACACACATGTGTCATGCATCCATGGCATGCACAAGTCACAGACACGCAGGTCAGGCACACAGACATGGCTACCATATATGTACCTGGCATCAGCACCCATCCCTCACCCCCACCCATGTCCAGGTACAGAGACTGGCATGCTCTCATGCTCAAAATCTGCATAGGGCTCCCCATGCGGCATTTGAACACATGCAACAACCATGTGGGTCACACATCACTGGTCGCACATGCATTACCATGATGTCCCTGCACACATACATGCATACATGGCCTATGGCACACATACAGGCAAGTATCATAGAACCAGCACACCGCAACATGCTCTGTCTCACACAGTAATGCTTGGACACTTACCGATCAACTCCAGACGGGCCTCCCTCTCAAGGATCTGGGCGTGGAGCGCTGGGCGTACGCGTTCCAGGACCCTCATCTGGATGGAACTCATGCGGCCCCGGCCCCCCTCCACGAGGCGCCGGGCCTTCACAAGGGTCCTGGACCTCAAGTCCTCCCAGCGCTTCTTGATCTTCAGGACGTCGCGGGTTGCCACCCCCTCCGCGTTGATGGCAACCACACAGTCGGCCCAGATCCTCTCCCATCCTTCCTTGCTGGCGCGGGACGATTCAAAGAGGGCATCATACTGCCCCAGGACATGCTCCACCAGGACACCAACTTCGGTGTCAGTGAAGCTGGTGCCCCTCTGCCCCTCTGGCCTGGGGTTGCCACTGGTGCCAGATGTGGAAGTGCCCGACATGGCAACCCCAGAGGCAGGTGTGGGTGGGCAACTGGGTCCTGGGGCTGGGCTGTGGAGCGATGTAATCCCAGTCGGGAGTCTTCAGTTCCAGCAGGGGTGGACACAGCAACTGGACCCCTGCAGATGGCTGATGTGCAGGCACCAAATGGCAGGGCACGGTGGCAGCAGGCAGGCAGGCAGGCAGGCAGCAGCAGATGGCACGTGGGAGGCTGCTCGGGGCACTGGGGGGCAGTAACTCGGCCTTCTGGGCAGGAGCGTGGTCTTCGGTGTGTTTTCGCGTGGCCAGCTTGATACGGAGTGATTTGGCACTTAAAAATCCTGCACGTCAGCGTGAAATCCGAGGAAAGGCCCTTAGCGCGTAAGCGCGTCAGCACGCATACGCGATTCTATTGGACCAGAGTCCCTCAGCGCGTAAGCGCGTCTGTGACGTGACCCGCACGGGTGTTCCCCACTCAGCACGTGATGACGGGGCACATGTGGAAATACTGCACGTCAGAGTGTCATCGCGTGTAATTGGACAAAAGTGCGCGTACACGCGATTGGCCTATGTACGTGTATTTCATGGGTGCGCGGGCACTTACACACGCAAGTACGTCAGCGAACCTGTATCCCGTGGTGCGTGTGAATTTCCACACGCTATTGGACTGGGAACTGGATTCCAGGGGTGCGCGGGTCACACGCTCGCCTAGAACACGCGCAAAGCATAAATTTGCTCACTTTAACAATAACAAGCTCAGACGCCAGGATGAACATACCGTTCCTAGCAGCAGTGGCAGTGGGCTACCAAAGGAGGAGGAGGAGGATAGTCAGGGCCAGAATATTCACACCCAGAACCAGCCTTTTCGGGATGCCTGATGACCAGGTGTATGGGAGGTACAGGTTTCCACCACACATTATACTGGACCTGGTGAGTGAGTGGGAGGATGACCTCACATCACCCACCCTGTGCTCCCAAGCACTCAGCCCCCTGGAGAAGGTCCTCAATGTACTGCACTTCTTAGCCACTGGATCATTTCAGCGGACAAGTGCCATAGTGGGTGGGGTGTCACAGGCCACCCAGTCACGCTGCCTACACCAGGTCTTGAACATCATGACTGCACGCCCATCAGTCCGCAGGCACATATACCTGCCCAGAACACCTGCAGAAAGGCATGCTGCCGCCCTGGATTTTTACGGTGTGGCACGATTCCCCAAAGTGCTAGGTGCCATCGACTGCACCCATGTGGCTCTACGTCCCCCCAGGGCATCTGAGCACATCTATAGGAACCGCAAGCACTGGCATTCCATCAACGTGCAGGTAGCATGTAATGCCAAGGGAATCATCACCTCAGTATATGCCAACTATCCCGGCTCCACCCACGACAGCTTCATTTACCGAATGTCCACCCTAAGCCGGGACCTAGAAGCTGGGCGGCATGGCGATACATGGCTGCTTGGTGAGTATGTATGCCACTGCACATGCATGCATGTTGGATACTGAGCAAGGTCACAACCCCACCAATGATACCAATCACCACCTCCACAGGGGACAGTGCCTACCCTCTCAGCCCCCACATGATGACGCCAATTCGGAACCCCACCACGCCACCCGAGGTAAGATATAACACAGCCCACATTACGACCCGGGGCATAGTGGAGCGCACATTCGGAGTGCTAAAGTCACGCTTTCGCTCCCTTGACCGTTCTGGCGGGCAGCTGTTATACGCTCCCCCAGTAGTGTGCAGGATCATAGTGGCAGCATGTGTCCTGCACAACGTTGCAACACGCCGGGGCCTGGCCGTGGACATGGTGGTGGCCCCACATCCCCAACCACATGCACAGCCGCTGCGCATGGGAGGGGAAAGGGCACGGGGGGAGCCAGCCCGTACACAGCTAGTGGCTAATTACTTCACATAGAAATCACACCCCTGTGGAGTGCACACTGCCCTGGCACATTCCATCTGACAATCAATGATGACTCAACCTGACACTGATCCTGAATGTCTGGAGAATGAACCGTGAATACCATATCAGCCTGAGATTGTTCACCTGGAAGTGTCACAATGTGTGCATCCCTACCCACACAGACACCACCAATGCAGTTTTGTGAAGTTACACATTCAAGCAGCTAAAATGAATACCCACTTGCAAAATGCAACAAGAGGACAGTGCCATGTCAGCCAACCCAACCCCAGCACCGCCACACGACACACCGTGCCATGTCATGCTAATTGCAGGTAAACTATGTACAGTGTCCCTATTAGAAACCTGCAACACCTGAAATGCTCACAGCAATGCCGGACCAACAACATACTTGAGCACGTAGTACCATTAACATGACATCACAAATGTTACATATTAGTAGTCTCACCACCTGGAAATGCCTGCACTCCCACCACTACCAACTGTGCAGTGTTGGCGCCATGTAGAGTTGTAGGTGCACTGCTGCCAACATGGACCCCATCTCCAGACTAGAGGTCCTTGTGTAGACATGAGGAAGGGACCTGCAAATTGGGAGGTAGACACAGAAGAAGAGTTACACATCAATGCAACATGCAGTGTACAACACAACAGCAATATGCACTAGGAATGTATACACAGTATTGACTACAGACTGCCCACACAGCTCATGGGAGTCCAACGTCACTGTGTAATTCACTGTCACTTGGGCACACCCTTTGCAAGCCCATGGAAACGGGAAGCAGGAGGGGTGTGTGTGACTCAAACCCAAGCATCTGAACCAAATACATTACAAGCCTGCATGTGCCCAGCCACAATGCAGCGTATGCCCACAGTAACCACGGAAGCCAACAAATAGTCCCAAAAAAATTGGGAATAAAAGAAATAAAAATAAAAATAAGAAACAATCAAAAATGGCCATTGATGGGCCCGGGGGGTTGGGGAGGCCACCCAGGAGGTCCGAGGACAGGATGCACACCAGAACCCACCTGCGTGGATCCTGGGAAGATAAAACACCTCCATGGGCTCATGGCCCACACGGCTACCCTGTTGTGGGAGTATCACTGCTGTCGCTATTATCACCCTGTGCAGCTGCATCCGGAGGTGGTTGCACTATGGGAGGCAGCCCATGCAAGGCCCTAGTCTGCTCCTCCATGGCTGCAAGCATGCGGGTGTGGTAGGTCTGGTTCTGGAGGATGAGTGTGCGGAGGTCCCCATGCAACAACTCACGGGATGCCCGGACCTCCGCCCTCGTTGCTTGCATCTCAGCTGAGAGCGTACGGGTGAGACGCTCCAGCTGCTGTTCTGTCCTTTGGTGTGTTGAAGCCTCAAGCTCAACAAGAGTCGTCCTGAGGTGAAGGAGCTCCTGCCTCAGGGCTTCCCTGTGGCCCTGGGACTCAATGGAGATGGCCTCCTGCAGAGTCGCCAGTGCCGCCCGCCTGTCCCTGTTGGACCCCAACATGTCCTCCCTGTGTGACTGGCAGATGGAGTCGGTTGCCTGCTCTAGTCGCTCCATCAGCCTTTCTGGGGGGACAATGGAAGTGGCCACCCTATCCATGGCCTGAGCCATCATCTCGGATGATGCAGCCTATTGGGTTGCCATACAGTAAATGGATTGTTCCCATGCGGTATTGCCGGGTGGCATACGGCCACCACGTCGGCGGGCACCACACCTGTCTGGGGAAAGGCGAACTGCGCCTTGCTGTGCCGGCACTGCCTGAGGCTGCAGGACTGCATTCCCCCTCTGATCTGCTGGCCCAGGAACAGGATCAGATGTCGCGGAGTGTGACCCTGCATCCGTAACCACCAAAGGCGTAGCTGCCAACACTGACATCCCCATGGAGGGTTCTGACCCTGGTGCAGGTGGGTGAGACAGAACAGAATCCCTCCCTGGAACACTCACCTGCGACGGCAGGTAGGTCTCATCCGAATCAACACCTGAGTACAGCTCGGGGGAGGTGCAGCCAGAGACACCCCTTGAGAGCACGACCTGCAGCACTTGTGGGTTCTCCCCCACCACCACACCACGTCCCTCACTGGTGGTTGGTCGGCCCTCGGACCCCTCCTGGGTCTGCACCATCTCCACAACCCCAGCAGTATCTGGTGCGTCTTCCCCTGCAAAGACATGAAAACAAAGAAATGGAAACAGGCATTAGCACCATGGCACACAATGAGGGCTGAGAAGCAAGAGAACCAGTACTTGATTGACACATGTCCCACATGACTGAAACCCTCCCATGCATGCACCCTCACTGCGTATGAAGTGCAGGCAAATGGCACACACTGATGACACCAAGATGGAAGATGAACACATTTTCTGCATGCTGCCTGGCAGTGGCATCACACATTGGCCTGTGATTGCCAGGTGATACACACATGCCATCACACAGATGGCATGTACCATTGCTATTGAGTGAAGATGGAGAGGAGGGCAGCACCTATTCATTCAGTCCAGTTCCCGCATGTAATCGCTTTTCTAATTCTAACAGGTCAGATTTTTCACCTGGAGCTGCCAGTCTGAAATGGTCCAATTGCACAGGGACATGTGTGTACAAATGATATCCAGGTAACAAAGTCACTCCACTTTACCATAGCCATGTCAGACATGTGACTAGTGGACAGCGACATGCCTAGTGAAAGTGGTGGAATGCAAACAAACTGACTGAATGAACTGTGAAAAATAAGCAACTATGTTGTGGCAAGGTGACACTTCAAGGGCAACTGGTGTGCAGTTGGGCTAGATGTCTACTGTTGGCAGAAGGGATACTGCTATGGCCAAATGCAGCTGCGCAGGAAGTATTGCATGAAGCACATGGCTGACCCATACGACTCAGGCGCACACACTCTCACCTGGCACACAAACAGAAGCCCTCACACACACACCATGCACATGGATGACACACACATGCATGTGCACTCACCGGACAATGCCTCGTAATCAGCCAGATCTCCCACGCCTTGGATCTGTTCCTCCGTGACGTAGGTCCCAGCGACTGACTCATGTGGAGTGAGTTCCATGTCTACTACTGGAGACCCACCTCCAGTCACTAGAGTTGCGGCATGACTTGAGGCCAGCTTACTCTTTGCCCTGCGCTTTAGGTCATTCCAGCGCTTATAGCAATCATTGGCTGTGCGCCTCACGATTCCAAGGGCACTTACGATGTCCGCAACGGTCTGCCAGTGTGCCTGGCGTTGTGCAGGTGTGGTCTTGGATCCTGCAACAATGACCATCTCGTTGTCATGTCCGGACACATACTCGACAAGTGCATTCAGTTCGTCATCCGTGAAGCTGGGCTTCCTGGATGGGCCGGACTGTGTAGCCGTGTCTGGGGCATCAGCCTGTGCCGGACGAGCACTCTTCCTCTTCCGCTTGGAAGGTGGTGGTGATCCTGAGTGTCCTGCGCCGCTCTGGACACTAGGGGCAGGAGCCCTGGTGGACTCTGTATCAGGAGTGTGGGATTGCACACTCAGCATGGGAGTTGGTGCAGGCATTGGCTCTAGTGTGATGGTGTCAGGGGGAATGTCAGCAGCATGGACTAGGACCGACACTGTCCTGGCTGGGTGTGGGAGGGCTGGGGTGGATGGAGCCGCAGCTGCCCCTGCAGCCTCTCCGCCCTGCCTCCTTGGTGCAGCAGATGACCTTGCTGGCCCAGATGCACGTGGCATGGTGACATCAACGCGCACCAGCGCACGTGTCATAGGCCTGCTGACCTGGAAGTCAGCCATGGAGTCAGCCAGATCTGGTGCCACAATGGGCTGGTCCAACAAGGGCTGAGCATGGATGGTGTCAGCCACATCAGCCTCAACGGGAGGGGGGGGATTATGGGTGCCCTTGACTGGTCCTCCACACATGGGGGGACAGGCTCACCCTGCAAGTAACGACCACGTCCTCTACCGGATCCACCACGGCCACCACTTGTGGCTCTTCCACCTTTGCCACCCTTACGGAATCCTCGCCTCCCAGCCATGGCACTGATGTAAATGTGCGTATGGGAGTGGCTGTAAACTATTGTCCTGGGCAATTGGGGCTCAAAGGGGTTGGGTACCAGATGGTAATTGTACCCTAGTGCTCTTGCAAGGCTGATTGTAACCCCTGGGGAAAGATGACGGGTCACGCTACGCACAGGAGCCCCAAAAAAGGGAGATGACGTGCACGCAACCCCTCCTAGACCACGTGTGCAGAAAGAAAAACCTGCACTACGCTGTGGCACCCAGTAACACAAGAATGAACGTATGCGTGTCACACGCAGCCTAGAATGACCTCTGAAGGGGTAGGCTACACACGGGGCAAGCACAGATGTTAGATACGTGCGTGACTCACCGTCTGCCTGGTAAACGAGCGTGTAAAAGGAGCACGTTTGGTTGGCAACACCCCCGCCAAAAGAAGATTTGTACACTGTCTGAGGAGACAGGACAACAGTAGAAGGGAACACTGTTTGAGGGAACAGGCCCAGGTAAACCAGTAAAAGCGAAAAAAGAGAAAAAGCTGTCAGAGGTAACAGGGAATACGAACTTGAAACGCCGTGAAGTAAATCGCGTGTGAAACGACAAGAAGTACAGAATTCACCCACTCGCTCTCCATGAAAAGCACGTACAAGGAAAACGTGTTCTACACATACCTTTTATACAGGGCCACACGTCCAGCGTCACTTACGCGGCGTGTACGCGCTAGGGCCATTTCCACCAATTACACGCTTTGTCACTTCTGCGTGTAGGGACATTTCCACCAATTACACGCTTTGTCACTTCTGCGTGTAGGGCCATTTCCACCAATTACAAGCTTTGTCACTTCTGCGTGTAGGGCCATTTCCACCAATCACACGCAATTACACTCTGACGTGCAGTCTTTCCACGTGTGCTCTGTCATCACGTGCTGTGTGGGAAACACCCATGCGGGTCACGTCACAGACGCGCTTACGCGCTGAGGGCCTTTCCTCGGTTTTCACGCTGACGTGCAGGATTTTCACGTGCAAAATCACTCCGTACCAAGCTGGCCACGCCTACGCACACGGAATACCACGCTCCTGCCCGGAAGGCCGAACTACTGCCCCAGAGCCCCGAGCACGCTCCCACCTGCTGCTGCCTGACTGCCTGCTGCCCCTGCACTGCTGGGGGGTGGGGGTGATAGGGGACATGAGTGGGGGCCTGGTGGAGGGTGCCCCTGGTGGCTAGGGGGTGGGGGTGATAGGGGACATGGGTGGGGGCCTGGTGGAGGGTGCCCCTGCACTGCTGGGGGGTGGGGGTGATAGGGGACATGGGTGGGGGCCTGGTGGAGGGTGCCCCTGGTGGCTGGGGTGTGGGGGTGGTGGGAGACATGAGTGGGGGCCTGGTGGAGGGTGCCCCTGCACTGCTGGGGGGTGGGGGTGTTGGGAGACATGGGTGGGGGCCTGGTGGAGGGTGCCCCTGGTGGCTGGGGGGTGGGGGTGATAGGGGACATGGGTGGGGGCCTGGTGGAGGGTGCCCCTGCACTGCTGGGGGGTGGGGGTGGTAGGGGACATGGGTTGGGGCCTGGTGGAGGGTGCCCCTGGTGGCGGGGGGGTGGGGGTGATAGGGGACATGGGTGGGGGCCTGGTGGAGGGTGCCCCTGCACTGCTGGGGGGTGGGGGTGATAGGGGACATGGGTGGGGGCCTGGTGGAGGGTGCCCCTGGTGGCTGGGGGGTGGGGGTGATAGGGGACATGGGTGGGGGCCTGGTGGAGGGTGCCCCTGCACTGCTGGGGGGTGGGGGTGATAGGGGACATGGGTGGGGGCCTGGTGGAGGGTGCCCCTGGTGGCTGGGGGGTGGGGGTGATAGGGGACATGGGTGGGGGCCTGGTGGAGGGTGCCCCTGGTGGCTGGGGGGTGGGGGTGATAGGGGACATGGGTGGGGGCCTGGTGGAGGGTGCCCCTGCACTGCTGGGGGTGGGGGTGATAGGGGACATGGGTGGGGGCCTGGTGGAGGGTGCCCCTGGTGGCTGGGGGGTGGGGGTGATAGGGGACATGGGTGGGGGCCTGGTGGAGGGTGCCCGTGCACTGCTGGGGGGTGGGGGTGATAGGGGACATGGGTGGGGGCCTGGTGGAGGGTGCCCCTGCACTGCTGGGGGGTGGGGGTGGTGGGAGACATGGGTGGGGGCCTGGTGGAGGGTGCCCCTGCACTGCTGGGGGGTGGGGGTGCAGGGGGACATGAGCAGGTGTGCAGGGTAGTCCCCTGTTTTGTGGGCTGCCTGCAGGTGCCGTGGAGGGTGTACAGGGAACACCTGTGAGGACCCACCCAGCCTAATTGCGTGTGATAATTCCCGCACACCCCTGTAATACACGTACCTGGCCAAATCGCGTGTGATAATTCCCGCGCACCCCTGTAATACACGTACCTGGCCAAATCGCATGTGAGAATTCCCGCGCACCCTTGTAATACACGTACCCAGCCGAATCGCGTGTAGAACTTCCCGCACACCCCTGTAATACACATACCCTGGCCAATCGCGTGTAGTACTTCCCACGCACCCCTGTAATACACGTAGCAAGCCAAATCGCGTGTGATAATTCCTGCGCACCCCTGTTATTCACGTACCCTGGCCAATCGCGTGTAGAACTTCCCACGCACCCCTGTAATACACGTACCAGGCCAAATCGCGTGTGATTATTCCCGCGCACCCCTGTAATACACGTACCCAGCCGAATCGTGTGTACAACTTCCTGCACACCCCTGTAATACACGTACCTGGCCAAATCGCATGTGAGAATTCCCGCGCACCCCTGTAATACACGTACCCTGGCCAATTGCGTGTAGAACTTCCCACGCACCCCTGTAATACACGTACCAGGCCAAATCGCGTGTGATAATTCCCGCGCACCCCTGTAATACACGTACCTGGCCAAATCGCAT
The DNA here is from genome assembly GCF_040938575.1 of Ambystoma mexicanum. NCBI lineage: Eukaryota > Metazoa > Chordata > Amphibia > Caudata > Ambystomatidae > Ambystoma > Ambystoma mexicanum. The sequence continues at coordinate 409,378,589 of NC_090940.1, forward strand.
GTGAGAATTACCGCGCACCCCTGTAATACACGTACCCAGCCGAATCGCGTGTAGAACTTCCCGCACACCCCTGTAATACACGTACCCTGCCCAACCGCGTGTAGTACTTCCCGCGTACCCCTGTAGTACACGTACCCTGGCTAATCGCGTGTATGACTTCACGCGTACCCCTGATATGCACGTTACCCGCTTTGCGTTCCTTGTTTGGCAGCCCTGTAGACTGGTCCAGGGTTAGCGCAGCCCTTTGCGATGATTTAGCGATTTTGATGGCTTTTCCTTGCGCGAGGGCGTTCTTGGGGGCGTTACTGGCGCTGCTGCAGGGTCGCTGCAATACTCTGCGCCACGGCTGGTTTGGGAGCCTGAAATCCATGAATACGCTGTGCGCGGAAATCGGTTTTAGCGCACGTGCCTGGCGCAGGCAATCGCACGCGGACAATCTGCGCCAGCCGCTTGCGACACTTTTCTGCGAAATTCTATGAATTACCCTGTATAAGTTTAAGAAAAACGTATGGTAAAACAAATTGTATGCTGGTACTAACGATAATAATGTGCTTTTTGAGCGTGGTAGCACCAATATCGACAGCCCTAATATTATGGTGGGTGGAAACAATACGCCCATTAGAAATGTTTTTACCAATAATTAATATATCCACTACTGAAAGCCCGGTTCAGGTGATCACTTATACTCTACCCCCAATGGAAGAAAAACACAGGGAAGGTTTTGGAAATAACACCTTACTGCTGATAATGAACATGACACATGCAATCCTGAAGAAAACAAACTGCTGGTTATGTGCCCCTTTACCACAGCATGCCGGGAAAGGAATAGGGTGGTATGTGCAGCCATTACCATTAAGTTCTGCATGTAGTGCATCTTTAGGTGCAATGTTCTATGGGAAATGGAATGAGAGTAATGCGGGTCAATTAGACAGAACCAACATGAATGAGTTTGAGGAGATAATAATGAAGCCTGTGGGTTGTTCCATTTTCCATAAAGCACAAGTAATAGCCCCAGAGCCCACGAGGAAAAGTACACGAAAGATAACACGACAAAATAGACGAATAGATTGTCCCCACCAGAAAAAACATCTGTAATGACGTTTCGTGTAAGAACAGAAGGGGAGAAAGATGCAATTCCCCCATTTTACACAGTGAATTATAGCCCAAGAACTGTCCCTTTCTGTCTAAAAAAGAAAGGCTCTTTTTCAGTCAGAACATATACTGGTTGTATGAATACAGTGGTACTAAGATGGGAAATAGAACCAGTATTCGTAGGTGATCCAGTTTATTTTATATGTGGAGAGAAAGCCTACCCTTGGTTGCCCAGAAACTCGGGAGGTACATGTTACCTAGGGCTACTGTTCCCAGGAGTATTCCTCTTAGAAACAGCAGCCATGGCCAGATTATCCAAAACTAGAGTCAAAAGGACTGACAAAGGTGTTTCAATAGCAACTGATGTAGCGAAATCATTCATTCCATTCTTAGGACAGATAGTGAACTCCTATAATATAAGGCAACTGTCCAGAATCCTAAAGAATACAATAAACACAACAACAGATATATTATTTAACATGACGTTGGAAGAAAGAGGAATCAGGTTAATGACGTTGCAAAATAGAATGGCTCTCGATGTGATCCTGGTTGATCCTGGGGGAATTTGCAAAATAGTGGGATCAGCATGTTGCGTTTATGTCGATGACTATTCCCCCACGATCTTTGAAGCAATAAAGAAAATGCACGTTCTAAGCTTTGAACTCCCTACTGGAGAAGGGAGCTGGGGAATAGGATCTTGGTTTTGGGGAATACTACGATCTTGGGGATGGAAGTTGATCTCAATATTAGTAGTGGTGTTTGGAATATTCCTAACATGCTGTTGTTGTATAAATTGTTTACCCATAGTTTGCGCTCAGGTAACTGAGGGATGTACAGAAGGATGCATGCATATGATAACAAAGAAAAAACAACCTCATGATTGAACTAGCCCAGACCCAAATGAGATGCGAGCAGTAAAAGAGTTGATGGCAATAGATATTGATGAAGACAATGATGTCCACGATAGCATGCAAGACTCAGACATAAGTACTTCAGATTCATCATCACTAGAGGAGGTTTCAATAAATAGATGAGATGTTTGGCATACGGCCAAAGGAGGGTTTGTCAGTCTAGAAATACAGATATCTCTACTTTGAGACCGCAAACGCATTTTGGTGGCCGTGGGCCAACCGTCTCATGCCCGATATGACAAAATACAGGTTTTCGAGTTTGCCAATGAACGGCCATTTTGATGTAACAAGAATCGCCATTTTGTTTTCTAACCACTACTCATTGCTTTCTGTTCCTATTGCTTCGCAGTATATTTTCCGCTTACACTGCTCGACTGTGAAACATTGTGAAACATTGTATGAAAAAAAAGTAAGTACAATCTTAGAAAGATATACATTTGGAAAGAACAATACATCACAGCTTTAAGAAAACTAGCAAGAACATGCAACTTTAACCAACAGTTGGATGAGAGACTCAGAGATTAATGTATGCTAGAGTGCAGTAGCAGCAAAGTGAGAGAAAGATTGTGGGAAGAAGACAATCCACCACTTGAGACGGTTTTACACTTGGTAGAAGAAGTGGAACACACAGAGAGCGTAAGAACACTAGAAGGAAGAGTAAAAGAGATGTCTGTAAAAAGAACTGTCTTATTGGCACACCTCAGCCCATTAGCAATGACTTGATTGCTGCAATTGAGGGTCAAAATGTGAGAAGGAGATGGAACAGTGACAACAGAGAGGAGAAGTTGACAGCCCCAAGACTGTTGTGCTTGTAAATGGTGCCCCAATAGTGACAATGGCTGACTCTGGAGCCAATTATACGCTCATTCCAGAAGCTGTGTGGAAAGAAATTGGACCCAAGTATCTACATGAGGTGGATATTAATCCAAGAGCATACAGAGGCGGGAAAACTGACCTAATTGGGTGGTTTAAGGCGACCTTCAACTTCAAAGGAAGAGAAGCAGAAATGCACCTGTATGTATCGAAGAAAGGAGCCTCCCCACTCCTGAGTTGGATACATCAGAAACACTTAAAATTGAGGGTAGACCCAAATGCCAAAGAATCCGTTTTCATGGTCCAAGTGTTCAGAGATGAAATAGGTTGTCTGAGTGGTTTCACACATCTCATATTACTGAGAGAAGGCAGTAAACCAGTTGGTCAGAAGCTCAGGAATGTTCCATCGTCAATGAGATATGAAGTGAAGAAAGAACTGTGAAAGTTAGTGGAGCAAGGAATTATAGAGAGCATTGATGCATCTGAATCGGTTTCACCACTACTAGTAGTGAGCAAAACATGGAGAAGGTCAGAGTTTGTGTAGACCTCAGGCAACTCAACAAATGTGTTATTCCAGAAAGACATCCACTACCTAATATACATGAATTTATATTAACAATGGGACCAGCGACTGTGTTTTCAACACTTCATCTCACTGCGGCGTATCATCAGATCAAACTGCATAAGGCATCAAGACATCTAACAGCATTCATAACACCAGAGGGGCTGTTTCATTATAAATGAATGCCGTTTGGCCTTATATCTGCAGCTTCCATTTTTCAAAAGATATTGTACAGATTATTTGAAGGAGTGTTACGCTCACCTGGTCTCTGCAGAGGCGTTGGGGCAGGTTTCAGCCCTCATGGGGGTGAGGTCGCTCGGGTCCGACTTCGCCCTATGCGCTTATGTGGTGACTGATGGTAATAGGTGATGCTGCTTGGTACTGCTCCTGCGTGGAGAATAGAGGCCGTGAGTATGCCAGCTTGTGCGCCTGATCCCCTTCCAGACCCCTTCTCCCAAACCGTGGTACCCGTGGGATGCGCTGTCCCTGGAAAGCTCACCTGCTGATTAGTTTTGGCGAACACTCCGTCCTGCTGCACTTACCTGCAGGTAAGTGTTCCTGTTTGCCTTTGTCTTTCCTCTTCTGATTTTGTTGTATTGTAAAGTTTGTTGTCTTGTATTGCTGTCCGTTCCACTTTTGATGTTTGCTCTTTTGCTTTCTTCCCTTGCAGGTGATGTTGCCGGCCCGGCAGAATATGTTGAGCTAGAGGCGACATTCGGAGGGAATGAGGAACAAAGCTGCAGCAGTACAGTAGCTGGTGAGTTGTTAACTAGGGGGAGCGCAGGGTTTGTGTATGCGGAGTACAATGCTGCGGCGTCGGGATCAAGATCACTGGATGTCAGGAGATGAGTCTGCAGATGAAGCGATGAAGCACCAGTTTTCTGGAGGTGAGTATGCAGGAGAACGCCTGGTTTCAAAGGTAAGTAAACTGGTCCAAGCGGCGGTGAGCGTCACATTGCACCCGAGTGCACAGTAACGCGAAGCACCGGCCTTAAGGATGGAGCAGCTTATATAGCTGAGCTTCTGAAGCTACGCCCACCAGGTTCAGTCTGCCTGCCAAACCTTGCCACACCCGATGAGTCTGCACATGAAGACCAGGCCTAGGGAGCCACACCCGATGAGTCAGCACATGAGGATGTTCTCTGGATTAAAGGCTTTCAGCTCCTGGAATGTTCTTGTAAAATAAAAGCACTCCTGCACTGAAATGAAGTAAAAGCACTCCCGCACTGAAATAAACTGTTCCTGCTCACATCTCTATATGAGCCTGGTGCCAAAGGCGCCAGGACTGAGTCCAGCCAGGGCCCTTGTGTTTATAGGTCCCAAAGGGACATAAGTGAGTCAAGTGACCCATTGCCCCCATCACTAGATGGTGTGGTTTTTGTGTTCTGGGGCCTGTGGCCATGACAAGGAGAAGAGGGTGTGATTTCTTTCAAGATGATGTGTTGGTATATACTGAGAACAAGGAAGAACATGACAGAAGACTAGACAGAGTGCTCAAGCGACTAAATGATTTGGGAATGACCCTCAGTAAGGAGAAGTCGAAGATGAACAGTTGGAGATTGAATATTTGGGTCATGTAATTTCTGAAGGGGGATCTCTCCCAATAAAGTTTTAATTGATACAATAGAACACATGAGTACTCCAAATTGTAAAGAGCATGTTAGAAAATGTTAGGAATGGCAGATTACTATTCTAACTTTGTGAGAGGATTCACTGACCATACAAGTGCCCTGAGAAGTATATTAAAGATAAATGGGACATTTCAGTGGAATGACCAATGTGAGGATGAGTTAATATACTTATCTAACTATCAAAGAGGTCGACATACTATAATTACCACAGATGCGAGCAAAGTGAAACTAGGTGCTATTCAAACGCAGGTCAAAGAAGGGAAAGTGGTTGTGATAGCTTTTGCCTCTCGGTGTTGAAAGGTTCAGAGAAGGCTTATGCAACAATTGAAAAGGAAGCTCTAGTTATTAGATGGGCTATGGACAGATTTAGAAGCTTCATATGGGGTACCATTTTTGAACCACACACAGATCACAGGCCTTTGAGTGAGGTGTTTTCCACAAAGGATTTGGACTAGGTTTCTGGAAGGATAAGAAGATGCGTGTCCAGACTGCAGAAATTTGATTTTTACTTTCCAATACATTCCAGGAGTAAGAAATGATGCTGCAGGCTATCTATCACGAATGATTACGAAGGTAGAAAGAGAGAAGGAAGGAGTGGCGCAGGATGAAATTTGTGAAATAGTGGAATATTCAATATCAAAACAGGAGTGGCTAAAGGCAGGTGAAAAAGATGTCAAATTAAAAATTGTTATTAATGAATTGATCGAAGGAAGACTGGACAAAGAAGCTGTGCAGAAGGCAGGAGTGAAGGTTTTTGGAATATCAAAGAAGAACTATGCGTTTTGGATGGCATCGTTATGAGAGGAGCCACATTGGTTCCACCTGAGGAACTAAAAGAAAAGATAGTGAGACTAGGACATGAAGCACATCAGGCAATAGTAAAGAGCAAACGAAGAATAAGGAACAACTACTGGTGGCCGGCATGGGACAGTCAGATAGAGAAAATTGTCAGAGAATGTATCCTTTGCACAAAGAGTGATAAAGTGTGTGTGGGGGAGAAATGTCGCGTGGCTCTCACAGACATCCCTGGGAGTCCATGGGAGAAAATAGCTATTGATGTGATTGGCCTGGAGTGGAGTGAAGGGGTTCAGACGTATTGTGTGGTTGTAGTGGATGTTTTAGTGAGATGGGCAGAGGTGATGATGACACCACATATGACTACCAAAAGAATGACTGAGTTCTTGGAGGATTTGGGTGAATGTGAAGGTTATCCAGGAGAGATTCTCACAGGTGATGGGCCACAATTTAAGTCAAGAGATATGGAGAAGTATTGCGAGGAAAGGGCCATTTTACAAAAAAACAGTGCTATATACCACCCACAGACCAACGGTCTTGTGGAAAGGTATAAAAGGATAATTAAGGGAGCTATCAGGTGGGCATGGTCTAATGGGAGAGATTGGAAGAGTGTGGTAAGAAATACAATGATTGCACACAGGTTCTCACCACACAGTAAGACTGGGGTCTCACCATTTGAGCTCAGCAGAGGAAGGAAGGGTATTACAAAGCTCTTTCCGGGTTGGATGGGTGAGGTAACTGGTATGGGTGTAAGATTGGAATGTGTGGAAGGAAACATCAGGCGTAAAAAAATGTGTAACAAAGTCTTGTATGATAACAGGAGATTTGTGAAGCATTCCCCCGTGAGGATAGGAGATTGGGTCAGGACTAAAGTGCCATCAATGTTGAGGGGTGATGGCTGTCAATGCTCGAAACCCATCAAAGTTTTGGAAGTGTTCAGGTATGTTGTAAAGACAAAGGATGGAACGGTGTGAAACTTGCATAGAGTTATGAGAGTAAAACCTGAGGAGAGAAAGGAAAGAGTTTGTGGTGATTCATTGTCTGGTACTACAGATTTGTCTTCTACTAAATCGCGGTTTGGAAGGAGTTACCAAAGACCAGGTTACCTAAATGAGTACACTCAATAGGTTGGAAAGAGCATTGTTGTGAAAAAAGGGGATGTGTAGCATGCGTAGTACACACTGTGGCATGGAACCTGATGACACAACGTTGAAGCCTGTGAGAGTGAGGGACATGGCACAAGAAAAGAAGAGACGGTTGGAGAGATAGAGAGAGCTGTAGAGGTGGAGCTCCCTTCCCATATACTCTACTTGCTTTCAATTATTTAATTTACAAAAATCCCATGTAAATAAGATTCCCATGTGTCCACTTCCACATATAATACTACAGCTTCCAACTATGACATAGATGATGGAAGAGGTCTATTATAAATTGAATTTAACACCACCCGCAAGAAGAATATCTCGTGTGCGTCCACTACCCTCCATGGCGACAAGAAAGCTGACCAGGGCAAATTAGCAAATATCTCTGACACCCATACTGGCATAAAAGATACTGTTCAGAAGGTTCACACACCCTTGATGTGGCTGGCAAGTATAGACAATCCACTATTACCCTTTGAAATAATGAAAAGGGATGCCTAGATGGTAGGTGTTAGCATAAATTCATGGTAATTCAAGTACTAAAGAGGTACATGATATTAAAATGAACACAGAGACACAGTTTAATGTTTCCCATGTCCAAGAGATTTGATCTACTTGTTGGAGGGTTAAATATCCAGGTTGTATATTCAAGATTAAACTCTGAGCACAGAGCCGGAATGATTGTAACTCTTGTACCATGAAGGCTGATGGAAATACTTTGCCTGTCCCTAATGACCAAGCCTTTCTGAGTACTAGGAAGACATCACAGTTTATCCATAGCGGAATGCACTTGTAATTGTAGTAGTATCTTGTTATTAGTAATAAAAGATGTTATGACCCTTGTTAAGCTCATCTCTAGACAAACTTTGTAACATGTTATGTTATGTAATTTGATATTTATATGGCGCTTACTGCCATTGTTATGGCTTTGAAGCCTTGCAGAGTGGAAGGCCCTTCAGCAGACCATAGTATATGCAAACATGGAAATGAAAGATCTTTACATTTCATGCAAATAGCAATTAGAATTAGGTGACTATTCAATTACTAACACAGATGACTGGTTTAAAACATTATAAAATCATGCAGAACATTGTGTTCAGGCGCAGAGATGACTCCTATGCCTTTGACTATGTGACAGCTTGACTAAATTCTTCGTGGGTCTCAGCTGTATTCTATGGGTTGCAGTGCAAGAAGAAGAATGGGTATTATAGAAAGTCAATCAACCCGTGGGGTAATGGTCTACAGTTGAGGGGTCTCCTATACTTTACATGTAGAACACATGCACACTGAATAACATGTAGTCAAGGCAAAACAACCTGCAACCCTGCACTCCCACCACTGGCTTCTTGGATACATGTCCCATTTCACTAGCTCACACTGCCCCTGCTCTCTCTCATAGATACATTGTATCCCATGTGCAGCAGAACAAGCACCTGTGAGTTGACAGATTAGGGGGAAAGGCTAGGCTGTCTTTAAACTCTTGTCAGTTACCATAAGCAACAGCTAAGGGTTATGGGAGGCAACATCCTTTGGTTCAGAAATGGCTACTTGACATGTGGGCCCACAGTCAGCCATTTACCCTTGATTGGCATGCTGGTTGGCAGGCTGAGAGATGCCTCGAAGCTCATTCTACTATGCTCTGCTGTGTTGCTCAATTGCCTGCTAGGAAATCTGCCCATTATGGACATGGCCCGTGTTGGGCAGGGAAATGAAAGCATTCATCAGACATTGGTCAGGGCAGGTGCTAGAATACCTTCTCACACAGTCCAAAGAAAAAATCGCCTCTCCACAGTCACCAACATCGATGGGGATTCATAAAAAATGGGCTGCACCCTGATGTACAAAAGGAGATGGGGAGGTGCGACGGCTGCAGCATGGTGAAGAGCAGTGTGTTGGCAGTGACCGAATGGGGTTATGGGTTTGAGGTATATAATGGGCTTTTCAATGCATCTCTCATCTCGAGTTTGCACTCTCTCTTGTCCCTTTCTAGCTAAGAGTCTTAAGGGGGTTTGTTCACTTGTGCCACAGCTAAAATGATGTCCAGGTAATACCCATAATGAGAATGTGGGTGCCATGATTCAGACTATAGCATGCACAGGCAATGGGGATCCAGGGGCATTCCAGTGTGGTATGGTTGGTACGAGAAAGTACATGAGAGTAATCCCAGAGGGGGGCAGGGAATGGGGAAAAGATTTATACCTAATAATCCGCTATTCAGTGGAATTGAGGACCATAAAGCTAAAAGAGACACCCTTACTACATACACAGATGTTATAAATATTCATATTTATTAATAAATTATAATAAATTAATACATTATTCATATTCACAAAGTCCGCCCATCTCTCACTTTCCATGCTACTAAACTCTTAATCTCCTCCCTTATCTTCTCTCGCCTCTTCTACTGCTCCTCCTTACTCTTTGGACTTCCTACTTCTCATCTCGCCCCCCTTAAATCTATCTACCACTCTGCCGTCCGCACCCTCTGTCTCCTCTCCTCCCGGGACTCCATCTCTGCTTCCCTTTCCTCCCTTGGCTGGCTTCCCTTTCACTCCCAACTTAAATTTAAATGTCTCTGCCTAGTCTTTAAATCTCTCCACGGTCTTGCTCCCCCTTATCTCTCCTCCCTCCTCTCTTACAACACTCCCTCCCGCTCCCTTCGCTCTGCTGACCACTTCCTTCTCACTGTTCCTCCTTCCCCTTGTGCCACATCCCGTTTCCGCTCCTTGCATCTCCTAGCCCCCCTACACTGGAACTCCTTACCTCTCTCACTCTGCTCTATTTCTACCTTTTCCTCATTCCCCACTTCCCTCAAATCTCTCCTTCTCCATTCCCCACCATGAAACCCCTCCCCCCTTCCTCCCCCTCCCCCTTGCCTTATCTCCTTGATCATCTCCCTCCCCTCCCCCCAGTCTCACCCTTCACCCCATCCGTTTCCCTCATCCTCCTCTTCCCCTCCCTCTCCCTCTCAGTTCTACTGCACTACTCTCCTTCTCCCCTTCAGTTGGTCTGATTCTCAATTGTAAATTGCTTCTACTGTTACTGTTATAATGTTAATTGTCATATGTATCTTGTTGTTAAAATGTGCAGCACTTTGGTGTAAAGCTCTATATAAACTAAATAAATGCAAATACAAATACAAATAAATAGGACAACTTTGCCCATTGAAAGTCGCCAATGGAGAGGGTGGAACCGAATGAACAATAATACTGTAACTGACGATGCAAAAAGATGGTCTAGTATAGTAGGGAATAGCGTCTATGAAGAGAGAGACAGGCATTTTGTCTATAATCTTGATGTTCCAAAACTCTAGCAAGTCACAAGAGAATTAAAGGACATCTCATTGGATTGGACACTGCAGAAGCTGTTGTTCTTTAATTAGGGAAGGCATTAGGGATTGCTTAGGGATTGCATCTGCCTATGCACAGAATACCCTACAAAGGATTATATTAGTTTAGAATTCAAAGACAGTTATCTTGCAGAGGGGTTCATTTCATTAGAATGCAGGTCTCTCCTGCCACCAGGTGTGAACATCAAATTAAGAGCTCTTCCCCCAGCTAACACACAGGAATATTGGACCTTAGAGCCACGCCGATGCTTGGTGGGACATGTTCACTCTTCAGGTTCAGGAAGGCAACAAACGTGCAATGGCGCCAATGTAGGAACACCTGAACTCCAATGACTTACCAGGCGTCTTTACCGGGTCCCGCAAAGGGAACCTCATAATAGGGCGCCCCATAATGAAGGGTGCCGGTCCCATATCAGTACCCTTCATTACGGGAGCGCCTAGGTTATAATGAGGCCCATGGAGTCCTTTTTGGTATATTCAGTGTTACCAAACTCTCGGCACTTCCTGATGGTAATATCCTCGTTAACTTAAAACACAGAAAGCTAAGTGTTTAGTAGCGATTCTCAGACATTTACTCCTGGTTCCTTCTTGTTGGATAGTGCTGGTTCTACCAAAGATGCACTACTGTATATGGCTTTTGAACTGAGGTCTCTTGAAGGGCAAGGCATACTTGGCTGGATATTCGCCACCAAAATGTTCCAACAAGTTCTAAGTTTCCAGGAGAATCACATCCTTTAGTTCACCTACTTCCCCCTCCTTCACAGAGTCTGTTTTAGACTTTCATTCTTCGCGGTTGGTACAGGATTTCTATAATGGAATCTTTGGGTTCCTTTTTTGCTTGTAATTCCCAGGCACGCCACTTTCCAATATGTTGTTGTTCCCTTTGGTAAGATTTCCTTTTTTGATTCCTGCCCCCCCCGCCAGGTATTTAATGTTTGCTTAATTAAATCCTCAGATGCCAAACCCACTTTATTTGTGTTATTGGTAGGATTCCAAGGAGTTTTACAGTGAAAAAACACTGGAGTAGGCTGAGTAGAAGTCACTGCACTTATTCCATTTTTAGCCTGACGTTGCTCCGTTAAGTCAATTTGTTCAACTGTTTGTGGTCTGTCCATCTGTTCCCCACAGGAAACAACAGTTTCCACAGCCATTGTTAATGGCACTGCACCTCCTGCTGACGTCGCCATGCGCCTCCTCCCTCCTTTCACTGATGGTGCAGATGCATCATGGGAGTCTGAGTCCCTTAAATTCCCTGATCGAGCAGGAGAGAGTGAATAGGGGAAGAAGTTAACGGTAGTGTCAGGGTGAGGGTAGTTTCAGAGAGCGGTATTTTTGAATGTATGACGCAGTGGATGCTGTCACCAAAACATCCACCTCCAATGATGTTGTATATTTGCACACATTAGTGGACATGTTCAAATGTGATTGATCCACCCCTTCATTGCGCTCATCGTACAAATTTTTATCAAATATCAAACGATTTACTGATGTGTTCTGAAAACTACCCTAATCTATAAATGAATTACTGCGTTCATAGACCAAGTGTACGGGAGATAACCCTTTGATCCCGGAATCTTAAAATATTGCCATATATCTAGAGAGGCAAAAAGAGCCAACCAATCATTTTCCAAGTTAATCACTTCCTCATGTATGACCCCTATCGCCCAGGTGTTTTGCCTATTGTTTATCTTTTCATATAAAATATGATCACCCCGTGTTTCCTTATTGGGCCTATATTGATATTTTAAATCCCCCGCTATGAGAAAGTATCCTCCGGGTTATTATAAACCCATCCCATAGTATCTCTCAGTACCAATATTATCCCCTCTTTTATGATGTCACCAGAGGAGCTATGCACATTAATTATCAATACTTGTTAGTCATGGGAGTATACCATAAATTAAGCTATGGCAGCCAAAATGTTTACATTAGGGGTTGAAAGCACATATTCTTTCATGTGAATACTGCTCCTATCCCCTATAATTAGGCCCCCTGATGGTATTCCCATCTGATTTCATTTGGATTTTCTCTGTAGTATGTAATAACTGTCCAGCTGGTATTCTCAGTGATCCAGGTTTCTTGCAGAAGAAACAGGTCAGAGGCTAAAAGGAAGGCCTGCCCCCTAAAACCAACTTTAACAGAGCCAAAGCTTCTCATGTTCCAAGAAATGAAATTCAAGAATTCTTCACTTTTGTCTTTTTTTCAGGTGACATGGTCAAACTCAATTTCTTCTACATGGCATTCATAGTGTTGATGCAAGTTGTTTTTGGCGTTTATTGCAGCTATTTATTTTTGTGCCAAATAGTTAATATCCTGAACATTGAATTTATGGGGGGGCTTCCTGCCCTTTCTGTCGCCTCTGCATCGTTTCTCTAGGGATAGAGTCATGTTTCCTCTCTTTAGAGTAGCCCTTGTCAAGCAGTTCTTAAGAGTGGCTAAGAATCAGTTATTTTATTATAGGAGATACCAACTGCACAATTGCCCGATTCACATCATAAGTAGAGTCTGGTATTTCTACTAAATCAACATCTTTTGATGTAATTACTTGAAGGGGTTGGCAATTGTGTAGTATTTCCAGTATATTGTTACGATTCAAAAATGGGCTATTATTATTCGCAAAGAGTACCACGATTTTTATTTTGTTAGACACATATGTTGTCCCCCATTGCTCTTCTAGAGTATGGCGCAACCCATTAGTAAATAAAGAGGGTAGCAGAGGTGCACACTGGGAGTCTCTATCAATAAGATTCAAAGGAAGTGTGTCGGTAACAGTTTTTCACAGCCGTTACTCAAGGGTGTAGGTGCTCCTCTCTGTGTCTTGGCTACAAGACAAATATTGAAATGAGAAATAGAAGGTCCACCCACTAGTGGGGGACAACAACAGGGCACGCTGCAGTCTGATATAAATCAGCAAAGCGTTCAGTAAACAATGATGTGGTGCAAGAAGCACAATCAAGCCTATAATTTAATCATGAAGTTAAATCAGAGAATGCATGATTTAGGGAAATTTTTAAACAAAAGTACATTGGTAATACATGTCAAAGAATATGTAGACATCACATTTCAACGTAAATAGATGTGAACAATCATCAATGGGTGTTTTGAATTCTAACAATTAACAACAAAGTCAGAAATTAACCCAATAGCTTCAACAATTTTGGCATAGAAACATATATTTTGTCCCCATTGCTCTTCTAGGGTATGGTGCAAACCATTAGGAATCCTTTTTGTTACTGGACTCCTTTGGTTATGGCTGGGGGGGTTCATATATAGAGGTAGGATGGGTCCTATTCGTTTTTGGCTGCGTAGGTTCTCCTGTGTCTTGTTTGGATACTGACGCAGTGATTTCCGTCTTTTTCCTTACTCAGGAATCCAATGATTTATTTGTACTGATGTACAAATGTTCTTGAGGCTATTATTAGACGTGCCTCTGTGAGTTTGTAACAAGTAGGAGATTCTTGTTGATCGTTCAGAGGGGCGTTGGCAAGTGACTCTGCTTGATGTGTGATTTTGTTCGTATAATTTTTGGACACTATCTGGTTTTGATTTTTTTCATCCCTTTCATTTTGCCATTTCTTTTTTTTTGTTGTGAGTGACTTAGATGGCTTCTGGTCGTTTGCCCTTCTGCACTCTCATTTTCCAATGCTGACTTGGTGGATTGGTGCAGTGTTCGAAGTTCACGGTTCGTTGAAGCCCCATTGTTATGATGACTGTCGATGAAGATCAGCAACAAAGATGCTGGCAGTTTGAAAGGCTATTTGAACAGTGCAGGTGCAGCAATCAAGTCTTGTTTGAGGCGAGGCAACAACGCACTCAGCTGACATGGGGCGGCAACAAACTTTTTCAAAAGATGCAGCACAGCAGTTCGTAGATCAGGGGAGTGCCAAAGACAGCACTGGAGGGGCATGTTGCCTCAGCTGGGTTGAACAGACTACAATCATTGTTAAAAGCAGTTCACCAGCAAAGACAAACAGATCCTCGCTGTCATGACTCTTTGTTTGCTGTGAGACCCCATCCAGGGACTCAAGGATTTGTCCATGTTCTTGGGCTCCCAACAAAGGGGAGGCTAGCACATACCGGCAGGGTTTCTTCAGCATGTTAAAGTGCTGGGTACCAGTGTGACTGGCAGAGAGGCAGGGCTTGCTCCATCAACAAGTCACTTTCAATGTGCACTGGGGGTGGTTAGGAAGCAGAGCTTGCCTCTGCCTTGGACACTCAGGCTCCAGCAGAGGAATTTGGAAAGTCATATCTCACAATACAGGTCCAATTATTTCTTCCTTAGGTGTCTGTTCTAAAGTGAATAAAAGCAGGAGTGGCAGACCCCTTATTCTAAAGGCAAAGGTTCACGGGTGATTGGTTTAAATCTAGCTTGCTCAAAAGGAGTCAAATCCCTGTGCTTGAGACAAGTGTTCTTTACCTTCTGATATCACTCCCAAAGAGCTTTATGCTAAAGGAAATGGCTGGCACCGGAGTCAGGATAAAGATAAGAAAACAACAATATGTATTTGAGTTTAACTTCCCTTGTATCCACAAATCCCACTCCCTTTCCTTGGTAATAGCTTCAAAAAGCCCTTTTGGTATGCAGCACCATGGTGTGAGGCTAGTCCTTTTGGGATGGGTGTGTCCTTTCAATTCCTGTTTCCCAGGTCATTCCCTGCTGAATAGGCTAGCGCACTCGTAGAGGTGCTGTCCTAAATCACAATGGATCAAGAGAGACAAACCCCAGGGCTGCAGTCTTTCTGGGGGCAGCAGAGACAGCCAGGCTGGAGGTGTGGGGGGTAATACATACAACCCTTCCACAGCTGAGCTGCGCTCACAGTGCTGAAACATGTGTGATAGCAATTTGATGTGGCTTAAATAATTGTGAGAGATACTAACCACCATAACTGAAACTAAGGTGTGGCTTATATTTAAAGTTTACAACTGCCATCAGGATAGTAACTCTCATAGTTATGTGATTTTGGGAACAGTGTTGCATATCTTTGATGCCGACCCTGTGCTACAATGATTTGGCTGGCACTGCAGCTGTCAGATGTGTACCTGTGACCCTTCAACCTGCTCTGTGCCACTGGAGAGCAGGCACTGCAGATAAGCATACTGGCCCTCATTATTACTTTGCCGGTCCGGAAACAACGGTGGCGGTAAGTCCGTCGCCACTGTTGTTTCCAGACCGGCAAAGTACAAGTCTGCAGCCGTGTGGCATTACACCCGCCAGGTCTGACCAGGCGGATGTAGCGCCTCCAGGCCGCAGATGTTCACGGAAACACTGGCACCATCACGACATGGTGCCAGTGTTTCTGCAGTCCCCATTCCCGTGGAGTCCTATTGGACTCCACGGGAATGGGGAGTAACAGAATTGCCGGTGCCAGATTTATTGGACCACCAGGGCTGTAATCCCCTGGTAATTCCGGCAAGTCCGGCGCCGGCAACTGATTGCTGGTCCGCTGTCAACCTGCTGGTTTTTCCGGCACGGTTATCGCCGTACTTGTAACGAGGGCCACTGATTCAGTAGGGCACAGGTGAACACTATTATGCTTTAGGCATGGAGTTAATGGAAGGGAGATCTGATCAGCAGATTTGCCTTCCTGGGATGGAATTACCTGTATGATTTTGTTAATTAAATACAAATCAAAAAATCAAGGGCTTCTACACCCTTACCAGTTGGCAATCTGTCACACCTGGTTCCCCCTCACAGACCCAATTCCAAATTCTGATGTTCACACTCAATGTTTTTCTATGCTAATTGGTGCTCAAGGATTACAGTGAGTGGCTGGGCATGAAGTACATCAAGTCAACAGAGCATACTCAACTTTGTAGCCTGTACTCTGGGCACAATTAATTTAATAAACGATTTCACACTTCACTGTATGGTTCCACTAATTTCATTAGATATGTCCTTTCTCAATTGTCTACTGCCAAATTATTAATTTGGATTCAGATTTCAACAATCCACCACATGATACTCGATTGGCTGCTACTTTATCAAGTGATCGAAATATTTAAGCCAGGCCGCAAAATTGACACTCGACACAATTTGAATTCTGTGTTGTGGGTGTCTGGTTTTGGTTGTGTGACGCAATGCCTTCGCCAGCCCTGACTGAAACTGGAGTGAATGCTGTGAAGTCCTCTGAAAGAATGGGGAGTTGCCTCTAATCCACATACTTTGTTTTGGATGTCTGTTTTTTGATGAATGGCCTGAATTCCTGTGAGCCTAATTGAGTGCTGACTGCATGAATGAAATTGTGTGTGATGGTTTGGCTGAGCATAGCTCAGTCTGAGTGAATGGGGAGTGTTTTATATAACAAGGGAGCCCACACTCACCTCTTTGTCAGAAGCTGAAGTCAGAAACCAGAAGAAGAAACCTGGAGTCATGTGAAGCTTGTATCCTGAATCCAGCTGCAGGAAGAAGTATGCTGTTGCAACTCTTCAAGGAATCCAAAGGCTGCTTTGCTGATTCAAGGACTGAACCAGAGAGGACCTGGAGGGGAGACCTCTTCCCGTCACTGCGAGGGGATATGGTGCAACTGCTGCTCTTCACCGAAGTATCCTGAAAGCCAGTCCTGTGGGCCTGCCATCCAGAGATGGGATAGTCGTGGGTCCAGAAGACGAGTGTCTGGACCTCTTGAGCCCAAGAAATCCATCTGCATCACCCAAGGTCTGGAGGAGTGTTTCTGACAACTGGAAGCCAAGCTGCTGTGTGTCGGCTGGAAGATGGGGTACCTTGGCATAGTTCTGCCTGATGCCTAGAGCTGTCAAAATTCCAAGTAACCCACACATTCTTCAAGGGTTCCTGCAGTCACAACATCTGTCCATTTTCCTGTGCCAGAGCAGGTCCAGGGTCCCCACCTAAAGAGGATCGCCTGCCAGTGGGTTTCCCGCCACCAAAAGCTGAAGAAAACATCCTGAAGGTCCAGACTTGCTGGAGGTCTGCAGTGCAATCCAGTGGTCGAGTCCAAGTCACCAAAAGCCATCCTGTCATCTGTGTTGTGGATGCAGCACCGAAGAACTGAGAGGCGTCCAACCACAAAATAGCAAAACATGAAACCTACTTCTGCCACTGCACCCGTCATCACCAAAGTTCATCAACAGAAACCAAAGGACTTATCTTCTTCAGCCAAGCCTTTGCGAGGTTCACAGCAGGTTTCATCTTTGTGCGACTCCACAGCCGACGTAGCAAACCAAAAATAGAGACCGCTTTGACAGACCTGCATTGCTGCCTTTCCGGCAATGCATGGTTCCCTTATCCTGCTGGACACTGCCATCCCAGTGACTCCTTCTTCCAGAAGTGGTCCATCCTCAAGGGGTCTCGTCGAGTAAGGCCAGGAAACTCGGACATTTAGCCTGTCAAAGGTACTGTGATGAGAGAGAGCCTCTCCCATCCTCAAGATTCATTCAGGGGGCCTATATTCATCTTTGATTCTGTTCTCCTGTGGATTTCCAGGTACTTGGGCTGGTGGGATCTGAAGACAATGAAATCCAACAATTGTTGAACATAAAGGACTGGGCTGTAACATACAAAGTAAAGTATGCCTTAACGTTTCCTTATAGGTTGCCGAGGTGGCTGGATCCTTACATGGGCATTTTTGATCCAGAAAAAAGCATTCTGAAAATATTCTGAATATTACCTGCCTTTCTACATTAATGTCTATCAAGTTACACAATGCTTAGTAATTCATGTGCTTTTTAACAACTGTCAGGAATTGGTGCTTTATTAGAATAGGGTTGCCTGAGTACAAAGTATATCATCTATTGGCATGGGCGTAGGACATGGGGAGAACAGGGGGGACAAATCCCTCCCACAATTTTAAGTGGGGGGATGTAATGTCAATTATCCCCCCCAGAATATGTGTTTGGTGTGTTGTGCAGGGATTTGTTTTTGAAGTGGGGGAGGGGATGCTTTCTATGTAAACTGCCGTCTCCGCTCCTGCCCCCCAAAGCATGAGGGCAATACCCTGGGGGCAGATGGGTGATCATCTGACCCCAGGGAAAGGGGGCAAACAAAAAAAAATATATAGATGTTTTTAAATGTAATTTTGGGTGGTGTGGGTGCGGGTGGGACCACTAGCCACCAGGGATTTTTGCAAGGGGGATGGCCCTCTCGCGCCCCCACCCTAAGTGGATGGGGGCACCTTATGTAGCCCTCCCTGGGGACAGATTTCTGCCCCAGGAAGGGGTACATGAGATGCCCCCCATCCATTTGGGGTGGGGGGATGCCACTGAAAATATTGGCAGAGCCACCCCTCCCAAGCCTCGGGCAGTATGTTTTGACCCCCCTGGGGGCAGATGGCCACACACATGTGCCCATCTGCCCCTAGGGAAGGGCAAAATAAAAATATATATATTATAACTTGTTTTGGGTGGGAGCCGGGCAGGCCCACTAGACCAGCAAGATTTTTTGTGTTTGAAAGGAGGGGTGGCCCTCCCCCCACCTAAGTGGATGGGGGCACCTTATGTAGCCTTCCCTGGGGGCTGATTTCTGCCGCTAGGAAGGGGTACATGAGATGCACCCATCCATTTGGGGTGGGAGGAGTCCACTGCAAATATTGGCAGAGCCACCCCCAAGCCTGGGGCAGTATGTTTTGCCCCTCCCCCGGGGGCAGATGGCCACACACATGTGCCCATCTGCCCCTAGGAAAGGGGCAAAACAAAAATAAAACAAATTAGAACTTGTTTTGGGTGGGTGTGGGGGGCCACTGAACCACCATGGATGTTTTAGTTGAAAGGTGGGAGGCCCTCTCCCTCCTACCCCAAATGGATGGGGGGCATCTCATGTAGCACTCACTGGGGGCAGATTGCTAGCACAATCTGTCCCTAGGGAAGAGGCAAAACAAAAACAACACAAAAAAAATGATAACTTGTTTTGGGTGGGTGTGGGGGTCACTAAACCACCATGAATGTTTTTAGTGGAATGGGGGGTGCCCACGGGTGTCTTCTTTTCAGAAATGCATGGGGTTCTCTGTTTTCCTTGGTGGCTTCGACACCCTAGGTCCAAATCTGTAGGTTGTCCCCATAAGCAAAATCTGCTTTGCCGAAAGGCTTGGGGTTATCAGTGGGTTAGCCTTTTCCCTTTTCACCGAAGTCGGTGGAACCACACATGTGAGGTACCGTTTTCGTTGGGACACCTGTGGGAATACGGGAAGGTAGGGCATCTGTTGTTGGCGGCGTGTTTCGGTGGGTGGGCAGAGGGAAATGTCTCTGAAATTTGGTGCAAATTTTTTTTTCAGACATTTCACTCTGCCTTGAGACTTACCTTTCACCAAGTTTATGAAAGATTTGGTGGGTGAGTATGTAGTGAGTTCTGATATTCTCCAATGGTTAGAGGCGTGTGAGATGGGTTGTGATATCCATGATGTTGACAGACAAGATTGGGACAAGTGTTTGTTAAGCAGAGTACCTCAGACTGGTTGTGACTGAGTGTGGAAGAAAGAGGCCAGTATGAGTGTATGAAAGCTGCTTTGATTGCCAAGTTTGACTAAACGGTTCAAGCATCATACGAAGAAGGAGATTATGTCTTGGGTTGATTGGGTGAGTGCTGCACATATGAACATGAAGGGGTGGATTTGATGCATAAAAGGTGAGAACGTTTGTTCAATTGTCTCACCTCTTATTTTTTTAGCATTTTTCAGATGCTTGTTAACCAGAGCTTCGTCAGCACACTACTCATCAGAACATTTTAGACCCTTTTAAGTTGGCCAAGATGGCTGACAAATGGGTCTCCCACACGGTGTCCCATAAGGATCCCAGTGGGAATGACAAGAACAAAGAAAACTGGACTTCAAAGAAGGCTGAGGAGTCCAAAAAGCAGCCACGTTTGAATAAACATAAACATCTTCTCTCTAATGTCCTACAATCTGGTGGGGATAAGTCCCATGGGGGTGGGAGAAAAAGTAGTGGTTCTCCTGCTGTAATGCAGGTTCCCAGTGGTCCTATTCCTGTTCCTTACATTCCTGGCACTTGTTGGGAGTATCGGGCCCAGGACCACATGAAGAGTGACCCCAAGCGTAAAGCTAAGGCATTTGGTGTCCAGGCTGTCAACCTGATCTACCCTTGCCCTATGCCGGTGATGGAGGCCACTGTCCTCCCCTCCTCTCCAGGAACCACTTTTGGTGCGCCGCAGTGGTCCAGATAGGATTTTTAGGTGAGAGTATTTCACTCCCTATTTTTCTAATTAGAGAGTAAATGCATTTTCAATTGAGTAAAAATGTGTTTTCTGCTTCATAAGAGTAAAATGTATGACATTTAATAGGTGCATAAAGTTAAAACTTCATAGAAAAAGCACACCCCTATATCATGCAGCGGTGACTCCTGCTCTGGGGTCCCAATAAACCACAAGATACTAGAGAGCTCAACCTCATGGTTGTGCTTTGTGTCCAGCAAGTGCTTAGTTGTGTCTTGTAGCGTTAATGAGTTTAAAGGGAATGTGGTTCCTTGTCTAATTGTGTGTCAATATGGCTGCTGTCCTCTAATGCCCTGCTGGTCTCACTTGGTTGTTGTGAGAATGAGTGACAGCTCAGTGCATTTTGGATGGTTGATGATGCATGAGTTTTCTGAAAGTGCCAATTTGGGCCTGTGTTTGTATGACTGAGGGTGAATGGTGGGTGTGCTCCTGCTCCCATGTCACCTGAAAAGTAAAAGACTTATATGTGTACAATAAAGCAACTTCTTTCTTACCTTCTTGCTCCCTGACTGTTCCTGTTGCATCTGGGCAGGATGTCCCAGGTTTACAATACAACACAATTTTTGGGCAGGAACAGAGGCATTTTGTAATAAGGTAATGCTCAATATAACATCATAATCATAGGGCAAGTCCTAAAGAAACTAAGCGGAGAACTAAGTGACATGTGAAATCTACAAAACCATAGGAAGTTAGGTTATAGGGCATAAGTCAGCACAAGGCAATGCCAGCCCAGGGGGCAAGGGCAGGTACACACCTGTTAATGAAGTGTACCTGCCCCTTAAAACAGATGTACTTGATTGGGAGTAGAACAGGGGTTATCTACCTGGATAGTAACTTCTGAAGACATGCAGCATTCAAAACAACATTTGACAAGCTACTGCCCATCGTTCTCCCATAATATTGCACTTAGATGCCCACAAGTGATCTTCTGCCAATCCTGGATTGTAGGTTCTGTCAATTTGAATTCCTGTGAAATACTTGCGTTTCCCCTTTTATAAACCTACAAGTACCAGAATGTGAAGTGATGTGTACTTAAAAACCATTACTGGTGCACAGCTAACACTACACAAAGGAGAATGTAACATCTTTAAACTTTTGTAAAGATACATTACAAAGTAGCTTGTAATATATTACCCTGCTTGTAGTGATTCTTAGTCATACAGCTCGTTGTTATGTATGATTAATTTAAATCTACAGTTCACATTCTGGACAAGCTGCCATCATGAAAATGGAAAGGAAGCTTTGAAAAAGATTATTTCTTTGTATTCTGTTTTTGTTTCTTGAAAGCTGTGAGCACAGCTTCCACTGCTAGATCTGCTAGCTAGTCTTGTGCTTACCCTTGCATGCTGGTGCCAAGTCCTGCATCGCATTCTGCCTACACCCCACAGACAGATCCACAGGGGCTGCTGGAGAGAATGGAAAACATACCTTTTGCTGCCTAGCTGAGCGAAAAATACCAAAATACTGTGTGACGTCAGTAGCCTTGGGTGGTTGCGGAAGGGGAGATGAGCAAGAAATGTTGAGGGAATGGACATTGTTTTGCCTGCAACTATCTATAATTAAAAGACTTGTATCCACGACTGTCAAGTTTTCAGATGTGACATTCTTGGCGTATGGGTAGGTATATTTCCATGTCTTTTGTGATGCTTCGAGTGAATATTTATCTCTCCATGTGTCACCAATCAAAATGCCCTCTGACTTTTTCCTACCTCTGGTCCCTATGTTTATCCCACTCCCAAAGTATACCACAAAAGAGAGCTGCTCTATTAGTTGAATGCCTTGCTATCACTCGCAATTCTCTCACAGTGCCGAAACTCCCTCTTTCTCGCCGTAACCCTTTCAGACTTTTTCAAGTTGTAACTCTCAAGGTACAACTCATGTTGACCTCCCTAGCCTCATTAACCTTATTAACCTTATTCAGACAGACAACTAACATTACTCATCCAGTCTAAGTCATTTGAACTTGAAGTTCACGGTGGTCCAGTTTATTAATGTTAGTGTTTCTGTATTACAACTGTCCGTGGAGACAATGCTTAAATTACTCCTTCTTATCCTCTCCGGAAGTTAACCCTTCAGCTCTCCTATCATTCTCAACCTTGCTTCTCTTACAGGGATTTGCCAAGCCTCGCCTCTGCTACAGTTGCTCACCAACCTCCCTTCTCTGCGCTCCTCGATTCTTCAGGATTGCCACCTACTTTTCCCAATTTCAGTTTCCTCCTTCTGATCCGTACAATTTCACAGCTCCTGTCCAACCTTCACTTTTCTCGCACCACATTTATTTTTCAAAGTATTTTGTTTCGTAGCTCAAAACTGACCCTCATTTCCATTCTAAAAATGAGTTGCTGTGACGCTTCAATAAAGCACATGGGATTTCTTAAGTAATTGAAGGTAGGGCTACTATTAAATGACAGAGGACTCACTATGAAATGTTCAGAGTTCTGTTCCACATTGGCACTTCCAGTGGTCTCGTGATTTAATTGGACCCATGCTCTCCTTTCAGCAGACACATTCTGCACTTGGACACGTATCCATATGAGACGACAGTACACAACCTTAATGCTTGTCCTGGGAAGCATTAAGTTATGTTCAATATATTATAATCACAAATAATATGGTGACACAGAAAAGTAAATGCTTAAATATGCCAGTGGATTGTGTTTTAATGAAGATTTTTTTTAATTTTTAATTTTTATTTTTTTTTATTTTAATTCAAACCACACAACAAAACAAAACAACAAACCTAATTAAATACATTTTACAACATAAACACTGCACTCCCATTCCCCCCCCTTATGAGCCTGTCTATTCTTCACATTCAGTATCCACCTCGTGTGTCAGGGTATCACTGCCCTCAGATTCAGCTGGAGCCAATCCTGCCCCAAACATTTCCGCTATCAATGATTTCCATGCCATGAAGGAGCCCATTTCCTCCTCCCCACTCCTGCTACTGGCCTCTTGCCACACCACTGTTTCAGCCTTCGCCCATTTTTGTAGGTCCTTCCACCAGACCTCCACTCGCGGCTTATGACACTCCTTCCACCCCATGGCAATCCGTTGTTTCGCGAGCACACATGCCAAATCTTTCAATTTCGCTACATGTTTAAGTTTTCACGCTCTAGGGTACCCTCCCAGCAAGCAGGCCCAGGCCGAGTCTATTATGAGCGTGATCCCCTTCCCTGCCAGTTTCTGCGCCACTTCACCCCAGTAGCACTCAATAACCGGGCACGCCCAGAACATGTGTATCATTTCAGCATTCTCCTCGTCACACTTGGGGCAAGCCTGGCGCCCAACATTTCGGAACTTCGATATTCTCAGAGGGGTCATGTATGCCCTCTGCGTTATATATAGCTGTATTTGTTTGAACCTGGCATTCCTCAACACCTTCTTATGATATCCCAGAGCACGTTCCCACGTCCCATCTTCCATCGGGACTCCCATCTCTGTTTCCCATTCTAATCTCAAATGCGCCAGGTCCTTCCCACCCTTAGTCATCAACATCTCATACAATCTGGAGACCTCGTGCCCACCTTCCGATGCGTCATATATTAACCCAACTGTTGCATCCGGTTCTTCCGTTAAAACGGCTTCAAGCCACATACTCCGAATCTCATGCGTTACCCTATGATATGTGACATATTGGCCTCTAGTTCTCCCAGCTCCAAAATAGTCCCGTCTTGCCAAATATCTCCCAACGTGATTAGCCCCACTGATTCCCAATAGGTCCTAATGCTTACTCTCAGCTGCACGTCCCCCCAGCCAGTGCGACCAACGGTATCTGCGGAACATACGGGAACGGGTCCCACATCATCCGGCAGGCTCAGCGCCACATGTTCCACTCCAACAACAGCATTCTAGGGCGCTCCCTCATGTCCGAGCTAGCCACCCAGATCATTTCCGCAAGTAAAAAGGAGTGCAGTTCCCCCCAAACAACCTGTGCTCGGGGGTCTCTTCGTCAGAGAGCCATTGAGCCACATATTGTAGTTGCGCAGCTACGTAGTAGGCCTCAAAATTGGGCAGTTTAATACCGCCTTTCTCGTAGAAGTTCTGCAGATTCCACAATGCAACTCTATTTCGGGTACCGCGCCACAGAAATTCTCTGCACATGCTGTGCAGCTTAACAAAAAACTTCTTGGGTATCATGTGCGGAATATTGTTGAAATAATGTAAAAGCTTAGGCAAAACCACCATTTTGAGCATAGCACTACGGCCCATCATAGCTAAAGGTAACCTCTCCCAGAATCTCATGCATTTCTCAATTTTCCCAACAGCCATTTCAGTATTGTGCTTGTGTGCTTCCTCTGTCGTGTGATACACACCTATTCCGAGGTAGCGGAAAGAGCTAACTGCCCACGGAATCTGTAGCACCGGCAACCTTTCTACAGGAATTCCCACATACCTACCCAGCGGGAACATGCTGGATTTCTGGGGGTTCACCGGTATACCAGACAGCCTGGCATACCTCTCCATTACCTCCAAGACATACCGAAGATTTTCTTCAGGGTATTTCAGATATAGTAACAAATCATCCGCATACAAGGCTATGAGGTGACACTCCCCTCCTACCTCAATACCAATCGGGTCGTATTGTTGCCTGAGGTATATTGCTAATGGCTCTAGGGCCAAAATATATAGCATCGGGGACCAGGGGCACCCCTGCCTAGTGCCTCTGCCCAGCCGCCATCTCTCAGACACCACTGTGCCCGTGCGAACTCTGTCCAACGGTTCACTGTATAGCATCTTAACCCATTTGATGGAGCCTGGCCCCATTCCGTACCTTCCCAGGGCCGCCAACAGCCACGGCCACTTAACAGAGTCAAACGCTTTAACTGCGTCCAGTGCCACGATCACAATTTCATCGTCATTACTACACCCCCATTCGACCACTCGATGGAGTCGTCTATGGTTGTGAGTGATGCTCCTGCTCGGGACATAGCCCGTTTCGTCTGGGTGAATTAGTTTGCCAATTACTCTCCGCATTATGTTGGCCAGGACAGCAATCAGTATCTTACTATCCTGGTTCAACATCGACAATGGCCTGTAGGAGCCGCAACATTGTCCCGGTTTGTTGGGCTTGGGGAGCGGTACTATGATCGCCTCTCTGAGTGACTCCGGCAACCGTCCCACCTCATACGCCTCGTTGAGCATTGCTAGCATGGGTGGGAGCACCTCCTCCCCATACACCTTATAACATTCGCTAGGGAACCCGTCTACCCCCGGAGCCCTGCTGGTGGGTAACTGCCTCACAATCTCTCTCAATTCCTCCAAAGTGATTGGTGCATCCAGCTCCTCTCTCTCCTTGTTACTGATCTTGGGCAGGCCTATATCCTCCAGTACTTCGTCTATCTCCTCTTGACTACTCTCCACTTCATCCTCATATAATGCCTTATAATATTCTGCAAATGCCCTATTTACACCTTCTTGGGTGTCTACCGTCTCGCCCTCTTCATTGGTTATAATCCGAATCGGGGATCTAGGGGTTTCGCTCTTTTACAACCACGCTAGAAGCCGGCCCGTTTTGTCCCCTCCTGCATGCTGCCTTTCTATGTGCTCTTTATAATTTAAATTACAGAGCCTGTCCCAGTATTCCGCACACTGCTGCTGCAATTTGCCTACTGCCTCCGCATCAGCCCCGCCTCTTCCCAATTCTCTTTCCAGCTCGATCTCAGCTTTTTGTAGTTCAGCTAGAACTCCCCCCAGTAGTCCCTTTGACTTAGCAATGGCGATCCCCCGCATCACAACCTTAAAAGCCTCCCATAAAGTACCTGTGTTTTAATGAAGATATAATTTTTTCTATTTTTTATTTAGTTGTTTATAGTTCACAGAACTTATACAACTATGTAATCAATAATGATAAAAAATACAAAAATACACATAATACGATGTAATGCATTCCATAAATTACATGCCTTCGTACATACATGTATGATTAATTCATAATATAAACTGTGTGGAGAGCACAATTTACTTGATTGGCCCATGCTTAACACATACATGAATGACGACACTTATGGCAAACATAGGGCTTCGGCTACCTTATTCCAGACTCTATATAGCGCCATCAGAAAAGATTCAGTGTAAGTATTCAAGCAATAGTGCCAGAAATGGTCAGATTAAATATAGGACCAATCATGTACATATCGACCATAGTGGGAATAATACAGATTTTGCATCAACATACAACCTGTCAATACATGCCTGACTGTTTCTAAAGTGTCACCCTTCTTACACATTTTTGGGGGATGTAAAGCAAGGGGGAAATAGGGATAACAAGTGGTTGTTTCATTGAATTCAATAGTTTTTTGTGTGTTTTCTTTTTGGGGGTAAGGGTAGACTTAGAGCATGGGTGTGAAATTAGTTGAGGTGGCAAGGTTTGGAAAATTGGATGTTTTTTGATAGAGTGGTTGGCCTGTTCGATGTTGTAAGTCCTTTGTATATATTCTTTACATATTTTCTTTATTTTAGAGGTCTGAGAGGTACCTTACCCTGCATGCCCAGTATGAAGCTTGTCCTGATAGCTTTTGTTTGCTTGTCTTGTTACCCGGAGCCCTCACCTTAAGGTGGGGTGGTATCTTAGGGTAAGTCCAGCCGTAGATACCTTTCTGAAGTAGTCCTTGTCATTCTTTTGTATTTGCAAGTGGTCGGAGTCCCTCACCTTGATTTTCTTGGTTAGTTGAAGTAGTGAAGGGAAACTTCCTCTACTCACAAAAAGACGGTTTTGTATTATAGAAAATCGTACTAGTAATGAAGAGAGTGAGAGTGGCGTTGCGGTAGTGGAAAGCATTGCGCCCCTTCTATCTTTGAGTGGTCTGGATATCTCGGAAATATTGTCCAGCAAGTGTTTTTGATAAGATGCTGTCTTCTGTGTATGAGTGAGAAGTAGAATTGGAGTAAATAGTGAAGTGGGGAAATTGAGGTATAGGCGAGCACAGTGAATGAGTGTAAAGTGAAACTAAGGAATTGGGTAAGGGTAAAAAGGGACCTCTTGGGTGAACATTTGTTGTGCCACGGTTTCGGCTTGGTATCAGGTTTTTGTGAAACAATTTTTTTTATAACTTGGATTGAAGTATGGAGACTCTGTTGAATTATTTGTGCAATGTGTTGCCCGTCCGTAAGGCGACAATTTTAAAATATCCTATGGAATGGTTGTGGGAGAGTAAGGGGAAAATGATAAACTCTTGGCCTATGGAGAGATCCTATGATACAGGGATATTGGAGTAACCGCATACCCCATTTTACTACAAAGCACAAGTACTCAAAGTTAGAAAAGCGGTTAAACATTTTAGAATTATGGAGGATGTATGAAAAAAAATGGTAGGGCCATAATGTTGAAATTGTGGTGGGAGGACTGAAAAAGGACCGGGCCGGAATTTTCTCTGCACCACATCCTTATGGGTGTTATCCTTTATCGCACGCAGAGGGGTACATAGACACTAAGTTCATACCACTATTTCCCCCATCAGCTACTCCCGTGGTTGCAAGACAGACGCAGGTAACTGCTTCATCAGTTATGATTTCTAAGAACTGGGATTTTGAGGAAAGTGGAAGGGTAACTCCTTCAATGGTTAGGGCTGGAGAGAGGTTGAAAACATAGAGCGGGAAGCAGATAATTCCCCCAACTGTTAGGTTAGCAGATAGATTAAGGGTTGAGAAGCAAGCAAGAGTGAGGCCGATAGGTAGAAGAGCAGAGGAAGGACTGAAAATGAGAAAGAAGAGGTTTCTGCGAGAGCAGAGGATGGACTGCAAAGAGTAGTAGATGCGCAAGAACTGGAAAAGATTAAGGAAGCGCTGCGACTAGTGGAGGAAGAGGTAATGCTGTTATACACATTAGAGTGATGAAGAGCGGAAGGAAGTGAGAAGACAGGTAAGGGATGTAGAAAGAGGAAGGTGGAGACAAGGGCAGGTTCTTGTTAGATTGCAAAACTCGGTTGTCAGAACGGTTGAGGTGGACATAGAAAACAGGGCTTCTGCCATGGGTAAAGAGGCTGAGCAGGAAGGACAGGAAATGGTACCCTATGGTAGTGCTGATTATGCTTCTGTGCCTATAGAAGGGTTAGGGGATGTAGTAGCCAGAGTAGACAATGAAGTAGGAGAGGAATGGATGCAGAGCAAGGAGAGCAGGGTGTAGGCACCCTACCTTCTGCTCCAGTAGCAGCTATAGAAAGCACACTATGGAACCATAGGACATTCCACGGTATTCACATAGCTGTAGTAAGTGGTAGGGGAGAGATGGGGGAGCCCCCAGTAAACACAGGTATAACTCAGTTTACGTTGCTCCAGAAGGGTCTGGGAAGGGTGTTTTATGTCCCGTGGTCACCGGAATAACTTGATGAAGACACTCCCTTTGTTCACTGCAGGGGCGGGGAAGTAAATGTGTGCATAGGAGAAACATACTGCCAGTGTCATGTTGGCTATATGGGACATGAAGAGCTTATTCATGGCCCTAAAGGGGGAGCGGTCAGACAAGCTTTGAAAGAGATGGGGGTATCCGGCAGTTCAGTTGGATACAAATACCCATGATGGAGCATCTTTCAATAATCTTAGGACAACAGTAAGGGGGGCCTTGAGGATTATGTATCCCAATACTCACAATATCAATTTGATTTTAGCTAAGATGATGAAATTGGATGAAGATCCTGCCACACACATCAAGTTAATTCAGAAAATGTGGCGGGCATAAACGGGAGAAGCATGGGACAAGAAAGTGCTGATTAATCACCCCATGCTGAATTAGGGACTTTTGAAAGAAGTCCAACACTATTTAGATATAATAGTAGGGGTGAGGCCAAGAGTTGCTCAGAAATGCAGGCACACATTGTGCATTTTTGCAAGAGAAGACAGGAAAAAGAGAGGGAGAATGTAGAGTAGACACAAAAAGTCTAAGCTTGTTCAAATGAAATTGGTAAAGATTTGTTTAGCACAGGCAGGAATTACAAATTCTATGGAGGGACAACGGGGCAACCAGGACAACAGGGACACAGTGAACCGAGTATGACGCCGGGTTGGGTGGACGGGTATGTTCCCGGGTCAAGGCACTGAGGCGGTTTCTGAGGGGCAGAAGAGCATTTCCACAGGGAAGTGCGTCATTTGGCGGGTTCAGAGGAATGGGTCCCTCATTTAATGGGCCGAGAGGAAATAATTATCGAGGATTTTATGGGATTCAGTGTTGGTCATGTAGAAGGTTGGTGAACGGACTGCTCCCCACAATGTACCATGCATATAAGTCTTATTGCACACTTCCATTTCTGCTCTTTACCATTATACTCATATGGTATATACTGAATATTAGTTCTTATCAGATCTGCTTTCCCCCTTTCCTATCCATATCGGCAACACACTCACCCATCACTGAGCCTGTAATCAGTATGGCTGTAACTAATCAATACTTGAACAACCCAGCCCTATGGATCGAACACTTCACAACCAAACCCATGCCAAACCAACCCTGTTCCCTCCACCTTAGGAACCTATGATTAGGTTCAAGACACATCCCTAAATCGCCACGCACACCCTCCTCCTCCTCTATCAAACCTCGCCACCACACTTCAGTACCTATAGACTCAAGTTCATCAACTCTGTCCAGAACTCCTAAATATTCCTTGACCCATGACAATAACTCGCACCATGCAAAAGACTCTCTGATCAAAGGCACCCTTGTCAATGCTAGATCGATCCCAGCACACAGGCTTGACATCGCTGATTTTATTGTAACTGCAGACCTGGACTTCTTAGCCATTACGGAAACTTGGTTACACGCAGCATCAGCCCCACTTTATCCTTAGCAATACCTGATAATTACTCCATCATTAGATGTGACAGAGACTTTCTTCAATCGCAAGGTGGAGGCATAGCCTTTATCTTCAAAAGATCTCTTGAACTTAGACCAATCCCAAACCTGCATATTGACTCCACTGAGCTACTAACAGTCAAATTGCCGAGATCACCCAATCAAACAGCTACAATGTACCTTATCTACAGGCCACCGGGTCCCATATCCACTTTTGCTAAGGATATATCATCCCTCTTAACTGCCAACACCAAGCCTAACTCCCAAATTATATTACTTGGTGATCTCAATCTGGGCTATCAAGATCCTAATGACCTTAAAGCATTTGTTTTAGCCAACTCCCTATCAGACCTAGGATTCACCCACCATATCCAAGTGCCCACTCACATCAAAGGAAGAACATTGGATTGACTCAATGACCTGAACTGCACTATTAATCTAGGATCTGTCACACCATGGATTTGGTCGGATCACCACATGATAACTTTTACTATCAAATCCAATCCCCAGAGTCCAAATTCAACATTGCACCTTCTATCCACACCCAGAATAAGAAGGGCATCTCTAAGGAGAAACTTCTCCCAATGATCCTTCCCCTTCTAAGCAACACCTCAAAGTCTTGCTCTGACCCTACAGTCTAGGCAGACATTTACAATCAAACTATACTGAAGGCACTAAACTCTATAGCCCCACTTAAACTGTGCAAATCAAAACCATGCGCCCACCTTAACTCATGGTTTAATCCTCAACTAAGAGATCTATGCAAAGTCAAAAGAAACGCAGAGGCACATTGGAAAGGCCGTCCAGCAGACTTTAACAAAAAAATGTTGATTACGGCATCAACCATCTATAAAGACGCGATATTTCTAGCAAAAAAAGATATTTACAATAAGCGTATCTTGCAGGTAGAATCCAACACTAAAGAGCTCTTCAAGATCCTTAAAGAACTTGGAGCTCCGATAGTCCCGACAGACAAATGCAACACTGACACCATATGGTGTTCCAATATCCAGAAAGTGCTCCTTGAGAAAATGTCCACCTTGCAGGCCAAAATCAACACCAAACGACCCCCACGTCCAACTCCTTCACTAACAATATCTCTGCATCTGCACACTCTGTCAAACCATTCAATTTCTCTCCACTATCCATTTGGGAAGAGGAAAATATAATAAAAATGATGAAACCTTCTAACTGTCAAGTTGATACCTGCCCGGCTCCGGTCATTAAAGAGGCCGCTCACGAACTCGCCCCCTTCATTACCTTCTTCATGAATGCCTCATTCAAATCCGGGACTGTCCCTGACAACCTCAAGGATGCATGGGTCATCCTTCTAATCAAAAAAGAAAACAATATCCTTGATTCTCTGGGTGTCACCTACACTAATTACGCGGATGAAACCCAGATACTCATCCCTATCACTGGTGACTACGTGGCCGACTCACAAGCTCTTAACAATGTCTATACGGTCATCCAGGCTTGGATGGCTCACCATGGGCTTTGCTTGAATGACAAAAAGACTGAGGTGCTTATCCTAGGCTCACATTTTAGTCTTAAAAAATTGGACTCGGCCTTTAAGGCATCCATTATCGACGGGAACTCCAAAGTGACTAATGATACAAAAACCCTCGGTATCTATCTTGATTCCATCTTATCACTCACCAGACAAATCAATGCTGTAGCCTCAGCGGCAGCTTATACGTGCACATTTATAACAGCATGTAGACACTTTCGCACTGCCACAAACTGTATCATTCTTGCCAGAACCCTGATAATGTCTAAAATTGACTACTGCAATGCTCTCTACCTTGGAACCAGCCAAAGGAACATCAACAAACTACAGGTAACTGAGAACAATGCGATCAGGGCTACCCTCAACCTTCCAAGGAAATTACACATATCTGACACAAGACAGAGCCTCCATTGGCTCCCTGTTGGCCAAAGAATAGCTCTGAAAACTTTTGCTCTGACATATAAATGCCAAGGGAACTGCACCCCTGAATACCTAGCTAGCCGCTTCTCAGTTCACTCAACTACTCGTCCGCTGAGATCTACCCAAGTTCACTCTCTGCCGATACCGAGATTTAAGTTGCAAAAAGCAGGGAGGTCTAGCTTCCCAGTCCTTGCAGCCAAATTATGGAACACTCTCCCTAATACACTGAGAATTGAGCCTTCCTATCCAGGATCTAGCCACTTCTCACACATAATTGCTATTACCTGTATGATACCCTGTATTACCTGTATGATAACCTGTAAACTGCATACCCTTTGTAAACTGCATACCCTTTGTAACCTATGCCCCGCCAAGAAATTATCATCTATGTGTAATTTATGTAACCTATGTACATTCAAGATATACACCCAGATGTCCACAGGCCAGGTTGCACAAGACAAGTAAACAAAATACAAATACAGTACTTTAACATGGGAGCTCAACATATGCAGGCCCTGACCCTGCCATATGCCCCATGTTCTGTGCTAATGCAGCTTGCATGGGTTGAACAAAACCCAGCAACTGGGGCTGCACAGACCTTTGGGATCCCATCGACCATGCCAGCACAAGCATCAATGCAGACATGGGACAAGAATCCTTTACCCCAAGGAACAGTTGTGCACTACACTGTAACAAGTTTTTTCGGGGGAAATCCTTTTTCTCTCCCAGGTGCTAATATGTACCAGGAACAGGACAGCACACAGGGATTTCTGATGTGTCCAGTCCTTTCCATTACCACCGATCTGGAAGAGGAACCCCGGATAGGTGTACAGGTAGGTGACTAAATGTTTTTATTCATGGTTCACACAGAAGCTACAAAGTCTTGTATTAAGGGAGGTGAGGCACAGGGATTCTCTGGGGCTGTCCTGTCGGTTCCTTATGCTAAAAGTCTTTGTATCAAGGTGGGTAATCAAAATGTATCAGCCCCTTTGTGGTATTGTATGGATACCCCAGCAAATCCTTTGGGAAGGGACATCCTGAGCAAGTTGCAGATGTCGATTGCTTTCACAGAGGAAGGTATTGTATGCTCGACCCAAGGATTGTATCTGATAAGGGAAGCAGCGCAGCAGCACGTTTTCAGACCTATTGTAGCACCAGTGCAAGTAGGGGGATTCCCGTGTATACAGCATTGTTTCTCTATGGGGTGATGGTTTTGTTGAGCTGGGTCCCGGGGATCAGAAATCAGACCTAGCGGGTACCATTTGAGTTTTTATTTCGGCCTGATATGCCAACGGTAGTAACACCAGGTGCCATTGTTATAATTATCTCAGCGGCTGTAGTGATTAAGAAGAACAGGGTGGTTCTCTCAGGCACAGATCAGGAAGGCTGCACAGGGAGGTGCATCGGTCTGACCTCATCACTAAGGGACATGTTGGAGGAACAATTGTTCGAAGACACTGAACACACAGGAGAGATGGTCTTTGAAATTGGTATGCCTTGCCAAATAGTAATGGATCAAAGGGAAGTATCACAGACCATGCTGATCGTTAAGAAGACATTGGGCCTCATTACAAGTCTGGCAGTAACCCTGCCGGTGCTACCAGCAGATTGCTGCTGGACTTGTAATATTTTACCGGCACCTGATTTCACGGTGCCACTGGGCTATTACAAGTCTGGCGGCCCGGGAAGTCAGGTGCGGGTGAAATGTAAGCCCCCATAGTTATAGAGTCCCATAGGATTCTATGGGAATGGGGACTTGGAAGCACCGGCACTGTTGCTAATGGTGCCGGTGCTTCTGTGAATGGTCTGTCGACTGTGACCGCACCGCACGGCAGGGTCAGACCTGTCGGGCACAGCGGCCACGGCAGGCAGACATGTAGTTTGCTAGTCCAGAAACAAGGGTGCCGGTGAGTTTACCGGCACCCTTGTTTTCAGACCGGAAAACTCATAATGGGCCCATTGATATTTTGAAAGGAGGATTTGGGAAAAATGCCAGACCATTTGTGGACCAGCAATCCCCATGATATGAGGCTGCAAAAAAGTGTTGGAGCAGTGAGGATAACATTAAAGCCTGGTGCCATATTACCACGGATTAAGCAGAAGCCCGAGTCCAAGGAGGCAGACAAAGGGATTTATGAAACGTTATGGCATTGTTAAAGCAAGGCATAATACAACTTTCTGTGTCCCCATGCAATACGACTATCTAGCCTGTCAGGAATGCGTAGAGGTCCAGTTGGAGTGATTTGCACCCCTCAATATTGCTGTTGAGGTGGAATTTCTAGTGCTACCGATTCCTGCCACCATTCTCTGTAACATCCCTACTGGGTTGACCCACTTCAAGGTAATTGATTTAAAAAATGAATTTTTCTCTCTACCCTTAAACCCTGGTTCTCAGTACCTCACGGCATTTATGTATTGTGGTCAGAGATTCGAACATATAAGGTTGTACCAGGGGTACTGCAAAGTATTTTTAACAGGGTGGTTTAGATGGATTTGGGGAAATTACATGTGTCCAGTTCCGTTACTCACTATGTGGATGATTTATTAATCTGCAGCACTTAAGAGGAACAGTGTCGAGGAGATTAAATAACGCTCCTCACCCTGCTCGTGGAGAAGGGGTACGCAATCGACAAAGTGAAATTGCAATACTGTCAGACAGAGGTAATTTACTTGGGACAAGTAATATTGTCCACAGGATGTAATGCTTACCTGGCATCTGAGAATGCTGTGGGTGCTACTGGTTTTGGGCCACTCTGCTACTGGACTCCCCCCTAGGGAGAGAAATAGCATGTTATGCAGTGTAAACCAGATATAAGCCCCCCTGTACATTTCCCCAGAAACTCCTTGCACCCCTACCCTGATCCTTCCATGGAGGCTTTACTTATCTGTTGGTTTGCACTATGGCTACTCTCCTTCCTGCTACCGCGGGCCGCACTTAGGTTCTATTCTTCTTTCTTCTTGGATTATTGCTTTATTTATCTGCTTGTCCTGACTTGCTTTCCTTTTTGCTGGAGCTTACTTTACTCCCTTTATCTGCTTGTGTTGACTTGCTTTCCTTTCTGCTGGTGCTTACTGTGCTCCCTTTATTTGCTTGTGCTTGCTGTCTGCTTGTTGTGTTTTCTTCAACCAGTTACTTCACTGGTTGCTAGCCCAGACCAGATGCAGCCTTAGAATGTCCCTCTGGGAATGAGTGGGAGCTGCTTGCAATGGTGAGTGTATCCGCTGTCTCGTGTGCGTGAGCACGTGTCTACAGTTGTCTTCCTGGTCTTTCTTTTGTATGGGATAACCTCTCTCTTTGTTTTTCAGGTGCGGTGCCGGCCCGGCTTGGAACATCGAGGGCTGCGGCAGAAGAGGTCCGTACCGGAGTAGGGGCGGGAAGGATGAGCAACGTTCCGGTGGTCTGAAAATAGAACTGGGAGTGAGCAGGAGGTTGAGCCCTACTTGGTAAGTATCTGGAGTACGTATGGGTCTTCCTAGACTGACTCGCTGTAACCAAAGTTTTCTTATTTTACAGATCCGCAGCGATCCTGCGGTAAGCGTTAAGCTGCTAAGAGCAGGACAATGCTAAGCAAGGATCCTCGCATGGGTGTGGTTTAAATAGGCACCAACCCATCCGTGCTAGCTGGCTAATCCACCAAAGGTTCAATGGCCAAGCTGTCGGCCATCTTGGGGGTGTTCTGGATGGCCCTCCAGAGCGGCCATCTTGGAGGGTCCTTCAGGCACCACAACTAATCAGTTTTCTGGCCTTATAGAGCGCCAGACACGCCATAAGGAAATCCAGCTTCCACCTTTCTCAGCCTTCCTGGTACCAGACATGGTGTGTGCTTGAAAGGGTATCCCAGACATGGTGGTGCGTGGCAGAGCGTTTTGGCCCAGCTGGTGGTCATAACACAGAAAGGAAGGTAATGCCAGAGAGAGCCACTGTAGTACAAAATACACCTCAGCCAGTCACAGTGAAAGAAATGCAGCAGGTTTTGGGGCTCTATGACTATTGTAGATCATGGTTTTTCAATTACTCTAGTTATTTGAGTCCCTTATTGCAGGGTCCAAAGGAAGCACAGAAGGCATAAAGTCAGATAGAGTGGTCTGAGAAAAAGGGGACTGCGATCGGCAATGCTCCTGTCCTGGCAACACCAAATTACAGGAAGTCATTCTTTCTGTTTTCCCATCAAAACGGGCAGGTAACAGCAGTCCTGAGCCAGCAAACATTTAGCATATTACAGTGGACTCCTAGACCCAGTGATGCATGGACAGTTCCCTAGTGATCAAGCACTGGCAGTAGCGGTTTTTACAATTCAAAAGTCTTCAACCATTACTACGGTTGGCCCGGTGACATTGTAAAATGAGCATGCAGTCTTTGCGATTCTAGAAAAATCTAAATCCACATTGACAACTGCGAGAGTGTGAGGGTATGAGGTCATCTTATAAAATTCATCAATTCATCCCGTGCAATATCACCTAGTAAATCCCATGACATTTGTAGCAGAGCCGGTACAGCCTAAGGATATTGTTCACGATTGCACCACGTATGAGGGAGAAGAGGAAGAGAGGGTGAATATGAAAGAGTATGCCCTGAAGTGGGGTGAGGTGATTTTTGTTCATGGGTCTTCAATCATCAACCAAGAGACGGGTGAGAGGTATACAGGTGCAGCTGCTGTGGGTCTTGTAGATGGGGATTACCTGGTCAAACTGAAGAAACGGTTGGCTTCTCATTACTCTGCACAAGCAGCGGAACTGGTGGCACTTACAGAGGTGCTAGAAATGCTCAAGGGGAAGGAAGTTACTGTTTATTTTGACTGCGCGTACATCAGCTCCACCGTCCATTCCAGGTTATCAAGATGGCAGAGAAGAGGATGTAGGAGGTCTGCCAGGTCCCCTATCCAGCACGCTGTGCTGCTATCCCAATTGATTGAAGCATTAACTTTGCAGAAGAGATAGGTCTAGTGAAGTGTGCTGTTCATACAGACCACACTAATACAATAGCTCTTGAAAATGCCACAGACAAGGCAGTGAAGGAAGCAGCATATTTCCCTTTCACAGATTCCCAGAATAAAGAAAACTTGTCCCAACAAGTAGAGTTACCATTCCTGTACACCGCAGTCCAGGTGCTCCAGATAATAGAAATACAAGGGAAGCCCCCAGTGAAGAACAAGAGCTCTGGAAAAGGAGAGGATGTGTTCTCTCACCCACAGATTTGCCTTGGAGACAGGAAGGGACGGGGAAGGTAGTAATGCCTGTAGAGCTGCTGCTTTTAGTTCTAGAGCAACTAAGTTACCTGTAACATACTTCTCAATGAAAAATCACTGCAGAGGTCCTGGAGGATTGATCTATCCCTAACTTACAAGAACAGGAGAGTAGATCTATAGGAAATTGTGTAGTGTGCAAGGGGTTCAATCCCAGAAATACCATGAGGTCAGTAAGGGGGATCTTGCTGAGGCCCTCTGGTCCAATTAAGGAGCTCCATATCCATTTTGTGGACTTGATAATGAAGTGTAGTAATTTCAGATGTCTTATTGTTGTGGCTTGCCTATTCTCCCGGTGGTTTGAGGATGGGGCCTGCATACACCCTGATGCTAAATCGGTAATGAGATTTCTGTTGATAGATGTATTTCAGAGGTGGGGAATTTGTGTAGTTCTAAAATCCAACAACAGAGCCCACTTCTTTTAATGCTTTGTTCGCAGAAATCAGTTCACTGCTAGGAATAAAGCATTGGTTGTGCTTGGTGTACCACCTGCAGGCCAACGGTCTTGTGGAGAGGCTTAATGGGGTCCTTAAGGCCCAGTTAGCCAATTTGTGTGCAGAGTTAAATAACTCATGGTTTGTTTGCCTTCCACTAGCTTTATTTTACATACAAAATCAGCCAGGGAAGGGCCACATTTGAGCCCTCAGAAATTCATGACTGGGTGCAGGCTACATACACCTTTCTCGCCTACACGTAGTACATCAGATGCACATGAGACCGCAGCTATCTTAGGAGAGGAGTTTAAAGAGTAACTTACAGCATTAACGAAAAGTGTTAAGATTATATCATCACAGGTTGTGTCTTCTCACCAACAAACAAGAGGAGAAAGGGACGTAACTACCGAGAATAAG
This sequence comes from Ambystoma mexicanum, assembly GCF_040938575.1. Lineage (NCBI taxonomy): Eukaryota > Metazoa > Chordata > Amphibia > Caudata > Ambystomatidae > Ambystoma > Ambystoma mexicanum. Next base: position 409,416,869 of record NC_090940.1, read on the forward strand.
CACAAAATACAGCTTCTTCTGGGGACAGATGCTACATTTGCACCTTCCTGCATTGCCGGAACAAGCAGCTTTTCCATGGGCCACATACAGTGATCTATGCGACTCTGACTGCCGTGAAGGTGGAGGTTAATAAGAGTTGGATCCACCTGAAAGATATTCATAGGGATACCGGCAGCCCCCCACCTGCATAGGAGCAGGCACAGGCATATAAGTCAAGTATGCCCTAGATATTCACTGTTAGTTTCAGTTAAAAGGCGGTGTGAATGGAGATCTGAAGTTTAAATATTTTTTCTATAAGAAAAGGAATGTTTAACATTGTCTGAAGATGACAAACAGTAAAACTGGAAACACATCACAATTGTCTAATCTTATGAAGTCTGAGGAGAACATGTTAAGAGGAAAAAGAAAAGTTGATAACAATTTTTTCGATAATGATACATTAAATCCCATAATGAATGTGCATTCATTATCTGATTTAATGTATCAAAATCGAAAGAACTTGTTAGCAACATTTCTTTTCCCTCTTTCGAAGCTGACAACGTTTGATATGGCCATATGAGGAGGGGGGAGAGAGATCCGCAGGATATTGCTATATCTGCTCTCTCATCCCCATGCTTCTAGCGTTCCTGGAGTGTTTATCCCAAGTGAGATAGAGGTAGCAGATATGTTATCTCTAGTGCACCTAACCCTGTGCAGAGTTCAAGGGCAGTTTAAAGGGCTTTCAATTACCATGTGACGATAGTTGTTAAATGGCCAAATGGGCAGAGCACACAAATATCCTGTGTCCAATTGATCTTGGAAAGAGCTATTTTTTCTAAAAATTGATGGGAACAAGGGGTGAAGAGTTGCAGACCTGGATGAATGAAGGGATAGTCAGAAGAAGGGGTGGCACAAATAAACAAAGAGTGTGGGACATTATGGAGAAACCCTTTGCAGTATCTGACGTGGCTTAAAGAACCCGAAAAACCTATTAAGATAGAGACACGTACCCGATTCTCTCTACGCTTAAAGGGTGATGGCACAGTGCCCATTGGCACAAATGGGAACTGCAGTAACACTCTACGCATTACAGATTTGTTGGAGGTATGGCTGCCCCTTTCGGCAAACATTTGTATCTGTGGACAGAGTGCATACATGCAATTGCCTCCAGCCTGGCAGGGTGAGTGCAGCCTCTCTACCTGTCATGTGACCATCCTTGTGATCCCTGAAGAGCACCTGATTTTGGCCCATCTAATGCCCTAAATTACATCTGTGCCCCCTTCATCCTCTGTGCCCCTTGCATCCTCTTCACTACCGTATATAGACGAATCAAAGACTATGTTTCATTGCCAAAATCACAGACTATGACAAAGAAGGAAAAGGTCCAACTACCTCCGAGCAGCATCATCACAGGCCTTAGCAGACATTCCTGATTGATATTGACTGTTTATCCAAACCAAAACCTTTTTTACCTCCCTCCTGGCACCTCGCGTCCAAGCAGCGCCAAATGCCAAATGGCTCCAGGTGACCAGGAATGAACTCTTGCTATTTGTGAACACTTCCGAGAAAGCATTTAGTGACAATAAGGAAAAATTAAGGGCCTGAGGCTCCTAACTTTGCAAACCCAGTACATACTCGAACTCTTGAGAGCAGTGGAGGGCAGAGGATGCTGGAAATCCGGGAGTACCTGCTGTACATTTGTGCCTCACAATGACACCGAAAATTGCACACTCACTAAAACTATTGCTGCTCTGCATAAACTGAAAGTGATCATGGAAACTGAGGCGGGGATCACCGACGGCTCATGGATGGACTCTTTATTTTCACAGATAGCTTCCTGGCTGAGCCTTGGTGTGAAGGTTCTGATGCCTTTTTTAGTCTTATTCTTTTTTGTTCCTGCTAATTCATCCTGGTTGTTGCTCTGCCCAGGTACCAACAGGTTTGTTTGTTTTGTTTTGTTTGTTTGTTTATTTATTTTATATAGCGCACCAGACCCAGGAGTAAAAGGGCGCTTAAATTACAGGTTACAGAAATACGATATATATATAAATTATGCAGTTATGCAATTGTCGAAGTAATATACATTATACAATATATACAAGCAGTGGTAGTTAGAACACGCGGATTAAACATATGTATAGTATATACAATATATACAATTAGAACTTTGCTTAGTCTATCTTGGGATTGGTTTTGTCTAGTAGCCAGCTAATGACTAATTTCCTGAACAGTTGGAAGGACTTGGTCATTTTGATGTTCAGCGGCAGGGTGTTCCAAAGTTGAGGGGCAAGGACCGAGAAACTCGAGCCACCACCTCTTTTGGTGGTGAATCTAGGTACAGTGAGGCAGAGAGTATTGGAGGATCTAGTGATTCTAGTACTAGGTTTCAGAGTGAGTTTGTTGGTGAGATGGGGGCTAGGTGGTTTAGGGTTTTGTAGGTAAGGCAGAGGGTGTTTAAGTCCATTTTTTGCTGAATGGATAGCCATTTGCAAGATATTCTTGTGTGGGAGATGTGCTCTCGCCTGGGGATGTTTAGTGCTGCTCGCAGCGCATTGTTTTGGAGAACCTGAAGTTTATTGATTATAGCTTGGTTGGCACCTAGGTAGAGGCTATTGCAGTAGTCAAGCTTCGATTGAATGAGAGCCCTGGCCAGTGTGAGGCTGCTATTCGTGGATAGAAAAGGTCTGCAGGCCCTAATAAGTTTCCCAGTGTAGGCGGTGGCTGAGGTGGTCATGTTGACTTGTTTGGATAGATTGGTATTGGCGTCAAGGTAAAAGTCTAAAGTTTTCACGTTTTTAACGACTGGGATGATGTTGCCATCGATGATGAAATTGGAGTAGTCAGGGCAGAGTTTCTGTAGGTTGTTGGGAGATCCGACTAGGAGGAGCTCGGTCTTCTCATCATCAAGCAGAGGCCATGCGTGGCCATCCATGCCTGAATGATAGAGAGGTTTTCATTAATCCTAGTGCCGTCGATCTTGTAGTTGCCAGAGTTGGTGAGGAGTATCTGGGTGTCATCTGCGTAGTTAGTGTAGGTGACACCCAGATGGTCCAATTTATCAAAGAGAGGCATTGTAAAGATGTTGTAAAGGGTAGGGGAGACACAAGAGCCTTGTGGGACACCGCAGGTAATGGGGATGGGGTCTGCTACAGCCGCAGATGAAAAGACCCTCATGGTTCTGTTGGCTAGGAAGGATTGTATCCACATGACAGCAGAGGGGGCGAAGTGGGCTGCAGATGAGAGGTGGTTACAGAGTATTTTATGGTCAACCAGGTCGAAAGCTGCTGAGAGGTGTAGGAGGAGTAGGATAGCTGCTTTGCTTTTGTCCTTGATGTCGTCAATCTGACTTTTGAGGACAACAAGGGCAGTTTCTGTTCCATGTTGCGGACGAAAGCCAGATTGACGGAGGCCAAGCAATTGATTGGACTCTAAGTAATCTGGAATTTGCAGGTAGGCAACTCTGTCAAGGATTTTTAGCAGGAAGGGGACCGTGGTGATAGGCCTGTAATTGGTGGGAATGGCAGGGTCGAGGGTTTGTTTTTTTTAGCAGAGGGAGAACCCATGACTGTTTAAGGTTGTTAGGTACAGAATTGGTCGAGAAGGATAGGTTTATAAGTTTGGAGATGAAAGGGGCTAGGTCTCTCGCAGCATCTTTGATGATCTGGGCAGGGCAACTATCCCCTTTGCAATTAGAGGGTTTGAGGGAAGCTATAATTTTTTGGACTTCGGGTATAGTGACCATTTTGAATGTGAAACTGGATGCGGTATTGGGCGGGGTGGATGTGCTAGGTGTGGAGTCATTACTGTAGTAGAGTTGCAGACGTTTAGATTCGATTTTGGTTTGAAGACCCGTGATTTTGTTGGCCAAGGCATTTTGGATGCTAGTGCACCAGGGCTTGTCTTTCACACAAGTGTAGGTCGGTGGGTTGGGGTTTTCTAATTCCTTCAGAATGGTAAAGAGTTCTTTAGCAGAGGATTGGGCATTGTTTATTATAACATTATAAGCTTCCTTTTTGGTGTGGATTATCTCTTTCTTGTAAAGGGAGGAGATGGTCATGAAATTGGTTTTATTTTCTACTGAGGCACTTGTTCTCCATAAGGTTTCCATCTTAGCTTTATTTTTTCTGAGTATTTTAAGTTCAGGTGTGTACCAAAAGTTCAGATGAGCTTTAGGTTTACCTTTGCGTAACTTTAGTGGGGCCACGGCGTCAATTGCATTAGTCATGGCGTCATTGTAGGTGTCGACTAGAAGGTTGAGATCAGCAGTGGCTGGGAGCGTGTTTAGGAGGGGGAGAATCAGAGGTGTAAGGGTCTCTGCAGTGATGTTGCGCTTGTTTCTAGACATACAGGCTGGTACGTGGGGGCGCTGCTTGGGGTTAGGGTTGTTAAGGTTAATGTCAAATAGTATGAGGGAATGGTCAGTCCAAACCAGAGGTTGTGGTGCTTTGCAGGTGATATTACAGTTATGTGCCGCGGCCCAGTCGATGGTTCTGCCTTTCTGGTGGGTGGGTAGAGTAATAATTTGAGAAGTCATGCTCTGATAGGGCGTTAGCCAGGGAGGCGGCAGGAGTGTCTTTAGGGTCGTTGTACCCTAGATTAAAGTCTCCTAGAATGATATTTTGGGAATGGGGCTTAGAGTTCTTGGCTATGAGGGAGGTAATGTCTTCCTCGAAGGTACCTATGGGACCTGGGGGTCTGTATATTAGATGCAGAGTAATTGTGCTCTTGGGGGTGGTTTGTATTTTAATGGTGAGGTGCTCGCATGATTTTAGTGGGAGGGAAGTGATAGATCTGATGTCGAGTGATGATTTGAATATGACTGCTACACCTCCTCCGCGAGCATTGGGTCTGTGAGCTCTGAGGATATAGTAATTGTCGGGAATGGCAAGAGTTAGGTAGGGTCCTGCTGCTTCATAAAGCCATGTTTCTGTAGTAGCAAGGAAGTCAAGATCTGCTGAGAGGATGATGTCAGCAATTTCGGCGGGGTGAGCAACTAGGATCTGACATTGAGTAGTGCCACTTTTAGAGATGCCGTGTTGGTGGCAATAGTGCTATTCTTGATGGTGGCCTTGGTCATAGGTGTTGTATGCAGTTTGCTATATGTGATGTGGAGTCTAGTACCCAGTCTGTTGTTGCGGTCAGGGAAGGTGGGGTTGGTTGTGGGGCGGTATCCTGGTGGGTTAGGAAGGTTGGGGTTGGTAACAGTGTAGTCATCTTTAGTGGGGTTAGTGGTGTTGGGTAGGGTGTTAACTGGTGTGGCGCTGATTTTAGTAGAGTGGTGTTGGTGAACAGTATGTGGGAAAGGTGGTGTGGTGGGCAGGAAGGGTGTGGGGCAGGGGATGGGGTGGTGTCTTGGGCAGCCGAGTTTAGCTAGTAGATTATAGTAAGGGATGTAGCTATTGCTGCTACATAGTGTATTGTTGTTCATGACACAAAAAGGGAACATGGTGAGGATGAGTAAAGGGAGCATAGTTAGGAGAGCGGTCTTGGCTGGGCTGCTGGGCTGGGGCAGGGTTAGTTGGCTATGGGTTGGGCGCAGTAGACAGTTGCAGGAGTGTGGGCGCGAGCAGGTTTGGCTGGAGCTGTGAATTGGCAGGGCTGGGTATAGATAGCCAGTTTCAGTTTTGGTAATAAGGAGAGAGGGTGTGTAGATTCAATTTGGTTGAGCAATGCAGGCATAGCGAAAATATTAATATTGTGCAGAAATAGGCAATTTCAGTTATGCTACAGCAAAGCAGGCATAGGCTAGATTCGAATTTGCTAATATTGTGCAAAAGTAGGCAATTTCAGTTATGCTACAGCAAAGCAGGCATAGGCTAGATTCGAGTTTGCTAGTAATGTGCAAAAATAGGCAATTTCAGTTATGCTACAGCAAAGCAGGCATAGGCTAGATTCGAATTTGCTAATCTTGTGCAAAAGTAGGCAATTTCAGTTATGCTACAGCAAAGCAGGCATAGGCTAGATTCGGATTTGCTAATATTGGGCAAAAGTAGGCAATTTCAGTTATGCTACAGCAAGGCAGGAATAGGCTAGATTAGAATCTGCTAATATTGTGCAAAAGTAGACAATTTCAGTTATGCTACAGCAAAGCCGGCATAGGCTAGATTTGAATTTGCTAATATCGGGCAAAAGTAGACAATTTCAGTTATGCTACAGCAAAGCCGGCATAGGCTAGATTTGAATTTGCTAATATCGGGCAAAAGTAGGCAATTTCAGTTATGCTACAGCAAAGCAGGCATAGGCTTGATTCGAGTTTGCTAGTAATGGGCAAAAATAGGCAATTTCAGATATGCTACCGCAAAGCAGGCATAGGCTAGATTCGAATTTGCTAGTAATGTGCATAAATAGGCATTTTCAGATATGCTACAGCAAAACAGGTTAAAAACAGGTTAAAACAGGTTAAAACAGGTTAAAAACAGGCCGAGGTGCGGCCATGATGACCGTAACCCTGTCCAAGGATAGGGCTACCACTGCTTCATCCCACATTGGTACTCAAACTGAAGCTGTTTTGTTTCCTCCACCAAAGTGGTAGCGGGTAGATTATGGAAATGGTGGGAGGGGGTGCGAGTTGGGTTGATTCAGCGCAGGAGTATGCCCATATTGAGACCGGGGTGAGAGATGGTTGCAGAGATGTTTCCCAAGAAGATGATTATGATTTGTTAGTTCAAGTATTAACTAAAGGGGGAATGTTGGGCTGGTCAAGGAGGGTCCCCTTTATTATGAGGGATTCATGTTGCGCACACCATATTGATGAAGGGGGATGGCAGAAAACTGGTAGTGTTGCCAATCCATATAAATCGAATAGAGTTAATTATAAGTTACTTTTAGTGTTACAATCATTAAGAATGTGTACATATTAGATCTTCACGCACATAGAAAGGTACAGGGCCTCATTACGAGGTTGGAGGTAGCCATGGCGCTATAAGCACCATGGCTGCCTCCAAACTCGTTCCGACTCCGCCCTGGTGAATGGAGCAATTACCGGTCCATTCCAAGGTTGGCGGGACCGGTAATACCCCATTCACCAGGGCCCTTCCCCATTCCCATTTGAGCCCCCATAGGGTTCAATGGGTATGGGGAAGGCGCTAATAATGGTACTGCAAATTGCGGTACCGTTATTAGCTCCAGAGTCCCTTTGCGGGTCCCGTCCTTAACGCCTGGAAAAACCAGACGTTAAGGGAGGACCCGCAAAGGGAACTCGTTGTAGGGCAGTAAGAGATTACCTGCACCGGTGCCCTTACCGGTGCCGGTAATCCCTTACCGCCCACCTCGTAATGAGGCCCACAGTATTAAAATTGCAAATGCAACACAACCACAAATCAACACAATAGGGTGCTTTTCTCCACAGTTAGCTGTTACTCATGCATTCTAAGTAGCACGTACATGCTTGATGGAAAAGAGAATGAGTTACCTAGTAAGAAGTTCATAAAAACACAACAAGGTTTACAGTCCCCGCAAGGGAATAGATGTTATCTTGCCCTTTGTAGTAACATCTTTAGAGGGGGTTACTAATTTGTTTGGTGGTAATAAACATGAGGCCCGAGGCCACAGTCCAATGGTTAAGTGTTTTTCTAGGTCTTCAGAGGCTGTCTGTGGCCACATAAATTAGAAGGTCTTTTTCAGGAGCCAGGAGTCTGTGGACTGGAGATCGCAATCTAGAATCTCAAATAAAATCCTGTTAATGCCGACCTTACTCTGTTTGCTAAAATACATCAGCAGGACCATGTGCAATCATACTTAAAGTTAAAGGCCTTAGGCGAGTTATTACTATTAATTAATTATGTTTTCAATACCAATGTTTATTTATGTGCTGACGTCATGACCAACTACAACGGATAACAAGAAGAGGTGTGTTTTGAATATGATCTGAAGATTATAATGAAGATAAGCCTGGCCAATGAAAATGGAAAAATTGGGAAAAGATGGGATTTCTTTGAAGAGGTTTTGACCAATCATATGTGGGGGGTGGATGGTAATAAAGTATCTGGGAGTGTTTTAAATTGTTGCAAAAGGTATATAAGCTGCCAACTGATGTTGTATTGTCTAGATTTGGGTTAGTTTGGTCCTGCAACTCCATCTAACCACTCCCCCGAGCGTTTGTATAATAAACTTGCTTTATGTAAAACTGTGTACATGCTTCTTAAGTGGTAGGCCTGTTTTGGGCTAAGGTGATTAAAGGCCCATCCCCACATTTCTACTTTAATTTAAGAGCCAAACCTCATGTAAAGCGCATATTAAATCCAAGGGCAATACTCTGTAACTGGAGAGCAGTGTACGCTAGAAATGGAGAAGCACAGACAGCTACTTGCACACAGAGAACTGAGCTGAGCAATATGTGCATACCTGCTCAGTACCTTGTAAATAACGGTCTCCATCTATCTTGGTTGTCAGCAAAGCCAGAGGACAAATTCTAGACAATACCTTCTTACATAGCGTGCCAACTCTGACTCTTGGAAATTGGAGTGGATTTTATGAAATATTCTGTACTGTTGGGGTCTAATGCAGATGCACAGGATTGTTTAACTAATTGTTTTGTGCAGTGTTACAGGGCTATATGTGTATTTACGTTAATGTCACAATTTGCAGGTGGTGAAAGGCTGTGTTCTGTTCTCTGTAGCCCGCCTGGATCATCATCAATTAAATAAGGCAAGGCTTGCAGGTGCTGAAGATTTCGAGAGCCATCTACTGGATAAAAGTGGTGACGAAATCACAAATAGCTGCTGTGGTCAGCCTGAGCAAATGGTATGTAAGGAAAAATAAATGTGGTGTTTTAACAAGAATTTACTGAGTAAAAAGCCCTGATACACATTTTATCTGGAGGACTGGAGAGATCTCCTTAGTTTTCTTCAGGGCCTGGGATCAGTACTCAAAAGTGCAGAATACTATCCCACTAAACACCCAAAGCTTTTTGAGAAGTGTCCTCATAAATGGCCAGCCTTCCACTGGTTTGGGAGATACTGGGGCTAGCATGGCATTAGTGGACAGGACCCTCTTCAAGTCAGAGGACTAGGTAGATGATCCTCAGAGAACCACCGGATTAGCTGGTGGGCCCACAAACTTTCCCCTGTAGCTCTACACCATGCAAATAGATTACAAAACAGCCAGACATCCTGTACTCATACACTATAATCTGCCTGTCCAGGTGCTGTTGGGTAATGACCTAGTTGAGCTGGGGCTGGTTTTGGAAGAGTCACGCCTGACTGCTGCTTCAGTCACTAGGTCTAAGGCTAAACTAGGTCTAACGCTAAGCAGGGCTCCCAAGCCAAAGGGGAGACCCAAAGCAACGAGTAAGAGTAAGCAGGCCACTTCTCCGAAGGGGGCTCCTTCTCTACCTGCTGTTTCAGTAACACCCACTGTTGGCCAAGCTCCTGATGGACTTGGCACAGTGGTGACCCTAGACTCAACTCCCAAGTGAGAAGAGCCAGAGGACCTTTCTCAGGGAGAGGTACTCAACCCAGAGGACCCCCCGGACCTTTAATGCCTGCTGACTAAAGGGACGCCCTCTAGGGCTGATTGTTGTAAGGGTCAGAGAGAGTCCAGGCACAAGGTGAAGTGCTTTGGTCCTTCACGATTATTTGGGAAGATGAGCTACTTCAGAGTGAGCGCACTGAGCCAGGTCCTGGTGCGGGTAAAAGGTGGGTTGTACCCAAGGTCTACAGGCCCTTTCTTCTACAGTTGGCACATGAGGTGCCCTTAGCTGGTAATGTTGGCACTAAGAAGACCAAGCAAAGGCTCTCAGCTCACTACTACTGGCCCAGGATAGGAGTAGAAGTGGGAGCTTTCTGCAAGACCTGCCCCAGCGGTCAATTGTCTGGTTAGACTGGAGGTAGTGTCATTGCCCCACTGCAGTGGTTGGCACACCATTTCAGAGGGTTGACATTGACATTGTCAGTCCCTTAGACCCTCCCACATCAGGTGAACAATAGGTTCATCCGGGTACTGGTAGATCTGGTAGATCATGCCACCAGGTACCCTGAAGCTATACCCCTTCAGACCATAGCTGCAAAGGTGGTTGCAAGGGCTCTCCTGGGCATTTTCACCTGAGATGGATTTCCTAAAGAGGTAGACTCTGACAGGGGAACCAACTTCATGTCTAGTTACATGCAAGCAATGTGAAAAGATTGTGGTGTGATTTCCAAGTTCTCTACATCCTACCACCCGAGACCATTGGTCTGGTTGAGAGGTGTTTTGGAAAGGCCCCTGAGGAGAAAATGAGATCTCCTATTGCCATGCCTGTTGTTTGCTTAAAGGCAGGTGCCTCAAGAGGGTTTTGGCTTCAGCCCTTTTGAGCTCCTCTTTGGATATCCAATGAGGGAGCACCTTGCCTTAGTTACAGAAGGCTTTCAAGCCACACCTTCAGATCATTCTAAGCAAGTGAGGGACTATGTGTTAGGCTTCAGGAGGAGGATGGCACGGATGTTGGGCCATACATCAGTAAATCTCAAGGCCAGCCAAGAACTGAACAAGTACTGGCATGACCTTAAGGCCTCACTGGTGGATTGGACTCCTGGCCAGGAGATCCTTGTTATAGAGCCTTCCACGCCTCAAGCTTTGGCAGACAAGTGGACTGAACCTTTCAGGATAACCTCAAAGATAGGCATGATCAACTATCTGGTTGACATAGGTTCCCTTGGGGTAGCCGCTCAGTTTTCCATGTCAACAGGCTTAATCCATACCACTGGAGAGAGGAAGTCTCATGCCTTCTGCTAGCTTCAGGGCAAGAGGAGTATGAGAGTGATCTCCTTCCTGATTTGCTGCATAGCAACCCTCAGGATGGCTCATAGGAGGGAGTGTTTCTCTCTCCAGATCTGACATCAGAGCAGCAGAGGACCTGCATGGCTTTGCTCTATCAGTACGCCTCTGTGTTCTCACTGACACCAGGCCTCACCCCTTCCTGTAGGCATGACATTGACACTGGTAAAAGTGTACCTGTCAAAAACATATGCTACAGGATGTCAGACACTGTAAAGAACCACATCTAGGCAGAGGTCACCAAGATGTTGGACTTGGGTGTCATTGAACCATCAGCTAGTCCATGGTCTAGCCCACTGGTCATTGTACCCAAGGTATGTTCCCAAGCAGGTATCAAGTACTGGAGGTTCTGTGTGGACTACAGAGGACTAAATGCAGTCACCAGGACTGATGCTCCTCCATTGCCCAAGGCTGATGAGCTTGTAGACACAATTGGTGCTACCAGGTTTGTGAGCACCTTTGACCTTAAATCAGGCTATCGGCAAATAGCTCTAACTGAACATGTCAAGGAGAAAATGGCTTTCTGGACACCTGAGGGGCTCTACCAGTTTAGAGCCATGCCTTTTGGTTTGAGGACTGGCCCTGCCACCTTCCAAAGGTTAGTCAATCATGTCCTCAGTGGACTGGGGGCCTTCTGTGTGACCTACCCAGAAAACATTACTGTCTACAGTTCCACTTGGGAAGAGCATTTCACTCACTTGGATCGGGTGTTGGAGGCCATGAAAAGAGCTAACCTAAAAATCAAGGCCACTACACACCAGGTAGCCAAGGGGAAGGTCACTTACCTTGGTCATGATCTAGGAGGGGGTCAAATCCAAACTCTCCCCAGCAAGATACAAGGTGTACAGGGCTCAGTGACTCTCACTACTTAGACCAGGTGAGGGCTTTATTGGGCCTCACTGGGTAGTACAGAAGCTTCTTGGCACAATATGGCACAATAGCTGAGCTCCCAAGAACTCTCCAGAGCAGCCTAGGAGAGGAAATTTCATTGGACAGAAGACTGTCAGAGGGCATTTGAGGGCTTGGAGAAAAGTCTGTGCAGGACACCTGAGTTGTGTGCTCCGGACTACAGCAGACCCTTTATTGTACAAACTGATGCCAGTGACACAGGCATTGGAGTTGTCCTGTCCCAGTTGAATGGCAAAGGGAGAGAGCATCCCATAATTTTCACCAGTAGGCAACTGAAAGATAGAGAAACTAGGTGTGCCACTGTTGAGGAATGCTTTAGCATAGTTTGCAGTCTGAGACATTTTAGACCTTATCTTACGGTGTCTGCCTTCAAGGTCCAATAGACGTTAAAGTGACTTATGCAGCTGAAGGGTGAAATCCCCAAACTGCTCAGGTGGTCCATCAGCTTGCGAGGGCTAGGCTTTGCCATTGAACATAAACTAGGGAAGAGTCATGATAATGCAGATGGCCTTTCCAGAAGGTATGTGGACCATCTGGATGAGCCTGACAATCTCATAGGAGATTAGTCCACCCTAACCTCAGTCTGGGGGGCATGTGTGCTGCTGGAAATGCTTTTGGAAGTACAGGGCCTTTTCATCCTTGTCCTGCCACTTCTCTGTGTGTGTTTTCTGCTTGTTTTCTGCCATAGGAGTTCAGTCTGGACCTTTGGCAGTGCAGCTCTTCATACTTACCTTTTGGTGAACAAAGACCCATGGGATACAGTTATGGCACCCATGGGTGTATGTACACTCGTGTACCCTTAGTGTGTGTTTCTGGGCACATGTGTGTTGCCTATTGGGCAGGATACGGGCTGGTGGCAGCTGTATGTTGACCTGGCGGCTCTGGGTGTCCTCCCTTTCTGAGACACCCAGGCCTTGCCATAGGAAGCAATGGATTCCTACACATAGGCAAAATTGCCACTGTAGCCTCTTGTTTTTTTGTTGACTTTACCCATTGTTTCTGAATCTACTGAGAAGTCCCAGCTCAGTTCCTTTCCCCTGAGTGGCTGTGGGATGGAAGGTCCATATATGGTCATTGGGGCTTCCCATGCCAGACTGGCTGGAGAATTCCCAGGGACTGCTTGTTGAAGGTCCACCCTTGGAGTGGGACCTGTATGAATGGAGAGGGGAGTCAATTCACATTCTGAAATGCTGGCAAGTTGCCTCCTATCCACATACTGTGTTTTGGGTGTCTGTCTTTTGGTGAATGGCCTGAAGGCCTGTGAGCATGATTGCGTGCTGACTCCATGACTGCACTTGCGTGTGTGTGGTTGGCTGGTTGAGCCTTGCTCAGCCTGAGTGAATGAGGAATGCTTTGTATAACAAGGAACCCAAAACTTACCTCCATGTCAGAAGGTGAAGTCAGAAACCAGAAGCAGTAACTTGGAGTCATCTAAAGCTTGTATCCTTAATCCAGCTGGAGGAAGAAGTCTGCTGCAGCAAATCTTCAAGGAAACCCAAGGCTTCTTTGCTGATTTGAGGACTGAACCAGAGAGGACCTTGAGAGACAACCTCTTCCCATAGCTACGAGGGGACATTGTGCAACTTCTGCTCTTCAACCAAAGTATCCTGGGAGCCAGTCCTGTGTCCTGTCACCCAGTGAAGGCATCTTTGTGGGTCCAGAAGAAGAGTGCCTGGACCGCTCAAACCCAAGAAGTCAATGTGCATCACTCAGGATTGGTAGGACTGTTTGTGACCGCTGAAAGCCAAGCTGCTGTGTATTGCTCGGAAGAGGGGGCTACCCTGGTATAGTGCTGCCTAACACCCAGAGATGTAAAAGTTCCAAGTAGCCAAACAATTCTTCAAGGGACACTACAGCAATGGCATCTGTCCTTTTTCCCGCACCGGAGAAGGTCCAGGGTTGTTGCCTGCTGAGGAGTGTCCGCCAGTGGGTTTCATCCACCAAAGGCTGGGGAAAGCATCCCGAAGTTCCAGACTTGGTGGAGGTCATCAGTGCAATCCAGTGGTTGAGTACAAGTCACCAGAAGCCATCCTGTCATCCAAAGAACCAATAAGCAGTCAACTGCTAAATAACGAATCCCAACACCTACTTTTGCCACTGCACCCATCGTCACTGAAAGTCATCAACAGAAACAAAATGACTTATCTGCTTCAGCCAAGCCTTGTCATGGTCCACAACAAGTTTTGTCTCTGTGGGACATCCACATCCGGCAAAGCAACCCGACAATGGAGACCACCCTGACAGACCTGCATCACTGCCTTTCTGACACTGCTTGGTTCCCTTCTCTGCTTGACACTGACATCCCAGTGACTCATTCTTCCAGAGGGGGTCCATCCTCGAGGTGTGTCATCAAGTAAGGCTAGAGCTTGGGGACTTACTGTACCTAAACACCAGCCTGCACCACCTCTGTTGTGTCTCAGCCTTGGCTACTCATCCATTGCTACCACTGGAGAGCCTTGGCTCGGTGCCTCTACCCCAACCATATCGAGGGTAGCAGTACAGACACCCCTTCCAGTCTTTACAGACGCCAGTGCAGTTCAACAAATATATTTCATAATTACTTACTTTCCAAAATGTTGCATAATTATGATGGTTGTTTCTCCTTATAAAAATTACATTTATTTTCAATTATAAAAATGTGACTAATTTTCAATATCATTACCATCGCTTTGGTCTTTCTATCGCTTGTTGTTAAACTTGGTCATGCATAGATCATTGATCAAGATGTAATTTGTTGTTGATATTAAACAAGTTTAACATTTGAATAGCTCTTTATTTTACAATATTTATTGCATGTGTTTTTTATGTACAATTAGTCTACTACTGAAGCGGTAGAGATGGAAGAGACAGAGGGACCATGGGTATAAAAATAACAGTGATAGTCATAATTTATCATCCATTGGTTTTTAAACATCCTTTCATTTTGCAAGGAGTTCATCAAAGTGAAATACTTGGCTGTTGTAATTGTATTTATCTTGCTTGGCACTGAAGACATTACTTTTTAGAGTAGCGATTAATTGAAGCACAATAGAAAATTATTTATTTGTATTTGTTATTTGTTTTCAACTCATATCTTTTTCTTGGTCATTCAAAGGAGGACACATTAGTGAATCTGTTCCATCCATTACCCATGACATGAGCGGTGGCCACCAGGTATGTAAATACATTTTTTGTGATCAAGTTTAACACCAAAGAGAAAAGTATTAAAAAAAAAAACACTAAGTATGTTTTCTACTGAAAAACATCATCTGATCCTTACTTTGAGTAAATATTTTCAATATCACAGCTTCATAATACACTTATTTTCTAATATAGTATACTTTCTTAAAAGGGAATTCTACACTTAATTACATTTTACAAATCCATTCATAATCCACTTCATTAAAAGGATAAACAGCAAATTATGGAGGTGTCTATTTATGTAGCTAATATATTTAGATAAAGAATATTGCCAATCTTCATGGTAATATAACAAATGATCATAAGTGACATATTCAACATAAATGTGTGAAGTACTAACCAAATGACAAATACTTTGTCATTCAATATTTTTCAGCCATTGGAATGTACATGGATTGTAACACTTCTATTTGATTGTCAACCAACAGCAAGAAGTACTGTTCCAAAAATTCAGTTTGAGTTTGTTTACAACTTAATGTGAATGTTCTTCTGCAGATGGGGGATGAACTTGGAACATGAAGATTGACTTTCAAAAAGCATGAGGAAAACCAGGGTAAATACGAAGCAAGATTTAGAAATTAGTTCAAAATAGTTATTTTAAAATTTGTTTGTTGGTATTAAATTGTCAGGTTGATATTCATATGTTTTGCAAGTGGGAAATAAATAATGCTGGTGTTTTAATCTAATAGAGACTTAGGAAAAAGAAGAGGAAAGTTTAGACCACACCATTAACAAATGGTGTCGCTTGTCAAACCGATATGGGAGCAACTATTGTTTGAGTTTCAGAATGCTCATTCTAAGGTTCAGAATCAGGATGCCGATGTGCAGTGGCCTGAATTCGAAGTGAATATCACCAGTGAGCCATGGAAAGTAACTATGGGTCCTTGTTACAGCACACAACGTCCACTGGAATTAACAGACGACACAGAAGAGGCTTGATATGATATGATATGGCATTAATAACATGCCTATACACAAGTGTTTCAAGGCGTGACGAGGCCTGGGAGGGGAAACAGAGGGAAGACAGAGACTCTGATCCTATTAGGCCAGGTGACATTGAGATCATGCAAGTGCAGGGGACGGGGAAGCGGAAAAAGTGCAGCGGGAAAGGGGAGGGGCAGTGTAGTACAGTACATAGGATAACAGTAAAATTAATAAGACAATAAATAATAAGTAAAAGTGCTGCAAGTGCAAGGGTAAGTGCAGACATCTGGTGTCAGGTAGGGACTGTAGGGATACAGAAACAGTTCCTGAGTCCAAGGGTTGCCAGGGGGACAGTACACGTGTCCAACTGGCAGGTAGGGGACCTGGACCCAAAATCAGAGAGTAGTCAGGTAACCAGTGCAGTTTCAGATTCAGCCAGGAGATCAGCAGTGAGTAGGAGGAGAGAAAGCAGAAGCAAAGAGGAAGGTCTTGAGGAGCTTTCGGAACCGGAGATGGTTCTCCTCAAGTTTTAGAGAGGCAGGGAGGCTGTTCCAGAGGGAGGCCCCAGCAGAAGAGAGATCTACCACCAACTCACTGTTTGTAGACGTTACTAACTCTAAGGGAGTTGGAGGCGGATGAGCTCGAGAAGGAAGATATTTAGGAAGAGAGAGTTGAAGCTATTGAGGTCCCATGCCCAGAAGGCCTTGTGGACAATGCAGAGGGTTTTGAACTTTACCCTCGCTGCCACTGGGAGCCAGTGCAGAGATTTCAGTCCTGGAGAGATACGATCTCTGGGCTTGAGGCCAAGGACACGTCTCGCAGTGCTATTTTGGATGATTTGCAGAGGGTGGAGTGTAGAGGCAGGCAGATTTAGAAAGAGGCTGTTGCAGTAGTCCAGCCTAGAGAGAACCAGAGCTCAGGAGACAGTGAGCTACTGGGGGAAGGAGAGGAAAGGAAGAATACCTCTGAGGAGGTGCAGCTGATAGTATGACTTCTTAGAGACGTCAGAGATGTGAGGAGAGAAGGAAAGTGTGGAGTCAAAGATGACCCCAAGGTTTTTAGCCTCGCAGGTGAGCACAGGAAGAGGGCCAAGAGAGGCCGACCAGAGAGTGACTGGAAAGGAGGGTGCAGGTATGCCGATGAAGAGAATCTCAGTCTTCTTGGCATTAAGGCAAAGATCATTCACGGCACACCACTCCTGGATGGCGGACAGACAGTCAGAGATGAGAGAAGGAGAGGAAGTGGCAGAAGGGAGCCTGAAAATGAGTTGAGTGTCCTCAGCATAGCACTGAAAGTTGGGGCAGAGAGCAGCAAAGGGGTAGGCAAGAAGTGCCAGGTATTGGTTGAACAGACAGGGAGAGAGGTTAGAATCCTGGGGAATACCACATGTAGAGATAGAGATAGAGAAGAGGAAGGACCCAAGTTGGACCTGGGAGGGTCGATCACAGAGGAAGGAGGTTAGCCAAGCCAGGGCCTGATCAGTGATACCCAGGCTTCTTCTTTATTTGCCGACCCTCTCAACCAAACTACACCTCCAGATTATGTCTGCCAAAGAAAGATTCTTCCCTGTTTAACCAATACAGTCTGAAAATCTAGAAATATCACAGTTTAATATCACAGAGTCATCTTCTGAAATCATTGACGACAATGTGCAGGACCCTGACCACACCATGGACAGTGCAAAGGAATTAACCATCGCCGTAGAATCTGAAACATTATCACAGGTATTGATACCTGTATCACAGGAAGATTAGATATTGATGGAAACAAAATACATACTTTTTGGCAGCTGCCGGATTGAGGTTATAAAAATGATTCAATACAACTATGGGAAACATGGGAGTATTTGTGGGTAGAAATCGAAGGCTACATATCAAGGGGAGCTGTGTGAAAGGCCATTCAACAGTTTTGTGGTCTGCTCAACACATTCTTGGAAAAGTACCTGTTGGAAATGTGCTTAGTTTTTGCACTCTGGTATTCAGTGGATCAAGGTTTAATAAGGTCTCATGTTTCTGCACATTTTTAGGAATTGACTTTATTGCTAAAACTGGAAGCTACAAATATCAGAGACAGCACTTGTTGCCCACTACTAGTCAGGCCTGAAATCTCAAACAGATATCCATTGGCAATGCTTTGGCAGGCAAAAGAGTCAGGCTTGCTGGTGGTGGACAGTGCGACAGTTCTGTTTTTTTGACAAAGTACTGTCCTCACCACTTCCAGGAAATGGACACCCAGAAAATAGTGAGTTCTGTGGTGGAGCAAGTGTGAGAGTGTACATCCTCTGTTGCCACGGGGAAATATGGTTGCATTAAATCAATTGAACTTCTCCAATCAAGGGGATTGCGAACAGAATTGATAGACACAGACATGAATTTGGGAATAGCAAATTGCATGCAATCGCAGTTCCCTGATATAAAGCATTGATTTGATGTATGGCATGTCACCAAATCAATATAAAAAAGTATCTGCTGCTGGTAAAAAAAGGGGGTCAGAAGAAATTTGAAAATGGTCACAGTGCATCATCAACCATCTCTGGTGGGGCTCAAAAATGTGTGAGGGTTATGTTCAGGTTCTGGTAGAAATATGGTGTTCACTCCTCCATCATATTTCAAACATACACTCATAGGTGGATACCGAACATTATCTTGTGTGTGTACATAGATCTTTGAATGAAGAGCTTGACCATAAGGAAAAGTGGTTTGTGCATGGCTCCCCATATCACATAGCCCTTCAAAAGACAGTGTGCGACAAAATGCTTACCAAAGATTTGAAGGTCCTCACTGAATTTTGCTACACTGAGGATTTGGAGGATTTCCATAGTACAGACCTAAAAGGTTGCATTTCGGCATGTACGGTCAGAGGCCAAAACAAGCATGGCTCTACTTGCTCACAATGAGAATATTGGTAGGGAACATGTAAGAACAGCTGGTGCTTATGGCAAGCTTTGTTACACCATGGCATTTATCAAAAGAAAATAACCATGGGTGGCTTAGCCGATATTAGAGTAGATGCAGTTTGAAAGATCTGACTTTGACTGTGCTGGCCATACAAACGCATGGACTGACAACAGAATATGTTGTCAAGAGACAGTCTATGCCGAAGAACATTGCTAATGTGGTTCGTCCTCCAAAATTTGAAATTGTGGAAAATTTGACATCATGACTGAAGTGAAGCGGTGTGGTCTTTCTGTTTTTGTCTAAATCATTATTGAAGATTTTTTTTCATCTTCAAAAAACAAAGTCCTAGGACTTCCCAATTCTACACCAGTAGCGCCGATAAGACGAGAACTTTGCCTCACATCCCTCAAAGCAATGGTAGACCACAGTACCTTACAGCTCTACAGGAAAGTCATCCATCCAGACAGCCTGGAAATCTACCACATGATAGCCGAAGAAATTGGAATAGGCAAAAACCACTTCATGAACAAGTGGGCCATGGAACAAAAACAAAAACTCCACTTAATTGCCTGTACGGAAGAGGATCTGAAGAACAACCCTACCAGGGTCAAAACCAAACTAGACTGTTGGGACTGGATCACCACCATCGATAAAGCGACCTCATATAAACTTCTAGTCAACCTGCCATCGAACACAAATAAGCTGAAAGAGCCAATGGCTTACTGCAAAAGATATCCCAGCAAATCCCTCATGAGAATCTTTTTGAAAGCCCGCTTGAACGTGCTACCGACACAAGAAATTCTAGCCATTAGAACGAGATCTAAAGAAAAATCTTGCAGACTCTGCCAAAATTCTGAACAGACTGAATCAATAAGGCATCTAGTAATGTGCTGCCCTGCCTTGCACCAACCCAGAATCGCCTACTTTAGCTCTCTGACAGCCACCTCCTTCGCAGGAAACAAAGATATCTGGTGGAATCGAATCATCAATGGCGAAAAGACCCGATGGCACACGGCAGCCGCCAAACTTTTAAAACTTGCAATCGAAAAGACAAGAATCATCACTGTCGCTGATCCGTCATCTACAGAAACTTGAAACTGTGGCTTATACTGCCGACAAACCTCTTCACACTGCAAACGAGATTCGCTCCATCTGGAACCAGTCCTTGTAAAAATCTGTTTCTTGATTATATACAAGTATTAATAAAAAATAAAAAAATAAATAAAAAAAATTACTGCAAATATTTTATAAAAAAATTAAATATTTTTGTGAATTCATTAAAATTTTAATTTTAACTATTTTTGGCAAATAAATTAGTCTATTTTTCATAATCAATGTTTATTTGTATGAATGTTTACACATGTTTTCTCTGAAATACTGTTTTTACTTTTAAGAATAAATGTGAAGGAAACTCATTTTTTTCTGTACTTCTTGGTCACAGTCATTATAGAGTATATTGATTGTTAAAATGAAGCATACATTTGTGTATTATTTTATTTTGAAATTGTAATTGTTTCTTTTCAATAGTCAAAAACAAGAAAAGGCACATTGGTAGCCAAGGAGAGCACTGACACATTCAAAGCATTAGACACCCACAGGTGTCAGAAGTGACTGTAGCTTTCACAGCTGGGCGGACATGGGATTCAACGGCCTGCAAGCCTGAGCGTTGTAGGCCCAAGCTTTGTAGGCCCAAGCAAAGGGATTTCCCGGGGTGAGAATAAGTTTACATTTTTTTCTTCCAATGGGTGATGTGCTCATCCATCGGAATGAAAAAAAAATTGGCTGCCTCCATTAACATAGAAAAGGGACTATGTCCTTTTTCGGATGACTGTGGCCATGGAAAACAGTTTCCAAAATGTCCACCATCATCTGAAAAGGAACCTAGTCCCTTTTCTAATTTTTTTGACGGCCATTCCAATTTACTTTTTTTTGACACCTCGGGAAGTGAATGCTCTTTTGCGCCCGGGAAAGGCGGATTGTGATTGGTCAATCTGCCTTTCCCGGGGCTGCGAATTTACATGTTTCTTTTTTTTCATAATGCATGTGTAAAGAAGGTGAGGTGATGTATTTCACACAACATAAAACATATACACAAATCTATAAAGGCATATGTCAAACCTTATGCTGAAATGATCTTCTTAAATTCAGTACCTGCCGTCACAAAGTTCCAGCCCCTAGTATTGTGTCCGTCCAATAACAAAGTGAATTGTAACTAAAGTGGTGCAGTCCATCTGCGCTCAGTAACAAGATTCTAATTGGGTGTCTGGCTTGATACATTTCAAGGAGACTGGTTCTTTGATTGCAAATTAACTATTTATTATTATGCTATTGAATGTTCATAGCAGGTTATTGAGATCCTCAATATACAGCCAGTAGGTTAATAATAAATGAACTTGGATTTTATTGTATAACAATGATGCAGTTGAATGGAAAGTAGGCTGCAGATTGTAGTTCATGGAAGCAAAGCTTACAGCGAGTGGAGTACACAAAGGACTGGCTTAATGGAGAGGGATTAAGAGTGACCTATCATGTTTAGATTTGTTTTAAGGGTAGCTGGAGAGCGGGCATGTGTGTTTATGACTGTGTATACATATTTAATTTTGGTCTGAGTTTGGTGATGTGTTTGAGAGCACTTATACATGGGAAATATAGTTTCTATTCCTGTGATTATGTGTTTTATATTTGAATATGATGATGATTTAAATGTGTGTCTTTTCTTGGTCGCATACAACATTAAATGTAATGTGTGTGTAGTCTTTCACAGCTGGGTGGTAATGTTAAAATTATTGCAATTTGGAAAATTTGATTTTACCATCTGAGAAATTCTGGGTTGGTCAGATAACTGACAGTATTGCAGGACATTCTTGGGGATGTTTTATAGGCTTCCCTTCTGCTTGGAATCTGCTTATGTTTCACTACATCTAAGAAGAGTTGGAATACAAATACAAATTGCATGGGATTTGCTTTGTTGGAAATGAACATCAATATATTCAAAATCTGTTTTCAGTAAGCACCACCAAGTAAAATGGATGGGTCTTCTTGAAGATAAAACTAGATTATTTTTGTAATTAAGTCACCATTGAGCATGACATTTCTAAAAAAAAATAAAAAAAGGAATGGACAAGGCTATCTTAAAATATGAAACAGAGAACCAACCTATTGATCTATGGACTGTGACTGACTTGGCAAGTAGGAGTTAAGGTAAGAAGATAAAGATTGAAAGAGACCAATAGTAAATGGACACAGGGATACCAATACTACCAACAAGGCTTGACACTTAGTAGAATAACCATGCGTCTCTTCTCCATCCTAATAAGTCAATGTGTATGCCCATGTGCAGGGGCCAACCAGATACACCAGCAACATTGCTGAAATTGAAATGACTTTACCGCTCTGTCTTCTCAGTAGCCTAGCAAGGAATTGAAACACTAAGGACTGACTCTTCCTCCCCTCTTCTCCAATACATATTTGACACCCACTGCTTCATTCGTGTCTTTATATATTGACATCCCTCTATCCATCTCTCTATATCCGTCTATTTTTATCCATCTCTATGCATCTCTATATCTTACTTTATCCATCTATCTATCTCTCTCCATGCCGACCTGTCTCTACATCTCTCTATATGAATAGGTCCATCTAGCTCAATCCTTCTCTCTTGGTCCATCTCTAGCACTCTTTCCATATATATATGAATCGCTCTATATACCTCTATCCATCTCTTGCTATGCATCTCTATGTATCCATACTTCTCCCTCTATCAATCTCTCTATCTACGTTCATCTCTCTATGTCCACACACATATTTATATACATCTATGGGTTTGCTTCTCAATATATCCATACATCTCTTTCTGTTTATGCATGTCTCTATCTGTCTATATACACCGGTGTCCAGTCATTTTTTCGAATAGAAAAGTTTCAAAAGGCACATTTTCAAATCTTTTTTTTTCGAAATACAAAAGTTTCGAATGACAATTTGATCACATTTTTTTTCGAAATTTTGCTTTTCGAAACTTGAGTTAGGGTTAGGGTTGGGGCTTGGGTTAGGGTTGGGGGGTGGGAGGGTGGCGTGGTGGTTGGGGGGTGGGGGGGAACACTCCCAATATACACTAAATCCTTGCAACGTTGCATGGAGCTGTCCAGTGCTGAAATTACAGGTCTGGCCAGCTCCATGTAACGTTTCAAAGTAAAAAAAAAACATTTAAATGCCAATATACACAAAACACTTTGAAACGTTGTATGGAGCTGTCCAGTCCTGTAATTTCAGCACTGGACAGCTACATGTAACGTTTCAATGTTACAAACAAAAAGCCAGTGAAATGCTACTTTTAACATGTAAAAGTGCATTTCAGTTGAAACCAACCCATGACTATTGTCGATGGATTGGTTTCGAACGAAATGCACTTTCCATGTTAAACATAGCATGTCGTAGCTTTTGATTTCGAAACTTTTGTTTAAAAACTTTGGCTATTTGAATCTTTTGATTTGAACAAATGACCATAAACCATATACAGCACCCTTTATGCATGTCTTATATCTACCTATCCACTGCTCTATAGCTACTTAGCCATCTCTGTGTATCCGTCTATCTATCTATATACATCAACATCTATGCGTTTATCGCACTCTCATTTTTCTCTATACATGTGTCAGCAAATGGTCTCACCAGACACTGGGAGCTGGATCGGGAGGAGAAGTCCATTGTGTATAGATGTGTAATAAATGCCATATAATATCATATCAAGTGATAAGGCTGACCCTTCCTTGCATGAAAAAACTGAAAATTAACAGGGTAATTCATAGATTTCAGCACAGAGGCAGTGCACGCGAGCAGCGCAGAGAGGTAGCGTGCGCCAGCGTGCGCCAGCGTGCACCAGCCGTGTGCGCTAAACAGCATTCTGGTGCACCGCGTATTCATGGAATATCAAAGCCATTTTGAGCGCTGGCGCAGAGAACATCCCGCAGCGCCAGTTACGCCCCCAAGAACGCCCCTTGCATAAGGATAAGGCATTGAAATCCCCAATGCAGCGCAAAGGGCCGCGCTAACCCTGCACCAGTTCACAAGGCCGGTACAGTGCATTTGGGGTGTGCGCGGGAAGTTTTACACATGATAGGCCTTGGGCGAGCGGGGTACATGTATTGTGAGGGGTGCGCAGGGAGTATCACACGCGATAGGCCTTGTGCGAGCGGGGTACGTGTATTCTGAGTGGTGCGCGGGAAGTATCACATGCGATAGGCCTTGGGCAAGTGGGGTACGTGTATCTTGGGGGTGCGCGGGAAGTATCATCCTGATAGGCCTTGGGCGAGCGGGGTACATGTAGTTAGGGGTGCGCGTGCAGTTTCACATGTTATTTCGCTGGTCGAGCGGGTTCCGTGTATTACTGGAGGTGCTCGGGGAGTATCACATGCGATAGACCTTGTGCAACCAGGGTATTTGTATCTTGGGGGTGCGCGGGGAGTATCACACGCAATTGGCCTTGTGCGAGCGGGGTACATGTATTACTGGGGGTGCGCGGGGAGTATCACACGCGATAGGCCTTGTGCCACCAGGGTACGTGTATCTTGGGGGTGCGCGGGGAGTATCACACGCGATAGGCCTTGGCCGAGCGGGGTACATGTTTTCAGAGGGGTGCGCGTGAAGTATCACATGCGATAGGACTTGTGCGAGCGGGGTACGTGTATTCTGAGGGGTGCGCGGGACCTTTTACACGCGATAGGCCTTGTGCGAGCGGGGTACAAGTATTTCGGGGGTGCGCGTGAAGTATCACACGCAATAGGCCTTGTGCGAGTGGGGTACGTGTATTCTGAGGGGTGTGTGGGGAGTTTTACACATGTATTCACTGCCGTGGGAGGGGTACGTGTATTCTGGGGGTGCGCGGGACATTTTACACGTGATAGGCCTTGGTCAAGTGGGCCACGTGTATTCAGGGGGGTGCGCGTGAAGTCTCACACGTGATAGGCCTTGTGCGAGCGGGGTACGTGTATTCTGAGGGGTACGCTGGGAGTTTTAGATGTGTTTTTGCTGCCGCGGGAGGGCTACGTGTATTCTGGGGGTGCGCAGGACGTTTTACACGCAATATGCCTTGGCCCAGCGGGGTACGTGTATTCAGAGGGGTGCGCATGATGTATCACACGCGATAGGCCTTGTGCGAGCGGGGTACGTGTATTCTGAGGGGTGCGCAGGAGGTTTTACACGTGATAGGGCTTGTGTGAGCGGGGTACGTGTATTTTGGGGGTGTGTGGGGAGTTTTACATGCGTTCTTGCTGCCGCAGGAGGGGTATGTGTATTCCTGGGGTGCCCCAACGCGAATTGGCAGTGTGTGTCCTCCCAGGTGTGCCCTCTGCCCCCTCCCCAGGCCCTGCAGGCAGCCCACAACACAGGGGACTACCCTGCACCCCTGGCCATGCCCCGCAGGCAGCCCATCAACCTATGCCATGCCCTCCAGCCAGCCCACATGTCACCATGCACAAGTGAGCACTGACACATGTCCCCCTGCACCACCACCCACCCAGCAGTGATAGGCACCTGCCAGCAGGCCCTGACTCATGTCCCCCCACCCAAACACCTACCCAGCAGTGACAGGCACCTGCCAGCAGGACCGACTCATGTCCCCTCACCCACTCACCCACCCACAGTGACAGGCACCTGCCAGCAGGCCCTGACTCATGTCCCCCCACCCACTCACCCACCCAGCAGTGACAGGCACCTGCCAGCAGGCCCGACTCATGTCCCTGCACCCCCACTCACCCACCCAGCAGTGACAGGCACCTGCCAGCAGGCCCCGACTCATGTCCCCCCCAACACGTCATGACGATCCACAATCATGGGCCTCATGGCCATCCAAATCACACCCCATGCCACCCCAGTCCAAACACACAACCAGATATTACATCCACCCCACATTGAAATCCCCATCACATGATACATCCCAAATGGAAAGTATGCACACCAACACATTTCCGTCACACACAGACACAATGGGTGCATGTAATAGAGAAAACACATATCGTGACATGCATGAAACCAAAGAAAGAAAACCACACATTGAAGTATGAAATAAACATGTATTAAACACAAAAGTCAGGGAATGAAATGAAACACACAATAATGGAAATAATGAAGAAAAAGCTGCATGTCCAAAATATAAAATAAAAATGTGTGAAAGCAGAATCCAAATCAATCCAAAAGCACATGGGTCCAAAGTGTCTGTCCGTCAAAACAAATCCAAAGTGAAAAAACAAGACAAAACCATTGATCCATGAAAAAATAAAAGAAGTGAAATCCAGTGTTGAACTATATACAAAATACAAATCCAGGGTCCATGAGCACAACCATTGGAAGGAAACCTACAAAAAACCTACCTAATGAACAACTATATACAAAAAGGTGGGGCATTGTCCAAGTGCCCCAAAATGAATAAAAACAGAAAGGAAACCTAACACTAACTAACTGTAAACAATGGTGACGGGCAAGTCCTACGGCTCACTCTGTGATGTCCCGGGCGAGGGCATCATCGAACTCCATGTCGATGTCCCGGAGGCGGGCCTCTCCCCTGGCCCTGAGGTCTCGCAGGGGTGCAGTCATGGCCTGTTCCAACTCCCTGCGAGTTGCCTCAAGGCACTCAGCCCGCCTAAGGGCTCTGCGCATGGAGAACTCCACCCTGAGCATGGTGAGCCGTGCCTCTTCTGTCCGCCGCCGCTCCGCATCTATCCGCTGGCCCAACCGCTGCCACACGGAAGACACTCCCATTCCAGGGTCCTCCTGCCCTCCGGCCGATGCCTGCCCCTATGATGTTGATGGCCCTGAGCCATCATCGCTCCCACCTTGAGCCTGCTGCTGCTGTCCATGTGCCCTGCCCGATGATGCCGGCACATCCTCCATCTGCTGGTCTCCAGTTGGTGGGGTGTCCACCCCTGCTGGACCTCTGACTCCCGACTGTGGCAGGGATGGGAGCTCCACCAAGCTGGCTGTGTTGGTCGAGCCAGGTCCACAGGGGGCCCTGGTGGAATCTGGGCCGGAAGACACAAGGGAGAACAACTGGCTGTTATGATGCCTACCTCTAAGGAGCCAGGCCGGGCCCAGCAACCCCAGAGGCAGACATCATTTTCCCCAGGTGAGTCTCAGCGGGCCCAAGTCGGGGCCCTTTGGACTCAGTCCTGGCACCTTAGGCGCCAGGCTAATAGCGGACCCCAGTCCTGGCGCCTTAGGCGCCAGGCTCATAGAAGAGGGTATGTGTTTAAGTGCTTGGGTGCACACTTACCTGATGCAGACCTTGCTGCTTCATCCAGGCCCTCTTGAGGCCTGAATGGGACTACTTAACCTGTAGGACTACTTCACCACCCGGGTGTGGTCGGGGAAGGATACATACCTGATTGGTGGAAGGATACATACCAGGAACTTCTTCCAAGGCTATTTAAACCCCACCTGAACAGCCACACATGCTTCGCGTTGTTCTGCACCTAGCAGCTGGACGCTCACCGTGTCAGCTCCTGTATTCTGACTTCAGCCACGCCTGCCAGTACCCTGGAACACCTGCAAGGGGAGAAAGGAAGAGAATAGGAGAAGAAAAGCCCTTACCTGCTAAATCTGCATCCCGGAGTCATTTCTCCAACGGCCCTGAAAAGGAAGACATCATTTTAAAGGCATTTCGTTTCGATCGCTGCAGCGCTGCATTTTACTCACCTTTGCAAGGCGCTTCCATCTTCAGTAGCGATCTTCCGGATTCAGCTACGCCCCGGCGCCTAGAGGAAAAAAGACAAGAACAAAGGTGAGAGGGAGAAAAGGAATAAGGAAAGCTCAGTTTCCTTTTGAGTCTTACCTGTTGGATTATTCCCACTGCATTTCGGGTCCTGCCGCTTCCTGGCATCTCCGGACCCCGGCCCCTATGGGGAAAAAAAACAAAGACATTGAATGAGCGAATGCAAAGACATTACCTGAGCGCTCATCCAGAACTGTTTCACTTCGGGTCGGCGCCATATCTCCGGCACTCCGAACCCCGGCCCCTAAGGGGAAAAAGACATAAGCATAAGCGCTTGCTGCAATTAGACAACGAACATTATTATTAAGCTTGAACTTTTGAACAGAACTTTTACAGCGCCTTACCTGAACAGTCAAGTTTACCTGAACTCCCATCAATACTCAATCCAGTGAAGTAACTGGGTTTCAACGCGCCCCTGCATCAGAAGCAGGATGGAGAGCTCATCCTTCCAAACCCTAAGGTGAGGCTTCACGGGGAATCGTGGAGGAAGTATCGTGGAGGGTTGGAAGGGAGTGGGAGGCTTGAGCATTGTTCCACAGTTGGTAATACTCCCTTTTCACGCACAGGAGGGTATCCAACGAGCCAGGGAAGCCAGAATAGAGGGGCCCTTCCTGTCCATCTTCAGAGTTCTGCGCCTTCGACGCCGCGCCTCCGTGGGAACCAGGTCAGCGTTACAGAACGCGAATCCTTACCACAATTTCCCACCTGGGCGCTATGGAGACTTCCGAGACAGATCAGCTGGCCCATCTTTTAGGGGAATTACGGGCAGAAGTGTACTCAGCCCGCCAGGAGACTAATGCTCTCAGAAGGAAACTAATCCTATCCAAGGAAAGAACTGATGATCTGGCCAAAAGGTTATTGCAGGGCCAGGCAGAGCACACTCCTTTACCTGTTTCCGGAGATATTTCTACAACAATGGGTTCGAATAACCCAGTACAAATCAATCTACCTGGACACATGCCTTTGGCCCCACCGGAACGTTTTGCGGGGGATCCCAAGAAATATGCCGTTTTTATGAACCAATGCCGTTTACACTTTTTATGCAGGCCTGGGGCCTTCCCCAACGACCAGACCAAAGTAGCCTTTGTACTATCTTACCTCAGTGGCTGTGCTGCCGATTGGTCTATTCCATTGGTAAATCAGGATGATCCCATTCTCCGGGATTTCCAGGGCTTCCAGGCCAGCATGGGAAGATTGTTCGCGCGACACTCGCAGGGACAGGCCCTTGACAACAAACTGCTATCCTTACGACAAGGTAATCAGGATCTTTTGTCCTATATCGCCACCTTTAATAGACTAGTTCTGGAAACCGGATGGCCTGAAAATAAAAGGATCACATTGTTTCATCGAGGCCTGCGCGGAGAGCTTAAAGATGTTATAGCTCAGATAGTAGATCCACCCCAGGCCTGCGCAGACTACATAGACTTAGTGGTTCAACTTGATCACAGACTTCAAAATAGAAAAGCAGATCGGCTCAAGTATGAAACCAGAGTACCTATCAAGACCCACGTTAACTCCAAGAGTACTGACGTTTCCGAACCTATGCATATTGGCAGTGTTAAAGGACCATTAACGCAGAAGGAACGAGAGAGAAGGCGACAAATGCAACTTTGTCTGTATTGTGGAACTTCCGGTCACTTTCTTCAAAGTTGTCCAGTTAAACCACCCAAGAAGGTGGTTGGAGCCACTGATAACGAGTTATTGACACCTGGTTCGGGAAACGACCTAGCCCGACAAGCGTAGGGGTCTGCTTGCCGAGCTTGAAAACAAACTCTTTGACCTCGCATTTTGTCATGCCAATGGTGCTTGTGAACCCAAAACAGCCTCAGCAGTTGCATGCTATAAAAGCATACATAGACAGTGGAGCTATTGGAAATTACATAGACCGTGAATTGGCTTCCAGGATTAAGCTTCCTCTCCGCCCGAAAGTAACCCAAGATGTAATTACTACAGTTGATGGAACCGAAATAGCCTCAGGGCCTGTAACGCATTCCACAGTTGAAATCACTCTGGTGGGTCAGGACGGACATCGGGAAGCAATCGTGTTTGATGTGATCAAGGCCCCACAATTTCAAGTATTTCTTGGAATCCCTTGGTTAGAAACACATAATCCGAGAATAGACTGGCGAGCAAAGAAGATAACTTTTCCTGATTGTGAACCAACCTGTTACCCAAGGAATCCAGCTATGGGTCTAGCCTCTGTAACTTCCACCCCTGTACAGCTACCATCTGAATACCAAGAATTCCAAGACGTTTTTCAGAAAGAGCAGGCTAACACCTTACCTCCCCATCGATCTTACGATTGCCAAATCAACTTGGTACCCAATGCACAACTACCTTGTAGTAGGATTTATGCTCTTACTGAACCTGAGAACCTGCATTTGCGCCAGTATTTGGATCAATACCTGGCCAATGGTTTCATTCGCCCATCAAAGTCACCAGTCTCTTCCGCTTTGTTCTTTGTACCTAAAAAGGAAGGAGACCTTAGGGCCTGTATTGACTACCGCGCCCTAAATCAGATAACGATTAAGAATCGTTACCCTTTGCCCCTGATACCTGAGCTTATCGACCAAGTAAAAGATGCTCGTGTGTACACCAAGCTAGATCTCCGAGGAGCTTACCACCTGGTACGTACAAAAGAGGGCGACGAGTGGAAGACTGCATTCCGCACCAAATTTGGGCTCTTCGAATATCAAATAATGCCCTTCGGTTTGTGCAACGCACCTGCCGCCTTTCAGTACTTCATGAATGATGTTCTTCGGGAACTTATCGATGTTTGTGTCATCGTTTATATTGACGACATCCTGGTGTATTCCTCCTCAGAATCTGATCACAGAAACCATGTTAGGGCAGTTCTTGAGAAATTGCGCCAGCACAAATTATTTGCCAAGCTCGAAAAATGCATTTTTCATACCACAGAAGTGGAGTTTCTCGGATTCATCCTGACACCTCAAGGAATCCGAATGGACTCGCGGAAAGTGGACGCCATTCTCAAATGGCCATCTCCTAGCTCTGTGAAGGGAGTGCAAAGCATGCTTGGCTTTGCCAATTTCTATCGAAGGTTCATCCCGGAATTTTCTCGAACTGTTCAACCCATCACAGCTCTCCTAAAGAAAAATAAACGCTTTGAATGGACTCTTGAGGCTGAACAAGCCTTTCAGGACCTGAAAACCAAATTCACCTCTGCACCTGTATTGAAGCACCCGCGCCCAGATCTCCCTTACATCGTGGAAACCGATGCATCCAGTTCGGCCATGGGAGCTGTCCTGTCGCAAAGAGACCCAGAAACTAACCAACTACACCCTGTAGCCTTTTGGTCCAGAAAATTCTCTCCACCTGAACTCAATTACGCAATTACCGACAAAGAACTACTGGCTATTAAATCAGCTTTCAAGGCTTGGCGTCACTATCTTCTCGGTGCAAGACACACCATCACCGTAATTACGGACCACAGAAATTTGCAGTATTTAAAGACGGCCAAAGCTCAATCTTCGCGACAACTCCGATGGGCTTTATTCTTTGCGGAATTTGATTTTGTAATTACCTATCGCCCTGGCTGCAAGAATGGTAAGGCAGATGCCTTATCCCGGATAGGCATGGAAGAACCCAATTCGAGTTTAGAACCTGTGCCAATCATACCGGAACAAAGAATTCTGGGCTTGACTTCATTGCAAACCATTGAGGACATCCAAGCTCAAGTAAAACAGCTTTTTGACTCTTCTGCCTTACTGGAATGGAGTCAAAAGGGTCCTCACTACACCGTTAAGGATGATTTACCCTACTTCCAAGAGCGGTTATTTCTGCCAAGTAAAGAATTGCAGGAACTTGTCATTACCCGTCATCATGAATCATTAATGGAAGGACACCCCGGTATCGCGAAAACAGAAGAAAAGATCAAATGCCACTTCTGGTGGCCTTCTTGGAGAAAAGACATAAAGTCATTTGTGTTGTCTTGCGGAATCTGTGCCCAAAATAAGAGTCAAAAGAAAAGGCCAGCCGGCCTACTTCAACCTTTGGACATTCCACCAGCACCTTGGCACACCTTGTCAATGGACTTTATAACTGACCTGCCTCCTTGTGGTGGTTACAACACGATTATCGTAATAGTGGATCTATTCTCCAGAATGGCCCATTTTATCCCTTTAAAAGGATTGCCGTCAGCTTCCACCTTGGCCAAGGAATTTATGGAAAATATAGTGCGGTTACATGGTTTCCCTTCCATATTAGTCTCAGACCGTGGAAGTCAATTTATCTCCCACTTTTGGAAGAAATGTTGCCAACTAGCACAAATAGACGTGCGGTTATCCACCAGCCACCACCCCCAGACCGACAGACAAACCGAGAGAACCAATCAGACTCTCGAGCAATATCTGCGGTGCATGTTACACCAATCCGAGTTGAATTGGAAGGACATCCTTTGGATTTCAGAATATGCATACAACAATTCAGTGCATTCTGGAACCGGACAGACTCCTTTTTATACCCTGTATGGTCACCATCCTCGGACCTCTGACCTAGATCCACCTCTGACCCTGGAGATGCCTGCAGTAAATCACCTACATTCCACAATAACCCAAGCCTTCAAAGAAGCTACAACCCACTTACAGCAAGCCAAGAAAAAGTATAAAGAAAACGCTGATTTGCACCAA
This sequence comes from Ambystoma mexicanum, assembly GCF_040938575.1. NCBI lineage: Eukaryota > Metazoa > Chordata > Amphibia > Caudata > Ambystomatidae > Ambystoma > Ambystoma mexicanum. The sequence continues at coordinate 409,448,920 of NC_090940.1, forward strand.
AGTAAAACTCCTCCTTACCAAGTAGGAGATCAGGTATGGCTAGCAACTAAACATCTACCCCCCAAGGGTCAGCGAACTTTTAATCCCAGATTCATTGGGCCTTACCCCATCAAAGCTATTATCAACCCGTGGCCTTTAAACTCGATTTACCATCCAACATGCGGATTCATCCCGTTTTTCACGCATCTCTTCTAAAACCAGTACAACCTGGAACCAGACTGTCTGAGCCCCCAGGCCCTGTCCAAATTGATGGAGAATTAGAATTTGAAGTGAAAGAAATTTTAGATTCCAAGATAGTTAAGTCGAAACTCTTCTATCTTGTTGATTGGAAAGGATATGGACCTCAGGAAAGATCTTGGGAACCCAGTAACTATGTTCACGCACCACGATTAATTCAAAGATTCCATCGAAGATTCCCACACAAACCAAAACCCCTGGAGGAAAAGACCTTGAGAGGGGCCTTGAGGGGGGATACTGTCATGATGCCTACCTCTAAGGAGCCAGGCCGGGCCCAGCAACCCCAGAGGCAGACATCATTTTCCCCAGGTGAGTCTCAGCGGGCCCAAGTCGGGGCCCTTTGGACTCAGTCCTGGCGCCTTAGGCGCCAGGCTCATAGCGGACCCCAGTCCTGGCGCCTTAGGCGCCAGGCTCATAGAAGAGGATATGTGTTTAAGTGCTTGGGTGCACACTTACCTGATGCAGACCTTGCTGCTTCATCCAGGCCCTCTTGAGGCCTGAATGGGACTACTTAACCTGTAGGACTACTTCACCACCCGGGTGTGGTCGGGGAAGGATACATACCTGATTGGTGGAAGGATACATACCAGGAACTTCTTCCAAGGCTATTTAAACCCCACCCGAACAGCCACACATGCTTTGCGTTGTTCTGCACCTAGCAGCTGGACGCTCACCGTGTCAGCTCCTGTATTCTGACTTCAGCCACGCCTGCCAGTACCCTGGAACACCTGCAAGGGGAGAAAGGAAGAGAAAAGGAGAAGAAAAGCCCTTACCTGCTAAATCTGCATCCCGGAGTCATTTCTCCAACGGCCCTGAAAAGGAAGACATCATTTTAAAGGCATTTCGTTTCGATCGCTGCAGCGCTGCATTTTACTCACCTTTGCAAGGCGCTTCCATCTTCAGCAACGATCTTCCGGATTCAGCTATGCCCCGGCGCCTAGAGGAAAAAAGACAAGAACAAAGGTGAGAGGGAGAAAAGGAATAAGGAAAGCTCAGTTTCCTTTTAAGTCTTACCTGTTGGATTATTCCCACTGCATTTCGGGTCCTGCCGCTTCCTGGCATCTCCGGACCCCGGCCCCTATGGGGAAAAAAGACAAAGACATTGAATGAGCGAATGCAAAGACATTACCTGAGCGCTCATCCAGAACTGTTTCACTTCGGGTCGGCGCCATATCTCCGGCACTCCGAACCCCGGCCCCTAAGGGGAAAAAGACATAAGCATTAGCGCTTGCTGCAATTAGACAACGAACATTATTATTAAGCTTGAACTTTTGAACAGAACTTTTACAGCGCCTTACCTGAACAGTCAAGCTTACCTGAACTCCCATCAATCCTCAATCCAGTGAAGTAACTGGGTTTCAACGCGCCCCTGCATCAGAAGCAGGATGGAGAGCTCATCCTTCCAAACTCTAAGGTGAGGCTTCACGGGTAATCGCGGAGGAGGTATCGTGCAGGGTTGGAAGGGAGTGGGAGGCTTGAGCATTGTTCCACAGTTGGTAATACTCCCTTTTCACGCACAGGAGGGTATCCAACGAGCCAGGGAAGCCAGAATAGAGGGGCCCTTTCTGTCCATCTTCAGAGTTCTGCGCCTTCGACACCGCGCCTCCGTGGGAACCAGGTGAGCGTTACACTGACACATAGTCTCCACAGAGGAGGAGAGGGCCGCCAGAGTGCTCGACATATGTAGGAACGCTCCGACCAGGGCCCCTCCCAACTGTGCCACGTTGCCATGCACCTCTTTGTGATGGCGTGCGTGGTCCCCCCAGGAAGCACGCATGTCATCACGAATGACACGTGTGTGCAACGCAACACCAATCAGGACGGAACCCATACGGTCAGGGGTCTCCTCGTTCACAGGTAGTGGAGTGCCAGATGACGTGGGCCTCCCCCCTACCTGCGGACGGGCCTGGGATGGGGCATCCCTGCTGGTGCATGGTGGTGCAGTCACAGGGTCAGGGACAGTGACATGCACAGGCCCCTCTGTGGCGACCTGTGCTGCCTCCTGCCCCTGGCCCTGGACTTCACCACTTGCACCAGTGGTACTAACCCCACCAGGCCTCATGTGTGGCTCAGTAGCGGCCTCCTCCTCCTCTGTGGAGACCACCAACCTGGATGTCTCTACACCGTCTTCCACCATCGCAAGCCCCTGTGGGGGCTCACCCGGCCCTTCCGCTACAGCCATAGTGGCGGACGAAGCACCAGTCCCCTCGCTCCCAGATGATGGCAATTCCTGGGAGGGTAGCTGGGCCTTGCGTCGCCGCCCGGTGGAGGCATCCCCTCCACTTTGCTCCACAGCGCCGTCTCCGTCCTCTTCTTCACTCGACGCTGCATAGAGGGTGACATAGAACACAAGCATCAGGGTACTGTACAATAGTCCCCTAGACAGGAAGCAATAACACATTAGTGGCACTGTCAAACGTCACTTCCATCCTGTCCCTCCACAACACATGGGTTAATGCAGGCAACACACATGCAGAAACAGGCACGGTGCATGCAATCAACATCAGCATCCATGTACAAGGGCCTCTATTGACAGAAATGTTGGCTTCAAACTGACATGCATCATGACTCATACTGATCCCATGCACACACATCACCGGAGGGTCATGCATCAGGGCTTGCACACAACAGACAGAGTGGATACAAGGATGACTAGACTGCATAAGTGAATCAACACATCGTCACTGACATGTGTCATGTATCCATGGCATTTCAAAGTCACACACACACTACTCAGACACACAGACATGTACACCATACATGTACATGAGAGCAGCACCCATCTCTCACACCCCATCCATGTCCAAGAACAGAGACAGGCATGCATTCATGTGTGCATTCTGCATGCTGCTCCCCATGTCGCATTGGAACACATGCACCATCCATGTGGTTCACGTATGACTCGTCTCACATGCATTACCATGATGTCCCTGCACACACACATCCATACATGGCCTATGTCACACATACATGCAATTAGCTGACTACCAGCACACTGCAACATGCCCTGTTTCACACAGCAATGCATGGCCACTTACCGCTCAACTCCAGATGGGTCTGCCTCTGAAGGATCTGGACGTGGAGTGCTGGGCTTATGCGTTCCAGGACCCTCATCTGGATGTTGGTCAGTCTGACCTGGCACCCCTCTGCATCCTCTGCCTTTAAGAGGCGACGGGCCTTGTTGAGGGTCCTGGACCTGAAGTCCTCCCAGCGCTTCCAGACGTGTTTGATGTCGCGGGTTGCAACCCCCTCCGCGTTGATGGAAACCACTATGTTCACCCAGATCCTCTCCGGTCCTTCCTTGTTGGCGCACAATGGTGTGAAGAGGGCATCATCATGCCCCAGAACTTGCTCCACCAGGGTACCAATTTCCTCATCGGTGAAGCCTCTCTGGCTGGGGGTCGCGAGTGGTCTCGAATGGTGTTTGCCCCGACAGGGCGACCCCCGAGGCAGGTGTGGGTGGGCAACTGGGTAATGGGGTTGGGCTGTGGAGCGATGTTATCCCAGTCAGGAGTCTTCTGTTCCAGCATGGGTGGACACAGCAACTGGACCCCTGTAGACGGCTGACGTGCAGGCACCAAATAGCAGGGCACGTGGGCAGCAGGTAGGCAGCAGCAGATGGCAGGTGGGAGCGTGCTCGGGGCTCTGGGGGGCAGGAAAATTGTCTTCTGGGCAGGAGCGTGGTCTTCCGTATATTGTCGCGTGGCCAGCTTGATATGGAGTGATTTGGCACGTCAAAAAAACTGCACATCAGCGTGTAATTCGAGGAAAGGCCCTTAGTGCATAAGCGCGTCTGTGGCGTAACACGCACAGGCGTTTCCCTCAACATGGGTGCATAGTGAATCAGCACGTGAAAAAACAACACGTCAGCATGTAACTCAAGGAAAGGCCCTTACGCGTAAGCGCGTCTGTGACGTGACGTGCAAGGGCGTTGCCCTCAACACAGGTGCATGTTCATTGTACACGTGCAATAACTGCACATCCGTGTGTCACTGCGTGCAATTGGAGGAAAGGGCCTTAGCGCTTACGCGCTTAAGTGACGTTGCACTTGTGGGCTGGCTCAAAAGGCACGCATATGACGCCATTTTCTCATATGTGCTTTTTCTGGAGAGCGAGCGGGTGATTCTTGTACTTCTTGTCGGTTCACACGTGATTACTTCACAACGGTTCCAGTTTGTACTCCCTGTTTACTCAGACAGCGTTAAATTCTTCTTTTGGCGGGGGTGTTGCCAAGGCGCACAGGCGCATCTTTTTCACGTTCTTTTTCCAGGCAGACGGTGAGTCGCGCACGTATTTTCCAACTGTGGTTGCCTCTGTGTGTCGCTTACACATTCAGAGGTCATTGTAGGCTGCGTGGACCACGCATACGCTTATTTTTGTGTTTCTGGGTGCCACAGCGTAATGCGGGTTAATTTTCACATGCTCGTGATCTACCAGGGGTTGCGTGCACGTTAAATTTTGTTTTCGGGGGGCCTGTGCATTCCGTGACCCGTCATCTTCCCCCAGGGGTCACAGACAGCCTTGCTAGAGCATTAGGGTATGAATTCCATCTAGTACCCTACCCCTTTCACCCGAATTGCCCAGGACAATTGTTTACTGCAACTCCCATACGCACAACATCAGTGCCATGTTTGGGAGGCGACCAAGCAGTAAGGGAGGCAAAAGTGGCCACCTCAAAGATGTGGGCACGTTAGGGTACGTGGCTAGGATGTGCAGGGTGGGCCAAGAGGCCAGTGGGTGGAGGACCAATCAGGGACACCTATGCCCCCCACATGGTTCGGGGAGATGTAGCGCTGACAACATCCAAGCTCAGCCCTTGTTAAACCGGCCCATATTGTCAACAGAACCGGCACAGGATGACTCCCAGGCTGACCTCTGTGTCACCAAGTCTAAGTCACGTGTGGCGGTGAAAGTTGCTGTCACCAGGCCACGTGGATCTGGGGATGAAATGTCATCTGCTGCCCCAAGTTGCCAGGGTGAGGAGGCTGCAGGGGCAGCTGCAGCTCAATCGACCCCAGCTCCGAGTCTCCCAGCCAGGACAGTGTCGGTCCAAGTCCATCACACCGAGGTTGGTCCTGCCAACATCACCCAGCAGCCAATGCCTGCACTGATACCTTTGGTCATCGTGCCTTTGGCAACTTCCAGTGCCCAGTCCACCTGTGCTTCTCCTCCTACCAACTAGAGTGGCGTAAGCCACTCAGGGTCCGCACCACCTTCCGGAAGGAAGAAGGGTGCTCTTGCAGTACAGGCTGGGACCCCAGACACGGCTAACCATTCCGGCACGTCAAGGAAGCCTAGTTTCAATGATGCAGAACTAGATGCACTTGTGGGCTATGTGTCGGCCCATGGCCGCGAAATGGTGGTGACTGCAGGGTGCAAGACTGCGACTGCTCAACGTAGGGCCCACTGGAAGACCATCACGGACCACATTAGTTCCCTTGGATTTGTGAAGTGCACAGCTGATGATTGCTCTACACGCTGGAATGACTTGAAACGCAGAGCAACAAACAAGCTGGCTTCAAATCATGCCTCTACTCTGGTGACTGGCGGTGGGTCTCACGCAAAGGAAGACCAACTCACAGAACATGAGTCTGTCGCTGGAGCATTCATCACAGAGACCTACCAGATCTTGAAGCAATGTCCGGTGAGTGACCATGTATGTGTGTGCAATCCATGTGTATGTTGCTTGGGTGATGTATTCTGATTGAGTGCCAGGTGAGTCTGTCTAGTCATGACTGCTATGGGTCACCCATGTGGTCCCTGAAAACCATTCCCCGGCCTTGTGTTTCCGTTTCACAGTATCCCTTCTGACCACAGTTTACTTTTTTCACATGATTAATACACTTGGCCTTCAGCTGTCCTCTTGCCACAACATTGTTCATACTGTTTTCCTCTTCATTCAGCCTGATTGATGAAATGATTAGCATATTTACCAGACATTTCTGTGGCCTACTGTCCCAAATGTGACATACTTCTGTCATAGATTACTCCACACAATGGCCCACATATATTGACTTATTAGGGGAAAGATTTGTACAATCAGGCTGACTGAGTAATATGCACCTACACATGGCCTTCACACAATCATTTTGGGGCCCTGTTTGAATGTTGAACATGACAATTGTATCCTCTCATGTCGAAGTGACCAACCATTGATGTATCCATGTGCCTGCCATCACTGCATCAGTGAACACTGGCTTTGTTGCAGCGTGTGGCACATGCATGTTTTCTCACTCTTTTTTACACGCTTTATTTCATGATGTCCATCTCACATGGATGGGTGACAGTACTGATTTGCTACCATCTGGGTGTCCTTGTCAAATCTGCCATGGCTATGGTACGTGCCGTCTGTGTGCTGGCATGTGTCATGTATGTGGATTGTCCATGCCAATCACAGGCTAATGTTTGATGCCACTGCTATCCAGCATGCAGCACATGTGTTGTTTTTCCATCTTACAGTCATCAGTGTGTGCTTTTTGCCTCCCCTTCCAACTCGTTGACAGTGCATGCATGCCAGAGTTATTGTCATGTGGGACATGTGTCATTTATGTACTGGATCTCTGCCTCGTCATGCCTATGTGTGTGTGCTATGGTGCTCATGCCTGTTTCCAGTTGTTATCTTTCATGTTTTTGCAGATGATGTGGCACTTGATGCTGTCGAGGAGGAGGAGGAGATGAGGCAGACCCAAGAGGACTCACAGCCACGACCGGGCACCAGTGGAGGGCGTAGGGTGGTGGTGGGTGAAAACCCATTACTCCTACAGAACATACTGTCCACGGGTGTCTCTGGGTACACCTCCGGAGACCTCTATGAATCAGGTGCTGAATCAGACATTGAGACATATGTGCCATCGCAGGTGAGTGTTTCTGGCAGGGATGCTGTTCTGTCCAACCCACCTGCACCGGGGATAGATCCCTCTATGTGGATTTCAGTGTTGGAAAGTCCGCCTGTGGCGGTTACGGATGCAGGGTCACACTCCACAATATTTGCTTCTGTTCCTGGGCCAGCAGATCAAAGGAGGAATGCAGTCCTGCAGCCTCAGTCAGTTCCAGCACAGCAAGGTGCACATCACCTTGCCCCAACCAGGTGTGGTGCCCGCCAACGCAGTGGCCGTGCGCCACCAGGCAATACTGTGTGGGAGAACTCCATGTACACTATAGCAGCACAACAGGGTGCACAATGTGAAATGATTGCACAGGCAATGGATAGGGTGGCCACTTCCATTCTCCCCCCTGAAAGGCATGTGGAGCTCCTGCAGCAGGCAGCAGACTGCATTTGCCACTCACACAGGGAGGACATGTTGGAGTCTGATAGGGACCAACAGGCTGGACTGGAGACTCTGCGCACAGCCATATCTGTAGAGTCACAGGCCCACAGCGAAGCCCTCAGGTTAGAACACAGGTCCCTCAGAGATACTCTGGGTGAATTTGAGGTGCCCCGGAGTACAAGGGCAGAACAGCAGCTGGAGCAGCTGACACGTACACTCTCAGCTGAGCTCCAGGCAACCCGTCAGGAGATCCGGGCATCATGTGAGGCCATGCAGGCAGAAATGCGTGCTACCCGTGAGGTGCTGCATGGGGATCTCCGTACCATCATCCTGCAGAACCAAACCTTTCAGTCCTGCATGCTTGCTGCCATCGAGGAGCATGCCAGGGCTTTGTGTGGGCTGCCTTCCATATCACGGCCACCTTCTGATATACCACCACAGGATGATGACAGCGACGGCAGTTCTCCCACTGTAGCGTAGCCGTGCAGGCCATGAGCCCATGGAGGTATTTTTGTTTTTTCTCAACATCCACGCATGTGGGTGTTGGGGTGCACCCTGTACCTCGTCCCTCCTGGGTGACCTCCCTCCCCCTGGTCCACACATGGCCAGTTTTGATTTTTTTTATAGATTTTTTTTTTACAGTTTGTTGCTTTGTGTGGCTCCTGTAGGCATCCACTGTGTATTCCAGCTGGGCACATGCAGGCTTGTCCTGTTTTTGGGTTATATGCTTGGGTTCGTGACACACACACCCCTCCTGCTTCCCCTTTCCATGGGCTTGCAAAGGGTGTGACCAAGTGACCGTAACTTACACAGTGACATTGGGCTCCCATAAGTTGTGTGGACAGTCTCTAGTCAAAACTGTGCATACATCCCTAGTGGGTTTTGTTGTACAAATCTCCACGGCATGGTGAATTTATGTATGGTTCTACATCCCTGACTTTTTCCTTATATACATGTACCTCCTTCATGTCTTAACAAGCCCATCTACTTTGCTGATGCAGTTCATGTTGCATGCAGTTCACTGATACTTTTGCCTTCCAGCAACAATCTGCAGTTGGAAGGGGTCGATGTGCTGCCTTAGTCAGGTTGTGACACTTGCACTACTTTTATTTTCTATTGTAATATATTGCCACTGTTTCATCATGTAATGATGTTTTATCTTGCTGGTAAGTATTTGTTCATGTGTGTTGTTTTTTATTCATTATTGAAAGCAAATTGTCTGTGGCCTGTTTCCATTTAGGACAGTGCACTTTGTGACACTTGTGTCATGTGTTGTGCATTCATTTGGTTGCTTTCACATTGCATGCGATGCCATGGTGTTGGAGAGGTGTTGGGTGACATGCCACTATTTTGATGTGGTATTTTGCAAGGAGGTAGTCCTTCAAGCTGCATGAATTTGTGCCTTTTTTGTGACACAGCATTGGGTGTCTTTGAGTAGCTAGGGATGCACACAATGTAGCACTTCCAGGTGAACAATCTCAGGCTGGTATGGTTGTGACAGTTGACTGTCCCTTTTGTCATCATCATTGATTGTCAGCTGGTATGTGCCAGGCCTGTGTGCACTCTGCAGGGGTGGGATTTTAGGTGAAATAATTTGCCACAAGCTGGGTCCGAGCTGCCTCACCACGTGCCCTTTCACCTCCCATGCGCAGCGGGCGTGCATGAGGTTGGGGATGTGGGGGCACCACCATGTCGACTGGCACGCACCCCGCCGGGTTGCAACATTGTGCAGGACACATGCTGCCACTATGATCCTGCACACCTCTGGGGGCGCATATAGCAGTTGCCCAGCAGAGCGGTCAAGTGAGCGAAAGCGCGACTTGAGCACTCCGAATGTGCGCTCCACTACGCCCCAGGTTGCAATATGGGCTGTGTTGTATCTTACCTCGGGTGGTGTGGTGGGGTTCCGAATTGGCGTCATCATGTAGGTGCTCAGAGGGCAGGCACTGTCCCCTGGGGAGGTGATAATGGTTGTCATTGGTGGGGTTTTCCCATTTCTCAGTTTCTGACATGCATGCATGTGCAGAGGCATTTATATTCACCAATTAGCCATGTATCGCCATGCCGGCCACCTTCCAGGTCCCGGTTTAGGGGTGACATTCTGAATATGAAACTATCATGGCTGGACCCTGTATAGTTGGCATATACTGAGGTGATGATTCCCTTGGCATCACATACAACCTGCACGTTGATGGAATGCCAGTGCTTGCGGTTCCGATAGATATGCTCAGTGCCCCTTGATGGACATAGAGCCACATGGGTGCAATCAATGTCACCTACGGCTTTGGGGAAGTGTGCCACCCCATAACATTGCTGGACGACAGCGTGCCTTTCTGCAGGTGTTCTGGGCATGTATATGTGCCTGCGGACGAAGGGGCGTGCAGTCATGATGGCCAACACCTGGTGTAGGCAGCGTGACTGCGTGGCCTGGGAAACCCCCCCCCCCAACTATGGCACTTGTCCGCTGAAATGAACCAGTAGCCAACAAGTGCAGTACATTGAGCACCTTTTCCAAGGGGCTCAGTGCTTGGGAGCACAGGGTGGGTGATGTAAGGTCATCCTCCCACTCCCTTACAAGGTCTAGGATTATGTGTGGTGAAACCTGTACCTCCCATACACCTGGTCATCAGGCATCCCAAAGAGGCTGGTCTTGGGTAAAAAATGCGGGGCCTGGCTATCCTCCTCCTCCTGTGGTGTCCCACGACCACTGCTGTGAGGAATAGTATATTCATCCTAGCGTCTGAGCTTGTTTGTTTGCGTGCACTTTTATGCTGTGCTGGGCCGCTTATGCTTGCTTCCTACTGGCGTACGTGTTTCTGGATTAGCGTGTCTTTTCTGGCACACGCCTTTCCCCTGTTCGATTCCATGAATATGTGTTGTTAGCACGCGTGTGGGCGTTGCGAGCATTTACCTCCTGTACTTCCCCCGTAACGCCCACATTTTCACGCATTGTTCCCCATTCCGCGTGTTACGCCCCGTGTTCCGCCCACTTTTTTTGTGTGCGCTACGCTATGTGTGCTTTCCCTGGGTGCGTAGCGCACGTCGTTTAGTGACGTGTGCGCCCGCGTGTGCCACCCACGGCTTTGGCACACAACCCAGCTTTTACTAGCGCAGCGCATTCCATGAATCGATCAACGGCTGAGTGCGCAGCTTAAGCATGTGTGCACTGTGATTTTCACGCTTGCGCTCCCCTTTTCGGTGCCCATTTATTCCATGAATTACCCCGTAAATCTGGAAAAATAAACTGTGTCCAAAACGTGAATATAGAATCAACAATAGCAACATTTTTTGACAATTCATGAAAAGAACACAATTAAATAGTACATGCAGTAGCAATACAAAATCAGTACAATTAAATGGGAAAGTAATTTGACTTCACATACATAGTATACAACCATACCATATACACATAAACCACTCAACAACATACTGCACATATGAACTAACTCACATAACCAGAACGTTGTGTGAGGAATCACAACTGAAATTCTCTAACGCATACAAATGACACAATGAAATGAATATATGTAGCCAACAAAAGAACAAATACATTGAATTGTTGTGACTGTCTTCCCGCTACTTCCAAAGCACTGAATGATTCTGACATAATAAATTAGTTATAAACGTCTTCTTTGGGGGAACAAAAGAAATCCTGAAAGAACATATTGGGAAACTGTAAATTGCCAAAATCTAAAGCATCGTGTTGCAGTGTTCTGGAATAATTGAAACCATACTTACAAATCAATTGGGACCAAACAATTCACAAGGCCTAAAAACATGAACAGGATACCAAAAGTAATTGGGAACCCTGATCAGAAATGGGAGTCATAACACAAAAGTGCACTCATCAGTGGAACACCTGTTGCCCACACATGAATGGGAAAAAGGCAGAGCTCTATCTAAAGTGAGAATTCAAATAACCAAGGGGAGTGAATAAGGCTGGCAAGAAGTTGTAGCCACCACATTGACAGACCCATAGAATACACATCCAGCCAATGGTGCCAGATTGAGTGAATGGGAGAATAGTGGATGTAGAAATGCGGGCACGCTATTATACCTGGAGGGACCAGCCAGCGTTCTCAGGAATCAAGCAGTAAATTCTCGAAGCGCAGTGATGGGCAGGTAGCCCAGCGTTAAATGCAAAAATCATCTTGAAAAGGTAAACTCAAAGCTGCAGTCGAAAATCCACCAGAAGATTGATGGGAAAGCACATCACCCAAAGTAGCATGTTTGTTACCTCTGCATGTTGTTTCTCTACATATTTAGTGTAACTAATTCTGGCCAACCTTTTCCAACATGTCAGGCATTTTCTTCTCAACTTAACTTCTTCTCCATGGGTTATCATGTGTGTGGCTGCCGTTGCTTTCTCAATGTTTTCTAAGTCTGATTCTGCCTTAGCTTGTTCAAGAGTGATCTCTTTCTGCATATCCCCCAACTAAGTGACTGCTTCTCCCCGGATCATCACTTTAAAGGCTTCCCATAGTGTGCCTACTGTGGATACCCTCCCCGTATTGTGTTTGAAATAATTTTGGATGCTCTCTCTTATGTGCTCTTGACATTTTAGGTCTAGCAGGGCATCACTTCTTAATGTCCATGTTGGAATAAGCAGTGGGGGGACAATTTGCCATGTGAGGAGTAGTGGGGCGTGGTCTGACAGGATGCAGGCTTTGTATTGGTCTTCTAAAAATTCTCTCACAACTTTCAACCCGGTGAAGACATAATCAAGCCTGGTGTATACTGCATGTCGTGCAGAGTAATACGAATAGCCAACGGTGTATAAATGGAGAACCCGCCAGATATCAGCCAACCTGAAACATTCCAGAAGAGTGTTTAGTGATTTGGCAGGGGGGGGTGGTTTATTACATTTTTTATCAGACCTATCTAAGGTGGAATCCAGGGTGCAATCGAAATCGTCCCCGCATATCATGGCACAATCTCCGTATGGGCTAGGGTAGGGGTATAATGATTGGAAAAAGCTAGTGGCATCATAATTGGGAGCATATGTATTAATAATGCATACTTCCCTGTTTTCTAAGAAGCTGTGCACTAGAGCCATCCTGCCCTCATCATCTGTCTTGATTTGAAGTATCCTAAAGAGTACCTTTGGTGCGATCCATATTAGGACCCCTCTGGCGTATGTCAAATATGTCGAGCCCACCAAGTTTCCTCCCCATTTCTTTGCTAGTGTATTTTGTTTTCCTATGGTGAGGTGCATCTCTTGTAGTAGTGCTATGCCAATTTTGTGTCTGCGCAAATATGTTATCTTTCTGTTTCTTTTTATATATCTGTTAGGTCCTCGTATATTCCACGTAATTATTTTAAGACTTCCAGCCATAGTGTGCAGGTTACAATGGGCCTGTAGTGTCTTTTCCGCAACCCGGACTGAGTTATTATTCCTGTGGCTGTCTGTTTTGGTATAAAGGGATCATTGTCATTCCAATGGCCTTGTAACCAAAAGTGTGTATTACAGCTTGTGTAGTCGAGAAGCCTTCAACATTTTCAATGTAACTCTAAAAAACATAATTGGTGGGGTCCGCACCCTCCCAACCTTCTGCAGGCCCAATATTTGGATGTTATTGTGCCAAGTTCTACCTTTCGCATCTTCTACTCTGTTCTCTAACAATTTTTACTTTGTGTTGCAGTGGTTTAATATCTGTTTGCACCTCCTGCATGCTCGCTGTGTTGTCTTCTACTCGTGCTTCCAGTTTCCCAGTCCTGTCTGCTAATGAGTGGATATCTTGAGGTAGCAGTCCAAAATCTATTATTACTGCATTGATCTTACATTCCAAGGATGTCCTGAGTGTTGCTACTGCTAAAAGAATCTAGTGCTCTCTGCCAGTTTGTTCCCTGGTCGGTTCCGGCCGTGGTGCGTTTTGTCATCCGCCTCCATACTGATTGAGCTTATGATGTAGGTGTTTATTGTGGTCTGCTTGGCCCTCCCTTTAATAGTTTTACTAGGCATGTGCGCATGCAGGTACCAGGGCCCAGTCCCTAGTGTATCACAGGCTCACTGGACACTGTTTCCCGTGCTATGTTCTGATGGCCCTACCCAGATGCAGGTATAGGTTAGGGTGTCTGTATGCTTCCAAGGTACTGTGCACAGCCTTGTAAGTTCAATTCCATGTCAGAATCAGCTAGTTGGTATTACGCCGCAGGCGTAGTAGTTACTGTCAGTCAGTGTGCTCCCTGTTCGGTGCCTGCAAGCGATAGCATGTAGCTAGAGTTGTATGCATAGTTTGTAGTGGGGGGTAAACGACACTCTTCAGTTCAGTTGGATGGGTGACATTATTCCAAGAAGAGAGTGGTGAGCATGCATGCTGGTTTCTGTCAAGGCAACTACCACCGCGGAAGTGGTTGTGGCCAGTGCAGAACTGTCTCTGTTTTTGGATTTCAGTGTGGATGGTAAGGCAGAAGATTAGTGGTATTGGGGAGAGTGGTGTGTGTTTTACAGGCCAGCTAGTGCGCTCCTAGTTCGTAATTTAGGATGGCCACAATGTAAAAGTGTTGCAACAGGCATGATCTTCAGAAGGGTTGCAAACTCTTAATGCGCCTTTATTAATATCTGTCTTGGGCTTGAGACCCAAGCTTACGTTCAGTGAATGGCACTGGCAACATCCAGGGTGAAGGAACAGTGTTGCAGAGAGACTTCTCTCCAGAATGAATGCGGCTGGTCTTTTGCTGCTATATGGGTTAGTATCTGTTGCAGTCTCTGGTCCCTTCACTGTGCCGTCAGTGCCTCCAGCATCTAGTGTGTTTCAATCACATGTGGAGGAGTCTTGAGTACTCCAGTGGTCTCTGAAGGTTTGTCTCAGGCTGTCCTACACCCCCCAATGGAAGCAGTACAGTGAGTCCCCTGCTCTTCACAGCAGCCGCTCCAAGGACCTGGCGACTGAAGCAGCCTCACGCTGCACCAGTCTGCCACAGCACGACCAGAGGTGGTTCTCATGGTGGGGGTCGGGGGGAACGGGAGGCTCCGATGTCGCCAACAGTGTTTGGGCACTGCCCGATCCCGCTGAGACACAGCAGGCACCCTAGTACTCCCTCGGAGTGTCGACCGATATCTTGGCACTTCGCATATTGGTGTGGCTGTCGAAAGCACTGTCCCCTTTGATCAGATCTTCACAGCTCGATATTTTGGGGGTATGCTCTCAATATGTTCATACAATGCTTATACGGTCAAGAACACCAAAAACGCAATGGAAATGCAGACTGGAAGGGATCATACACGGTTCAAGCAGGAGCTGCAGGGAAAATCGTCCTCACCACATGGCTGCAAGCCAGGCCCTGACGTCGGGTACATTCTTCCTCTCATGAAGGTAAGCGGGCAGCCCCTATTTGCATAGGTTCTGCCTTTTTATGGATTGTAGGCAGGGAACATAATAACGGGTGAGTTACACGAACATGTGCCTTCTTTCGTTCTTGTCTCTGTTTCTGCATCTAGTAATCTATCTGAAGAACCAATGTTACTAAGGTATTGAAATCAGAAGGGTGAGATACTCGGGCCAATTTGTCTTTAATATCGTCATTCAAGCCTATTCAGAAAAGAGGAAAACAAGCCTCTTCAGGAAAACCTGATTCCTTAGCCAATTGACGAAATTAGGTCACATAAGTTATGACATGCAAATTCCCTTAACTCAACCCTGGTCTCCCACAGTTGTATAAAATGCAAATTCCCTTGAACGAAGTCCCATAATGATTCCTGAGAAGTATACACCAGATCAGGCTGGTCAAATATAGTTTTTAAACCAGTCAAAAATCCTGGATAATTAACCATTAAAGGGTCATTAGAGGTAACCAGAGCAGTAGCCCAAGTAAAGGCGTTGCCTGTCATATTTGTAATCAACAACCCAACATGGAAGGATCAGATTGATATGATTCTTGTCTACATTTTTTCAGTACGGGACAAGCTTCCAGAAGCTCTTTTAGTTTCTTTGGATATCTGCTAAATCGCCCAATGGAAGAGCTACCCCCTGCAGTAATAGGGAGTGTTTCACGGGCACCTTAGGCTTGGCAGAGGTATTTTCAGCCTTGAAACCCTGGACCTCTGTGGTTAAGGTCAGTACCGCTGCCACAAGCTTCTGCAATGGCTCCATCTCCCCCTGATGGCATTGGCATCACAATCTTTCAGCAATAGGTCTTACCGGACTCCGGGAGCTGAATCGGGATTAGAAGAGATAAGGCCGATCCTCCCTAGCAGATTCTTCAGTCACCTGTATGAGCACAGCCAGTGAAGGGATGCTAGCAGGGAACTAAACCAATTGAGGAAACCACAAGGGAGAAAACCTCTGAAGTTGAGATGTTGAAAAGCTGACAATAGATAGACTAGTACTGGATTGGCAGAAAACGAAGGTAGTTCAGTAAACGAAGGCTACAGGAACTGAACTGTTGATGAATGAAGAACAGGATATTGAAGTGGGAGGTGGAGTCCGGAGAAGCAGAATTATTAAGACAATTGAAGAAGCTCGGAGAGAGGATCACTGAACATGCAGGAAGGTTGAGGACTGGCAGCAGAGGATTCTGAAGCAGGTAGATAGGTAGATGGCTGGTAGTAGAGGAAAAACTGAAGCATGCAGGAAAAGAGGTGGCTGTCAGGAGTAGATGACAAGGCGTCACTGACGAGGAACAAGCTAACAAGGTATGGAAATGAAGAAAGAGCCAAGACAAATAGGAATATCAAGGACAAGGCACAGAGGCAGGAAATAACAAGGAAAAAAGCACCACAGCAAACGAGCGGATTACCTTATAGTTTGCGATGCAATGATCCTTAGCTGCTGATGCTGGATAAACTGCTGATGATGGATATATTGTGTTCTGTGGTCACTTCCGTATATGGATGTAACATACTGATGCAACAAAGTAATCCGCTGTGCGTCCACCATCTTGAGATGGAACTGCAGTGATGCCACCATCGCCAGAGAGACCAGTGATCAGCTGGTTTCGTGACAACATGTTGCTCTATTTATCTCTCTAGTTATATATATCAATCTATATATCCATTTATGTCTATCGATATATCTTTATAAATCTCAATGTATGTATTGCTCTAAGGCTCTCTATCCATCTCTACCTACAAATGTAACGCTATGTATCTATCAAGCTACCCCTTCATCGCCCTGTATGCATTTACTTTTATCAATCTCCCTGTATTAATCTGTCTATTTCTCTCTATCCATTTCTCTGTATACATCTCCCTGTATATATTAATAGAAACCTTTAAAAAAAATATTTTGACAAGGAGAAAAAAAAAGTCTTACATTTTTATCTCAACATCTACCTAGCAACAGGAACATAATGTTTTTCATTTCTGTGGTAAAGGCGAAAGCTAAGGGGACCTTTGAATTTTCAAGATTGAAAGAAGAGTCTCATTGTAAGACGTCCCTAAAATGACCAGCGTAAAAATTCCAAGGATTGCATTTACTTACTAAGCAGAAAACAATTAGATAACATGAACTTCAAAGCAGCACATCAGTAGAAATTCACGTTTCATTTGTGAATAGCTCTTGAAAGAGAATGGCCTGCATTTTATTTTGAAAGAATGGACACCCACAAATTCATGAATTGCTTATATAATTATCATGATATTTATGTATCTCTGTGCTTGATACATATCGATATTGTACATTTATCTTAGACTTGACGCAAACCCAGAGAATTGTTTTGATTAGACTATAGTGTGTTGAAGAATTTTTAAATGGCGCATACATCGCAATTCAAGGGCAACTGATATCTTCAAAATATTTGTACTTAAACGTGGTCATCTTATTGTACACTGTCATTTTGGCTTCAAATTGAATGATGGAACTTGTAGTTTAGTTTGCACATTGTAAGAACTATGTTAAACATGGCAGCATGTAGTCGAATACACCGCAATGTAACTGGGAAAGTTGTGAGGGATGCTGTAAACATGAATTTTGATATAACCCTTATATATTTACTGAAAAGCACAAATCAGTCTCTGATGCAGTTATATGATTGCTTTGTAAAATGTTATATTTTATTTAAATGCTGGTGATAGTGTTACTTCTTTTGACAATGGGTACTAAATTATATATTTTTCTTTTTTACATTGCAGTAGTTACTTCCTAGAAATATGTGTCTGCCATGTAACTTAATTTACGTTGGATGGATTCTTCAACCAAAACTGGAACATCCCCATCACTTACGGGAATATAATCTAGAAATTCTGGGATGATCGTGAACCTGCTGTTTGCCCTCCTGCCGTGCCCGTCATCAGGGCAACATGCTCTCATATCATCAATGAACACATGTGAAGAGCAATGCTTAATTTCGGATCTTTAACAAATAATTTGTTCTACCAAATGGAACACCATGTGCTTTGAGAGAAAAAGGATGATAGAACTATATTTAATTCTATTTCATTCCACAGAACATTTCCTTGCACAGTTCAAGTACTGAGAATAAAACATTGAAGAATGTCATTTGAAAGAGTTCACGTAATGTGAACCTTGACCACAACAGGATTACTACGGTGTGAAGTAAACAATCTGTTCTTCCATTGATTATGTTCCAGAAAAGTTGAAATGGCTCAGTTCGATGTTGCAATAAGAAATATAACGACTTATTGACTTGCCGGTCAGGAATAGCCGGCAATGTCAGCTTGAGGTGCGTGTGCTATGATTTACTGATGCCAGGGCACTTGAATTTAGCGTGATTGATTAAGGGATAAGATTATCACAAGATGCAGGTTTCCTACCCATGCAGTTTGTGTGTCTAAATGCCAGAAAATCAAAGCTAGGATGTATTTGAGCAATACATTCTCAAACATGGTGGCGCTAGAGAACCTGACGAAGATGGCAGTCTCTTCGTGAGCTCCTCGCAGAGCTCTGGAATATCCTGAAATATCCTCATCAGAGACGAAAAAAGCAATATGTTTGATATGGCAGGAAGGTGTGCAGTTCTCCCCGCGGCACCCTGGTGATCAATGTGCCCTGGGTCCCTCCCCATACAGCAGCTATGGCACCAGCAGCAGTGGAGGTGAGCCAGTAGGCCACAGAGAACTCTGGTTAGCAGCACTCTGCTGCACCAGATGACAGTGCAGCGACATTGTGGCACCCCTGTGGAAGGAGTGCTGCAGAAATCTGAAGAGCGTTGGTCCGGGGGAGTGCTGGGCATCGGCCCTGTGGTGAGAGGGGGAGAGCGAGGTGAGAGCCAGGGCCCGGGAGCGGAGGATGTTTGAGCCCAGCCCCGGGTATGAACCCATCGCCTGGCCATCCCACATGGCCAAATTAGAGGGTAGGCGGCAGGGGAGGCTGAATGAGAGTGGGGCCTCTGGACCCCCCTGACACATCGAGGTGATGCTCTCCTTCCCGGTGAATGGGTTGCACTCTGCACCGGCTGGCGACGACCGGGATGACCACCCACAGACTGTGAAAGGAGGCAGTGTGGAGCCCGTTCAGGCATTTCAAGCCATGCCCACAGGGTGGAAGTCACCAGCGGGCCTGTGGGGGGGCTGGGAGCACGCCCCGATTGTGAACCTGCTGGAAGTGCTCTCCACAAGACCTAGCAGACAGACTGATTGAGAAGCTGCCCCTCAGCCTAACGTTGTTGGACTGGGTGGCATCAGCAGTTTGGAGCCTGCCCTGGGTCCGTAGCGCACAGTGGTGCCTGGTCCTACCAGGGCCCGTCAACCGGAGCAGATTGGTGGTGCCCCCCAGTGCATAATTGCAGGCCTCGTGTTGTAGGCATTTAGGGGCCTGCCCCAGGCCGAGACTTTCTGTGGCCCAGGGACCATAACGCCAGCTGTGCTCGGTGGATGAGTCTGGGTCACCTCAGGCAAGTCCCTCCTTCACACTCACTCACTCAATGAGAGGAGCGGCTCAACAACAGCGGTACCCCTGGGTGCCATCTGTTCTATCTACTGGGTGCCATCCGCCCAGACTCCCAATACTTCAGTGACATGTGGTGATGGAGGAAGCTCCCTGGTGCGGTAGGGGAGCCTTTGAGGAGGTCTGGACTAAGAGGTTGGTGGGAACCAACAGCCCTGGACTCAGGAGGGGCCCATGGCGATAATGGGTGGGTGCATCTGTTACCCCGTGCCCAACCGAACCTGAGAAGACACCCCAGACATTCTGGATTGCCGCTTCGGGCGGCGTCTGCTCTGGTCTCCTCCCTGGTTGAAGGTGAAATCGGTGGCGAAGGGCCCTGGTGGCCATGAGGGTCTGGCCCCGCCCAAGCGCAGCATGGAAAGCAATCAGTGACTCTGGTAGAAATTGGAGCGGTAAGCTTGTCCCTCCTTTGCCTGACAACTGTACCTGAGGTGTGGGGGGCTCCCAGAAGCCATCTGATTGGAAGGCTGCCCCATCAATAGACCTAATAAGACAGCGCCTAGCCCCCTAATATGGGCAAGACCGACAAGTCACAGCGGAAACTCACCTTCGAGGGAGGGGCTCATCTAGGGCACCCAAACCGCAACATCACACGGAGTGGGCGGACCCATTAAAGGCAATGGCGGAGGAGTCCGTCCAGGTCCCAGCAGTGGATATCAGAGAAATCCTGTTGGATCTGAAGGCAGGTATTGGCGGTTTCGACTCCAAACTAGACTCGCTCTCCTCCAAAGTCGACCTGCTGCAACATCGCCTAGACAAGCACGGCGACCGTTTGGACGAGGCGGAGCAGAGAGTGTCCGGCATAGATGACACATCGACATCCATGATCGCCAGAGTGTCGTCCCTTGAGGCCCAGATGAAGGCAGTGTCAGCCAAAGACAAGGATTTGGAGGGCAGGGCATGCTGTAATAATATACAAATGGTGGGCATCAGAGAGGTACTGGGGCTGCCCAGAATGGAGGAATTTGTCGAAACCCTTTGTAAAGAACTCTTAGAGGGATCCAAGCTCTTCCCCCTGTTCGTGGATGAGAGAGAATTTTGGACACTGGTACACACCTTGAGGTGATAGATAATTTAGAATGTTAATTTGGATATTAATGTTATGTTTTCTAGGTGCGGGGGAGGAATCCTCCCGTCCCCTGCACACTTTCAATTGTTGGATATAAGCCCATTACTAAACTTTGTTTGAAAATTCAATGTATTACTGTACATCTTATATATAAAGCAATGATTAAATCACACACAAGGAGATTTGTTTTAGAATTTCAGGTCCTTGAAGTGGTAAAACGTCCCCCAAGAGGAGGAGACTATCAATCGCTTCTGTTACAAAGAGAATCCTATTGGATTGACATGATGGACTCAGTACATCCATGTGGTCTGAATGAAGATTTTTCATTAAACTGTTTTTTGTAAGACTGTGTATTCGTGCCTCGTACTGATATAGACATGCTCTTCTTTCCTCTTTCTCTTTCTTTTGAAAATGCTCCCCTATGTAACTGTGTGTTGATTCCTAAGTATGACTCAAAAAGGAACAATTTGAGCTACATGTCTCAAGGTGCCGTAAGAGATTCTCCAATCCATAATAATCATATTTGTTGTAATATAGATAACTAGTAACAAATTGTAAATCCTTTTGAATGTATGTATTATCTATGACTCACTTAATCAAACATGGAACGCTGTAATTATTGAGATGGATTGTACTCACATATGATTGAACCATACAAAGCCTTTGTGTTTGTTGACCACCTGTACCTTCACTACATTGTGACTATATGAATATCAATATATGTCTACGATTGCACTGATAAAAAACATGTTTTGTCTCTGTTGACCAATGCACTCTGAATGCCCAGGACTGGCCTGTGCTTTGCTCTACTACTTATTTACCAATTCTCTATTTATGTACTAGTCTTGCTAGACAAGGACTTTCTCGCACAATCAGTACTACAGATCGCGTAACTTTTTTTAACAATCATTACTATACTTCATTGCAGTCACTCCTATCTAATGACTGGACTTTGAATGCATTTTTTTACACTAACATCTCTCTAAACTGTACTTTCATCATTTTCATTTTTTTCTGCACGTGCTGGCTATGAGAATTTTGTCCATCTTGTTAGACATTTCCATAATGGAGGACTGTTGCATTTTAATACAACTAGTCCACCATTATGTCCTGGCTAAATGATTCAGACTCATCTTTGCGCATCACGAGCTTTGCACAATTTGTTTAACCCTCTCAACATGGAGGACTTTGCCCGCAGTGGCTTTGAGTAATGTTTCCAAAATGGAGGACTGTTGTATTTTAATACAACCAGTCCACCATTGTATGCTAGGTAAACTAATTTATTCGCAGTGCAAAATTTGTTTATTTATATATTTTTTCCTATACTTTTATCCTCACGGACCTTGTTGAATACTCTCAACATCGAGGGCCTTGTATCTCCACGAAATTAGTCCATTTTCTATTATTATTCTTTCCCCCTCATGTAGCCCTCAGCAAAATGGTGCTCACTGTCTCCATAGCAACGGATACAGACACCTACTGCAGACCCCGGCTATCCATACCGCGCCTACTGTTGTGAAAGGTACGTGCCAGAATGGATGACTGTGCTCTTAGTGGGGACTCTCAACAAACTATCAGCTCCTGATTATGTTTCACTCTCTGACTGTAGAACCTGCATGTTGAAACAGCACATTAACTCCGTAGATGTGCATCCGAAATCAGGAAGTCAGGAGAGGTTGTTTCTGCACTCGCCCATGTGCACCTGCCATTGCGCCCATCACTGACTCCAATCATTGCTATGCTGACTTTTTTGCCTCCCTTCTTTTTCTATCCTCTGCTTTAGAATAGTCTTAACACTCAATGCTGCACCTTAGTATTTCGCGCTCATATAGTTGTCTAATTATTTTCTAGCTCAGCAAGCCTTCGTTAGCGTTACTACAGGGAACACCCCACGGTGTGTTTGTTTCCCGCATTCTGGAACATTTTCAGGTTGTGTTGGTGGTTGAAATTCGCTACACGCTGGTTATCCTTGGGTAGGTCCGGTATATCCAGCCCTCTTGTAGAATCTGTAACATACCTAACTTGTTATAGAGACATTAGCATTTACATCTGTATCCATGTACCATTACATTCCCAGTTTGAGCTTCACCTTTGGACTATTCAAATTGACCCTCTTCCGGATTGATATTTGGAGCAAACACCTGCAACACCTGCTAGATTGAGTTACACATACAGATTATGCTTCAGCTGGCGTGTTTTCTTCCGCACCCCAACCCGGTAAATATGTCATTATCTAGCGATGCAGATTCGCGGTGTTGGCAAGTGACGCTTTATGAACATGTAGTGCTTTTCGACCACAAGAAAACCTGGATTACAAGACCCGTAATTCGAAGAAAAGGTCACCAAAGAGGATCTTTGTCATACAAAGTCAGCTTTCTATTTTTTAATATTTCCGGACATTCGGAGTGAGTGCATATCCATTTTCAGTCCTCGTAACCAACTCACCACGAAGCACCAGTAAGCACTGTTTACTGGTAGGACCGGCTGGGAGGAGTGTGAGGACCTTTTCACATGTTGCTGCTGCCGTGCCGCCAAGAGGACGTCTTTGGCTGCAACACCGCCTTTGCCAGAAGCGAGCGTCATTGGCTCCGCCCCCTGCCTGCTCCGATTTTTCTTTTTTTTTTCTTTTCTACTAATACCCATGGTGCAGCGCACCACGAAGCACCAGTAAGCACTGTTTATTGGTAGGACCGGCTGGGAGGAGTGTGAGGACCTTTTCGCATGTTGCTGCTGCCGTGCCGCCAAGAGGACATCTTTGGCTGCAACACCGCCTTTGCCTGAAGGTGATTACACGGCGTTTTTGGATTGTATCTAAACTCCATTGGCCATTGGATTTGTCTAAAAATACAGACTTTTGGACACTTATGTACGGACTCTTAGTCTGTACTATTGTATTACTGTAAGAAGTACTGTAAGAAGTACTAGGTAATTCAAGTATCTTACCTTGCTTTCTTTTCCTTGATTTACAGCGAGCGTCATTGACTCCGCCCCCTGCCTTCTCCGATTGTTTTTTTTTTCTTTTCTACTAATACCCATGGTGCAGCGCACCTGCGCGCACACCACGAAGCACCAGTAAGCACTGTTTACTGGTAGGACCGGCTGGGAGGAGTGTGAGGACCTTTTCGCATGTTGCTGCTGCCGTGCCACCAAGAGGACGTCTTTGGCTGCAATACCGCCTTTGCCTGAAGCGAGCGTCATTGGCTCCGTCCCCTGCCTGCTCCGATTTTTCTTTTTTTTTTCTTTTCTACTAATACCCATGGTGCAGCGCACCTGCGCGCGCACCACGAAGCACCAGTAAGCACTGTTTATTGGTAGGACCGGCTGGGAGGAGTGTGAGGACCTTTTCGCATGTTGCTGCTGCCGTGCCGCCAAGAGGACATCTTTGGCTGCAACACCGCCTTTGCCTGAAGGTGATTACACAGCGTTTTTGGATTGTATCTAAACTCCATTGGCCATTGGACTTGTCTAAAAATACAGACTTATGGACACTTATGTACGGACTCTTAGTCTGTACTATTGTATTACTGTAAGAAGTACTGTAAGAAGTACTAGGTAATTCAAGTATCTTACCTTGCTTTCTTTTCCTTGATTTACTGCGAGCGTCATTGGCTCCGCACCCTGCCTGCTCCGATTTTTTCTTTTTTTCTTTTTTTCTTTTTTTCTTTTCTACTAATACCCATGGCGCAGCGCACCTGTGCGCGCACCACGAAGCACCAGTAAGCACTGTTTACTGTTCACTGTGAGCAGTGCGTGGTGCGAGGTGTTGGGTTAATATTTTTTTTGTTACTTTCTACCCCTAGTAGTACATGATGGGTGATTTACTGTGGTGGAAAAAGATTCAGTGTTGGACTTTTGGCTGGTAAGAATAAGTTGTGACTTAGTTGGTTTTGTTTCATTTATGTGCTACTTTGACAGACATAATTGATCCATTACTTCTCTCTGGGTCACTTTGCTTAAGTGGGCAATAAAGTGTATTTCAATCTGCCTTTTGTGATCTGAAGATGGGGAAAAAGAAAGCTGCCTTTGCAATGAAAGATTTTAGAGCTGATTCTTTCAATGCTGTTAGCACACGTCGTGCGAGTTTGGCGCGGGCTGCTGCTCTTCCTCTTCCAGTTATTAGTGATGAGGAAGAAGCCTTGTTGCAATGCGCGCTGGATTGTCCTCCTAATTGTACAACTACAGAGGATGCAATAGATCGCTCGCAACCTATCTTTGCAGATGAAGAACTACCTGAATTTATTTCGGGGAGGGAGACTAACGATGTGAAAGAGGTTGTTTTGGAGGAACTTAATGTGATGAAAGAAAGCAGTTTTTTCTATGACAACTTTGCTGATACCCCATTTAGCCCATCTATGGAGGCAAGGCATGCGTCAGTTTCGGATGCTATACCTAAAAATCAGCCGACCGATAGGGGAGTAGGATCTGATTTTATTGCAATTCTAAGCATATTTAACAGACTGCTTCTATCGGAAATGAGAAAACAGACAGCAGCTCTGACTAATTTAACTGCAGAGTTTCTGAAAATGCCTCAGTATATAACTGAGTCTTTTGCTGAGGCATTGAATAAAGAAACCCCTATTATTGTGGCCCATGTCCAAGGGCTACTAAGGGATAATGTAAAAACTGTCCTGGATAAATCTGCTGCACTTGAAGAGATAATCATTATTCCATCTACACAAGCAGTTGGGGGTGGTTTACTCTCAGAAAGCTTAATTATTGAGACACAGGCAGAGGCCATTGACATTGGTAATGAAAAAACGGCTCCTTGAAGACTCTTAACAACGACGTCTTTGAGGTGAAAATTTCTAAACGACAGAGTAAGAAATTGGCCAAACAAAATAAGAAAAAAACAACAATGCGGCTAGAAACAAAATGTCGCTAAAATTTATGAGAAACTTGGATATACAACAATAAGCCTGTGAAGAGGGTGCTATGCTTTTGGACCCTACTTTGATTCAGACAAACTCAGCGGCTAATGTTTTGACAACGGCTATCATGACTGGACAAACAACTGATGTGGAATGTGCTCAAAGGGGCGGTTTCACAGAAGGGGAGAATACTTTGAGTGAAGCCTTAAAACGAAAATCAGATATCATGTATCACATTTCTAAAGGACCTCATTCTCTGGACCTTAGTAAAGAAAATCAAAACTCAAAAGGTGTCTGGGGTATTAAACACCACGAAGGTTGTACTACTAACAGTGCCCCCAAGGCTGTATAAATGGTGCATCCCATATTAGTCAACTGTGTAGGTCACACTAGAGAATCGATCTATGAAAGGCAACCTAAGGTAACCACTCGTGTGAAACAATCTGAAATTTCAGTTAATACTGGTTTGGGCAGTGTGGATTGGAGTAGCAACAATGGTGTTGGGAGAATAGACACTCACTCTAATGTTAATAACGATGTGAATGGGGAACGTGAGTTTCTTTTTTCCAATACCAATCATGAGACAATTGTTGGTGCTCCGGGTACTAATGAAGAGGCAAAAGAGAATGATTTAAGGCGTATTATTTTGAAGGTGTTGGGTGAGAATCAGGCCTCTTTTAATAATTGTACCTTGGGAATTAACCAATCTAGACTGCCAGAAGGTGAGGTCCCCGTTTCAACCCAGAGGAATGCACCTAGTGGGCCGGGAAGAGCTGACCACAAAGTCAAATTTAATTAACACGAATCTGATATTGTGGATTCCTTTTCCGATAACATGGACACCGATTTAAGACAACCTGTGTTTCCTGAAATCCCGGGTCTGATTTTGAAAGTACTATTTAAAGATCAAGGTCATATCTCATTAAACCGATCATATATTTTATCCTTACTAGCTACTAAACCTGAACTTAGTTTGATCACTTCTGCGGATATCACTTTGGTTGATTTTATTCACAGACTTAGATACGACTATGTAAGGCTAGTTATTTCTTCTCCTTTGATAAGGTCTCTGTTGTTAAAGGAAGCCAAATTACTTCAAAAACTAGGTTTTGATATCTATGAACACAAAACTCAAGTGCCACTACAACAGAAGCCTAGGCTGCGTGAGGCAGAGCAATCAGAATCAAGCCAAGCTAATAAGTCTTCTGATGATGAATCGGATTTGAACAAGCAGGAATGGAGGTGGTTGGCCTTGACTCTGAGGGAATCTATCGATTCACTCATAAAACTTGGTAAACCCCTCTAGCTCCTGTTTGACCCTTAAACTGGTGAGCTGGAACTCACGGGGTTCCTTGAATCTTTTGAATAATGAAAAAGTTATGAGCTATTTATCGCAATTTTGACTTTGTTCTTCTTCAGGAGACTTGGTCAAGGGAGCAGCTGTGCTGGGAAGGGTTTACTGTGGTAACCATTTGTGCACATGGTTCCAATAAGGGTCGCCAAAAGGGTGGTTTACTTATAGCCATCAAAAAAACAAATCTTCTCTCCAAAATGGGGGAATGGTGTCTGGAACACCACTTTCTTGTGGCTGCATTAAAATTAGGAACAAACAAATATTGTCTTTCTGTCCTCTTTATTAACATCTATTGGAACCCTAGCAAACTGACTGACCAGCAACTTGGAAGGGAACTGACCAAATTGGGTGTAATAATTGACTCCTGGCGAGAGTCAAACCAGGGAGGTCAAATTGTTATGGCTGGTGATATGAATGCCAACTGTCTTTGTGAACAGCTATTGGGTGATGAAATGTTGGCAAATGCAGAACAACATTCACGGGTGGGAGGTAACAGCATTTTACGTGGAAGGCTGTGGATACACTTTGCGGAATCCTTGGGGTTAGATCTTCTCAGAGGGGGCCATCACACTTGGAAAGCCAGAGGTCTTGAATCAACTTTAGATTATATTTTTGTCTCTTCTGGTATTGTTAGGATTGTAAGTGATTTTGAGGTTCTGGACTCTAGCACGAGTGATCATTGTTTTCTTACCTTTAAAATGGCCTTTGATTTTCAAAATCCTGTTAATGAAAAGTATACTCAAGGGGTGATGTTAAATCAGCAGGGGAACATAATTAAATGGTGCCACAAAAAGAATGTGAAGTTTACATCGACAATGATAAATGATTATCTATCCATGTCTGAGTTCCAACGTGATGATTGCTACTCATCTTTAAATTTCTCTAACTACATTAAAAATACCAATGACAATTTGGTTACTCTGCCTGAGACGGCTAAGATAGTGAAGATTAAAAATAGACACCACACGGATATAGTGGTCCATGCACGTAAAATGTTACATAGAAGAGAACTCAGACAATTAAAAAAAGAAGGTTTACTACCTTCTGAATACAATAAGAGAAAAAACAAAATTAAACAATCTTATAAAAATTGGCACATTCAATATAGAGCTTCCCGAATGCAGCAGGAGGGTGAGTTAATGTTGAAAGCTTTACGTGAACATGGCTGTACTAATTTTTGGCACTTGATAAATGAAACTGAAAAACCTCAACAGGATATGGCTGTGAATGTTATTAATGAGGATGTATGGCAGGGCCATTTTTCCAAATTATATACTGTCAACGAGGCGACATGTAAATTAATAACTGCTGAAAGTCAGTCTTGGTCTTTGAAGACTTCAATTTATGATATTATAGATCTTTTCAAGAAATCTAAAAACTCAGGATCCACCGGACCGAATAATTTGTCTAATAAATTGTTAAAAATGTACCCTGTAATATGGGGAAATATTCTGTCCAAATTGTATGCCAACATCTTAGAGACCAAGGTTATTCTACTTTCTTGGAAAGTTTCCATAGTCATACTGGTTTTCAAGAAAGGTTCACGTATGTGTCCCACTAGTTATAGGCCGATAGCAATTGCTGACCCAGAGTCAAAAATATTCTGCTCTTTGGATTTAAGGGAATTGCAAGAATGGATTACAGCCAAATCCATTCTTGATTTGAAACAAATAGGTTTCAAAAAAATATTGGAACAGAATGTGCGGGTCTTGTGTTGAAAACCTTAATAGCCAAATCCATGAAGCAGGGGGAGAGACCTCTATTTGTGGCCTCGATGGACCTTAGCTCTGCCTTCGATCTTTTAGATAGGCAACTTCTGTGGCTAAAGTTATAAGAACTTGGTATTCCAGTTCATTTACTCCAGATTATTATTGCTCTGTACACTGATGCTAGTTTGAAGGTTCGCTTAACGACAGAGGGTTTACTCTCCAAGGCAATCAGTATTCCGAACGGACTAAGACAGGGTTGTATGCTGGCCCCTACGGTTTTCAACCTTTATGTATGTGGTGCTCAAAACGCCCTTGGCAGTAAAGGTATGGTATGTCCCAAATTGAATAACCAAAACCAAAATTGGACTACAAAGGCTACTTAGAGCCTTCGAAATATTTATAGAGAATCTCAAACTTAAAATAAATCCCGCAAAAACGGTTATTGTCCGGTTTGGTAAAAATAATAAAAAAGAGAGTGCTTTTGCTTGGACATGTGAAGGAAAGAGGATTAAGGCAAACCCTCATTTAAGTACCTGGGATTTTATTTCTATAGTCAGGATTCCAGTAGTCTGATAAAAAGCCAGTTGTCTCTGAAATCTGAAATTAGACAGCTGAGGGCTATTGACAACAAATTTGGAAAATTTACTATGGTTCCGTTGAGGGAATTCTATAACAAAAAAAGTTATACCACGTTTAACTTATGGAATTGAATTATTTTCTGATGAACTACATGCACATCTGACCACTATTGAAGGAAAAATCTGGAGATCTGTGCCATTGTTTTTGCCCAAATGTATACCACTGGCCCTGATAAGATATGAACTGGGTTTGCACTCACTTTCTTCCTATGCAACTTGGAAGAGACTATGCCTCTGGAAAAAATGTAAAACTTCAATGGATGAAACTTTGTATACATGCGCTTACCAAGAAACATTGAATCCCTTCATGTATGCGTTAAAATGTGAAAGCGAGACTTGTTTGAAAGTGCTAGGTCTATCTATGATTTCATTATGCAACAAGCCGGGTAAAGTGAAGATCAATTTAATGGGTTTTGATTGGCAAAGAATGAAAGGCAAAATTTTAGATTCAAAACTTTATAAATTTGCCTGTTCTACTAGGAAATGGCAAGCTGTCATGGAAGGCTATTTGATCAAATACCCGTGTAAGCGGCTGCGTAATGATTTCATGCGCTTTCGCTTTAATGTTTTACCTACTGATCAAATAAACTGTATTAGAAATCGCACCTTAGAAGGAGATCCATGGTGCAGATTTTGTAAAATCGTTGGTGTTGTGGAAACTTTCCAGCATATTTTATTGGTTTGCCCCTATTTAAAGACTCAAAGGTTAGAGTATTTTTCGAAATTTGTAGTTTCAACTAATGAAGTGAATAGAGAATTCATATGGTTGTCACGGCTCGCTCCCTTCGCTCCCGTTCCCGCCACTTGGGGGCATAGTTTTGGGTTTATACCCTACTGGACATTTCCTCTGAACCTTACTCTACAGTACTGTGATGAATTAGGAGCACTAAAACCCCATTTTCCAAGTTACTTCCCTTCCGGATCCATTCCAGGTTTTTGGCAGCCAGCATGCTACTTTAATCTAATGACTATGCTTTCCAGAATGACTATGCTTCCCAGAATGCCTGGCTCACTGCTTCACCTCCTCCCTTGCAGGACAAGGTTGGGTGGAGGATAGGCAACACCTGTGGCTGCAGGTGCAGCAGGCGGCACACCTGAGAGGTGTGCTTGTTAAGCAGCCTTAAAAAGCCTCAGTTTGCTTCAGTTCAGCGCTGGTCATTGTTGCAGCGTTCCTGTCATGACTGGTCCCTTGTTCCTGGTTCCTAGTTTTTTGTGCCCAGTTTCTAGTTAGTGTTTCTTGTTCCTTGTCCTGGAATTTGTATTTGTATGCTTAATTGATTTCTGCCTTCTGGAAATCCCTTTCTCTCTTTCTCTGTCTGCAGGCAGCCTTTCTCTGAGCTTTCCTTTTGCTGCAGCCCAATTGCCTGTGTTGACTGTTTCCTAGAAATTGTCCTTTGCTACTGAAAGACTTGATGCATTAATCTTTCCTTTACAGGTTTAGTTTCCTGCCTTTTCACCTTGGATGGGTGGGAAGGTTTCCCTTTTGATATCGTTTTCACTGCTCCTGATCCTTACCTTCTATTGGGATCCATGCCATGTTTTCCTTTACACTTTTGCATTTATTTCCTATTTTATTATTAGGTGTGGGAAGCTGTTGTAACTAGCTCCTGTGTGATTATCTTTTGTTTTCCTCACTGTATTATTCCTTCTTGCCTCTTGACTTGGGTTTAGGTATTTAGTTATCCTCACTCTTTGCTTTTACTGCCTTCTGGGTTCTTGTTTGATCTACAGGGTTTTGGGTTTAGTACTGACTTTTGAGTGGTGTTTCCGGTCCTCGTGAGTACGGACATCCAAGTGGTCATTCCGGTCCTCGTGAGTACTGTTTCCAAATTTTTTATTCAGTACCGTCTAGAGTGTCAGCTCACAGATTCTGTCCCTGCTTGCCCTCTACGTGGGCTTAGCGCTGTCAGTATCTGTAATAGCATAGTGGGTAAGGAGTTTGCCGACTTTCCTTTCAGTCATAAGGAGGTTCTAAGTGCTTACCCTACATTCCTTTTCATATAGTGGTATACACGAGTCTTGGGTATTGAATGCACGTTGTTAGATTCAAGGTTGTTTACTGTGTATTTTGTGCACATTTCCCCTGCCATATCCATCGCCTTCTTCCTTTCCTGACAATGGTATAGAATGCTGCATGATAATTGTACACGTTTAAAAATCTGTGTAACAACCTTTTTAAGAAATGTCTGTGATTTAAGTTAATAAGGGTAAAAGTTTCTTTTTTTGGATTTCTGAGGATCTGGATTTGAGAGAAAAAAAATGTATTCTGGAAATGTAATGTAAGATTACTGTGATATGAATATTTTGATACAAAATTTGCAAATTTTGGATCAATCTGTTAACACAGTTTGGTACTTTTTTATTCTTGTATTTCTTTTAACTTTTCGGTAATATCAAGGTTTGATATCTTTGTGATTTTGTAAAGGTTTGTAAATAAACCAAAACAATAAAAAAAAGTCATTATTTCTGCCTTTTTGATTTCTCTTGTTTTGACAAGAATTTCTATGTGCCTTGTTTCTTCACACCATTTCATCACTCCTCACCTTCTAAATAGTGCCAGTTCAAGGGCTTATTTTGAGCAGTATTGACCAGCCCATACTTAATATGTTTACTCTGTGGGATTCCCGCACTATAACCTGGTCTCAAAACACCCTCTAGATCATCTAAAACCAGAATCATGTCTATGGTGAACATTTTACTACTATTTCACGTGACTCATGTTGAAATCTTTTAAGGGATAGAAAAGAATTTTGAACTATAAGACTTAATTGATGCATTTTGTACATATGTTTTTGTAACTATTTGATTTTAATACTTTATATGATTATTATGTCTTTTCAATAGTCCGTATTGGCCATTTGAAGAAGGGGAAAATATCCTCGAAACGCGTCGCCTAGAAAAAACGGACTTTCTTCTTCATGACCTTTATGCATACTATGATGCTGGATTGTTTACTTGCTTGTAAATTAATATTCTTTTTAAAGAATTATAGATACTTTTTCTATAAAAAAAAACCTCCTCCTGTGTGTGATTTAATCATTGCTTTATGTATAAGATGTACAGTAATACATTGAATTTTCAAACAAAGTTTAGTAATTGTCTCATGTCCAACAATTGAAAGTGTGTAGGGGACTGGATGATTCCCAGGATGAATCTTCATTTCTTTTCTTTTTCCGTGGTTGAGAGAGCCCACCACCTACCGCCGACTTGCCCAGTCCCAGAGGCCCCCAAACACACCCAATCACTGTCTGCCTTCTAAATAACAGGGACCAGACACGATGCTCTGTCAGGCAAGAGCAAAAGGGGATCTACATTTCGACAGGGACAGGATCCAGATTTTCCCAGATTTCTTGGCAGCCATGCAGGACTCGCGTCGATCCTTCACTGGGGTCAAGAGGCGTATGCAAGACTCTAACATCCTGTATTCCATGCTGTTCACTGCAAAGCTCTGCATCCAATATGAAGGAAAGACACCATTCTTTACTCCACCGGAGGCAGCAAGCTCCTTTCTGGACGGGATCATCAGACATCCTCCCCGGAACAATCCGAGACAGCAAGACAATGAGCAAGCCCATCCCAGGGGGGACCGAGAAGCCCTGGCATGAAGGAACTCATATCAATTGCGATGGGGGGGGGCGCTGCACACATGACACTGTGCTGTTTTTTAATGCCATAAGATGTGCAACCTGACTCACCTTCGATCCAAAGTCTCCACTTGGGGGAACAGAGCCCTGCGTTCTTGGCCAAGCACTAGTGCCCTGAGCTCTGCACTGGGTTTGGTCTATGGTTCTGGTTGGGGGGTGGGTGACAACGGGCGGGTTGGGGGATGCCCGCATGGGAGGCTGGGTGGGATGGGGTAAGGACAGGGGTGCGCACGGGACCTCTGGGCCAGGGTCTGGTGGGGGTTGAAAGAGGATGGGGGGGTGTTTTGGGGTTGTTATAGTTGAGGGGCATCCAATTTCCTCTGCAGCGTCTCATCGCCGCTCTTTACAAAGCAGTCAGATCCCGCTTAAATCTATGGAACTGTGAGCGAGGGAGCCAGACTCACAAGATTCATGCGCTCTGGGCAGCGATGGGGCCCGAGTAGCGTCATGGAATATTAGGGGTGGGAACATTCCCTCCAAGATCTGATTGGTGTCGCAATATCTCAGAAGGCACCGGATTGACATGGCCTTTATACAGGAAACCCATCTCACTCCCTTGACCGAGTACAAGTAGATACTTCTCCTCCTACTCCTCTTATGCTACGGGAGTAGCCATCCTGATAGCTAGGGGGAGTGAAGCTTTACCTGATTCAGGTCGCAAGGCACGAGGAGGGGAGAGCTCTCCTGGTCCATGGTGTCCTTGAGGGGGTGCTTGTGGCCCTGGTGAACTCCTACAGTCCTAACTTAGATAGACCCTATGCATTTGATTGGGTTATGGTTAAAATAGCAGGTTGTCAGAATGCCACCGTGATCTGAGGGGGGGTGACCTCAATACAGTGCCGGATCCCGTTCTGGATAGATCAGGGAGCAACCAGGGTGACAGAGAGCAAGGCGAGTTTACAGGTCCGAGAAATGTGTGCAACCTACAACCTGATAGACGCATGGAGACATCAGCACCGTGAGACACGTGATTACACGTTTCACTCTTGGGTTCATGGGTCCAGCTCCCGGCTGGATTATTTGTTGGTGCCCCGGGGAGGGGGCTTCCAATGGGGCCACTGTCATATATACAGCCTCACACCTTCTCTGAGCATTCCCCGGTACTCTTGGATTGTGAGCTGACTTTAAGGGGGGGTCATGCCTGGAGGCTCAGGTCCGGTGCGCTCCAGGACCCAGTTTTCCTCCGGGAGCTACAGGGGGAAATCCAGCTTAGCTACAGACCAATGAGGGCTCTGTCTCGTCCGTGGGAGTGCTTTGGGAAAGCCTCAAAAGCTACTACATTAGAGGGGTCTGCATGTCCAAGGCGAATGGGATTCTCTGTGGTATTGGGCGAGAGCTGGCAGTAGGCAAAACACGGATCAAAGATCTGGAAGGGGAGTATGCAGAGACAAAAGACATCTGGACCCTGGCGCGGCTTCGCGAGGAACTGGACAGGTTCAGAGCCAACGCGGATGGGGGGGTTACATTTTTAGGCTGGGTTCACCAGGTACGCCAATATGGCCAGGGGCAGAAAGCGGGGGCACTGCTGGCGTGACTGATAGTGACGGACAGGCGTAACCCTCAGGTAGAATGTGTTCGGGACATGCAAGGTAGACTGGCGCACTCCGAGGAGGAGATTGTGGCAGAGTTTCAGACTTTTTACAAGCAACTGTATGGCTCTTGGTACTCGGGACATCTGGAGACCCTGTGTTCATATCTAGAGGAAGCAGAATTATACTGTGTGGAGGCGCTCAAATGCATAGCCTCTTAACCGTGAGATCTCCCTTGAAGAAATCATAGCAGCAATTAAGGTACCCCCAGGGTCGAGGTCGCCTGGACCCGACAGCCTGCCAGGGTAATTTTAAAAGGCTTACCCTCCTACTCTGGCCCCACTGCTTCTACGAGTATACGAGGAGGCATTTGTGGTGGAGACACTACGCCCGACATTTCGTGAGGCAAACATTGTTTTAATACATAAGTAGCGAAAACCACCTGAAGAATGTGCTTCGTATCGTCCCATCTTTTTGATAAATGTTGATAATAAAATCTTTGCTAAAATCCTTGCGAAGAGGCTGCTCCCACTGATGCTGGGTCTGGTACTGGCTGATCAGGCAGGGTTCATCCCCGGGTGAAGTAGTACCTTTGGCCTTCGTCGTCTCTTTGAGGTCCTTGAGGCACTCGAACCCTCATCCCAGGCGGTCACAGTGTTTTTGGACGCAGAGAAGGCCTTCAACTCTGTCGAATTGCTTTTTTATTCACAGTTCTCCAAAGGTTAGGACTCAGGCCTTACTTTATTCGATTTTTCTCTCTCCTTTACGCCAATTCTTCGGCGAGAATTCTTGTGGGGTGGAAGAAGTCAACTGGCTTTGTAATGGGAAGGGGGAACTGACAGGGCTGCCTGTTCTCCCTGCTTCTATTCGCCCTCGTGATGAAGCCATTAACGCCGATCCTGAGGGACCTGCATATTCAGAGGGGGTTGCGGCTCCGTCAGCATAGAATGATGACTTTATTGTACGCTGACGATGTGGCTCTTTACATCCAGAGGACAACCTAGCTCCGATTATGCAGGAGGTGCTGAGGTTTGGAGTGTTCTCCGGCCTGCCGATCAACCATGGTAAGTCTGTGGTCCTTCCCCTCACGGGTGATACAAGGGTATTCAATGGTGGGAGACCACTGGAGTACGTTATCTGGGGGTATTAATCTCCCGCATCCGGGAAGAATTATTCTGTGACAACATTTTGGGTGGGCCACTGAGAACCTACCGCAGGCGGTGATGAGATGGCATTTGGTCCCACTTACGTTAGTCAGCCGTGTCTCTCTAGTCAAAATCGTCATCCTCCCCAAATTCCTTGGGTACTGGTATGCCACAAACTTTGTGAGACTTCATGTGCAGGTGGAGAGGACATTGGTGGCTCCTGCCCTGTTGCAAGCAGCAATTATTGGGAAACCCAAGGTATCGCCCAGCACGCTAAATGTCGTTAAGATTACCTGTGCAGCCTGGAGGAAAATGGCAGGGAAGGTGGGCGTTCCCACCCTATACTCGCCCCTCTTACCAGCCCGACATATCCCCGGGTTGACGCTAAATATTGAGCCGACCTATCTCATACATGCCAACATTCTGACACGCCTGGGAGGGAGATTTCTACAGAGAAATCGGGAGACAACAATTTCCCCATAGGAATGCATTGGGGAAATCATTATTTTAGGTGGGAGAACGTGAAAAATTGCAGTATTTTTCACACAAAAATCGGGAGTCTCCCGCCTAAATCGGGAGGGTTGGCATGTATGCTAGCTGCAATGGGCAACCAAGGTACAAATGAGACCCTAGGCGATCTGTTTATTGACAGGCTATTTCACACGGTCCAGCAGATGAGGTAGCAAGGGGGCAGCTCGCCGCTAGATGTCTTCCTTTATTTTCGCTTGCGACATGTCCTTAAGGACCGATTTCCCGCCCTACCGGCGCAGCCCCCTCTGTGGCCACTTGCATGGGGTGATCCAATCGCAGGGGGAGGGTCGCTTCGTCTCACAGATCTATAGCAGACCCCTGGCAGACACATCCTGGGAGGGGGAGGGCCCGTAGAGGAGATGGGAAGAAGCCCTGGGGGACCCATAGGAGACGAGGACTGGAAATATGTCCTGAAGCAAACGCAGAAAGTATCTGTTAACTCCAAATATAACTTAATACATTTCAATTTCCTGCATCAGAATTACCACTCCTCGTCCAGGCTCCATAGACACTTCCCCACCGTCCCGGCTGCATGTTCTGGAAGGTTTTTTCCATTTGTCATGGGATTGCCCCCGGGTCTCCAGGTTCTGGGTGGAGGTGTTGGAGAAAATCTCAGACATGATTGGGGAACCGCTGGCCCTAGATCCGATTGTAGCCCTACTAGGATGCACAAGGGCTCTGAGGCCCGCAATACAGCGATTGGCCAGCCTACTGCTTGTGGTGGTGCCTAGCACTCAGGGATGGCTTCTGGATGTTGCATACTGTTTTGATACTGAAACCGCCTTCATCCGCACATTGCCGCTGTATGCTTGGTCTCCAGAGATCTGGGGCCCCTACATTTAATACCTCATTGCAAATGCTGATGAATAATGTAATATGTTGTAATGACGATACTGTCATCAATCTAAGTGACTGTGTTCCCGGTGTGTGGCTGAATTGTCAGTTGTGGTGGCGGAGCCTTTGGGGGAAATCGGACTGTGTATTTGTTTGTGTTGTTAAAATGCAAAAATAAAGTATTAAAAAAATATATATATATTCTCAAACATTCATGCGCTATGCATTGGGCCAAAAGACTTCCTGAGAGAACTTATTCTTTAAGTGTGAGCTATAAAGGCATGGCCTGATTGATCAGACTGCAGCTTTTTTATATTGGTTTGTGTTATAATGTCAAAGCTGAATGGAACAGATTCTCCACTTTTGAAAGGTGGAATGGCAGACTATTTTCAAATGAGCTTCCCTAGGAATAATCCCCTCCCAATCCGGCACCTCAAACGCGTGAAGGTTACATCTCCACTGATAATTCCCTACATCATCTAATTTGAGCACTGCTTCCTTTACGGCCTTCTCCATTACGCCCCCATTCCGCGGAGCCGTGCCGCAAGTAACTACTTTGAGGGTTGCTTCATCTAACCCCTTCCAGTAGGTTCTCATTTTCTCCACCATGCTTTTCAAATTAACAATTGATGCTTATACCTCTGTATGTAGGGCTCCTATCTCAGCCAAAATGTCTTGTATATGCTGCTTTGTGGCACCATACACTGACGAGCCTTACGGCACCATTGCAGGCATTCCATTGTGTAAAAGGCCACTCTTGCCCTCACTAAGGGATTGTAGAGCAAAAGCTTAAATTCCAGTCGCTAACAGTTGACATGAGTTCAATGCCCCGCCAGGATTGTTCAAATGTTCCACCGTTCTGCACCTGCCTTTACCCAGCTTATTTGAATATCGATTATAATCTTCCATTGAGGGCAGATCACTGTTCTCTATACTACTGATAATCCCAACAGAGAGCCGCCTCACTGCTTTCAATGCCATTTGGTCAACCTATGCTCCTCCACCCCCCTCTCATCCCCTCACTGTCAGTTTAGTAAATCTCTGAACAAGCATTACAGGGGGCAAGATAGGAGCTAAGGCTGAGGTGCCTCTGCATTAGTCCACACAATGTCCCATCCATCCTGCAGGCTCAAGCACTGTAGAGGTATGGTGGAGGAGGGGGGGATACTGACAAGTCTCTCACTTGCAAAAGCCCTGATAGCAATATCCATATCTTTTTCATTCAAAACGAAAGGAGGTGCGTGGGTAGCATACAAAGCACCATTTTATCTCACCCTCATCAAACTCCACCGAGCATCAGTGAACCCTGGACCTGCTCTGTTGCAGAAGCTCCTCCAGTAGAATAGCTTGTCAGGCAGGCCCGATACTGGCAGTCGTGGTATCTCAGGTCCCATTCACTGGTCTCAATCCCGACATTGAGGTTGCTTCAACCTAGGAGGGTCAAATGCAAGCTTCTGCAAAAAAGCCCTCTTCAGCAATTTTTAGACCTGGTTCCCTAAGGCCCAGCACCCCTGACTCTTTAATCTGGCCCAGTTTTCTCAGTCTATGCTTTTCTCCCCTCCTGCAGAGGGCGTCTCCAGGAAGGCCTTTCTCTCCACAGGGATTTGCAAATGTGTATCCCTGTTCTCACTCCTCTGGGGCATCCTGGGCACCAAATTCACACTCCTGGGTGGTTCAAAGGGGCTGTCAAGCTACATTATTAAGGGGTATGTACAGCACCTTAGTCAAAATGTAAGCCATGATAATTGTATCATGCGAGTACCCTGTATGGAGTGTTCTTAGCAAGCAGCTATTCTTACTATTCCCACTAGTTCTCTCCCTCTTTACCCATATTTAACTGTTGGCAGATGTGATTAATCCAATGGAGTCATCACAGATTCCCCAGTGAGAACCTCATCCGATGTGGCCCGGGGACGGCAGCCGCTACCTGATCCTGTCCCTGGGGGGGTTACATGAAGAAGGATCACATGGTGGAGACAAATACTGGGGGAGATGGTATCCGCTCATTGCATCAAATCCAAAGCATCAACAGACCATACCATTGAAAAAAATGCATTGAAAAAAAATCATTTGAATGCATATTTTTAAATGGTAAAGGGTTTAGTTAAGTAAAAATGTGTGTTAATGTTTTAAAAAACAGTGGATAGTGGGAACCCCGGCACTTAAAAAACAAAAAATGCATTCAATGTTTTTTTTCTTCAGTGCTTTTTTTGTCAATGGTATGGTTGTCAATGGTTTGGCTGTCGATGGAATCACTGGGAACCGGGGAGATGTGATGACTTCATTGGAGGAGTGACAGTGAGCCCCACTTTCCCTTGAGAAAGACGACCCCTGAACACCAAGACCTTAATGGCCTATTGTCAACTAATGATATCCAACAATAGAGAGCGTCAAGAAACCTTTTCTCTACATCATTCTAGTCAGGCCCACACTTTCTACCCAAACACTCACAACTCACACATAACACTTTTTGTTCTTGATGTACCTATATGTAAAATCCAGGAGAAAACCCATTCAAGAGTTAAGAGTCCAAAGGTAACCATGACCTCTAATCTTGATGTGTCTATTTGTGGATAGCGTGAGAAAAGCCATCCAGGAACTTAAAACCCAGAGAAAGTTATGGACTTCAACTCCAATAACCACTCAGGTACTGAGATGAGGAGGACAAGAGAGCATGTGCAGAGTGACAGGAGCCTGAAGTGCACCATGTGGACTAGTTGTTTTTCTAAACTCGTAATGAGTGGGACATTTAAAAATGGCAACCGAGCTGAGGTGAAGGGAGATGCAGGTACAGCAAGTTGCACAGAAGGTGACGCTGCCATTCATGCCAGGGCTCCTAAATGAGAAGCACACAGACAGAGCCAACGAAGCAGAGGGGGCCGCTGGGAACGGAAGTGGCAGGCTGAAAGCAAGAAGGGTCGTGCAGATGCCAGGATGAGTACAGAAGCTGGTGGAGGTTCGGTCACTCGGCGAGGCAGAAGACTTCACCCTGGGCCAAGAAGGAGAGTTGGTGTGTGACCGCAGAGCTGTCCTGAGTGCAGAAAAGGTATCCAGACACTCCTACCTGAAAGGTTGAGAAAGAAGCCATAACACAAAGGTGCGAGCAACGTTGGGAATGCTGGTGAAGACCGGCGAGTCCACCTGGAGCTGCTGGGACCCTGGGGCGTTCCAACAACTGTGCAAAGCAGTGATTGATTGGTACAAGTTTGCAAATGTAGGAAATATACATATGCAAAGTGTATTTGAATGCAGAAAAGGCAAAATACAAATTCAACACTCAATAAGATGAATGTTTGATGAAGAAAATATAAAAAGTCAATTTTTATTTGAATCCTCCCAAGGCAAAGCACAAAGGTAAGATTCAGTGGGAAGAAGGCAAAGTTTGTTTGAATGCCGCCGAGGTAAAGCGCCAAGGCAAGTTTCAATGAGAACAATATTTGAATGCTGACAAGACAAAGTACAAAGATAAATCCCTATGAAATACAGAAGCATGAGATGCCAATCTGGGGAAGAAGTTTGAGCAAGTAGATTTGAGTAAAATATTACCACAACCAGATATACCAAGCAGCACATGGTATATGCTACCGTGGTACAGCAGAGTGCATAAAAATCCTGAGAGGTGAATACCCCAGTCAGCTAAAGTTGAATCTGAGAACCAGGAGGCTGTTACATGAGGGAGGATCACATGCGAGTAGAGAACTACAGGGGAGATGTTATGACTTCATTGGAGGAGTCACAGCGTTCCCCGGTTCTATGTCATTTCATCGCAGGATGTTTTTTCGCAGGGTTTTTTACAGCAGATTTTTCAATGAAAAAACTCATCAAATTTTTTATTTTTTATTTTTGGAGGGGTCCTCCCCTAAACCCCCATCCACTTTTATTTTTTATATGATCCCGAACACCCACACACAAATATATATTATTCCAAACCCCCCAAAAAATTAGATGAGTTTTTTTTCGTTAAAAAATGTGCGGTAAAAAAAATGCTAAAAAACATCCAGCGATGAATGGACGTTATACTGTGTTCCCCCTTCCCCATGAGAAAGACCTCTAGACCCCCCAGACCTTAATGGCCTATTGATAAGTAATGATGCCCACCCGCAGAGAACGTCAAGAACCTTTTCTCTACATCATTCTGGTCAGGCCCACACTTTCCACCCAAAGACTCACAAGTCACACATAACACCTTTTGTTCTTGATGAACCTTTATGCAAAATCCAGGAGAAATCCCATTCAAGAGTCAAACGTCCAAAGGTAACCATGACCTCTAATCTTGATGTGGCTTTTTGTGGAAACCGTGTGGAAAACCATCCAGGAGCTTAAAGCCCAAAGAAAGTTATGGACTTCTACTCCCATAACCACTCAGGTACTGAGACGAGGAGGAGGACAAGAGAGTATGCGCAGAATGACAGGAGCCTGAAGTGCAACATGCTGACGAGTTGTTTTTCTAAACTTGTAATGAGCGGGACATTTAAAAATGATACCAAGCTGAGGTGAAGGGAGATGCAGGTACAGATAGCTGCACAAAAGGAGACGCTGCCATTCATGCCGGGGATCCTAAATGTGAAGCACACGGATTCAGCCAGCAAAGCAGAGGAGGACGCTGGGAATAGAAGAGACACGCTGAAAGCAAGCAAGAAGGGTCGTGGAGGCACCAGGAGGAGTACAGATGCTCCTGGAGGTTAGGTCACTCAGCGAGGCAGAAGACTTCACCCTTGTCCAAGAAGGGGAGCTGGTGTGTGACTGCGGAGCCGTGCAAAGTGCAGGGAAAGCATCCGCACACCCTACCTGGAAGGCTGAGGAAGAAGCCATAACACAGAGGTGCATGCAACGTCGGGAACGCTGGAGTAGACCGCTGAGTCTGCCTAGAGTTGCTGGCAACCCCATGGTGTTCCGACTATCGCGCAAAGCAGTGATTGATTGGTACAAGTTTGCCAATGCAGGAAATATACAGAGGCAAAGTGTATTTGAATGCAGTAAAGGCAAAGTAAAAATTCAACAATCAATAGGACGAATGTTTGATGAAGAAAATATACAAAGACAAAGTTTATTTTAATCCTGCCAAGCCAAAGCACAAAGGCAAGATTCAATGGTAAGAAGGCAAAGTTTGTTTGAATGCCGCCGAGGTAAAGCGCAAAGGCAAGTTTCAATGAGAAGAATATTTGAATGCCGACAAGACAAGAGTATAAAGATAAACCCCTATGAAATACAGAAGCATGAGATGCCAATCTGGGGAAGAAGTTTGAGCATGTACATTTGAGTAAAATATTACCACAACTAGATATACCAAGCAGCACATGGTACATGCTACTGTGGTACAGCAGAGTGCATAAGACCCCTGAGAGGTGAATGCCCCAGGCAGCTAAAGTTGAATCTGAGAACTGTGATTCACATAAGAAGGAAGTCCTGGTAGGTGAGTATACCAGGCAGCTGAGATTATGTCAAGATTCCTGGCAATAGAGTACACTAGAAATGTCCTGGCAGGTGAGTAAACCAGGCAGTTGTGAATTTATAAATATTCCTGTCAGGGGAGTATGTCAGGTAATCTCTAAACATACAATAACTCTTACTTAAAGATTTGCTGCAGAACCTTTTAGCTTGAACATAACTTTTTGGATAAACAAGATCTTTGTGAGTCCAATAAAGATACCAAGGAACTGCTAACTAGAGAGACATTTTGCCATCCTGTTAAAGAATCTAGGGGAAGGAGGCCATCCTCTGGATCGAAAGGTCTTTACCTTTGGGAAAACTTTTGTTGGAGACATTCTTACACATTTGGTTTTGAATGCTTTTTTTCCAACATCAAGTCAAAGACGTTTCCTTGTACATTTTGTTGTTTGTTTATAAGTGTGAGGGTCAGGATAGGTTGCTTTTGGACACCAGGAAGGCTTTGAGTTATAGACATCCTGACACAGACAGATACTTAGTTTTAGTTTCTAGGTAGGCAGATTCCTCTTTAAATAGGGCTGTAGAGGTGTTTTTACAACCCCTTTTTATTTAATGAAAATGTCTATGTTTGAAAATACATCTACCTTGTGTCCGTCTCTCATCTCTGACCGCTCACTTATGGTGGCAGGGGTGGGATGCTGAACCTGTTGACAC
Source organism: Ambystoma mexicanum (assembly GCF_040938575.1). Classification (NCBI taxonomy): domain Eukaryota; kingdom Metazoa; phylum Chordata; class Amphibia; order Caudata; family Ambystomatidae; genus Ambystoma; species Ambystoma mexicanum. The sequence continues at coordinate 409,491,694 of NC_090940.1, forward strand.
AAACTGGGAACCCACTGATAACATCTGTACTCTCTAATGCATCTTATCATCCAGCAGTTAGAGGAGGAACATTTCATACTTGAAATGAATCCCCACAACACTGTGCTACGCATTAAACAAAATATCTTGACAAGATTCACTTTCCACAAACATCACCAAAAATGTTGTTTTCATGGTCGGCCCATGTTAGATACCTTCAAGGTGTCAGACCATAATATAAAACCTCACAGTAAGTTAAGTTTGGTAATTAGAGTGGAGATAAAACTGACTCAAAGCCCCTCTACAAGTATCAACCATAGTCTTAGGAGGCGTCCGGGTCTGGTAAAACAGCAAGATTTATCAGATCCTGTCACTCCACTAGGGATAAGTGAACCAATAGAAGTAGACACATCTCCTGAGGTAGTAAGAGAGGTATTTTCCTTTCTCGATCAACCAGCTAAAGACCTCGAGACAGTTGATTTTGAAAAATAAATTTCTTTTATTGGGGAGAAGGTTCCGAAGAGACTGTCGAGATGCCAACCGTAGAAGGTCTTTTAGCCCAGTTGATTGCCCATCAGATCCAGGCAGAGGACAGATTTCAAGCTGGGCTGGATAGGATGGCCGCAACTTCCCAGAGACGATATTGCCACATGGGGTCTTACAACCTTATAGAGAAGGGGAAGACCGGGTAATTTTTTCCTTAGTTTTGAACGTCCGACCCGACAATCTCATTGGGGAGAAAACTTTAAAACTTTTTACATGGCTACCTAACTTGGAGGAGAAATCCAGAACTCCTATCAGTTATTAAACCCTCTAGGAACAACGCCTTTTGATGAAATCAAACAAGGGTTGTTGAAAAATGTGGGCCAATGGACAATTTTTATAAATGAAAGCTCTGAAGTATCAAGTTGAACACTGATAAAACACCAGTGGAGCTAGTGGCCAGAGTGCAAAATACGTTGTCTCTGTGGTTAGGGAAAAAGACTCTAACGGATGTATTAGAGAAACTCACCATAGAATAATTCACCTATTCTTTGCCTCCCTACTTGCAAAAGGCGGTTCTTCTGAATAAACCCAACTTAACTTTAGCCATTTAGGCAATCCAGAATTATGTGGAATCTAACTGTCATTTTAAGAATCTCCATTACACTGAGCAGCACAAGAGGGAATCAAGAGAATTTTCCCGTTCATCCCCCTTTCCAGGTAAAGATAAAAACCAAGCGGGTCCTCATAAACGTATGGTGAGCGATCCACCCAAAGGAGAAATTAAACCCACGTTAACTAGAGAAAGGGGAGGAATAAGACCTGAAAAGGGATGTGTTCCAAGACTCACATCCAGGGTGTGTTTTTTCGTGTGGCAATCAGGCTACCTAGCTCAGCAGTTCCCCTCCAATAAGAAAGAGGAGCAAATGGAAGCTGGCTACCTCATAGGCAAGGACTGAGAGGAAGAGGAATGAAATGAAGAAGATGTGGAAACAACTAGAAATGTTGTTCTCTCTAAGCGTCCCTTTTAAATCCATGATTCAGTGGTGGCGAGGGGAGTCCCGGTTAGAGCCTTAATTGACTCAGCAAGTAAACAAATGGCAGTCAGGGCTAATTTAGTGTCTGCTAGGGACCTAAGAAAGGGAACCCCTGATCAAAGTCACCTGTGTACATTGAGATGAAGAAATGTACCACTGAATCCCAGTCACTATTGGGGTTAAAGGAGTGGCCACGGAAATTAATGCCAATATTATCCCAGGCCTTCCTGAAGAGATAATAATTGGTATTGACTTCCCCAACTTCGAAACAATCCTAAAACATGTCACAAGAACATCTCTTCATTACTCCCCAGTTTACTCATGGAAAGAAGGGTTTTCTTCAGAGGATCCTGTTTTGAAGTGGGAAGCAAAGACCAAATAGCCTCGTCGGCATATGGGGGAGGTCACTGATTATCATCCAAGGGTTATCCCTAGTGTGGGAAGACAAGCCGTTAGGGGAAGGATATGTGATGAATGCAACTGAGTTATCATGGATTCCCCGACGAGAAGCTCCTCCCATGTGGCAAGGGGACGGCAGCCATAGCCTGATCCTGGCCCTGGAGGGGGTCACATGAGGAGGATCACATGTGAGGAGACAACAACAGTGGAGATGTTATGTCTTCATTGGAGGAATCACAGTGTCCCCCCTCTTTCCCATGAGAAAGGCCTCCTGACCCCCAAGACCTTAACTGTCTATTGTCAACTAATGATGCTCACCCGTAGAGAACACCAAGAAACCTTTTCTCTACATCATTCTAGCCAGGCCCACACTTTCCACCCAACCACTCACAACTCACACATAACACCTTTTGTTGTTGATGTACCTTTATGTAAAATCCAGGAGAATCCCCATTCAAGAATTAAAAGTCCAAAGGTAACCATGACTTCTAATCTTGATGTGCCTTTTGTGGATACCGTGAGAAAAACCATCAAGGAGCTGCAAGCCCAAAGAAAGTTATGGACTTCAACTCCCATAACCACTCAGGTACTGTGACCAGGAGTAGGACAAGAGAGTTTGAGCAGATTGACAGGAGCCTGAAGTACAACATGCATACTAGTTGCTTTTTTAAACTGTTAATGAGCAAACATTTAAAAATGGCTACAGAGCTGAGGTGAAAGGAGCTGAAGGTGCAGCGATTTGCGCAGACGGAGACGTAGCCATTCACGCCGGTGATCCTGAATGCGAAGCACACCGATGAAGCAAGCAAAGCAGATGAGGCCACTGGGAACGTAAGAGGCACGCTGCAAGTGAGCAAGAAGTGCTGTGGAGATGCCAGGAGGAATACAGAAGGTCCTGGAGGTTTGATCGCTCTGCAAGTCAGCAGACCACGCTGGGCCGAGAAGGAGAGCTGGCGTGGGACTGCAGAGCCATGCAGGGTGCAGGGAAAGCGTCCATACATGCCTACCTGGAAGGCTGAGGAAGAAGCCATAACGCAGAGGTGCGAGCAACGTTGTGAGCACTGGAGAAGACCAGTGAGTCCGCCTAGAGCAGCCGGGGACCCGGGGGGATTCCGACATCCGCACAAAGAAGTGATTGATTGGTACAAGTTTGCTAATGCAGCAAATATACAAAGGCAAAGTCTATTTCAATGCATTAAAGGCAAAGTACAAATTCAACACTTCATAAGACGAATGTTTGATGCAGAAAATATACAAATGCAAAGTTTAATTGAATGCTGCCAAGGCAAAGTTGAAAGGCAAGATTCAATGAGAAGAATTTTTGAATGCCGGCAAAAAGTATAAAGATAAACCCCTATGAAATGCAGAACCATGAGATGCCAATCTGAGGAAGAAGTTTGAGCAAGTTCATTTGAGTGAAATATTACCACCACCAGATATGCCAAGCAGCACATGGTATATGCTACCATCGTACATCAGAGAACTGTGAATTGCCTGAAAACCCTGGGGGGGAAATACCCCAGGCAGCTACATTTTAATCTGAATACTGTGAAACACATAGGAAGTCCTAGTTGGTGAGTGTATCAGGCAGTTGAGATTGTGTGAAGATTCCTGGCAGGAGAGTACATCAGAAGATCAGGGAATCCTAAAGAAAAGTCCTGGCAGGCGAGTACACACATCAGTTGAACATTTTATAAAGATTCCTGTCAGGGGTGTATACCAGGTTATCTACAGAGATACAAAAACTCTTACAGAAAGATTTGTTATGAACCTTTTTGCTTGAACAGAACATTTTGGATGAATAAGAACGTTGTGAGTTAACTAAAGAGACATGTTGCCATCCTCTTTAAGAATCCAGGGGAAGGGGGCCATCCTCTGGATCCAAGGTTATTTACCTTTGGGAACACTTAGCTATGGAGACATTCTTACACTTTTGGTTTTGAACACTTTTTTCCCCAACATCAAGTCAAAGACATTTACTTGCACCTTTTGTTGTTTGTTTATAAATGTGAGGGTCAGGATAGGTTGATTTTGCACACAAGGATGGCTTTCAGTTATAGACATCCTGACACAGACAGATCCTTCGTATTAGAGTCTAGATGGGGACATTCCTCTTTAGAATAAGGCTAGACATGTGTTTTTCTAACCCCATTTTATTTATTAAAAATGTCTCTGTTTGAAAATGCATCTACCTTGTATCCGTCTCTCATTTCTGACCCCTCACACAGACTAGACAATGATGTCAGAAATGTTCTGCAACTTGCAAAATCACAGGGGTACACCATTCCTTCCGCAATTGTTCCACCATCCACTGTGCAGATGTTTCGATTCCATAGACCACATGGGCAGAATAATGCTAAAGAGATTTTGGTACAACTAAATGTCCTTCATGGCATTACCATAGCTTATCCCTGTGAAGGGTACTTTGACAATTCACTGGATTCCGTCACTTCTCCCCAGAAGGGAGCCCTTCCCTATGAGGCTAGGGAGATAAGGCCCCTTCACAATAATCGCTCTACGAGTGGTAAACAGCGGGAGGACCTCATAGTGAGAGACTCCCCTCTTGGGATGGGGACTCCTGGTTAGGGATAGATCTCCCTAATTCCCTGCCCTTGGAAGTCCCAACCTTATTAACTTCTTTTCCTCTATCAATGTAAACTATTGCTGTATGTTATTGTGAGGTTTCTCGTGTCTCATTTTCAAACTCTGTTAATACTGAACTGAAGAAGAACCAAGGAAGCATGCAGATTACAGGTGAAAAGAGTGGCTTTATATTGGATTGCGGCCCAGCTGCAGTTCGCTGGCCTATGGTTCTCTGAGGGCCCGTCCCCCTCACACGTTAAGCTGGAAGCTTACTCTGCTGGGGACAGAGACCGTAGGTCCTTAATCTTCCCTACCCGTGTCGTGGACAGCTAGGGTTTCACCCTGGCTAGCATAACAGCACTGGGCTGTGTTAAGCTCTGGAAGGAGTTTGGCGTTACCATCCCATACATAGGGATCTCCCCCTCTGGATATGTGTGCCTTCCTTGCTTTGTACGGACAAAACATCTGGGCGAAATATCAGGTTCACGCACTAGGAATGTACTTGGAGGGGAATTCCATCTCCACCAGCAACGACCCATTGGATGGCCAGCGCAAAAATACTCGTTATGGTTGCAGCATGCTGGGCTGGGCAGTGCATGCAAGAAACATTGGGAGGGTTTCCGGGTGAAACCTGAGAGTGACTTAATGTTGGGATATATTTTAAGTGTGAGTAAAAACCATGGCTTGTTCGTATGATTCAGAACCGTTTGATAACAACACAGTCCAAAGCTCACTCCAAATGAGCAAGTCACCTGGAGGTAGACATCACTTATGACCTATGGGAGGATATGTGTGCGCAGATGCACAAGGTGTCATACAGCTGAAGAGTTCAGCTGTTGCAATTTAAGGTGCTGCAGCACTATCATTATACGCTGGATGGGCTGCGATGGTTCTCCGGGGAGGGGTCGAGTTCATGTCCCAAATGCAATAGTGCTAATCCTAAATATCTTCACATGATGAGGGACTGTCCATTGTTTGTATCTTTCTGTAGTGATTTGTGTCGCTTACTATTGGAGATGACAAACACAAATGCTGACCTTTCCCCAATGCATTGTTTGTTCAAAGTGTTTGAGCCTGCGCTGGTAGGCATGAGGAAATGTGTAAATCTGTGACTGGTCTTAGGCAAGCATTGTATAGTGCTGAGCACGAGTATCCCTATGGCTGACCAATGGCTGAGGGTTGTAGTGTAGACCAATGGCATGGACGAACAACGGGTGGGCATGCAACCCATTCAGTCCCTCCAGAGAGACATTTCGGGCCCAACTAAAGTATATCTTTTGCGCACAGCTTCCACTGAATCATGTTGTACCTAGTCCTGGACTTTAGCTGATACAGTGTCTGCATTGCTATTTACCATGTTCGACCCTTCATGTTATGATTGCGTACCCCTCTGTTGTTTACAGTGCCATGTTTCATGTACAGACTGCTTGTCTATCCCACTACAAGTTCCATCTGTTGTATCAATGCAATATGCCAAGTGTACCAATAAAGAAAGGTATTAAAAAAGAAAGAAAGAAAAGAGTGGCATCAGATCTGGGAGGGGGTGGCCATTGAGAAACATGAAGATTATTACCAAGTTACTTCCTGTGAATGTTGACGTTGTGCTGTGGCAGGCCCAGTCATATAAGGTAAACAACCAGAAAGGACTAACGAGAGGGAGAAGCAGGTGCTCGGCCTGGAGATCCCGGAGGTTTCAAACTGGCAAGTCATGATCGTGCAGGGAGCAAAGCAGTCTGGAGAGAGAGGATGACAGTGAATCCCAGAGGTCCTTATCTGATCGAACATAGGCGAAGCTAAGCATAAGCTGCAGGATAGAAAACAGTGACGTGACTACGATGAGGTGACCTGAGCAGTCCAAAACGCACGCTGTTACTGAAGTGCAGCAGTGGAGACCACAGAACAACTACGAGACGCCAGAGGAAGAAGAACTAAGTCAAGGGAGCTGTGGTCAACGTTACCATCCTCATCGGAGAACCAGTGACATGCCCCACTGCAAGTACAGGTAAAGGGAGGCACAGGAGACCTAGCAAGGGGGAAGCACCAGTAATGGCCTGCATCCAAAGTGATCTTGCTCATCACAGTGACTTACAGAAATGCCTAATTCAAGAGAGTGTCAGGGGTCATCTCCCTCATCATAACAGTGACATTCAGAGGGTGAAGAGTAAAGTAACCTCCAAAAAGGAACTCCCTTGTCACATTAGTGAAATTCATATAAGCAAGAGTTCAATATCCATTGGGAATGATATTCCTTGTCCAAAATACTGAGAGTCGAGTAGTTCATTGGACTGTTCTGCCTCATTTCAACATTGATATACTAAGGCCCAAGAACGGAAGATTCAATACAAGAAGTCCCAAGTTAAGGAAGTGCCTCAGGAGTGAACTCCCACATCACAGTGAGAACGTTGATGCTTATGGAGATAAAGAACTGGTTGAAAGGGGATTTCCAACTAAAGTATCAAATAGATGAAAAGAGTGCATAAAGCCTTGATATCATTGTTTAAAAGTCCGTGGGAAGAACTAAAGAGACTGTTAAAACACATGATATCAGAAATGTCAAGTATCAGTTGATTGGAACCTTTACAGATGGACTAGCCTTTTTCCTGGTCTAAGTCTAACTGATCATTCAGATTCTATTGCAAGAAAAAGTTGTTGAAGTTGCCTGAGAAGGGCTTGATTCATCAGGAGAAGGGAGTCGATCTACTGGTATTTGTTAAGAACTTTGTTGAATGTTTGGTTTACTTTCTTAGTGGCAGGAATAGAGTAGTTGGTTTGGACAGAGGATGGTATCTAAGTTTCTTTTGACTTACATCCGGAGGAACACCTGAGTAATCCTAGGTTGAGGCAGGCAAACCCCCCTCTAGAGGTAGGGAGAGATAGGTTTCTAATTTAAATTAAATGCAAGTTTATGGCCAAAATGTTACCACCTCACCAGCTTCCATACCCCATCCTGCCACAGTACACTCTGCCTTGCTACATGCATACTTTTCAGTATCTGGATCAAATTCCTGAAAATCTGTCAGCTATTCCAGCATGGAATAAGGTGGAACAATGGACTGCAATTTTACTTGAAGTAATAATCTCTTTGTTTTTCTTCAAGGGCATTTCCCAGGGTAACTATAGGGACATGGGATTCTGTGTATTTCACTATTATAATTCTTTAGACAACATTAGGTATTGAAGAAGAACAATAAAGTAAGTTACTTTTTTATGTAAGTCCCAGCAGCTCTTTGGAAATCCACCCCCTTCCATAAAAATGCATAGCCTTGCACTGTGCCAAATGTGTAGGGAGCATCAGTGAAAATATGTGCTGGCTTATCTCATGCGAAAGTGCATGCCCTGCCATTGCAATGAGTCCTACCTGTGTAGAAAACACATCAGTGAGATGAGCGCTTTCAGTTACCGCATGTGCTGTACACCTTGCATAACCTGAGTTCCCTCTGTCTATCCTCAAGCACGAGCCATCCACACATTACACCTAATGTGAGTTGTGCAACAGAATATCAAACAACGCCTAACATGGCTTAGTAAGTGCTTCTGTTATCAGTGTTCAGAAGACTAATTCATATATTGTGAGCCATTATGCAAATAAACGCTGTGTTTTAGTTTTAAACAATAATGCAGATACTGCCTGGGGCACTGTTATACTATGGGCCGAACCGCAACACCAAATTCTCAGAGGAGTATATAACCAATGTGGCCATAGCTACAGACCACAAACAAAGTGGCACCATTGCCACAATGAGTTTAATGCCATGCTATAGTATGAAATGGGTAAATGCTTATCACAGTGTTTCTGTGTCAACACTGCTTGTGCACAAACATCTTTTTCATGACAATACAATGTGAAAGGTTTCTTATAATCATGCAACCCAAAAGCTGCTGCACTAGCAAGAGCTTGTTTAATTTCTGTGAACACCTTGCCTACCACCACTGTCTGTTTAGCAGCTTTGATGTATGCAAATGTGAAAGTTCCTGCAATGGACACACAATATGTGCAGAATCCACTATGCTGTGTCCACCAAGATTTTCCATCATGAAAGGGGCTACGGTTGGCCACCAGGGGGCGCACGGATGCAGACTCCCTCCGTGTGAGCTCCGTCTCGCGGTCCCCCAAAAGTGCCTTGAGCCCCCACTTTTGGCCCCCCCACTCTGGTGACAACGACGGTGGACCTCCATGACTTCGGCCCCCACCCAGCGTGCGCAATTCCGGAGAAAAACGGAGAGGTCTGCACGACGAAAAGTCCTGCGGCCTGGATTCTCCCGCGAGACCTACTACGCAGCGCCTTCCCGGAAGCCCACAACCGCCGAAGACGTTCGACATCCCTGGACTGTGCGGCGGTTCCACGTCCAGGCCCCCCCCCTCAGCGCTTCGCCTACTGGCCCCGTGGAGTGGAACTGAGAGTCGGAGAGCCCTGGGCAGGCGACGGGCGCCCTCGCCGCCCAAGTTGAAGTGGAGCCGGTTTCCCGAACGCGGCTCGATCCGGGGCGGAGAACGACACGGGTGAGTGCTGCCTCCTAGAAATACGCAGGGCCTCCACACGGTCCTCGCCGCGCGCCCCTGCGGGTACGCTACGACCTGCCGTTTGATCGCGGGCACCGCGCCTCGGGACCCTGTTCCCCCCGCCCTGCTGAACTGTAGAGCGCTGGCGACCTGGCCCTGCCTTCCACTCACCTCATCCGGATCCCGCCGACGGACCGCGGACCTCCTCTCTTGGCCTGAAGGCCCCTGTGGTCCACCGTGCAATCGCGGTCCTGCGGCCCAAAGAATCACCCTCGCACCAGGTGACTAATAACACGGCACACCTCGGCACCCCTCCATATTCGGCACCCTTGCTCCGCATCCAGGCATTCCGAACCGCACGGCCTGGGAGACTGTACAGCTGAAAATGGAGGGTAGGGCCCCTGATCCCAGGGCGTGTGCCTCCTCCCACCACAGCATTCTGGACCCCTGGAGCATCGGAGGTATTGCCCACTGACTTACATCGAGTCCAGGGCACAAAACCTCACCCCACCCAAACCATCATACGCAGTTGCGACCTTTCTGGATACCTGAAGGACAAGACCACGAAGGTACCTGACGTACCGGCCCCGCATAATACCACGGGGTGAAAATTGAAACCTAGTGGAAGTCAATTAGCTACCCTGTGTTTACCGCACCCACTGGAAAGAAACCCTGACCGGATCAAAAACACGGAATCACTGGCACCGCAGAGGGAAGGGTACCCCCACATACTCTACCCCGGACGAGACGTAGAGGAAGAGGACAAGGAAGATAGGCTTGGGTGCCTCCCCTGTGATACCGAGCATTCCCGAAACCGAATGAACGTGAACGCATGAACGCCCGACAGAAGCTTGCCGCCTACGCATATAAATCGTTACCCCGATCTCACACCGGACCCGAGATGGCCACACCATCAACCATGGACAAAGAAACTGCTGCCACAAAAGGGGATATTGCGGACTTATTAGCCGAAATAAGGAGCATGGGGGCCAATATTGGAGGGAAGATCGACAAACTCACACAGCGCCTTGACAGCATAGAAGACAGGGTCGAAGGGATCGAGAGCAACCAGGCATCCATTGATGTCCTCGAAACACAATTAGACCACAGAATAACCGAACTGGAGCGAAGGGAACAGGAATTTAAACTTAAGATGGATGACTTGGAAAACCGCGAGAGGAGAAACAACCTGCGCTTCTTCGGGATTCCAGAGAAAGAAGGCGAAACGGAGGAAGACTTAAAATCGACTCTCCACGATATCATTAAGCTTCTTGTCGCAGATGATAACATCGACGAACCCAAAACAGATCGCATTCACAGAGCTGGGGGCCCACCGGGAGGCCCACGATCGGTTCTCGCAAGATTCCATCGCTACCAAGATAGGATGAGAGTGCTAGAAAAGGCGAGGAGTGGGGGTACTATCACCCTTTGCGGAGCGCAAATAACTATTTTTCAGGATCTCTCGTCCCTGACCTTGTCCCTGCGGAAAATGTGCAGACCACTTACTACCTGGCTTAAGGGTCGTGACACACGCTACAGGTGGGGATACCCCTTCTCTCTCTCCTTTGAACATGAGGGCACGCGAGTCAGACTAAACTCTGAGCAAGACATTAAAGCATGCATTTCTGACCTACTAGGTCCACAGGAGCAAGACGGACCTCACGACCAACCATCCAGGAGCCAGGGGGAATGGCATGTGCAGGGCCCAAAGAGGAGGAAGGTGAAAGGCTCAAGGAAATATCGCAGAGGAAACGGCTCCCCAGAGGGAGGCAATTGACAGCGGACGAGTATGGTACACTTAAGTCGAATTGACATTTCACAGGAAGAGGTCAAGATTACACGTTGCAAGAATGTTTTTGAAAGTTCCGTCTATATGTTGCTTATCTGATTATCCTCGGGGGCGGCATGTAGGGGGCTCATTGGACATTTTTTGATGTTTATTATGTATGGGGACCGTGAGGTAACGGTCTCCTCTGGTGGTTCGATTTTGGACCAGTGTGTTTTTAAACTGGGCTCAATCGGACGCCACCAATCTCAGGGAGGGAAGGGGGGAGGTGGGTGGGGTACGGGGAAGAGAATAAGTGTCAAGTTTAAGGAGCAACTCAGAATCTTAGAAACCGAGGTGTCCATGAGGTTGTCCAGATGTCAAGGGGGAATGTTGAAAAGGTCATATAGCTCACACGAGCACCCAAAACATTGCTATACTGACCGCTGAATCATACACTAAGGGCGTCATGAGGGTGGGAACGCTCAATGTTAAGGGTCTCAATTCACCCACGAAGAGATCACTTGTCTTTAGGGAATTCCGAAGGTCAAAAATGGATATACTTTTTTTACAAGAAACCAAATATATGAGAGGAGAGGAAAGATCAATCTTGGGTAAGAAAACTGGGCTAGAATTTTGGGGCTCTGGACCATTGAAAAAAGGGGGAGTGGGAATACTTGTCAGAAAGGGGCTGGACCTTAGACCCACGAAAGTTTGGTCCGATGCAGAGGGTCGGGCCCTCCTTGTGGCCGGGACCATTGGAAAGTTATCCATCACAATCGCCACGATTTACTCCCCCAACGTGGGCCAGCTCCGATTTCTCTCCAAGACAATTCCCAAAATAATGCTAGAGGCGACAGGGCACGTCATCCTTGGTGGTGACTTTAACACCTGGGCAGACCCCGACCTGGACTGGCACCCCGGTAACCCAGATACACGGGACACACTCGGTGGGGATCCCACACGATTCAAAAAAATGATGGATTTATATGGTTTAATTGACGTATGGCGTCGCATGCACCCTACAGAGAGAGAGTACACCTTTTTTTCGGCCCCGCACAATACACTCACCCGTATTGATTACCTTTACTCCTCAACCGATCTATTTCACACAGCCACACACTCCCAAATCACGACCATCTCATGGTCCGATCACGACATGGTGTCAGCAGATTTAGTCTGGGAGTCCTTGCCCGTCAGAGGTGGACAGTGGAGGTGTAATGAGACACTATGGAAAGATCCCGTTTTCAAGCTAGAGTTGGAAACCGAGATTGAGAAATATTTTCAATTAAACGATAATGGGGAGGTCTCGAAACAGGGGGTTTGGGAGGCTGGTAAGGCAACATGGAGGGGTATCCTCATGCGGGAGGGAGCCAAGAAGAAAAGAGAGAGGGCCCTGATTGAAAACCGAATCCGCAAGGAAATCACCCAATTAGAGAAGAATGCGAATAAAGGAGACACTACTGACTCCGTCAAAGTCCTAGAAGCCAGGAAAAAACGAGAAGAGTTACGCCTCTTAGATCATGAGCAAATAACCCGCAAGCTCCTCCTCTTGAAACAGAAATTTTATGAGAAAGGGGACAAGGCCGACGCGTTATTGGCGGCCAGACTCCGTGCCCAACAGGCAGAACGTAGGGTTCAGGAGATATTGAATGAGGGACCTGATTTGGGAACGCCCTCCCCTAATATCCCAGAATCCTTCGCAGATTTCTATGAGACTCTCTATTCTCCGGAGCAAGAACCAGATACCCCTAGCATTAGATCCTATTTAGAAGACGTCAATATGCCCAAACTGACACGAGCTGAATCAGAAACGCTTGATACCCCTATTACAGGAGAAGAGATTCAAGAGGCCATTAAGAGACTCACGTTGGGCAAATCCCCGGGAGAGGATGGGTACACAGCCGGTTTTTACAAAACGTTCGCCCCGCAACTCACACCTTTCCTTGTTGGTTTGTTCAACCGAATTCTGGAAACAGGGAATCCCCCAGACTCATTCGTCAAAGCACTCATAGCGGTTATTCCAAAGGAGGGGAGGGATCCCAAAAAGTGCGGATCGTACCGTCCCATCTCCCTACTCAACATAGACGCCAAAATATACTCCAGGGTCCTGGCGGCTAGGATTGAATCCTTCATGCCCCGCCTCATCCACCCCGACCAGGTGGGTTTTATACTAGGACGTCAGGGGGCGGATACCATGCGCAAGACACTCCACTTGGTGCACGCTTCCCACAACCTAGACACCAATCCTGCACTGCTTTCCATCGACGCGGAAAAAGCGTTTGACAGAGTAGACTGGGATTTCTTAATGGAGGTCCTTAAGAAGTTCGGACTAGGCCCAAATCTTATAAGGGGAATTCGAGCAATATACTCATCACCCACTGCTTCGGTATTTGTCAATGGAGAGCATTCCAGGTGGTTTCAACTGAAGCGGGGCACTAGACAGGGCTGTCCCCTTTCTGCCATTTTGTTCGCTCTGTCCCTCGAACCGCTCGCACACAAGATTAGGGTGGACGATGCTATAGAGGGGATCCACCTGGGACAAACGGAATACAAGTTGGCCCTGTATGCCGACGACATCCTCTTACATGTAGTAAACCCTGAGAGGTCCGTCCCCCGAGCCATTTTACTCCTGGAGGAATATGGTCGCCTTTCAGGCTTCAAGATTAATCGTGCTAAATCTACGCTTTTTCCCCTTCAAGGAGACGCTGACGTAAACGCAGCGAAATACTTCTCCCTGGGACTGTCGATCGAACACGACAAGATGCAATACTTAGGGGTCCAGATAACTAAACAATTGGGTTCCCTATTTGACGCAAATTTCCCACAGCTTCTTACTAAGCTCCGTATGGACTTGACCAGGTGGGACAAATTGACGATTTCGTGGCTTGGCCGGGTTAATGCCGTCAAAATGACCACTCTCCCAAGGTTTCTCTACCCCTTTCAGATGCTCCCAATCAAAATACCGGACCAATACTTTACACAGATCAAGAGAGAAATCTTGAAATTCTTGTGGAAGGGGAAAAGGCCCAGGATAGCCTACTCTTTATTGACACTCCCCAAGGATAAAGGCGGGGTAGGCCTCCCCGATCTCCGAAAGTATTATACCGCTGCTCAATTACGTGTGTTCGTCCCCCATTTGCGCAATCATAAAGAGCCGCAGTGGATAGAGATGGACAATCATTATCTGGCCCCGGCAACACTTGGGGAATGGTTATGGGCCCCACGAAACCGGGTATTGAGAAGGACGAGAGACCATCCGCTCTTTGCCGCCATATGGGATATATGGCGAGAGGGCCCGGCAATGATGGGAATCACGACGTGGCCATCCCCACTGAGTCACCTATGGTCCCCGGGCATCAACAACCATATCCCCAATGTCGAAAGGTTCCAAGCGTGGTATGACGCAGGTTTAGAAAGAGTGGGCCAACTCCTCCGAAGTGATTCATTCATTACTCTCCCAGAGCTAACAGAGGCCCTAAATATTGGAGTCCTCTCCACCTTCCATTTTTTGCAAATCAAAGGAGTTCTGACTAAACCTGAGTGGAAAGAAAAACTAGCCAGAGATCTCACCCCCTTCGAAAAAATGCTCGACTCCAAGACTGATAGGAAGGGACTGATCTCCCTTATATACAAATTACTTCTGGAAGGGGCTAGTGGACCCATACTTAAACTCAGACGACGGTGGGAAACTGATATGGAAACGGAAATAGATGACGATGTGTGGGACAAAATGTGTATCATGGCCTCACGTACCTCAATATCATGCCAATATAAGCTCCACTCCATTAAACTTCTACATCGCTGGCAATATGACCCGCATAGACTATCCAAGATGTACCAATCCTCCTCCCCCTCCTGCTGGCGTGAGTGTGGGCAAGTTGCAGACTATTGGCATATGTGGTGGGGGTGTCCAAAGATAAAGATTTTTTGGGATGAGGTCCTAGGATGGATCAGACACACTGATGGTATCCATAGAACGGCTGACCCATACCTAGTCTTGTTCAGTCTTGAAAAAAATGAGGAGGAATGGTTAAAGGTGAGTGGCCTAGCCCCCCACCTGTTACTCGCGGCGCGAGCTTTACTTGCTGCAAAATGGAAATCGCCTACGACCCCGTCCAAACAAGACTGGATAAATGTGGTGTTGAACATTTGTACCATGGAGAAAATTACTGCATCCCTCCATGGCAGAGCGACACAATCTGAACTGCTATGGTCAGACTTTTTAAGAGCTCATACATCTACTGAACACCCAACATCAGACACTGACGACCCCCCATCATGAATGCTACGAACTTTGTTTCTTGATCGGAATGTGCTGTTTTCCACTTCCCTGACACACACTTGCCCCCCTCTCACAACCACCACATAAACACCACCTAAATACCTAGAGCGATTCCCCCACATGTGGAACCCTTGAATGCAAAAGCGCCTGACAAAGACCTAACCCTTGCTGTCAACCGTAACACCTCACTCCTAACACGACACGTCTCTCTTTCCCGGGGCAGGGGAGGGGGGATGGGAAAAATAGTTAACATTAGTAAGGAATGTCCAGGGTTTTGCCCTTATTTTTGCTCTATTGTTTGCTTGCCCTGTTCCTACATTCCTAGTTCTACACATTGTAAACTAATCATACTGCACTGCGTGAAACAAACGATGGTGATATTTTTATTCTTTTTTTTTTTCCCATATTCTTGTATGTAAATGTTTCTTCGCTTTGCCTTGATGATAAATGTTAACTTTGAAAATCAAATAAAATCGAATTTAAAAAAAAAAAGAAAGGGGCTACAACCAACTGCCTGGTGAAGGAAGAGCTTTCCTGCCATCACCATTTTTATTAGATGAAAACAAAACTAATGAAAATACTGAGTGTTGGCACTGGCAGGCCTGGTTGCCGCAGGAACTCAGGAAACTTAAAATGAAAGTCATGTAATTTAGGCTCTGCTCCCGCTGTTCTAGCCCCCCACGCCTCCAAGGTCTGGTGTGGGGACCAACTATCAAAGAGTACATTTTAAAGCGCAATATACACAGAGAGGTGATGGAAGTGTTTTTTTAAAGCAGCAGCTTTAAAGTTTTACTGCGTTTTTAAATGATTAATGACAACATTAAGGATCATGCCACACTACTCTCAATGATGCACACAAAACTCATACCTGTAGACTTTTACCAATACAGTTCAAGCCAGACTTGACCACGAGATGGAAACCTCAGCAAATTGGCAAGCATGACTGTGTGATTTGGCTAGCGGTGACCACACAGAAAAAAGCCATGATGATGGCAGCTCTACTGGGTTCCACCAAATCGATTAGGAAACAACTAAGTGAAGCTTCAACATCATTGCCAGTAAATACAAACCTAAATGCGAGTAAGTTATTAATGTGAAAACCTGGAATTGTGGTGAGGTGGCGCGTGAGCATGCTATCCAATGTGAACCCACAGTAAATCAAAACCAACCAGGGATGCCGCATCTGGACCAGGCATCTCAGATAAGGGCTTGTAGGGTAGATGTGACTAACATCAGGCAAAGAGTTACCGATGAGGATAAATATCCTCTTGAATTTAGGATGAACTTGGCTTAAGGCCGGCTGCTTCAAATTGTCACACAAGTAATACTACCTTTAATATCAGTCGACAGGTTCAGCCCATTCAATAGAATGATGAAGCATTCTCGATATTCAATAAACAACCAAAGCAAAACTCTCTAGGGCCTCCCAGTAAGGGCTGAGGAACCTCTCTGGCAACTGTAATGAAAGAAATCTAAGAATGTTAAAAATGGTCCGAAAGCAAAATCGAATGGCTCACGTCAGAAACATGACAACACTGCCTCCACGCACGTATGTAGAGGAATGCGAGCAACAACTACGACAGTAAAGCAGAGTCAAGACGCCAAAAATATGTACTAGCAAAAGCATACAAATGCAGAGACAAACAATTACCACATCAATAGGTGAGCAGTGTTAGGGAGAATTCTCTGTTTAGGCTGAATGTCCTTACCTAGTGAGTCCCCCAGCAGCTTTGCTGGATTTCTGGAGTTTGTTTTTTTCTCCTGCTAAGAGTGAGACTTTTTTTCTCTCACTCTTGGACATGATTTATGGTGTTCCTTTGAATGTTAATGTGTTGGTTACCAGACATGTCGTCGAAGAAAAATGGTCGACAAGACATTTGGTCGAAACCATTTGGTCGAAAGACAAATGGTCGAATATATATATTTTTTTTCACTTTTTTTTTTTTGGGCGGCCCCCCCCCAAAACCCTTTTTTTTTAAAAAAAAACCCTTTTTTCCCTAAACTAAAACCTAAAAAATATATATATAAATTAAAAAAAAAAATAGACCATTTGGTTTTCGACCAAATTCAATTGACCAAATGTCTTTCGACCAAATGTCCGGACACCTAATGTGTTTCATGGGCTATGGGGTCTTTTACTCCATAGGGTCTCATATGTTTTTTCTATGTGTGTTACACCGCACCCTCCGTGCAGTAACACTGGGGTGTCATAGTGACCCCCCACCATAGACTCCATACCCTGGGACTGACTACTGTCTCCCAGGGCATGTAAAGTCACCATTGGCTTTACTAGTCCCAAATTACTAACAGAACCAGTACAAACCATCATATTGTGGACGCACTGGTAGGAGCAATTCGATTGCCCCTGGGTCTGTTATTCGAGGGGGGACTGTCCCGTCCCCCCTCGTCGAGTTTTGGCTGGTGGCAGTGGATACTACTTTTTATATTCAACCGCGAATATATCTCTATGGGGTTTTCCCATTGTTCGAGGCTAATACTTTTTAACATAGCCTCTAACATACCGCCGGTTTATTTAATTAATATTTATTTACCGGTTGGTATTTTCTGCCAGAACTCGGTTTTAAAATGGTGTTTGTGTTAGCCTCTGTAACTCCAAACCAAAGGTCGAGCCCTTTGTTCCACTTTTTGGCGGGCTTCTCCACAGAAGCTTCCAAAAGTGGTGCCACTCTGTCTGGGTACCACATGGGGTGTGGGAGGGGGTTTAGGCACCCTGAACTGAGTTAACTTGGTAACTCAAGTCGCACTCTTGTGTGATTGGCCGAAGTGGTGAGCCAGCCGGCTCACCATTTACCATGTTTGATTGACAGCTAGACTGAGTGAATGGGGTTGTGCTGCATAAAAGCAGGGCTTCTGGGACTGGAACTTCAGAAGTCGCCACAGGACCTGAAAATCCGATGAGGGAAAAGCTGAGCCGACCTGCTACGACGACACCACCGGTGGAGCCCTGCTGAACCGACTCTCCACTTCCCAACGACAGAGGAGATCTCCCGGCTGGAGAGTCTTCTTCCCCTGACTGGTGGGCACAATCAGTTTACCTTCTTTTCTCGCATCCCAGGACGTCTTGTGGTCGAATTGCCCGTGCCAAGCACCCTGGCAGCCGGATAGCCACTTACAACTGGACCGCGAATAAAAGGACCACTCCTTTTAATTGAGAACTCTGCGGCTGGTTTCTTCCCTGGCAGTGCAACGGACTCCTGCTTTCCTCCCCGACGAGATCCTCTCTTCCTCCGGAAGAAGCACCGACTTGCACCCGCTGCCAGGAACAACTGCCCCCGCTGGAGCGTTCTCACCATTTTAAGGTACCGTGTCCGCCAGGCCTCCCTTTCTAAAGATTGCTACAAGGTAACAATAATCCCTTAACCTTCTGGACTGGGCTGGCCGCTTTGACCATCTAACTGGTCCGTTTCTTTTTGGTCCAACTCTTTCTGAACTTATTGCGAGACTTTTGGGCACTTTGAACCATGTGACCTTGGACACATTTCGACTGGAGCCTCTTAAAGTGGGTCCGGCCTTGTTAACTTTGACTTTACAGTTTTAACCTGCCTTCTTCTCCTACTGTGTTCTTCCAAAAGTGTTGGGATCTGTTTCTATCTTTGCTCTGCCTTTCTCTCCCTTTTAAACCGATTGATTAGAATGCCATCTTCGTTAAGCGCTCACCGCTGTCTGAAAATAAGTGTTGCTTTACTTAAGACTTGTCAAACTAATCGTTGAAGGGAGTGTATATCTTTTAGTGACCATGTTTTTGAACTGCTTGATATTAGTGCCAGTGCGTTTTACTAGATGTGGTTTTAAATAAATAATTATATCTCTTTTACACCAAGCTCTGGTCAGTGTTTGCTTGTTCTACTGTGTTCTTTTGACCTATTGTGAATACTCTGTATACTGCCTAACTCTTCTTGAGAGAAGTCTGACTGCTCAGCCACAGCTACCAGGTAAATCTGGGTGGTACAGACTGCTACCAATTGGGTTTACTGTCACCCACCTGTAGTCTTAAATCTTTTGCAGTGGTCCCAGAGGGAACTGCACAGGTTTCTGCCTAACACTGGTGGCAGAAGTGGGATTTGTATTGAGTATACACTTTAGTGTGCTTTTTGAATACTTTAGGACAACTAACCACAAAGCTTAGCACTAAAAAGCTGATTTTCTAACTATGTCTGCTATGGAGAGTTATTCCCTAGAATCATTGTCTGCCAAAACTGCTGATTGCTTAAAATTATTGTGTAGACATAAGAATCTCTCTGAGAAGGGCAAGAACATGGAACTTGTAGAAAGATTGTTAGAAAACCAAAGTCTGGGTGGTACAGAGGAATCTACCCCCCCCCCAGCAAATGTAGAAAACAGTGATGGTATTGATCTGAATCAAAGTCTTGATAATGAGTCAGAAGAGGAAAGTGAACCTAATGAAGTTAGCCACTCTGAGCCTCTGTCTGTCTTACCTACTGTACCTACTGGGCCTATACCAGGTCCTACATGTAACCCTGCTTATTTTGAACTTGAAAAAATGAAGCTTGAATTAGAGTACAAACGTTTTATTGCTCAATCTGAACGAAACCAAGAGCTAGAGTTCAGAAGAATGAATGCCCAGGCTGAGCAGAAGCAAGCTGAGTTGAGACTCAGAGAAATAGAGCTTAATCATGAACTAGAAATGAAAAAGTTGTCTGTGGAAAATGCTTCCCTCTCCTCTGGTTCCTCTAGGAGTTCCAGTCGCAAAAGACCCCGCATGCCTAAGGAATTAGTGGGTATGTATGAACCTAAGTTGGATGTGTTGGATTGGTTAAAAATGTTTGAGTATAATCATGGGCTCCAGGACATCACAGGGAATGAGCTACTTCCCTGGTTGTTCTCTAGGCTTCCCCCTGTTGCAACTGATGTGGTAATGGAGTTGGGGGAGGTGGATAAGAAGGATTATGAATGTGTGAAGCTAGCGTTAATAGCTAGATTTGGGAAGACCCCTTCCCAGTACCTTAAGAGGTTTAGGACCCTCAAAAAGAATGATGGTACCCGTTGGGCTACCTGGGAAAGTGAGTGTTTGAAAAACTTAGAGGGATGGATTAAGGGTTACAAGGTGAACACTTATGAAGGAATGAGAAATCTTGTTATGTTGGAGTCAATTTATGATGCCTGCTCTCCTGAGCTCAGACAGCACTTGGCTCATTCAAAGGAATTAGATTCCAGGAAGCTAGCTAAGGCTGCTGACTTGTGGGTTGCCAACAGGGCCACTCACAAGGATTCAGGGGTCACTCCGAAAAAGGATGAGGGAAAGCAGCCACCAAAAGGGAACCAAGAGATTTCTAATACCTCCCAACCCAAAGAGGGCCCCAAACAACAAAATAACCACGGTACGCCCCAGGGTAAACCACAACAGGCTAGTGTACTTTCTGGTCACAAACCAGAAGGAAGTCAGGCCAAGCCACCCTTTCAGGGAGCATTTGGAACATGCTATCTCTGTGGGGCAACTGACCACATCAAAGGAGATCCCAGATGTAAGGGTAAACCTGCAGGGATCAGCACAGTCTCCTTAGCCTTCACTCCTGAGGAGGAAGTCCAAATGGCTAGTGCTCACTTTAAAGTCTTTGCCGAAGAACCTTTGGGTCTTCAAGCAAGTGTAACAGTAGAGTCCATGGGTCTGGTTAGTGATCAGAATAGGAGTGTGTACAACTCCATACCAGAAAACTCTAAAGTTTATTATATGGACAGTGTTCTTGTCAATGGCCAGGATACTCCTGCCAGGCGAGACTCTGGGGCCAGCAGAACAGTAGTGGATGAAAGCTTTTCCAGGCCTGAGGATGTTGCTAAGGCACCCAAAGGTCCCACTAAGATGTCTGGAGGCCCTGTCCAAATGGTTCCAATTCTACCAGCCCTCATTCAGTGTAATGACATGACAGTGTTGATTCCTGTCAGTGTACAGACTGAAGTGCCTGGGAGAGTCCTGTTGGGGAATGATCTAAGAACTCTAGGAGTAGTATCCAGTACCCCCAGGCCTTCCAGTATGGAGACCCAGAACCAAACTAAATTGGCTAGAGAGGCCACCTTAAGGAACCACTCTAAGCCTGTGGGAACCTCTACTGAGACCCCGACTACAAGCCCTGGTGTTGGTAAATTGACCTCTAACCCAGGCAAATTTCACGCTAAAACGTTAGGGAAATGGGAGCCCCAACCAAGTTCCATCATTGTTCCCCCAGTTATAGAGTCTGTGACTCCCCCTGCTTCTGAGGAAGAGGTGGATAGACCTACTGGAACTCTAACTAAGCCTAAGAGAACTGGTAATTCTCAGTGCTGGTGGAAAACCAGAAAAGAAAAGTCTAAGGCCAAAAACCTTCAGACTGTTGGACCTTCCATAGAAGACTCCAACCCAATTCCTAGTCTTAAGGGGGAAACTCATAAAGTAGGTAAAGGTAGATCTAAGAGGAAGGAGAAGCATGTATCTTGCTTATCTCCATGCCCTCCAACCAAGAGGCCTAAAACCCAACCTTCTCCCAACAGAGAAGTGGTGAGGACCTCTGGAGGCCCCTCTAGATCTGGGGGAATCCTTTATAAGGATCTCTTGAAAAAGCCTAACACAGGTTCAGAAGTTGTAACAACTTTTGAGGGACTGGTCAACCAGATCCCCTATAACTTTAAAAAGACTGATGTTCCCCAAAGGGTTTGTAGGTCATATAGCTTACAAAGGAAAACCTTTGATTTGACCATAGAACATAGGTCAAGGTGTCACCACCAAAATGCTGATGGTCTCTCTAGGATGTATGTCCTCGACTAGAGGTATGAGATTCATCCAAGAGTGGATTAAATCCTCGTGTCCCTTAGTTTGGGGGTGGGCGAGTGTTAGTAAGAATTCTCTGTTTAGGCTGAATTTCCTAACCTAGTGAGTCCCCCAGCAGCTTTGCTGGATTTCTGGAGTTTGTTTTTTTCTCCTGCCAAGAGTGAGACTCTTTTTCTCTCACTCTTGGACATGATTTATGGTGTTCCTTTGAATGTTAATGTGTTTCATGGGCTATGGGGTCTTTTACTCCATAGGGTCTCATATGTTGTTTTCTAGGTGTGTTACACAGCACCCTCTGTGTAGTAACACCGGGGTGTCATATTGACCCCCACCATAGACTCCATACCCTGGGACTGGCTACTGTCTCCCAGGGCATGTAAAGTCAAAATTGGCTTTACTAGTCCCAAATTACTAACAGAACCAGTACAAACCATCATATTGTGGACATACTGGTAGGGGCAATTTGATTGCCCCTGGGTTTGCTATTCGAGGGGGCACTGTCCTGTCCCCCCTCGTTGAGTTTTGGCTGGTGGCAGTGAATACTACTTTTTATATTCAACCACGAATATATCTCAATGGGATTTTCCCATTGTTCGAGGCTAATACTTTTTAACATAGCCTCTAACATACCGCCGGTTTATTTAATTAATATTTATTCACCGGTTGGTATTTTCTGCCAGAACTCGGTTTTAAAATGGCGTTTGTGTTCGCCTCTGTAACTCCAAACCAAAGGTCGAGCCCTTTGTTCCACTTTTTGGCAGGCTTCTCCACAGAAGCCTCCAAAAGTGGTGCCACTCTGTCTGGGTACCACAGGGGGTGTGGGAGGGGGTTTAGGCACCCTGGACTGAGTTACCTTGGTAACTCAAGTCGCACTCTTGTGTGATTGGCCCAAGTGGTGAGCCGGCCGGCTCACAACTTAGCATGTTTGATTGACAGCTAGGCTGAGTGAATGGGGGTGTGCTGCATAAAAGCAGGGCTTTTGGGACTGGAACTTCAGAAGTCGCCACTGGACCTGAAAATCCGACTAGGGAGAAGCTGAGCCGGCCTGCTACGACGCCACCACGGGTGGTTCCCTGTTGAACCGACTCACCACTTCCCAAAGACAGAGGAGATCTCCCGGCTGGAGAGACTTCTTCCCCTGACTGGTGGGCACAACCAGTTTACCTTCTTTTCTTACATCCCAGGACGTCTTGTGGTCGAATTGCCGTACCAAGCACCCCGGCAGCCGGATAGCCACTTACCACAGGACCGCGAATAAAAGGACCGCTCCTTTTAATTGAGAACTCCGCGGCTGGTTTCTTCCCTGGCAGTGCAACGGACTCCTGCTTTCCTCCCCGACGAGATCCTCTCTTCTTCCGGACGAAGCACCGACTTGCACCCGCTGCCAGGAACAACTGCCCCCGCTGGAGCGTTCTCACCATTTTAAGGTACCGTGTCCACCAGGCCTCCCTTTCTAAAGATTGCTACAAGGTAACAATAATCCCTTAACCTGCTGGACTGGGCTGGCCGCCTTGACCATCAACTGGTCCCTTTCTTTTTGGTCCAACACTTTCTGAACTTATTGCGAGACTTTTGGGCACTTTGAACCATGTGACCTTGGACATATTTCCACCGGAGCCTCTTAAAGTGGGTCTGGCCTTGTTAACTTTGACTTTACGGTTTTAACCTGCCTTCTTCTCCTACTGTGTTTCTATCTTTGCTCTGCCTTTCTCTCCCTTTTAAACCGATTGATTAGAGTGCCATCTTCGTTAAGCGCTCACCGCTGTCTGAAAAAAAAGTGTTGCTTTAATTAAGACTTGTCTAACTAATCGTTGAAGGGAGTGTATATCTTTTAGTGACCGTGTTTTTGAACTGCTTGATATTAGTGCCAGTGTGTTTTACTAGATCTGGTTTTAAATAAATAATTATATCTCTTTTACGCCAAGCTCTGGTCAGTGTTTGCTTGTTCTACTGTGTTCTTTTGAGCTATTGTGAATACTGTGTATACTGCCTAACTCTTCTTGAGAGAAGTCTGACTGCTCAGCCACAGCTACCAGGTAAATCTGGGTGGTACAGACTGCTACCAATTGGGTTTACTGCCAACCGCCTGTAGTCTTAAATCTTTTGCAGTGGTCCCAGAGGGAACTGCACAGGTTTCTGCCTAACAAACAGCAAGAAAGGACTGCAACAAGACACAATATTGAAGCCACTTTTGCTGATGGCATTGATCTAATTGATGATCTCTACCAGAATCTGGAGGACAACGATGAAATGGATAAATCACAATATGTGTAATGGTTATAGTATGCCATTAAATGCTGCAGGAAAAGGGCACTATGGTAGACCATATCCCGGCCTACTCACATTGATCAAACATGGACAATATTTACAAAGAACAAAAACAACTAATCCAAATCCATGTGTTCAGTGGACTATATTGAAACATATGCTTACTGGAAAGAACTTTCTATCACATACAGTAGTCATAAATCTCTACTGGAATCCCGCAAGGATATCTTCAACCAAATTCATACACGCTATACATTTTTTACAAAGCGTTCACAACTTTGCTGAACCCATATTCTCTAATCTGTGGAGATCTAAAGGTGAGATGTTTAGCTAAAAAGGGAAAACCACTATTAAAAAAAAGGCCAAAGTAATATAACGGCAAGAAGTCAAATGTGGATGCAGGAACTAAAAATCTGAAATTGCTACATGCTAAACATCCAGACGGCCAGAGATGTGCCCGGAAAACCGACTTGGAGAGGCATTAACCTAACATCAACAATTTGCTATACATGGTCCTCCAATAAATTCTCTCACAACAAAGAATTACTTGAAATCACGAGAAAGCAAAGGATCATGATGCCCTGATCCTTACATGGAAGTTTAAATATGTACCACTACCTCTACCTCAGCTGAGGACTAACATTATGGCTAATCAATGAGGAAACCATCTAAAAATAACATCAAGAGACCTGCATCACCTCAATGAACAATATCTTGAGATGCGCAATGCACGCAAACTTGGCCTATGTTATTCTGCTCTGCTTTCAACATTCTGGGTGGTGAAAACAGGATTCAGCCGACCATTTATGCAACCAAAGCATCAATTCAGTCCTGCAGTGGTTGAGCAGCGGAAATGTCTTAGAATGGACATTAAACAAATAAAGAATTCTCGCAGCAATTCTGTAAAATCTGAGCTGAAGAAAAGAAATCAACGCTACAAGAACTGGCTAATCAGCTTTAAGATGCAGCGAGACCAAGAGCAAGCCGAAATTATGGTTAAAGCAATCTGTTATCCCAAGGCCGAAGATACATGGGCAATAATAAACAAACCCACGCTTAGTCAACAAGCCAGTCTGAGTAGTGGAGTAGCCGAAAAAAGGCTGGATCAATCATTACTCCAAAGTCTTTGCCGATCCAATGGGATCTAGTTTTAAAATTAGAAACATACCGCCCAAAGCGTGGAGTTTGCGGTTTAGTAATTAGGAGATTTACGAAGCCATCTGCAAGCTAAATCAGTCCAAATGCAACAGGACCAGATGGATTAACAAACAACATCCTAAGAGAAGATCCTGAAAATTGGACCATTTTCATCTGCTCTCTAGTTCAGCATATCACCAGCAGCGGTGAACTACCATTGTCATGGACGACTGCAATTGTGGTGTACATTTTAAAAAAAGGAGATAGAGCAAATCCAGAGAACTACAGACCAATTGCGTTATTAGACGTAATTGATAAACTATTTGCATCAAAACTAAAAAGAAATGGACAAGGTGGGCAACTGAAGCTGATATTATCGATCCAAGACAAACAGGTTTCATAAAAGTCATTGAGACTCTTTTTCTCCTAAATGTACTAAAACTACACACACTAAAAAAGAAAGCAAATCTTTTTTTGACGTTCATCTATCTAAGACAAGCTTTCGACAGTGTGAACTGGCAGAAACCATGGGTCAAACTTCACACATGGGGTTGCCCATCTGAATTACTACATATAATCAAAGCCTTTAATACGAACACTGCAATGCGTATTAGAGTGAATAATGAAAGCCAACTTTCAAGAGAAATAAAGATTGATCGAGGCGCAAAACAAGGATGTCCGCTGGCCGCAACTCTATTTAATCTATATTTAGCAGACTTGCCTAGAGCGCTGGAATTAAAAACAGCTGATCCACCAAAGTTCAACAATCAAGCAATGATCTATGCAGATGACTTAGTGCTGCTGTAGCAAACTCAAGTAGGATTGCACCGGCTGCTGAAAACGCTTCGACAATACATGAATACCAATGACCTGACAATAAACACAGACAAATCCAAAATAATCTCATTTGGTTTCAAGTTAGGGAAAAGAGGAAGAAATTTGCGGTGGAAAATAGAGCACAAACAAGTTCAACAGGTAAAGTCAATTGGCTATCTAGGGAGTTGATTTAATAAAAATATGGAAGACAAAGCCAGGTTGTTTGAACTCCAAGTCAAAATCAAAATGATAGCGTTGCAAGGTGCGATATTACATGCAAGATATGGAAAGTTCACCATGATCACACTTATCTTGTTATATAAACAAAAAGTGGTGCCAATTTTAACCTATGATGGTGAAGCAACATTAAATCTCTCATGGAAGATCTGGAACGTGCTCGAGGGGAAATTTTGGGAATAAATCTTGAAACTTCCAAAAGGTTTACCGATAGCCACGATCAGAGTGGAATTAGGACTGCAATTCCTTCAATCAATAATTGTCTGCAAATCTCTCTCTCCTTTGAATTCTATGACCTACAGCAAGTGGGCCATATCCTTTGCTGCTACAAAAGTTGCATGACAAGTGCCTACTCCATCTTCGGCAGTTGAACACTGCACTCGAATGATTGATAATGAATTCTTGCGTGGTAAAACATAATCTAAAAAAACAAGATTGGATAGATACTCAAGAGCAGAGAGCCAACTACAAATCTATGCTAGATTTGGCACATGAAGCGTGATCATTAAATTCCACCTTGAACTATTTGAAGAAATGTCTAAGTAGATATCATTGCTATCAGTTCCTTCGACTCAGATTGACAACACAATTCATAGAATTTCGCTGAAAAGTGTCGCAAGCGGCTGGCGCAGAGTGTCCGCGTGCGATTGACTGCGCCAGGCACGTGCGCTAAAACCGATTTCCGCGCACAGCGTATTCATGGATTTCATGCTCCCAAACCAGCCGTGGCGCAGAGTATCGCAGCGACCCTGCAGCAGCGCCAGTAACGCCCCCAAGAACGCCCTCGCGCAAGGAAAAGCCATCAAAATCGCTAAATCATCGCAAAGGGCTGCGCTAACCCTGGACCAGTTTACAGGGCTGCCAAACAAGGAACGCAAAGCGGGTAACGTGCATATCAGGGGTACACGTGAAGTCATACACGCGATTAGCCAGGGTACGTGTATTACAGGGGTACGCGGGAAGTTAAACACGCGATTGGCCAGGGTACGTGTATTACAGGGGTACGCGGGAAGTTTAACACGCGATTAGCCAGGGTAAGTGTATTACAGGGGTACGCGGGAAGTTTAACACGCGATTAGCCAGGGTACGTGTATTACAGGGGTACGCGGGAAGTTTAACACGCGATTG
Source organism: Ambystoma mexicanum (assembly GCF_040938575.1). NCBI lineage: Eukaryota > Metazoa > Chordata > Amphibia > Caudata > Ambystomatidae > Ambystoma > Ambystoma mexicanum. Next base: position 409,519,093 of record NC_090940.1, read on the forward strand.
GCCAGGGTACGTGTATTACAGGGGTACGCGGGAAGTTTAACACGCGATTAGCCAGGGTAAGTGTATTACAGGGGTACGCGGGAAGTTTAACACGCGATTAGCCAGGGTACGTGTATTACAGGGGTACGCGGGAAGTTTAACACGCGATTGGCCAGGGTACGTGTATTACAGGGGTACGCGGGAAGTTTAACACGCGATTGGCCAGGGTACGTGTATTACAGGGGTACGCGTGAAGTTATACACGCGATTAGCCAGGGTACGTGTATTACAGGGGTACGCGGGAAGTTTAACACGCGAATGGCCAGGGTACGTGTATTACAGGGGTACGCGGGAAGTTTAACACGCGATTGGCCAGGGTACGTGTATTACAGGGGTACGCGTGAAGTTATACACGCGATTAGCCAGGGTACGTGTATTACAGGGGTACGCGGGAAGTTTAACACGCGATTGGCCAGGGTACGTGTATTACAGGGGTACGCGGGAAGTTTAACACGCGATTGGCCAGGGTACGTGTATTACAGGGGTACGCGTGAAGTTATACACGCGACTAGCCAGGGTACGTGTATTACAGGGGTACGCGGGAAGTTTAACACGCGATTGCCCAGGGTACGTGTATTACAGGGGTACGCGGGAAGTTTAACACGCGATTAGGCAGGGTACGTGTATTACAGGGGTACGCGGGAAGTTTAACACGCGATTAGCCAGGGTACGTGTATTACAGGGGTACGCGGGAAGTTTAACACGCGATTGGCCAGGGTACGTGTATTACAGGGGTACGCGTGAAGTTATACACGCGATTAGCCAGGGTACGTGTATTACAGGGGTACGCGGGAAGTTTAACACGCGATTGCCCAGGGTACGTGTATTACAGGGGTACGCGGGAAGTTTAACACGCGATTAGGCAGGGTACGTGTATTACAGGGGTACGCGGGAAGTTTAACACGCGATTAGCCAGGGTACGTGTATTACAGGGGTACGCGGGAAGTTTAACACGCGATTGGCCAGGGTACGTGTATTACAGGGGTGCGTGGGAATCATCACACGCGATTAGGCTGGGTGGGTCCTCACAGGTGTTCCCTGTACACCCTCCACGGCCCCTGCAGGCAGCCTACAAAACAGGGGACTACCCTGCACACCTGCTCATGTCCCCCTGCACCCCCACCCCCCAGCAGTGCAGGGGCAGCCTCCACCAGGCCCCCACTCATGTCGAACCACCACCCCCACCCTCCCGCCACCAGGGGCAGCCTCCACCAGGCCCCCACCCATGTCTCCCACCACCCCCACCCCCCCGCCACCAGGGGCACTCTCCACCAAGCCCCCACCCATGTCTCCCACCACCCCCACCAGTGCAGGGGCACCCTCCACCAGGCCCCCACCCATGTCTCCCAACACCCCCACCCACCAGCACTGTGGGGCACGTGGCCAGCAGGCAGTCAGGCAGCAGCAGATGGCAGGTGGGAGCGTGCTCAGGGCTCTGGGGGGCAGTAATTTGGCCTCCTGGCCAGGAGCGTGGTCTCTCGTGTGTGAACGCGTGGACAGCCTGATAGGTAGTGAAATCCCACACGTCAGCAAAGGCCCTAAGCGCGTAAACCCGTCAACAGCATATGCGCGCCTATAGTCACCTGCACGTGCAGGAAATTGTTGCGTGACACGTCCCAGTGTCAAAGCGTGTGATTGGTGAAAATGGATGTACACGTAGAAGTGACAAAGCGTGTGATTGGTGAAAATGGATCTACACGCAGAAGTGACAAAGCGTGTGAATGGTGAAAATGGATCTACACGCAGAAGTGACAAAGCGTGTGATTGGTGAAAATGGATCTACACGCAGGAGTGACAAAGCGTGTGATTGGTGAACGTACACGCCGCGTAAGTGACGCTGTACGTGTGGGCCTGTATATAAGGTACATGTAGAACACCATTTCCTTGTACGTGCTTTTCATGGAGAGCGAGTGGGTGAAATCTGTACTTCTTGTCGTTTCACACGCGATTTACTTCACGGCGTTTCCAGTTCGTATTCCCTGTTACCTCTGACAGCTTTTTCTCTTTTTTCTCTTTTACTGGTTTACCTGGGCCTGTTCCCTCAAACAGTGTCCCCTTCTACTGTTGTCCTGTCTTCTCAGACAGCGTACACATCTTCTTTTGGCGGGGGTTTAGCCAGCCAAACGCGCTCATTCTTCACGCTCTTTTACCTGGCAGACGGTGAGTCACGCACGTATCCAACTTCTGTGCTTGCCCCGTGTGTAGCCTACCCCTTCAGAGGTCATTCTAGGCTGCGTGTGACACGCATACGTTCATTCTTGTGTTACTGGGTGCCACAGCGTAGTGCAGGTTTTTCTTTCTGCACACGTGGTCTAGGAGGGGTTGCGTGCACGTCATCTCCCTTTTTTGGGCCTCCTGTGCGTTGCGTGACCCGTCATCTTTCCCCAGGGGTTACAATCAGCCGTGCCAGAGCACTAGGGTACAATTACCATCTGGTACCCAACCCCTTTGACCCCCAATTGCCCAGGACAATTGTCTACAGCCACTCCCATACGCACATTAATATCAGTGCCATGGCTGGGAGGCGAGGATTCCGTAAGGGTGGCAAAGGTGGAAGAGCCACAAGTGGTGGCCGTGGTGGATCCGGTAGGGGACGTGGTCGTAACTTGCAGGGTGAGCCTGTCCCCCCATGTGTGGAGGACCAGTCAAGGGCACCCATCATCCCCCCTCCTCCCCCCCCTCCCCCCCTCCCGTTGAGGCTGAAGTGGCTGACACCATCCATGCTCAGCCCTTGTTGGACCAGCCCATTGTGGCACCAGACCTGGCTGACTCCATGGCTGACTTCCAGGTCAGCAGGGCTACGACACGTGCGCTGGTGCACGTTGATGCCATCATGCCACGTGGATCTGGGGCAGCAAGGTCATCTGCTGCACCAAGGAGGCAGGGCGGAGTGGCTGCAGGGGCAGCTGCGGCTCCATCCACCCCAGCCCTCACACACCCAGCCAGGACAGTGTTGGTCCTAGTCCATGCTGCTGACATTCCCCCTGACACCATCACACTAGAGCCAATGCCTGCACCAACTCCCATGCTGAGTGTGCAATCCCACACTCCTGATACAGAGTCCACCAGGGCTCCTGCCCCTAGTGTCCAGAGCGGCGCAGGACACTCAGGATCACCACCACCTTCCAAGCGGAAGAGGAAGAGTGCTCGTCCGGCACAGGCTGATGCCCCAGACACGGCTACACAGTCCGGCCCGTCCAGGAAGCCCAGCTTCACGGATGACGAACTGAATGCACTTGTCGAGTATGTGTCCGGACATGACAACGAGATGGTCATTGTTGCAGGATCCAAGACCACACCTGCACAACGCCAGGCACACTGGCAGACCGTTGCGGACATCGTAAGTGCCCTTGGAATCGTGAGGCGCACAGCCAATGATTGCTATAAGCGCTGGAATGACCTAAAGCGCAGGGCAAAGAGTAAGCTGGCCTCAAGTCATGCCGCAACTCTAGTGACTGGAGGTGGGTCTCCAGTAGTAGACATGGAACTCACTCCACATGAGTCAGTCGCTGGGACCTACGTCACGGAGGAACAGATCCAAGGCGTGGGAGATCTGGCTGATTACGAGGCATTGTCCGGTGAGTGCACATGCATGTGTGTGTCATACATGTGCATGGTGTGTGTGTGAGGGCTTCTGTTTGGGTGCCAGGTGAGAGTGTGTGCGCCTCAGTCGTATGGTTCAGCCATGTGCTTCATGCAATACTTCCTGCGCAGCTGCATTTGGCCATAGCAGTATCCCTTCTGCCAACAGTAGACATCTAGCACAACTGCACGCCAGTTGCCCTTGAAGTGTCACCTTGACACAACATATTTGCTTATTTTTCACTGTTCATTCAGTCAGTTTGTTTGCATTCCACCACTTTCACTAGGCATGTCGCTGTCCACTAGTCACATGTCTGACATGGGTATGGTAAAGTGGAGTGACTTTGTTACCTGGATATCATTTGTACACACATGTCCCTGTGCTATTTGACCATTTCAGACTGGCAGCTCCTGGTGAAAAATCTGACCTGTTAGAATCAGAAAAGCTATTACATGCGGGAACTGGACTGAATGAATAGGTGGTGCCCTCCTCTCCATCTTCACTCAATAGCAATGGTACATGCCATCTGTGTGATGGCATGTGTGTTTCACCTGCCAATCACAGGCCAATGTGTGATGCCACTGCCAGGCAGCATGCAGAAAATTTGTTCATCTTCCATCTTGGTGTCATCAGTGTGTGCCATTTGCCTGCACTTCATACGCAGTGAGGGTGCATGCATGGGAGGGTTTTAGTCATGTGGGACATGTGTCAATCAAGTACTGGTTCTCTTGCTTCTCAGCCCTCAATGTGTGCCATGGTGCTAATGCCTGTTTCCATTACTTTGTTTTCATGTCTTTGCAGGGGAAGACGCACCTGATACTGCTGGGGTTGTGGAGATGGTGCAGACCCAGGAGGTGTCCCAGGGCCGACCAACCACCAGTGAGGGACGTGGTGTGGTGGTGGGGGAGAACCCACAAGTGCTGCAGGTCTTGCTCTCAAGGGGTGTCTCTGGCTGCACCTCCCCCGAGCTGTACTCAGGTGTTGATTCGGATGAGACCTACGTGCCGTCGCTGGTGAGTGTTCCAGGGAGGGATTCTGTTCTGTCTCACCCACCTGCACCAGGGTCAGTACCCTCCATGGGGATGTCAGTGTTGGCAGCTACGCCTTCGGTGGTTACGGATGCAGGGTCACACTCCGCGACATCTGATCCTGTTCCTGGGCCAGCAGATCAGAGGGGGAATGCAGTCCTGCAGCCTCAGGCAGTGCCGGCACAGCAAGGCGCAGTTCGCCTTGCCCCAGACAGGTGTGGTGCCCGCCGACGTGGTGGCCGTACGCCACCCGGCAATACCGCATGGGAGCAATCCATTTACGGTATGGCTACCCAACAGGCTGCATCATCCGAGATGATGGCTCAGGCCATGGATAGGGTGGCCACTTCCATTGTCCCCCCAGAAAGGCTGATGGAGCGACTAGAGCAGGCAACCAACTCCATCTGCCAGTCACACAGGGAGGACATGTTGGGGTCCAACAGGGACAGGCGGGCGGCACTGGCGACTCTGCAGGAGGCCATCTCCATTGAGTCCCAGGGCCACAGGGAAGCCCTGAGGCAGGAGCTCCTACACCTCAGGACGACTCTTGTTGAGCTTGAGGCTTCAACACACCAAAGGACAGAACAGCAGCTTGAGCGTCTCACCCGTACGCTCTCAGCTGAGATACAGGCAACGAGGGCGGAGGTCCGGGCATCCCGTGAGTTGTTGCATGGGGACCTCCGCACACTCATCCTCCAGAACCAGACCTACCACACCCGCATGCTTGCAGCCATGGAGGAGCAGACTAGGGCCTTGCGTGGGCTGCCTCCCATAGTGCAACCACCTCCGGATGCAGCTGCACAGGGTGATAATAGCGACAGCAGTGACACTCCCACAATAGGGTAGCCGTGTGGGCCATGAGCCCATGGAGGTGTTTTATCTTCCCAGGATCCACGCAGGTGGGTTCTGGTGTGCATCCTGTCCTCGGACCTCCTGGGTGGCCTCCCCAACCCCCCCGGGCCCATCAATGGCCATTTTTGATTGTTTCTTATTTTTATTTTTATTTTGATTTCTTTTATTCCCAATTTTTTTGGGACGATCTGTTGGCTCCGATCTGTTGGCTCCGATCTGTTGGCTCCGATCTGTTGGCTCCGATCTGTTGGCTCCGATCTGTTGGCTCCGATCTGTTGGCTTCCGTGGTTCCTGTGGGCATACGCTGCATTGTGGCTGGGCACATGCAGGCTTGTAATGTATTTGGTTCAGATGCTTGGGTTTGAGTCACACACACCCCTCCTGCTTCCCGTTTCCATGGGCTTGCAAAGGGTGTGCCCAAGTGACAGTGAATTACACAGTGACGTTGGACTCCCATGAGCTGTGTGGCCAGTCTGTAGTCAATACTGTGTATACATTCATAGTGCATATTGCTGTTGTGTTGTACACTGCATGTTGCATTGATGTGTAACTCTTCTTCTGTGTCTACCTCCCAATTTGCAGGTCCCTTCCTCAAGTCCACACAAGGACCTCTAGTCTGGCGATGGGGACCATGTTGGCAGCAGTGCACCTACAACTCTACATGGCGCCAACACTGCACAGTTGGTAGTGGTGGGAGTGCAGGCATTTCCAGGTGGTGAGACTACTAATATGTAACATTTTTGATGTCATGTTAATGGTACTACGTGCTCAAGTATGTTGTTGGTCCGGCATTGCTGTGAGCATTTCAGGTGTTGCAGGTTTCTAATAGTGCCACTGTACATAGTGAGAGTGATGTCATGTTGTGGGGATTACTTTGTTTACCTGCAATTAGCATGACATGGCACGGTGTGTCGTGTGGCAGTGCTGGGGTTGGGTTGGCTGACATGGCACTGTCCTCTTGTTGCATTTTGCAAGTGGGTATTCATTTTAGCTGCTTCAATGTGTAACTTCACAAAACTGCATTGGTGGTGTCTGTGTGGGTAGGGATGCACACATTGTGACACTTCCAGGTGAACAATCTCAGGCTGACATGGAATTCCCGGTTCATTCTCCACACATTCAGGATCAGTGTCAGGTTGAGTCATCATTGATTGTCAGATGGAATGTGCCAGGGCAGTGTGCACTCCACAGGGGTGTGATTTCTATGTGAAGTAATTAGCCACTAGCTGTGTACGGGCTGCCTCCCCCCGTGCCCTTTCCCCTCCCATGCGCAGCGGCTGTGCATGTGGTTGGGGATGTGGGGCCACCACCATGTCCACGGCCAGGCCCCGGCGTGTTGCAACGTTGTGCAGGACACATGCTGCCACTATGATCCTGCACACTACTGGGGGAGCGTATAACAGCTGCCCGCCCGAATGGTCAAGGGAGCGAAAGCGTGACTTCAGCACTCCGAATGTGCGCTCCACTATGCCCCTGGTTGTAATGTGGGCTGTGTTAAATCTTACCTGGGGTGGCGTGGTGGGGTTCCGAATTGGCGTCATCATGTGGGGGCTGAGAGGGTAGGCACTGTCCCCTGTGGAGGTGGGGATTGGTATCATTGGTGAGGTTGTGACCTTGCTCAGTATCCAACATGCATGCATGTGCAGTGGCATACATACTCACCAAGCAGCCATGTATCGCCATGCCGCCCAGCTTCTAGGTCCCGGCTTAGGGTGGACATTCGGTAAATGAAGCTGTCGTGGGTGGAGCCGGGATAGTTGGCATATACTGAGGTGATGATTCCCTTGGCATTACATGCTACCTGCACGTTGATGGAATGCCAGTGCTTGCGGTTCCTATAGATGTGCTCAGATGCCCTGGGGGGACGTAGAGCCACATGGGTGCAGTCGATGGCACCTAGCACTTTGGGGAATCGTGCCACTGCGTAAAAATCCAGGGCGGCAGCATGCCTTTCTGCAGGTGTTCTGGGCAGGTATATGTGCCTGCGGACTGATGGGTGTGCAGTCATGATGTTCAAGACCTGGTGTAGGCAGCGTGACTGGGTGGCCTGTGACACCCCACCCACTATGGCACTTGTCCGCTGAAATGATCCAGTGGCTAAGAAGTGCAGTACATTGAGGACCTTCTCCAGGGGGCTGAGTGCTTGGGAGCACAGGGTGGGTGATGTGAGGTCATCCTCCCACTCACTCACCAGGTCCAGTATGATGTGTGGTGGAAACCTGTACCTCCCATACACCTGGTCATCAGGCATCCCGAAAAGGCTGGTTCTGGGTGTGAATATTCTGGCCCTGACTATCCTCCTCCTCCTCCTTTGGTAGCCCACTGCCACTGCTGCTAGGAACGGTATGTTCATCCTGGCGTCTGAGCTTGTTATTGTTAAAGTCCGCAATTTATGCTTAGCGCGTGTTCTAGGTGAGCGTGTGACCCGCGCACCCCTGGAATCCTGTTCCCAGTCCAATAGCGTGTGGAAATTCACACGCACCACGGGATACAGCGTGTGACCCGCGCAGCCCTGGAATCCAGTTCCCAGTCCAATAGCGTGTGGAAATTCAGACGCACCACGGGATACAGCGTGTGACCTGCGCACCCCTGGAATCCAGTTCCCAGTCCAATCGCGTGCGGAAATTCACACGCACCACGTGATACAGGTTCGCTGACGTACTTGCGTGTGTAAGTGGCCGCGCACCCATTAAATACACGTACATAGGCCAATCGCGTGTACGCGCACTTTTGTCCAATTACACGCGATGACACTCTGACGTGCAGTATCTCCACGTGTGCCCCGTCATCACGTGCTGAGTGGGGAACACCCGTGCGGGTCACGTCACAGACGCGCTTACGCGCTGAGGGACTCTGGTCCAATAGAATCGTGTATGCGTGCTGACGCGCTTACGCGCTAAGGGCCTTTCCTCGGATTTCACGCTGACGTGCAGGATTTTCACGTGCCAAATCACTCCGTATCAAGCTGGCCACGCGAAAACACACGGAAGCCCACGCTCCTGCCCAGAAGGCCGAGTTACTGCCCCCCAGTGCCCCGAGCAGCCTCCCACGTGCCATCTGCTGCTGCCTGCCTGCCTGCCTGCCTGCTGCCACCATGCCCTGCCATTTGGTGCCTGCACATCAGCCATCTGCAGGGGTCCAGTTGCTGTGTCCACCCCTGCTGGAACTGAAGACTCCCGACTGGTATTACATCGCTCCACAGCCCAGCCCCAGGACCCAGTTGCCCACCCACACCTGCCTCTGGGGTTGCCATGTCGGGCACTTCCACATCTGGCACCAGTGGCAACCCCAGGCCAGAGGGGCAGAGGGGCACCAGCTTCACTGTCACCGAAGTTGGTGTCCTGGTGGAGCATGTCCTGGGGCAGTATGATGCCCTCTTTGGATCGTCCCGCGCCAGCAAGGAAGGACGGCAGAGGATCTGGGCCGACTGTGTGGTTGCCATCAACGCGGAGGGGGTGGCAACCCGCGACGTCCTGAAGATCAAGAAGCGCTGGGAGGACTTGAGGTCCAGGACCCTTGTGAAGGCCCGGCGCCTCGTGGAGGGGGGCCGGGGCCGCATGAGTACCATCCATATGAGGGTCCTGGAACGCGTACGCCCAGCGCTCCACGCCCAGATCCTTGAGAGGGAGGCCCGTCTGGAGTTGAGCGGTAAGTGTCCATGCATTACTGTGTGAGACAGGGCATGTTGCGGTGTGCTGGTTCTATGATACTTGCCTGTATGTGTGCCATAGGCCATGTATGCATGTATGTGTGCAGGGACATCATGGTAATGCATGTGCGACCAGTGATGTGTGATGCACATGGTTGTTGCATGTGTTGAAATGCCGCATGGGGAGCCCTAATCAGATTATGAACATGAGAGCATGCCAGTCTCTGTACCTGAACATGGGTGGGGGTGAGGGATGGGTGCTGATGCCAGGTACATATATGGTAGCCATGTCTGTGTGCCTGACCTGCGTGTCTGTGACTTGTGCATGCCATGGATGCATGACACATGTGTGTGACAATGCAGAGATTCAGTAAAGCAGCAAAATATTACCCTTGTATCCGCTGTGTTTGGTGTGTTTGGGGCCAGATGGATGTGACTGAGGTGAAGTGTGTGCATGTGATGGGCATGAGGCATGATGCATGTGAGTTACATATCATTGAATGTTTCAAGAGTCCATTGGACATGCATGGAAATGTCCATGGCATGCACCATGCCTGTTACTGTGTGTGTTTTGCCTGGACTGACCCATGTGTTGTGGAGGGACATGATGGAAGTGTACTTTGACAGTGGTGCTCATCTGCTATTGCTTCCTGTCTAGGGGACCATTGTACAGTGCCCTGATGCTTGTGTTCTTTGTCTCCCTCTACGCAGCGGCTAGTGAAGAAGAGGGCGGAGACGGCGCTGTGGAGCAAGGCGGCGGGGATGCCCCCACGGCTGCAGCGGAAGGGGTGGGTGAGCCCCCACAGAGGCCTGCTACGGTGGGAGACGGTGAGGAGCCATCCAGGTTGGTGGTTTGCACAGAGGAGGAGGAGGCCGCCACTGGGGCACACATGGGGCCTGGTGGGGGCATCCCTGCTGGTGCAAGTGGTGCAGTCCAGGGCCAGGGGCAGGAGGCAGCACAGGTCACCGTGGAGGGGCCTGTGCATGTCGCTGTCCCTGACCCTGTGAGTGCACCACCATGCACCAGCAGGGATGCCCCGTCCCAGGCCTGTCTGCAGGTAGAGGGGATGTCCATGTCACCTGACTCCCCTCCACCTGCGGACGTGGGAACCCCTGGCCGTGCGGAGAAGGTCCTGATTGGGGTCGCGTTGCGCACGGCTGTGATTCGTGATGCCGTGCGTGCTTCCCGGGAGGAGCACGCACGTCATCACGAAGTGCACCGTGCCGACGTGGCCCAATTGGGATCGGCCATGTTCGGGGGTTTCCTGCATGTGTTGGCCAATGTGGCGGCCCTCTCCTCCTCTGTGCAGGCTATCCACCAGTCGTTCTCCTTGCCGTCTTCCAGCCCAGATGCCACCAGGGCCCCCTGTGGACCTGCCCCGACCAATGCAGCCAGCTCGGTGGGGATCCCATCCCTGCCACAGTCGGGAGTCAGAGATCCAGCAGGGGTGGACACCAGAGCAACTGGACCCCAGCAGATGGAGGATGTGACGGCATCATCGGGCAGGGCACGTGCACGACGGCGTCGGTGGTTTCCATCAGCCTGGATGCCGTCGTGCTGGCACAGGCAGTTGCGTCGGAGGCAGCAGCAGGCTCAACGTGGGAGGCATCATGGCTCGGGGCCATCAACATCAGGGGTGCAGGCATCGGCCGGAGGGCAGGAGAACCCTGGAATGGGAGTGGCTTCCGTGTGGGAGAGGTTGTGCCAGCGGATAGGTGCGGAGCGGCAGCGGGCAGAGGAGGAACGGCTCACGATGGTCAGGGCGGAGGACTCCATGCGGAGGGCGCTGAGGCGGGCTGAGTGCCTCGAGGGTCTTCGCAGGGAGTTTGAGCTTGACACTGCGTTATCCCTGCGGGACCTCGGGCCAGGGAACATGCCCGCCTCCAAGCCATTGACCAGGAGTTCGATGATGCCCTGGCCCATGACAACAACCAGTGAGCCGTCCGAATAGCCCGCTGCCTTTGTATATAGTTGTATAGTTAGGGTTAGGTTTCCTTTGTTTTTTTTATTTTTTTTTGGTTGCGATTGGACAATGCACCACTTTTTTGTATATAGTTCCCTTTTTAGTTAGTAGTCAGTTAGGTTTAATTTGGTAGGGCTCATGGACCCAGGATGATCTTCTTAATTGGCTTATTTTAATTTTTCATAATTTTTTCTTGGACATTCATCTTGTTTTGTTTGATTTGCTTTGTGTTTTTTCTTATTTGCTGTTCAATACATATTATTTTTTTAATCTTCAATGTGTCGTATCATCTCATTGCTTTCAGGCATGTCATGTTGGGTGTTTTGTCATTCACTTGCAGCCATTGTGTGTGACAGACATGTGTTAAATTGCATTATTTACATTGGGGGTGTAACATGTAATTGCCTTTGATATGTGGGTGGGTGTGATAGTTGGTTGGGCCTTTTGGCAGGGGAGGATGGGCATTACGGACATGATTGGGGAATGTTGGGACCCAGGTGCAGGGGGGCATGGATTGGACATGGGTGGGGGCCTGCTGGCAGGTGCCCCACAGTGCTGGGGGGTGGGGGTGGTGGGAGACATGAGTTGGACATGGGTGGGGGCCTGCTGGCAGGTGCCCCACAGTGCTGGGGGGTGGGGGTGGTGGGAGACATGAGTGGGGCCCTGGTGGAGGGTGACCCTGGTGGCTGGGGGGTGGGGGTGGTGGTAGACATGAGTGGGGGCCTGGTGGAGGGTGACCCTGCACTGCTGGGGTGTGGGGGTGGTGGGAGACATGAGTGGGGCCCTGGTGGAGGGTGACCCTGCACTGCTGGGGTGTGGGGGTGGTGGGTGACATGAGTGGGGGCCTGGTGGAGGGTGCCCCTGGTGGCTGGGGTTTGGGGGTGGTGGGAGACATGAGTTGGACATGGGTGGGGGCCTGCTGGCAGGTGCCCCACAGTGCTGGGTGGTGGGGGTGGTGGGAGACATGAGTTGGACATGGGTGGGGGCCTGCTGGCAGGTGCCCCACAGTGCTGGGGGGTGGGGGTGGTGGGAGACATGAGTGGGGCCCTGGTGGAGGGTGACCCTGGTGGCTGGGGGTGGTGGGAGACATGAGTTGGACATGGGTGGGGGCCTACTGGCAGGTGCCCCACAGTGCTGGGGGGTGGGGGTGGTGGGGGACATGAGTTGGACATGGGTGGGGGACTGCTGGCAGGTGCCCCACAGTGCTGGGGGGTGGGGGTGGTGGGAGACATGAGTTGGACATGGGTGGGGGCCTGCTGGCAGGTGCCCCACAGTGCTGGGGGGTGGGGGTGGTGGGAGACATGAGTGGGGCCCTGGTGGAGGGTGACCCTGGTGGCTGGGGGGTGGGGGTGGTGGGAGACATGAGTTGGACATGGGTGGGGGCCTACTGGCAGGTGCCCCACAGTGCTGGGGGGTGGGGGTGGTGGGGGACATGAGTTGGACATGGGTGGGGGCCTACTGGCAGGTGCCCCACAGTGCTGGGGGGTGGGGGTGGTGGGGGACATGAGTTGGACATGGGTGGGGGACTGCTGGCATGTGCCCCACAGTGCTGGGGGGTGGGGGTGCAAGGGGACATGTGTTGGTGTTCATTAGTTCAAGGAGACATGTGCCTTTGCTGGGGGGCATGCCCATGTTGGGTGGGCTGCCTGCGGGACATGACCAGGGATGCAGGGTAGTCCCCTGTGGTGTGGGCTGCCTGCAGGGGCCGTGGAGGGTGTACAGGGTACACCTGGGAGGACCCACACTGTCAAATCACATGTGGGACTCCCCGGCACCCCTGAAATACACGTACCGTGCAGAAATCGCGTGTAAAACTTCCCGCGCACCCCTGAAATACACGCGCCCAGGCTATTCGCGTGTAAAACTTCCCGCGCACCCCTGAAATACACGCGCCCAGGCTATTCGCGTGTAAAACTTCCCGCGCACCCCTGAAATACACGCGCCCAGGCTATTCGCGTGTGGAACTTCCCGCGCACCCCTGAAATACACACGCCCAGGCTATTCGCGTGTGGAACTTCCCGCGCACCCCTGAAATACACGCGCCCAGGCTATTCGCGTGTGGAACTTCCCGCGCACCCCTGAAATACACGCGCCCAGGCTATTCGCGTGTGGAACTTCCCGCGCACCCCTGAAATACACGCGCCCAGGCTATTCGCGTGTGGAACTTCCCGCGCACCCCTGAAATACACGCGCCCAGGCTATTCGCGTGTGGAACTTCCCGCGCACCCCTGAAATACACGCGCCCAGGCTATTCGCGTGTGGAACTTCCCGCGCACCCCTGAAATACACGCGCCCAGGCTATTCGCGTGTGGAACTTCCCGCGAACCCCTGAAATACACGCGCCCAGGCTATTCGCGTGTGGAACTTCCCGCGCACCCCTCAAATTCACGCGCCCAGGCTATTCGCGTGTGGAACTTCCCGCGAACCCCTGAAATACACGCGCCCAGGCTATTTGCGTGTGGAACTTCCCGCGCACCCCTGAAATACACGCGCCCAGGCTATTCGCGTGTGGAACTTCCCGCGCACCCCTCAAATTCACGCGCCCAGGCTATTCGCGTGTGGAACTTCCCGCGAACCCCTGTAATACACGTAGCCCGCTCCCCCAGGCCCGATCGCGTGAGGAACTTCCCGCGCACCCCTCAAATTCACGCGCCCAGGCTATTCGCGTGTGAAACTTCACGCGAACCCCTGAAATACACGTAGCACGCTCCCCCAGGCCCGATCGCGTGAGGAACTTCACGCGAACCCCTGTAATACACGTAGCCCGCTCCCCCAGGCCCGATCGCGTGAGGAACTTCACGCGAACCCCTGTAATACACGTAGCCCGCTCCCCCAGGCCCGATCGCGTGAGGAACTTCACGCGAACCCCTGTAATACACGTAGCCCGCTCCCCCAGGCCCGATCGCGTGAGGAACTTCACGCGAACCCCTGTAATACACGTAGCCCGCTCCCCCAGGCCCGATCGCGTGAGGAACTTCACGCGAACCCCTGTAATACACGTAGCCCGCTCCCCCAGGCCCGATCGCGTGAATAACTTCACGCGAACCCCTGTGATGCACGTACCCTGCAAATCGCGTGTGACACTTCCCGCGCACCCCGGTATACATGCACACGTATTTTTTGTCAGCGGGTGTCCGTGTTTGTGGGTACCCCTTTGCACGTCTTTTTTCCTGGAGGGCCACAGTATGGGACATTCATCATGGCAGTATATAGGTGCTATTTGTTGGCGCACCTTTTGGCGCACATTTCTTACAGCCGCAGAGACGCTACCGCCTCCTTTCTTGTGGCGGTCGTGTTTGTGCCTGTGCGCTGGTTTGAGCGTGCGCTTTTTTCCCCTATTCTATTCCATGAATACGTGTTGTAGGCGAGCGTGTGGGTGTTCCGCGCACTTGTGCCCTGTACTTCCCCCGTGACGCCCACGTTTTGGCAAGTTGTTCCCCATTCCGAGTGTTACGCCCGTGTTCCGCCTACTTTTATTGCGTGCGCCGCGCTATGTGCAAATTTCGCTGTGGCCTGTGCGATTTTCGCTGTGACCTGGCGCACGCTGTTAGATGGCCTGTGCGCCAACGTGCACCAACGTGCGCCGCGCACTTTTTTATCGCACATCCGCTGGTTTTCTCGCGCACGGCCTTCCATGAATCGACGTGCGCTGCTTTTCGTGCGATTTTCGCACTTGCACTGCGATTTTCGCTATTCCACTGCGATTCGCACGTTTTTGCCCACTTGCGCCGCGCTAATTATTCCATGAATCGGCCTGTAAATCTTTATGCAACAAAAAAAGGTTTATTTGCTCAGAAAAGCCTGAATTGATCTGATGCATATGTGGATTCTGTAAAATCTCAGGAAATGTGGAGACAATCAAAACCCTGATCATGGTTTTCCCTGCATTAACGGCAATGAGAACAAGCTTCCTTGCAGGCCATGTCAAAAACGCAACCACAATGTCTGCAAATGAACGGTGGAGTATCTTTTTACTTGGAGACAAGCCAGCATGAGTCTTTGCAGGAGTGAATTTTTGGGACAAAATCTTAGATGAAGATTTTGCAAATACAATTTGCGATTAAGATAAAACACACTTCTATGGTGCCAAGCAAGACATGACGGTCTGATATACAATAGAAGTTGCTACCTACAGCAAAGGAATCGTGACCTAGTGTGATGCAAAGTGACATATGTGTAAAACGTTTGTGATAAACTAAAAAACATAATAAACATTTTTTTAAAATAATAATTTTGTTCAAGTACATTTTTTAGCACAAACACAGTAAAACTTAAACACCGCCAATTTCGGGAAAGGCTTCCCTCACCACTCTGCCTAACAACATGCAAGTGCGACCTCCAAGGGCGTGCCTAGGCTAAAATATAGGTGGAAGCTCACCCTTGAAATGTTAGGAGAGGCACTACCTTCAGAGACTGTGGGGGAGGGGGATTACTTGTGTTGGGGCATCTAACATCTTTAAACATTTTAATAAGACTACTCTAGTGCATCTTCAATGTTACAAGCGGTTAACTCTCTCCTTTAAGTCTGACAACACCCACGTAAGGACTTCTGTGAGAATGAGCTGTCTCCTGCCCCCTTTACCCTTCCAATCACTCCTTTGGCATGCAACTAACCCCACATCACGATTTCAATTGCCTAAACATGTATTGATCTGAATACAGGTGCTAACCAAATGAAATGCTTTACGTAACCAAGGTTTACACAAAGCACTTCAACGGATCAGACCTCGGGTTCTCTGCATTTCATAGCATATCCCCAAACCCATTGAAGAAGATCATCACTCGTTTGCTAGCGACCTGAGCCTGCCTGTCAAATTCTATACAAAGCTTACATTAGATTGCAAAACCGCACCTTAATCAAATAAAAACAGTTTGCAAGTGAGGAGGCACGTACAAGTAGAGTTTAACCCCAGATCCAGGGCAATTTGTGAGGATTACTGGGACTGAATTCCGGTTAGACCCAGTCCACTTAAACCTCTGCTAATGAGCTGTTTTTTGATGATGCAGTAACCAGGAGCAGATTCTTATGATTATAGAATGGTTGGATGGTAGGATGTTCAGGTTTTAAGGTGCAAAGAGGCAACTAACCTGAAATGGGTGGTGATACATGTGGGAGAGCAGGCATGTGTTGTAGACAGGGGTAGAGCTGGCTCAAAATATTGTGGAGCTCAAAGACTGTTTTAAAAGTGGGGGGGTTTACGAGTAGGGTCATGAATGATTATCCACCTCCCCTACATGTGTCGCATGTACGCCAAGAGATGTGCCTTTGCTTAACAATGCACAGGTTTGCATCAATGTGTGCATGCTGACCCTGGCAACCCTCTTTTTTTATTTGCCCTCTCTCTCTCCCGCCAACTGGCTTGAGAAAAAGGGAGGAACGAAAGAGAAGCGTAAGGGCTAGTATTGCTTAGTCATTTGCTCTGGGAATCAAACAGGACCCCTTCTTGATTCACACATGAAGTGACATCACATGAGGTGGTGTCATAGGAAGTGACATCACAGTCATTTCTCCGAAATCGCAAAAGTAAAACCACAACTAAGGACATTATGGACATTGGAACAAATGCTCAAAACAGAAGTGTTTAGGGATTTCTGCACATTTACTTGTAAAAATGTGCTTAGAGAGTCTAACCAGGTTTGCAAAATGTGACAAAATATGTTGCAGTCAAAAGATGTCTAAGGCATGTATTTAATCCATGTTCATGTGTTTTATGCAAATCAAAGGAATTGCTGTGCGTGTTACGTGCTATTTCCTTCATATGGATGCTGCAACACACGCTAGCTTCTGGGTGATGCTGTCATGTGTAAATAGGTGGATTTTTACTGCTGGTCTAAAAATCTCACATCTACAATGAAACATTATTATTAATTAAACAGCACATGTGTTGTGCAAACTCTACTAGTGCTTTAAAATCATCTTTAGATAATTAGGTAATTAAGCAACTAACATCAATGGAATGTAATTTCTGATCACCGCTGCAGCAGCAACGACCACTCCATAAATCTAGAGACAGCCAGGTCTGAAGAGGCACATCTCCTTTATCACTATTGCAAGTGTGGCAAGTGTGAAGAGATCGGGCTCTAGCGCCCCCTGGCTGACCTACAGAGCCATGGCCGGACAGAACAGGACACTGAAGTTAAAAGGAAACTTAAAACGAAAATCATGCAGTCATGAGAATACTAATGAGCTCAACCTGAGTTCATTAACAGTCAGCACATAAGAACAGTAGTTCAGCTTAGGACTTACCTGGAGGCTGGAGCAGCAGCACTAGCAGGCCAGCAGCCAGAGGTTGGCTGTAACAGGCTAGTAGTGTGGCCCGGAGCCAGGGCCATCACGGTAGCAGCAGCTAGGCCTGGTGTCAGCTCCTGCCTGAGGCCTCCTTCAGCACCCAGTAGAGATGAGAATGATGCTGCCTCGTTGAGTCCAAGCACTGAAGGCGTGTCTATGGAATGTTTTTGGCTTTGCCCACTGACTTTGCCCCTCACATGCAGGGCTGGCACAAGGTGTGGTGAGGCCCGGGGCAAAACATTTGGTGAGGCCCCCTTATTATTTTTTGCACTGGTCCAGCGGCGGCATTGCTGCAAACAGGAGACAGGAGAAATCTCCTCTTGAGTTTACTTGCAGAGCAACCCAAACATGGTTTATTGCTAGAACTGCAAATCAACTACAGCAAAGTTAGATTTCTCTACTGACGAAAAGTTTATGCCAGATGAAATTTTGTATCGTGTGCATAAATATATATATATATGATGGCATGTGGTGTGTGACGCCAGCATTAAGAAGCGCTCTGTCCCTGTGTGCGCATTAAAAAACTCATCATACACAGTTACAGACAGATGATGTATAGTGGAGGCTGGTGAATTTTTGAACTCAAGAGGCTGAAATGTGTGTGCTAATTATGCAGGATCGACAGGGCACAGTGGGGGAGCCCAGTCCAAACAAAGGGTGCTTAAAAGGGTTTCCCGCTCCCAAGAAAACCTTTGAAACATTGCTTTAAAATGGCGCCTTTACAGCACTTTCTTTGAAAAATTGGGTAAAAGCCACACACTGTTTGCAATTGGTGTTTTATGGTAGCACATGGAAAAACCCAATAGTCGAAAGTCACCAACCGTGCCCAGGAACATTTCCAATGCATTTCATGTTGCCTTTCCCCACAACATATGCCAGTATACAAATATATTCATGCTGGCTGTTCCCATGTATGTCCAAGCAGGCTGCACCAACATATGCCATTATTGACATATAAGGGCTCCCAGCCAGCATGCCACAGAAAGTATAACCAGGCTGGCAGTGCACCACAAGTGTTGTTACTGGCTACACTGGCCTACATTCAATCTGGTCCAGTTTAGCCACTTAGTAACATTTTTGTTTGCTTTACCCTTGATGCATAGTCCTGTGCATCAAGGGTAAAGCAAAACAAGCATTAGTAATGCTAACAATTTGTGTGTTCGTATGGGCATGGGCAAGGCACTGCTGTATTGGTATTAACTGGCTGTTGATGGTAGCAGGTGCAAACTGGTTTGAGTACCTGTGCCTCTAATAGTGCCTGGCCAATGCCTAATCCTTATGTACAAGCCAAAACTGCTGGCTTTGCCAATGCATGTTTTAACTTCAGTGAAGTACACGCATAGTACTTTTGAAAGGAGAGGATCAAGGCAGACCTGGTGAACACATTTAAATTACACCAGTGGTGTGTTTACAACTCCAAATAAGTAATTACCTCTCAGACGCCTCCTTTGAGAAAAAACTTGCAGGCACTTTGAGTGCAAAGTTTGATGCTAAGGCTTGATTAAAGCTAGTTCAACAAGTTCCCATGAGGAGGTATTTTGGGTGGTGGAGTCAGGAACTGGGTGGGAATTGCCATAGGGATTTGCATGGCCATGGCCAGTCAATGGGTGGGCAAATAACCAAACCACACCTACAAGGTTTGTGTCCCACCTCATATGCCTTTTCACCCTATCTGTACTCAGTGCTGGGACCTGGCAGAAAACATCTCCCCAGATCACAGAGCTGGCTCTACAATCATGGTAAAGCTATGTGCACTATACATTTATTTTAGAATGCTGTGGTGCATTCGTATTTTAGGCTATGTCGGGCAGGGGTATGAACTATGGTCTCTAAGGTCAGAAGTGCGACATTGTGCTACAAGACCAGTTGTAGCTTCTGAGCAGGATCCCAGTGAAATCCCTTGTCAATGTTGCACTGTACTGGAAATATTGATGTGTATTTTAAGGGATGCAGATTTTATTTTACTTTGCTGACATTATAAGAAATGGGGCCATTTTCCAGGTGTCCATGATAAATATGAGGAGGGGCTAAATGGCAAATGTTTATAAGGGTGACTAAAAGTACCTGCCCTACATCATACCAATCAGGGATGGCATCAGGGCCTTTCAACCATTTCAAATGAAAGGGGCCTCATAACTATCCCATATTGCCAGTCAGTAGTCTTTCTAACACATCAATATATTCCTTTTCTGTTTTCATTCTGGGGCTTAAAATGTGCTGCATTTCCTGGAGCCCTTCCAGCTGTCACGTCCTATGTGAATCACAGAAGTGTTATCACCTCATGGCCTCCTAACAAGGGTTTACAGCTCTTCAGTGGGCATTTAGTGTTTAAGCTCCTTGCTGGATGGCTTTCTCGTGATAATCAGCGACAAAGATAAGGTTAATACCTTATCTTTGTCGCAATTGTAATGTATGCACTCCAGGGGTGCCTCAGGTTGTTTTTGCTCTAAGCATTGGGGCCCTCCCAACCATCATAGTGAAATGGTGCCCAATGCAACTTCAGCCAGGCCTGCCCCCAATCCTCCCCTTCTGGATCCACCCCCCTTCCCGTGTGCTGCCACATAAAATAAAGTAAAGGTATACCACTGTCTGTACTCCAATGCATGACTTTGGGCTTATTGGTGGTACTAAAGTGAATGCAATGCCCCCATCCCTAAATGTAGTGGTACGCAGGGCTGTTAAATATAGGGGTGGGGGCTGGCACACACACTCACATGCAACACGTTCACCTCTTCATTCATCCAGCAGTCACGCTGCTGGCCACTAAATTTAGGGGTGTGGGCTGGCACACACACTCACAAACAACACATTTACCCATGCATTCATCCACCAGTCACACAACTCCTGTATGTACGCATATATAAAACCAAACACAGCACTGACACAAACATAAGCAGCATCATACATGTGCACATTCATACACGTATGCATACACATTTAATGTAAATACACATGTATACATATTTAATTTAAAATTAAAAAAAACACTTACCATACCTCCATAAAGAATATGGGAGGACTGTGCTGCCTTCTACTTAGGGGAGGGCACCGCGAGGCCCCCTCTCAAGCGCGAGGCCTGGGGCAGTTTGCCCTTCTTGCACCCCCCTCGTGACGGCCCTGCTCACATGCAGGGTAGGATCAGCAGCTGACCACCCCAACTAATGATAGGCAAGGATAGAGAGCAGGGTTAATTACTCCTCTATCAGCACGGGGCGAGGCCTTGAATTGCCCCACTAAGATGTGATTTCCCACCTTTGCCACCCAGCCATCTGATACGTGCATGTGAGGCTGGAGGGCTGTTCAGAAAAGCACCCTTCCAACCCCACAATTCAGGCTCTGCCAATCTGCCTTGCAGTCTAGACTGGCAGTGTCAGAGCCTCTTGGCTTATTAGAATTGGCATATTATTAGGGGGAGAGAGCAGGGAGGGAAAGGAAAGGTGGGACTCTGCCCCATACGCCCCCATTAATGAGCCGCCACTGCATGCCCACCTCATGCCGCGTCAAACCGTATCATCTCTATGTCTCCACACTGGCTCAACATCATCAAGTCCTGTCTCTCACATGATACAATCCACCCACACTCAAAGTAGGACAAATCTCCCCCTCACCCAGAAGCTATCCCTCGGCTCGCTGAAAATTACCATCACTATCCTGCCGTTCCACAACAGTATCAATGAATGCTTAGTCACAAGCCAACTCCAGCAACATGTCACTACAAACAACCTCCTGAATCACTTCCAATCATGCTTTTGACCCGTCCACAGCACCAAGATGAGAATGTTTCACATCCTATGTGACCACCAAAATATTACTGACAAAAACATGTAACCCTCATTGTACTCATGAACCGCTGAACAGTCTTCAACACTATCCACTGCACCATTCTCCTAAAAATCCTATTCCACTGGAAGAAACTTTCAGGCACTGTTCTTGACTGTTTTAACTTTTCTTCACTGATAAGCCATGCTTTACCCCCCCCCCCTTACTGATCTGACCCTTTCTATTCTATGGGGTTCCACAAGAATCCTTACTATACCCTTTCCCTTTCTGTCCTCTATTGTATTGTTTCTGTCTCCAACTCTTTTGTTTGTTCTCTCATTGCACCTTCCCCCAAACCAATCCAGGAACATCTCCCATTATTATTGTGTTACTTTTCCCTTCTTCTCCTCTATTGTACATCACAAATACAGGTGTTTTCCTAATCCAAAGCTACCCTTCACAGGCAATTGTCTGCATTTTTCTTCTTGCCTTTCTTCTCATAATTTACAAGTATGAGGCTGATTATTGATGTACATGTAATACAGGGCGTGTCCTTATCTGGGGTGCTAGCTTATTTTGCCAGACCCTAGCCGGTGCACTTGTCTTTTACCTATTCCCCTGAAGGTACATTCTTTCCCCTGCTGAATTTCACTCTAGCTTGTCGAATTCGCTCATCTCTTGAACATTGTTTTCTATTTGCAGAATGCCATTTTATATCTCCTCTCAGACACACTAACGATTTTTTTTAAAACAGTATCTCAGTTCTGGCTCCTGCCTTAAGCTTCCTTTCTCCGTATGGCACTGCCCTCAGCTACCCTCTAAATTGGCCCCTTTCTACCTGTTTGTTACTTCCACTTAATTTCCATGCATTTTCCATGTGCTGTGTATCACGTTTCCCAGTACCACAAAACAAAAACTTCCCAAAACCTCATTCCTCCCACCTCCGTCTAATCCAGCTGCCCCTTGAAATGAAAAACCTGCACAAAAATCCAATGAGCAGCCCAGTAAAGGGAGAGACAGGCTTTATTTCCATAAAGCTGCCAGCAATGGACAGGGAAGCAGACCGAATATCTCCTTCCCAAAGTCATGGCCTCTGAGCACACAATCCGCAGGATTGTTGTCCGTTTTTTTGCAATGAAGTTCATACACAAAATTTGATAAGATGTATTTAGTCGGATACATTAATAAGGAGCTTCCTAACAGAACATCTTCGGATTTGGGGAGTATTGTTTAACAGCACCATGCGAGACCCATGAAATTCTGCTTGGCCCACGTGACTCAACCCCCACCTTTACCGGCTGTTTCCATTACACTTGATGTGACCTGCTCTTGAGACTAGCACCCGCCTGACCCTTTTTCCAGTGGTCAGGCAAGGACGCCTTTCCTTCTTACTGAGGTCTCATGTGTCACTGAGCATTGGGCAGAGACTGATTTTGTGGCCCCTCATTAAACACCCAGTTAAGCGAAGTGGCAGTCGGAGTAGTGAGGGCATCCTGGCTCAGGCCACCTGGGGGACTATTCATTTTTAAATGTGGTGTCATTCCCTCATTATCAACCAACTGCTGTACTGGATTGTGCTGTATACTACTGTATGGGACTGACAAAGAGGATTCAAACAGTAAGCAAGAGCCAATTGGAACCACCTTTATTGTTAACACCAATTCCTGGTCAGCATGTTTTTTTTTTTTTTTGATTCCTCATTGTGAATCTGTCTTTTACAACTTGCACTCTTTGCTCCTTAAACAAATATCCACTACTTGGCATAAATACTCAAGTTTTTGAGTCTACCCATTGTGTTACATAATATTTTGGTATATGGGGACTGTGGCTCTCTATAACTGTGAGCACACTTGTGGAGATTTGCAAAGATTGTGTCTACACATAAACGGATCTGTGAGATCTGGTTGTTTCCCAACTGATCGAATTATGTTTCACTGCATTCTTTTTGCCACGTTTCTTACTGTCAGATATGGGTGGAGACCACACCTATCACCCTCACCTTACCCCACCCCCTTTATATTTGGCTAACCCAAACCCACCATCTATATATTTGCAGTAAAAACTGTTAAAAAGATGCAGTAAAACGGAATTTGATCATTTGGAATGGGACCAAAATGGCTGGAACTAGAAAACTATTGTGGGACAGTGATTAATTGTGGAATACCCATCAACTAGCCTATTTATTCTGCTATATAACACATGGGCACCTGGTACTGGCATCAGGGTGACTGCAGGTCGTTGAACCTTTCTTCCCATCTGTTAATGAGTAATAAATCCTAGATGAAATGTGTCAGCAAATATTAAAAGACTAATAGACAATGTTTAACCACAGGTGCACAATATATGAGCATGCTCACTCTGTTAAATACCACCTTGCCATTTCGGTGACTGTGGTTCTCTAAACCTTTGAGTCAATTTGGCTGTGAGAGTGTGTAACAGAATGTCATCCTGTAATGGTGAATAAGTTACGCTATTTGGTTTTTTCTTAAATAAATTGATGTGGAAAATTCTGTATCTGAAAAGGTTTGCTAATCAGAACCCCTTTTCTGCAAGCTCCATGCCAAAAGCAGAGTGCACTCATGTGTATTTGATGTGCCAGTCTACTGACAATTACAGCAACTGCTCTGCAGTAGCAACAGGACAGGTTCAAAGGCCACATGTGCATTTGTGACAGGTGCTGGAGCAAATGTTCTGACAGTTATTTTTTACATCTTTTTTTAAAACCATATTAGCCATGCCTGGCTGTCGCATGGTGGCTTTAGGGTCACACAATTCCACAGCCACAACATTCTATTATACTAGTGTCAGCATGGTGAGCATTGTTTAGATATGAATAGCATGTGCATTAGCTACCTGGCATACAGTAGCCCTGTGGGACAATGGCTAGGATGTGCCCTTTTGCCCATCATAGCAGAAGGGCAACACCTGCCAGGGTGCAGGAAACCTCTCCAGGTGTTTCTCTGGGAATAGCTGCTACAAAGGCAACATAGACTTAACAAAGACATTCTGACATCAGTATCCTGACCACTGGAGTCCTTTTGAAGTCAGCAGTAATGGGAAGGGGAGGAGTTAGAGCAGCCTGAGGAGAGATGTATACTGAGTGAGGAATTCAACCATCTTAGTTTCTGCCTCCTGTCCACCCCATTTTCTTCTTCAGGCAAGGCACTCTGCATATCATGTCAGAAGGCAAGTGACAATTCAAACAAGAGCCTGGATTGAGCCCTTTGCAGTGGCTTGCTTTGAACCAATCATCTGTGACATTTTGCCTTTATAAGGAGAGGGAATCATCTCCTCGGTTCATTCATATTTTGTCTCTCACAAGAAAAGAAAGATTCACTGAAGCTCTGTTGGGAATACAGCTTACTTCAAAGTCCTCTGCAATAGAGGTTAAGACAGAAGGCCTCCCGGGCAGAGGCATGTTCTCTTCCCTAACCCTCTGCAGGGTACAGTGGGGGTGACACTGCTGTGAACCAAGGCATCTCTGCTGTCTGTGCACTGGAACCAGGATCCGGCTCAATAGAGGTGAAGAACCTGTTTAAGACAGCGTCCTGGACTGGATGTGTATAACCAAGGATTTGCCTTTACCATGGAGACCCTAGACTGGACCTCCCAGCAATCCTGAAGTACAGAAGCTTCTTGGAATCCTGTTTACCGATTGGAGACTCACTGAGCCAGCCCAACTGTGTTTGCCTCACTTTGAACTGCTACAGGACCCACAACGCTGCTTTTGGCACTTTAAAGACTTCAAACTGGTTACCTGCTTCTTTGAGCTGTGTTGATATCTACTTAACCCAGTGAAGAGCATCACTGCTGTAACTCAACCACCACCTCGCTGCTGTGGAAGCAGAGCGCCTGAAGCAACATCTTAAACCGACTCAATGCCAATTCACCACTGTATCAATGCAAATTCAACATCTCAACAGCGGCTTGATTGTAGTAAAGAGCCCACAAGCCTAGCTCCAAGACAAAGGAACAAAGGTATTTGAGCATGCCCTGGCCCCCTTGCCCACTTTTAAGGATCACACTGACTTTCCGGACCCCTTCTTTGCTCTTTTAAATACATACACTTGAACATTAACATTGCTGCTGAAATCCTTTTGCCTGAACACTCGTGCCTAATAACCCAGAGAGCCCTTTTTATTAACATTGTGCAGTCTAAGTGTTTCTGTTAAAGGGGTGTGTTTTTTATGTTCTTGATGGATCCATGTGATATGATTGCAGGCCAGTTTGCATGCAACTGCACTCCACAAAAACATTTTGGCACAAACGCTGTCTTTGAATGGGCCTGCTGGCCTTCTCCCCTCTCCCATGTGAGAACACCCCAAAAACAACTGAGGCAACCTGCTCCACTTCCTCCCACCCAATCCCTTCCCTCATGCAAAGGATACCACTGTCTTACCCCAAGCCCTGCCCAATTGCTTTGTGGCTCTCCACCACCTTCCTTGCCATGTTTACCCCTATTCAGACCTCCCTCATTCGCTCCTTTTCTGTTCCATCTGCCACCTTTCCATCCAGGTCTGCGCAGTGTAAGGAACTAATGATGGCAACAGTAAAGACAGACACAAGTGATCACAGTTCAAGGGTGTTTATTAAACTGTATAGGTAGGTTGGAAAAACGCCTAATCTAAACCTAAATCTAAGATGGGAGTAAGCTATGGCTATCAAATAATAATAAGGTAGTCCTAGTGGGGTCTTGTCAAAAAATGGGGCCTATACTAAAAAAGAAAATTAAGGCCAATCCTTACAACTAAAATACAGTGTGAAATAGGGTTGACAAGAAAGAAAGAAGTGTTCACAAATGATGTCATGATGTTATAGCCTGGGATCTCCCTTCCCCACATTTTGAACACAGGACAAGGCGGCACTCCTGAGCACAGCACACTCTCGGGCTTTCCCAGCACGAGGCTACAGTTTGGTTCTCGGGTATCAGGATCTTCTGTGGGTAAGTCCCTTTTCTACAAAAAAGTTTCTTGCCTCCGAAGACCTGTTGTGTTCAAAATAACAAAACAAAAGTTCCTCTTCCGTATGTATGTTTCGTGATGGCTTTCAGCACTGGGTGCCCCTCTTCTGGGCTCAGACCCCTCTCGAATGGCAGCCTCCCTCTGTCGGGTTCAGTATGGCTTTTATTCAAAAGATTTAATCTATTTTGTTACGTTGGGTGATGGCTTTCACCCCTGGGTCACCCACTTGCAGGGTCAGACCGTTCTCGAATGTTAGCCCCCCTCCGTCGGGTTCGCTACGGCTTGTATTCAGAAGATTTTACCTGTTGCATTCACAAGTCTCAATGTCTTTTTAAACAATCTACTGTTGATACCCCTCTGTCGGGCACCCTCTTGTCAACACAATGTTCATTGGGTCATCATGCTTCACCCCATTCTGCAGACATCCCTCAGCCGGGTTACATGTTTGCCAGTCACACAGTTCCTTCTCGCTTATCATGATATGGGATTTTTTCCTTTAGCTTTCCAATTACTTGCCAGTCAAAGACTTTCAACTGTACAGGGGTTTATATTCGACCCTTGTATGACCACTTTGGCCTTTTCCTTGAGGCTCTCCTAAGGCCTTCTGGTATCAGTAGTTTCAACAATAAGGGGGATCAGCCAGAGTCTCTCAAGGGAGCACCCACATGGCGCTGGAACCCTCTGCAGCTGGTTTTCCCCTGTGGTGTTAACAGTTCTTTGATTTGCCTTAATTTGCCATTTGTAAATTTCGCTCAACACAGTTTGGTTTTTTATCGGTTCTCCCTTTGACTCACCGGCTTTTCTCTTCTCTGGAATCAAGGACGGTACCACGGTAGCAAGCGTCTCTCCCTGCCTTGGTTATCAGCAGAAGAGGGCTCTGTGCAACGTTGACATCCATCTGCTACAACACACGTTGGCTATTGTTGGTGGTCTTATGATTCCTTCTATGGAGGCTTTGCAAGTCTGGGTCACAAAGGGAAAGGCCTCTTCTCTGCTTGTCGCCCCTTCGGTTCTTGTCGGTTTTCTCCTCCTCTTGAACTACCGTCATGGAATAGCTGTCTCATTGTGCAGTCTGCCTTGCTCGTAGTGTGCTCTCGTGCTCCACCTTTTATCCCTGTGGGGAAGGGAAATGGCCCTCAGGTGTGTGTGGTTATTATTAATTGCCTGACACTGCCTGACCCTTGTGTTGGGACTTGTCAGGTAAACAGCTCTGGTGTTAGTCCATTGTCTTCCGTGGTATAAGAAAGTGTTTGTGTCGGAAAAGGGAACCGGGGGTAGAGTTTCTGAGCATCCTACATGGTAGGATGGGGAAAAGGTGTTATAAGAAAGGGGATACCACATCTCACCCATTGGTGTCCCACTTACACTACCTGAGGACACCTCCTCCAGGTGATTCTCCCACACTGGTCCACCCCCAGGAACTGGATCCAATAGCGATGGCCGTGTCCTGGCCACCTGGATGACAGATCCCCGGGGACGAGTTAGTGAGACACCTTCAGGTTTCTCACAGGAGGCATGCAAGATTTCAGGCAAATGCAATTCCTGGTTTGGAAAATGCGGCCTGTCAGGATTTCTTCAGGCAATGCGGGCTATCATGTTTTGATTAGTTGAAAGTATTGATTGTTTTTATCAAATTGCTTATTTTATAGAACCATCATTGGAAATTATTTTATTTTGGTAAAAGCATTGTATTGTTGTTTGTGTCGCAACTGTATCAGTTCACACCCCTCCTGAAGATAGAGCCTTACCTTTGCCTGCGCAACAAAAAGAGGCTATGGAGGTATACTTGTTTGGCTATGCCGACGCCTACTCAGACCCACACTACTCCAAAACCAGCTGTGGGGCTGAGTAGGCGGTTTTGCTGCTACTCATCCCCAAGGGTCAAGTCTTTAAAAAAAGAGGGGGAACTCAATAACAGACCAATTGAATGTGGTGTCAACAGAAATGAGCATATCAAGGTGCCCACTGAAAAAGGTGGGGCGCTCCATGCTCCCACGTGTACCCTTGACTTGAACCCTGTTAATTTCAGCCGTTTAGTAGTCATTTTGTCACAGTGGTCCCTTAAACAGATTTTGTCTAATTTGAATACATGTTTAACAGCTAACACCTAATCCCAGGTTCATAATGTATGAAACTTCTCGCCCTGCTACATAACACCTTGACATCTGAGTAACTGCGGGCCAATGAGTCTGTGAAGTGCTGGTGAGAGCGGACTCTTACATGGACCTTGTCCATACATAAAGTGTGTGTTCTACTATATTGCTATCTTTGTGCCTTTGAACTCACTTGATAGAAGAGTGAACTCCAATACAGACCCTGTCTATATATAAAGTGAGAGTGGACTCTTATGTGGGTTGTGTTTATACATGTTAAAGGATCAATAGTTAATGTTGAAGTGCAACCTATTAGTTTCTGTGTTTGGCTACAAAAGTGTGACATAGGGGACTAAGAAAGCAGTTGATGATGCCCAGGGGGAGTTTCTAGCTCTTGAATTAGGGTGCTATAAGAGGAATATCCAATTCTATTTCAAGCCTATTTTGTATAGTCATAATATGTCTATTTCATGTAGACACTTGGAATTGTGTCTGGCTTTAATGTAAGATTTATATCATTCAGTTATCTTTATCTATTGTGAACTGGCATGTAAATATTGTTGCATTTTGTAACTGATATAGCTCATTATAAAACTAGTCTGTGAATGTATGTCTTGTATTTTTCTGTTTTAGGTTTATTTTTCAAAAAAAGTAGCAGGCGCTCCTCTCCAGAAAGAACATGGCATGATAACCTGTTCTGAGATGAGAGTTTGCAGCACACGCTTTTTGCTCACTGTACCTTTCACAGATGGGAAATATCCATTTGCCTATCAGTCTTTGTCCCACCCACATGGGCAGTCCAGCACCGAAATGCTATGGCAATTCCTCTCTGAACTAGAGTACCAAAAGCAACCCCATATACGTGTTTTAGCCTTGTTGGGCCTCATTAGTGAGGTGAAGCTTTGTCTCTCTGAGTACAGTGAGCAGGGAGTCCACGTCTGGTTGCCCCCAGGTAACTCAGGGTGACCAACCCCAAGTTCCTTTCAAATATTTCAAAAAAGGTAGCAGGCGCTCCTCTCCAGAAAGAACATGGCATGATAACCTGTTCTGAGATGAGAGTTTGCAGAACACGCCTTTTTCTCACTGTACCTTTCACAGATGGGTTTATTTTTGTCACTAATAATTAGCAATTATTCTTTTTAGTGGACAGTTTTGTTCACACAAGCATCTTTAAGTGTAAAGCTAATTCGTTTTTGGCTCCCACTCAGTTGTCCGAAAAGTCCTCAGCAACATTAACATCAATCATGGAGCCTAACATTATAATTAGAGACCCTGGAACACATCTATCAAATCTCAGTGAAAATAGCACCTAGCGATTATATTCAGTGTGACATAAGAGGTCCTTTCAGATACTTAATACAACAGAGATACATAACCATCTATCATGTGCTGTTAATCTGAATGCAAAAGAACTGTACAAGATTGAATTTGTTTATGATGATTCTCCTCAATCTTGCACAGTAGGTAGTTCCATAACTAAAACTGTGCATTCCCCCGGCACAATTTGAGGTCCCAATTGATCCCTTGCAATTAGGGTGTAGGAACTTCACAATGCCAATTAAGCTCCATACAGTCCTTAAGGCAGGTGTTTCCAATTGTAATAATGTTTAATATTTCTCTTACAGCATCAGCTTAAGCCGTCACTTTTGATGTGTCTGTAACTTAAAGATTGCGATGATGGAAATGCCTTTTGGAGGGATAGGGCCTCCTAGTCCTTGTCCTACCACGTCTGTGTGTGTGTTTTCTGTATGTTTTCTGCCAGGAGGGTCCAGCTTGGATCCCTGACGGTGCAGCACTTCGTTTTACCATTTGGTGAACAATACCCACAGGCTACCCTTATGGCACCCGGATAGGGGTAAACATTTGTACCCCTAGTATGTGTTTTGGGGCACCTGTGTGTTGCCCACAGAGCAGGGTATGGGCTGGTGGCAGCTACATACGGAACTAACACTGGCTCTGGGTGCCCTCCATTTTGGGACACCAAGGCCCTGCCATAGGAATCAATGATAGGAAAAATGGCTACTGTAGCCTCTTGTTTCTATTGCCTTTACCTCTTGTTTTCTCAAAGTCCGGAGAAGCCCTGACTCTGTTCCCTTCCCCTGATTGGATGTTGGGTTGAAGGACCATATATGGTCCTGGGGGGAACCCATGCCAGACTGGCTGTAGCCTTCCCAGGGACTTTGTGCTGAAGGTCTAACCTTGGGTGGAGCCTGTATGAATGGAGTGAGGAGTCAACTCACATTCTGTGTTGTGGGTGTCTGGTTTTGGTTGTGTGACACAATGACTGACCCTGCCTGACTGAAACTGGAATGTATACAATAAAGTGCTCGGAAAGGCTAGAAGTTGCCTGTAATCCACATCCTGTGTTTTGGGTGTCTTGTTTTGGTTGAGTGGCCTGAATGCCTGGGAGCCTGATTGGTTGCTGCCTGCCAGAGATGTTATTTGGGGGTTGCCAGGGGTCGCACCTGCAACCCCTGAGGTCTCCCTTGCTACCCCTAAAAAAACTTTATAAAAAATATTTTTTTCTTAAGAATGGAAGCTCTTAAGCTGTGGCAGCACCATGTGGCTCTTTGTTTCTGGAGTGTCTGGTTTTCTTGTTTAGGCCCATTAAAAACAGGGTGTTCCACAAGTGTAACACTTTGAGCATTGACCCTAAATAAGAAAGAATAGGAATAACAAATAATGGGTCTTCCTGGAATTTTATAAAATAATTGCTATACTCATTAAAAGTTTATTTCAAGGACCCTTCAGAGGGTGAGTCACTGATTTAGTCTGTTCTTAAACATCTCAAATTCACAATGCAGACAAAAGCTTAAAAAAAAGTCTTTAGAGTAGAATAAGGGATAAGCATACATTTCAGACTTTGGGGGTCATTACGAGGTTGGAGGTAAGTACCGGTCATTACCGGCATGGAGCAAATACCGTGTCCGTGCTGGTACTACACCGCTAAAAGCAGCCTATTACGACTTGGTGGGCATGAGCTTTGCGCCATGCCGGTAACAACCTTACCGCCATGCCGGTAAAGGGCGAAAAATCACCCTTACCGGCATTGCGCGAAGCGTAGATAGCTCCACCGCCATCCAAGCCATCTGTAATAGCGGTGACCGCTATTAGCGGTGAACACTAATGAGCGGAACCGGAAATAGTGTCATCGCACAGGAACGGGAAAGAGCACGGTGGCCTGAACTGACAGGGCAATGATGGGAGGCAGGGTCCACCAGACACATTTTTGCAAGGCTGCCTACAGGCAGTGCACAGCACCAACTCGTCCACATGCATGTCTCTTCCCAGACGCATCCCTTCATTACCCACCCAAAAGTCAAGCAACCCGTATTGTCAATCTGGAAAAGTGAATACCCTTCATTGAATGACAGACGTATCTTGATGGCCGAAGGCCAACCATCTTATGCATAGAATTATAGAAATACAGACTGCTATGCTTGACGAACAAGCAGCCATTTTAAACGTAGCAAGAATCGCCATTTTGCTTGTTAACCATTGCTCATTGCTTTCTGTCTAAAACTGCTTTGCAGCTTGCAATTCTTAGGAATTCTGCTTACTCTGCTCAACTGTTAACATTGTTGTCTGAATATGAAAGGGCAAGGTCGCGGGACTGAGAAGTTCGTTGAAACTCCTCATGAGTAGCCCAGAAAGGAATGCCCATGCTCCCTCTCTGTAGCCTTGAGGGAGAGCTGCAGGGCATTTAATCATTTCACAACTGCCAGCCAGTCTCGTACTGTGGTAGAATATGTTAGAATAAAGCAGCTAAAGGCTTGAATTATGCTCTTCTTACGGCCCCCCTTCGCAAAACCCTTTAGAGCGTGTCGGCTCCCAGGACACGAATAGTACCTCATAGATAGCAAAGCTTGGAATGTGACTCTTCCCTGTGTGCAGCTTGCTTCCAAGAACAGAACCACCGTGTTCTGTTCAACAACTAGAAGATGCCTCCGCACTTTCTAATTGCACATTGTTACTAGAATAGACATCGAAAGTGTCATAATTGTCATACCCGTCGGAAATGTCCATCGTCATCCCGAGTTCAAAGAAACTTAATAAAGGGGGGTGTTAAACATGACATAGCTGATTGTATGATATGCATTTTGTATATATGTAACTGATGTACGTAATTCGCTCTCTTGCGTCCCTCGAGGTCTAGAAAACTCACGTCGCAGGGCGTGAGACCACAGTTGGCCAATTGGGACTATTTTTGCTTGCAATAAACCCTAGCATTGGGAATTTGAACCTCGTGTCTGGCGCATCCTTTCGTGTATGGTTATTGCCTTGTTTCCATATCGCGAGGGACCCCTAGGGGCCCCTTTCAAGATGACGCCCGAATAGGGACCCTCCCCCACTTGCCCCATCGTATACGTTGTAACGGAGTAAAGGCGGAAGAACGGTGAGGACGGGACGATCGAGCCGGGATCAAGAGGTGTACGGGGCGCCCTGTAGAAGTGAGGAGAGATTCCTTCACAGATCTGCACACATCTGATCCCTGATCGACGTACCGGGCCAGTGGGCAAAGGAGGCGAGGGTCCCGAAATGAGGCAGAAGCCAGAGAAGTGCAGACACGACGTTGGGAGAGGTTGCGTCAGGACAGGCGACTTGTTTTATCAGGTGAGTCATTCCCCGATTCAAACGAAAACCTGATTTTTGGTAGAGTGTTGATTTTGCAAATTCAAACGTCCAGGTAAAGGTTAGTTAACCAAAGGGGAAGGTTAAAAACATGCCTGGAGTACTGTCCACTTTAGCGGGGCTTTTCCGCTGCGGTAGACAGTCCTTGGAAAATGGCCAAAGTGCACCGCCTGGGGGAACGCCGGTTTATGACATGTATGCAAAATATGGTGTGGGTGCGATAATATTTTGTGAAATTTGGCATAGGCAAACTAGAAAGCAACAGGACCATCAGTGGCCGATTAATGGTAGTTTTGAGATTGCGAGGATAGATAACCTAGAAAGGGTGTTGATAAGGAAAAAAGCACGACCCGCAGCTTTTGAGACTATCAAAGATTGGAGGAGGGAAGCAATGATCCGAGTTAGGAGTAGAGAGAAGCATGCGCATAGGCACAAATCGAAGCTTGAGGTAGCAGAAGAAAAGGAGGAGGAGGAGTGGACGGCAAGTCTAAGACGGGAAGGGAGACGTGAGCAAATGAACATAGAAGGAATATACCCGCAGCAGGAACTACACATAGCAGACGAATTAATGGAACATTTGCTAACTAATACGGGTCGAGGCCCAAAACCAGGATCGAAACCAAACACGCCAGTAGTGACTGCGCAGGCCCAACCAGTAGCTCTCATATCCCCTCCCAAAGCCCAAGCACTTCCCCTCACGCAAGCGTTAACCCATGCCCCAACCACAGCTCGAGCCCTCCCACAAGCGCAGATCGCAGACGCACAATTTCCCAGCACCCAGGAAGGCCCTTCACTTGTCCCATCCGCACCTCCCGCTCCAGAAACAGATTCAGCACCATCCGCCCCTCCAGAAGTCGGAATTGAGACCGGGGAGGCGAGAGGCGGGGCTGAAGGAACAGGATTTGGACGGGTAACTCGCAGCGCGATCAGCAAAGAAAGAAAGATTGAATTACAGCAAGCGGCAGAAATGTACATAGAAGGAAATGATGGGACGGCAGCATTGGCTTCATTATATGGGTACCGAAGAAGCAACGAGAGACAGGTAGTGTTGGAATGCATGGGGGAATTTTTGGTGGGAGAATGGAAAAAGATACTTGGGAATTTACCGCCACAACGATTGTTAGATTTGAATAAGTTAGCACGCAGTGAGCAAAGAGATGAGGATGTAAGAAAACATGTGTACAAACTCATTGAACTGAAAAATGAAATGGAAGATAGATATGCTGAAATGTTTGCTACACCTGAATGTAGTCAGGAGTGTATTAAGAAAGGTAGAAAGGAGGCGTTGAGGTTGTATATGCAAAAATCGTGGCCGACAGTTTTTCCAGGTGGTCCAAAGCATTTGCCGGCACCGGGACAAATAGGTGATAAACAAAGATTGCAGGCATGGGTGGGGGAAACAATGCGATGGATGTCAAACAAAAGAACCTGTACTATAACCTGCAGCATCTAATAATGCCAAAATCTCTCAAAAAAAGCGCAGACCGCCTGCGCAAGGAGCGCTTCTCAAAGGAGGAGCTAAACATGCTCGCCGAGACACTGCAGGAACATGCAGAGGTGGTTTTCTCTACTAACATGTCCCGACCTGCATTGCTGCGCAAGAAGGCCATATGGGCGGACTGTTTTAAAACTGTGTCCTAATAGGATTTGTCCTATAGGCCGATCTAGTTATCAATGAGAGATATACATTTGCTGCTTATCTGTTTTTTAAGAATTATTGTATGTATGTGCTTTGTCTTTATTAGAATTAATTCTATTCTTAGAGTGTTATGATGAATGTAATGAATATGTACTTTTTTCTCCATTTTATGAGACATTTTATGCTGAAATTATTAAAATAAATATATTTTTGTGAAATACGCACGTAGTTCGCCTTAACAGGGTATAACTGTTGACCAAAACCGTTCTCCTACCTTTCTCTAGAGTAACTATTTGTCTTTCCCAAAACCAAGGTAGGTATCCACTCAGTACAAGGAATGGATTTTGGGATCTCCCCCATTAGTCTTATAGGCACTGTTTCGGGTGCCAGCAGTATTGTCGGGGAGACAGCTGCCACAGCAGCCGTGTCCGACGATGAGGCTGAAAGTCTCACACAAGGCACAACTGCCGCTACTGGGCCAATGCATTCGCCACAACTCACACCAACCAGCATTGACGACATCAAAAGGCAAGAGCTGTCTCCTGGGGAGTCGTGGGCCGCCAGTTTCAGCCCCCCACAAAGCCTGCCTCAGGAACCAACGATGGCAGTGGCACATCATAGCTCCACCAGTGCCACAATCAGCCAAGAGGGGATGAGGGTGATTCAACAGCGGCATGATGAGCTGGCAGGGCTGTTAACCCAGCATATTACAGAATGTGGACATGCAAGGGATGAGATGAGGGAATGCGCCTCTTCCATCAGATCTGCTATAGAGACAAGCTCCAAAGAAATTTGTAGCGAATTTGCAGCGATAAGACAGGTACTCTCACAAATGGTGGCAGCAATGCAGGCCATGGCCCCGGCACAGGTGGCCGAACAACCTGCCACATCGTCGAGTGCTACCTCCATGAGGACCAGCCCCGTGCGTAGGTCTGGACAAAACCTGCGCAGGTCCACCAAGGGTCCACCTAATGCCTGAAGAGGGGAAGGGGTGTAGGCTCTGGCAGGCATCCTGAACTCATGTTGACTTACGGTGCATGCAAGTGCACACCATGTGTGGGGAAGTTGAGGGAGGAGGAGGGAGAGGGTTTGTGGGGAAGTTGAGGGGGGAGGAGGGAGAGGGTGTGTGGGGAAGTTGGGGGGAGAGGGGAGAGGGTATGTGGGGTAGTTGAGGGGGGGAGAGGGTGTGTGGGGAAGTTGAGGGGGCAAGGGGGAGAGGGTGTGTGGGGTGGAGGGCTTGTGCACTTTGTTATGTTTATTTAATACACCTGTTGGAAAATCATAACTCACATGTGTGGACATTGCTAATTGTGTACGTTTGCTTTATTGGTGAACAATCTACAGCGTCCGTGTCCCTGACACACCCAGTGCCCTGAGTGCCACCTCTATGTCACACCCCCATCCATGTGTGCTAGAAACATTGGTTAATCAGAGTCAGCCGCATGTCACGTCCCTCCTGTGCATCGCTGCCTCCCTGAAGTGCAGCCCCATCTCCACCCTCCTCATCCTCATCGTCGGGTGGTTGCAGTTCAGCGTCAGGGGGCAGAGGCACATTCCGTCTGATGCACATATTGTGTAGCATGACACATGCCATGACGATCTTGCACATCTTCTAATGGCCGTACAGGAGTGCCCCACCAGATCTGCTGAGGCAGCGAAACCGTGCCTTCAAGAGGCCAAATGTCTGCTCAATGACCACACGGGTATATGTATGTGCACGATTGTAGTCCTCCTCGTGCCTGTTCTGCAGGTTCCAGACTGGGGTAAGGAGCCACCTCTTCAAGGGATAGCCTGCATCACCTGCATGTGGGCAACAATGTATATGTGTAAGTCATCACATCATATGGGACCTGTATCAATGACACCATAGCATGCTTTTATTTACTGTTTGCTACCACATATCCATGCATGAATACAGACACATGATGTGACTGCTATGTGTGTATTCCTCCTATGGACAGGTGTGCGTGCCATCGTCTAGTGGGTGCAGGGGGGGTCCTATTCCTTGTGAGTGATCATGCACTGTGTTAGTCCACGCTGGTGCTGGTTGTTCCCATGATCTGGCTGATGTGCAGTCATTTCTATGCTTTCATCCTGTCACTGTTGATGGCAGCCTCATGATGCTCTCACTATGCACGACAAATGGTGACATGCAGTTTTGGTGGACCTCTGTGTTAATGTAGTGGTGTTTTAATGTATTTGGCCCTCATGTGACTCCTTTGTACGCAGTAATGGAGGACTGTCCTTTCTGTTGATGGTATTTGGTGCTGTGCATTGGCCATACTAATTGCTCATAGTTGCATTGTGTTGCGGGGTATACAGTCTGATTATGTACAGTGTACATGTTGATGGCTATGGGATGGTAGTAACACTGCATCATTTTCATGGTAGGGCAGCTTACGTCTTGCATTTTGAGGTCAGGTGTCAGTTCCAGTCTGGCCTGCTTTGGGTTATGAGCATGGTCCATTCTTCCAGGTACTCTCAGCCAGGTGAAGTATGCACCCCCCCCCCATCTCAGCCAGGTGAAGTATGCATCCCCCCCCATCTCAGCCAGGTGAAGTATGCATCTCTCCCCCAATCACCTACCCACATCGCAGTTCCATGAACCTACCATGCAACTCACCGAGAAGCTAGGATCTCTGCCCTGCATGTCGCTCCATGTAGCGTGGTATCGTGGAGTTCCGCAGGACGATTGAATCATGGGTTGATCCGGGGAATCGGGCACAACAATGTGTGATTATCTTGTTTGAGTCACATACCATTTGCACGTTGATGGAGTGGTATAATTTACGGTTGCGATACACTACTTCCATGGCATGTGGGACCACCAATTCCACATGGGTGCAGTCGATGGTGTCAATGCAACCAGGGATGCCGGCCAGTGAATGGAAGCCAACTTTGGTGTTGGAGATCTCGTGGGCTGTCCGTGGTAGGTAAATGTGGTCGCCTGTGTGCTTCAGGAGGGCATCAAGCACTTGGTTCAGCGTACGTGAGAATAATGGTTGTGATATGCCATGCATGTGCCCCACTGTGTGCTGGTAGGTGCCTGTGGCCAGGAAGTGAAG
This sequence comes from Ambystoma mexicanum, assembly GCF_040938575.1. Classification (NCBI taxonomy): domain Eukaryota; kingdom Metazoa; phylum Chordata; class Amphibia; order Caudata; family Ambystomatidae; genus Ambystoma; species Ambystoma mexicanum. The sequence continues at coordinate 409,556,646 of NC_090940.1, forward strand.
CACAGACGCTACCTTCAGTAGGGGTTGGATGGCGGTGCGTATTTCAATCAGGCTGACAATGTCGTCATGTATCATGTCCGCAATCGTCGTGATGGTGTCCCGGTCCAGACGGTACAGGGTGTGGATCTGCTCAGGGGTTAGGTTGAATGGACTGGCTCTGATGCAAGGGATTGGGGGCTGCCTGCGTAGTGCCACTGGCTGCACTGGTGGGGCATGCTGGGCCTGCCTCACCCTCCTTCTCCTCCTGCGTCTCCTCTGTGCTGCCTGTTGTTGTTGTTGGTGTTGTTGGTGTTGTTGTTGTTGTTGTTGTTGGTGTTGCTGGAGTTCCACTGCAATCATGTCCTCCAGCCCCAGCATTGCTAGTAGTATTGGAATCATTTTGGTGTGTGACTGGGTGTGGGAAGGGGTGGGGTGTGCTCCTTTTGTGCTGGCCCAGTCTATATTGCCTCACCTGTGCTCATTGTGTGCACCTGTGGCAGTTAGGAACACTGCACATGGCCGTTTACAGGTGGTCCGCGATGCCGGTATTTGCTCCGTGCCGGTAAGGTACTTTTCAGGCTTCAGTAGGGCGTTATTTGCATGTCCGCCTGACTTGTGATGTTCCCCTGTTTACGCCATGCCGGTATTGCCAAAAATTACGGTGCTGCTAATAGTGGGTTGGCGTGTCTTAATCGTGCGGCGCATTAAGCGATGCCGGTAATCCATTACCGGCATCTTTTTCCCTTTACCTCCAAACTCGTAATGAGCCCCTATGTGTTTTGCTTTTTGCAAGTTGCAGTTATAGCATGTTTTTTATCTACCATTGTCTCTGTTACAATCATCACAAGCCACGCCATCTCGGTGTCCTATCACTTGACAAATTCCTTGTGCCTAAAAGCTTGTGAACAGTGTAGAAATGTTTGACCATAGCACATAAAGAGATCCTTGATTTCATTACACCACAATTAATGCTTTGCTGTAATGTGTCTATCTTTCCTATCTCCCTCCATGGCATGCTGTTCAGAATGTTTGATTTCATGTATGAGGCAACGAGTGCTCAGAGTACGGGATGCCAGATGAGTGTGCTGCTTTCCCTACACTGCTCTAAATTCTTTAATACACAGTTATGAACCCTCCCAATGGTATGTATTTTTCCAACCTACGCAGGCTGAAAAGTAGATCCACACAGGCTTGACATGTGGCCAACATTGCACCAGACCTGCAGATGAAATGGCCTGCTGTATCCACCACAGAGTGTAATTTGCTTTCTGACTTTGAGAACATTCAGACATGTAATTGCTCATTTTACTATAGCCGGTCAGGTATCTATAGCCGGTAAAATAGCTCAGAGGGTTGAGCGAGCAATGCTTCAATGTGTGTGTGATCTGTAGGTTGCAAGTTCAAATCCCGGGTAGGCCAACCCAGCCTTTCATCATTCTGAGGTTGCTAAATAGGTAGCAACACCGGTTGAGTGACATTGTATGTATATTTGTTCTATTTAAAACATGTAAGTGCTATATAATAACACATCATTATAATTTGGCTTTGGACCTCTGCTTGCATTCACAGTAATTTGGTAATATGGGCCGATACACACTGATATTAATGATTCATATGGTGACCCATTCTTGTATGACATTTATATCACATTACACTGATATCATAGCCACATTTCACGTAATGTACTTAGGAGCAATGCTATGTGATGACACTTTTTTGTCGAGGGGCTCCCACTCTCTGCTCCTTGTTAAGAAGCCTAATTAAGAAACCTCAAGAAGCTGTTCCCTGGAATCCAGCTGGATGAAGGAATCTGCTTTTGTTACTCTTCAACAAATACAAAGGCTGATGTGCTGTTCCAAGGACTGACCCAGAGACAACCTGGATAGTTGACCTCTTCCCCAGCTAAGAGGGGACATCGTGCAACTGCTGCTCTTCATACAAAGTATCCTAGAAGCCAGTCATGTGTGCCATCCATCTGGAGAAGGGATCTTCGTGAGTCCAGAAAAGGAATGCTTGGAAATCCTGAGCCCAAGAGGTCTGTCTGCGTCGCCCAGGGTCCGCAGGAGTGTTCATGACCGCTGGAAGCCAAGCTGCTGCGTACCCCCTGGAAGAGAGGATACACCGGCATAGCGGTGCCTGATCCCACAGCTGCAAGTTCCAACTGATTGAAGAATCCGTCAAGGGGCATCTATATCACGACATCTGACCACTTTTCCACACCAGAGAAAATCTGCATAGGAGTGTCTGCTGATGGGTTTCCCACCACCAAAATCTGAAGAATACGACCTCAGGGTTCAAACTTGGTGCAGGTCCGCAGTGCAGTCCGGTCATCATGTCCAGGCCACCAGAAGCCATCCTGAGATCCATGCTGTGGCTGCAGCACTGAACAACCGAACTGAGGTAAACTGCGAAATACCGAAACCTGACACCTACTTCTACCCCTACTCCCATTGCCACCATAAGGCACCATTGGAAACCAAGGCTCTTATCCCCCTCATCCACGCCTTGTCGAGGTCCACAGCAAGTTTCACCTTCATGGGACATCCACAGCCGGAGTAGCGACCTGTGAACAGTGACGACCATGATTGACCGAATTGCTGCCTGTCCAATACTTCTTGGTCCCTTCGTCTGCTTGACACGGACATCCCAGTGTGTCCTTCTTCCAAGGTGGGGTCCCTCCTCCCAGGGTCCCATTGAGTGAAACTGAGACATTCCACCACTTTACCTGCCAAAGCATCAAAGTTACTGTGACAAGGAGCATATTCCATCCCTGGGATTCATTCAGGGGCCTCAGATTCATCATGGACCCTGTTCTCCTGTGGCTTCCCAGGTACTAACCTGGGGTGTATTGTTCTTAGAGTCACAGGTCCCAATGAAAATATTTTCAGGAGGCTAGGAATCTCTTTTAGGAAGTTGCACAAGTGTTGGCCTTGAGCCCAAGTGTTCCCAAAGTCTTTAAAAGGGTTCCATGTCTTAAAATCGCGTGTATACAAAAATGCCGTGTTTTTACTACCACAATCATGTAAAGGATGCAGGGCACATCCCTGTAACCCCCAGACCCATTATACTATTTAAGGGGAGCGGGGGACACCCCCGCAACCCCTGCTCCCCTTAAATGGTATAATGGGGTACACCTTTACAGAGTCAAACCACTGCATTTTTTTTTATCGGCGACATTTTTGCAGCAATTTTATTACTTGATACCTTTAAAAGACCCTCTCCCAATCTAACCACCTTATGGGAGACCCAGGGGAGGATACCAAGCCAGGACTCCACCGCACAGACATAGGCAAGGAAGAGAAAGGGCTATGACTTTACGTCAATGGAACCAAATGGGGACAGGGGGGCCAAAACAGGTAAGTTTACTCCCCCCCTGTACTGTGATTCACTCAGGGACCACTGTGGGGGTTCCTGAAATCTGAATGTGTGCTTTGCTCCACTGAATAAAGTCCCGGGTTCTCAGGTTCACAGGTCACCTGAGGGATCAAGTTTTAGTGTCTGGCTCGTTTGCAATTCCAGGCTTTGTTGGACTGGTTCTGGATACTGGACAGACGGACATTCAGAGCACACCGACCTTGGGACCACCACTCATTCAACAACCACAGAGGACCCCCAGGAAACAATGCAGGTGACAGACAATGATGTCCACTTGATGAAAATGGTAGAAGACGATCCAGGTGGTGGAAACAAATAAGCTCATCTTGCAAGGCCCCTCTTCGTGGTGGAGAGTTTCAACATCAGGGAAATGATTCTGATTCCATTAGCTGATGATCTGCAGCATCCCAAAGCTTGACTAGGGGATGGCGACTGTTGAAGTGAAGTAGCCCTGGAGGACACCTGGCTAGTCTACAGGATAGTTGCAGGACTGTTCTGAGAGCTTCCAGTTGCCGTATCTTCAAGCAGAGGTCAGGACTGGTTGTTAGCACTGGTACAGGGGTCAGAGAACAGACGAGGTTCTTCTTGAAATCTGCAGAGAGACAGGGATTTGACAGGCAAGTAAAGAAAAGGCTGCTGCCAATCTTCCAACAATGAGTTCCAGGTCTTCAGCAGCTTGTTCTACTTCATATGGATATTGGATCCAATGATGATCTGTCGATTGGCTGCAGGAGTCCTCCGCATAGTCAGAATCTGGGCTTGAGTTGCCCCCAGCCTGCCTATTGCAAGGATGTAAATCCTTAACATTTGGCAAGGGTCTATCCACTAAGGATAGCTTCGGGCCACTGCCCACAGATTCTGACATGTATGTGGACTGGGCCCAGACAGGCCCAGACCCCACTTCAAGCCACACCCATAAACCTCCACTTTGCCCACGAAAGCTAAAGATTTGCCCAGGAAAGGTCTTACCTTGAATGGAAAATCTTGCCACTTCTAGCTGGAAGAAGTTCAACTATAAGATGGTCAAAGGATAGGCGAAAATCTTGTGGCACATCTATTTTATAGTATATGGCATTAAGAGGTTAAATAAAAAAGTATATGAGAATATAAAAATAAAACATGGTTAAAGTAACAGCTGACACTAGCCAATACTGGAAACATCATGCAAGTATCTGTAAAGTTGCTAAAGCGAAGTGGCACAAGGTGTCCCTACGGTACTTCTCTTGAGGTAATGTGTGCAGGAAAAACAAAACCAAGACCTTTGCTATGGAGAACAGAGTTCCCCTGCACTGATAGCCTTAGGGGCTGATCTGTGCCTACAAAACAGATGAGATTAGCAAGGTAAGTGGTGCAAAATGTCTTCAATTACCTTTAAAGTCAGGCAAGGTTCAAAACAATAGCAACACAAAGGGTGTGCCCTTGATGTCTATGGAGGGAAAGCTGCAAAAAGAAGAATATTTCCTGACACTCAGCGCCCTGTCCCTCACTCCTCTATAGACTATGGACGGGCATATCTAATCCACCCCTGGAGAGGTTTCTTGATCCAGTCTGTTATATATACTGAACACACCATCAGCAGTGCTATGATGTGTACCTGGTCTATGCTCAATGGTAAATTCATAGCCTTGAAGGTTTATGGACCACCTGAGCAGTTTAGGGATTTCATCCTTAATGATTATCAGTTTGTATGGTGAAGTGAGTCCCAATGCGGTAGGGTCTCAGCTTCATAAGGGCCAACATGATGACAAAACATTTGTTTGTCACAGTGGCCCACCTCAATTCTCTTTCCTTAGGCTGGTGACTGATGAAACAAATAGGGTGTTCTCGGCCTTTGTCAGCTAGCTGTGAGAGGACTGCTGCTTTTCTAGTATCAGAGTAATCAGTTTGTACTATAAAAGTTCTCAGATAGTCAGGTGCCCTTGAGAACTGGGGCCTGGCACAACAATGTCTTCAAGCCCTGAAAGGCCTTCTCACATTACTCAGTCCACAGTAACTTTTTAGGTTCCTTTGGAGTAATGGGCAGCTAATGTTCCATAATCTGCCATAAAGTTCCTGTAGTATCCAGTGAGGCATAGAAAATCCCTCACACGGGCTTGGTTTTGGGGGTCGCCCGGTCCTCTACAACTTCCACTTTGCTTAGAAGAGGCTGAGAGGCTGAATCTTCCCACTTCAACTCCATGCGCAAGCAATGTCACTGATCCTTGCCCAATCTGGCATTTGGTTGACTTGTTTAGCCAAGTGGGTCTCCTAAAGGGCCAACCATACAATTTGGAGGTTTCTCTCATGTTCTTCACAAGTGGCACTGAAAACTGCATAATCAAGATATGCCATGCCGTGTCCATTAAGGACATGGTTGGCAAACCTCTGAAAAGTGGCTGGTGCATTCTTGAACCCAAAGGGCATTGACCTGAACTGCTGAAGACATTAGGTGTGGAAAATGCAGTATTCTCCTTTGCATTTTCTGTCAGAGCTCTTTGCAAATAGCCTCAAGTAAGGTCAAAGGTGCTAAGGTACTTGACAGCATCTATTTTGTTTAAAAACTTATCAGGATCTGTCTTGGTGACAGCATTAAGAACACACACAGTATCTCAAATATTTTAGTACCAAGAATACCCGTCTGGACCAATGACTACGAGAGAGGTCTGTCACTCCAAATTCCAACATCTTGCTGACCTCAGACTTGATGTTGGATCTGACTGTGTCTTACTTCCTGTATCTTCTAGACTGGTAGGCACACTGTGCATCATTACAAGTTTGGAGGTAGCCTTGCCAGTAAAACCTGCAAAGCTGCCTGCAAACTTGCATCCGGGTCCGGCACCCGCGAATGGGTAATTACCCGGGTATTCCGGCCCCGCCGGACCCGGTAATTGCCCTTTCACGGGTGCCGGACCCGGTAGATCCCCATTCTCATTTCAGCCCCATAGGGCTTAATGGGAATGGGGACGTCGGATGCACCAACACCGCTTATAACGGTGACGGTGCATCCAACTTGCTGTGCTGGCGGGTGCCGCTCTGCCTGCTAGGTCAGACCTGGCGGGCTGACAGGCAACCGCAAGCACAGCTCGTAGTATGGCGGTGCCGGTAGCAACGGTGCCCATAGCCCTACTGGCACCGTTGTTACCTTACCGCCACACTTATAATGAGTCCCAGTGTCTCCAGTATCTAAGGTTTCAGTCCGGGATAAGTGAAAACAAGCAGGCAAAGTGTCTAACCACATTTTATACCACTTCTTATTGTTGCACTGTCAGTTGAGGGGACCGTTTTACATGATCAATGAAGCTGTCTGAAGGGCTGCTTTGGAGCAGGTCAGAGAGAGGGTCTGAACCCCTCTTCAGCCCTCTCTGAAGCCTTCACCCTATTGACATAAAACACTTCAGGAGCACCTTTGTGGGTCCAGTAAATAGTTCACCTCACCTAGTTAATCTATAACTCTACAAGGCCCTGACCATTTGTTTAGTAAATCTCTATGGTTTATAGGATCACTTCCTGTCCAGGGGAACATGAACAAGTGAGGCTTTCTGCTTATACCAATGTTTTATCATTGCTTGACCAGCTGTAGCATGTCATTGGCCTCTGCCAATGAGTCATTCTCTTTCTCATCTCCAATACGTAGGGCACCACATTTAAGAAGGCCTAAGAGCCTCTAACTGGGTGGCCAAAGAAAGGTTCAAAGGGAATAAATCCAACCCCTTCTTGTGTCACCTGGCTCTAGTCTCATAAAGACATGGTAGTTAAAGATCCCAATTTCTTCCTGGGGCTCTTCAAGAGTTCCAATACTGCGTTTTAATGCCCTGTTGAATCTTGCAAACTGAACTGTCCATTATTTTGGGGATTATATACTGAGGAAACATTGAACCCCCACATTTCTTCCACTTTATCTGTGTGTAGTTGGACATGAATGTAGTGCCTCTGTCTGACACAAGTTAATCAGGGAAACCAACTCTGGTTACAATAGCCAGCAGGCCTCTAGCAACTGACTTGGCAGTCACTATTTTGAGTGGGATGATGTCTTGATATCTAGCGGCATGTTCAATTATCACAAACCTAGACCTACTGCCAGAGGATATAGGGGGATCTTAGGGAACAGAAATGTATATCCCTACCCCCTCAAATGGTATACCCTCTACTTGTAGTGGTATCAAACCACCTCAGATCTTTTGTCCACTTTTTCCAGTTATCTGAGAGGTTGTGCAACTCTGGCAGTGATTTTCTATGTGGCACCACGTCTTAGGCCAGTAGAAATACACAGATAACCTCTACTTGGTGCTCTTCGTTCCACGATGACCTGAAAAGAGAACCTAATGTGCCTAGGGCCGGTGCAAGGAATTTTACCGCGCTATGCAAACTGTCAGATTGGTGCCCGCCGTTCCGGGCATTAATCCTTCTCACCCAACCCATTCCCATTTTGTTGCTGACTGCTGGAACCCATTACGTGCACCTAACACACTGCTCATGTCTTCTCCTGTAGATGGATCGCGTTGCATGTTCTTCACACCCATTACCTACAATTAACACATTGCTCACGTCTTCTGTTGTTGATGGATCACATTGCACATTCCCCACCCTCACACCCAATTGTGGTGTTAGGTTTCAGAAGTCATTATTTTTTGTATTTTTTTTATTTAGGTTAAAGTCATATTAAAGCCCTTGTTTCTTAAGCACACATTTATTAAACCTGTCAATGATACTATAGCAACAACAAGTCTAATACGGAGGTAGGTGGATCAAATCCTTTTTGTGAGTTATATACAGACATGCAATACATTCAGTAGGAAACCTGTTATGGTAATACATACTAGACGCCTTTAAGCACATAAACATCACTACCAGGTATAAAATACTAGCTAAGTTTGATATGCATACATTTAACAATAATTTGTAATACGTCTCTCATTAATAGTCTTAAAACACCTAAACGAAATTGGGTAAACAGTCACAGGAAAAGAGGCGAGTACCTCTCTAAAACCACGCAAAAACCCAAGAAACTCTATAGCAGATGTGGTGTGCCACCTGTTGACATAAATGATGGAACATACATGATGGCTTTGGTGGCCCAGACATATAAAACATATCTAGGCCTGTGTGTTACTCCGTACAAGATGTATGTATGAATTACAAATTAACTTTCCATGCTTTCATTTTCACAGATTTAGACACAAGGTTCTTGATATCCATGTTTTGAGCAATGTCATGCTCTGTTGACAAGTTTTCTCGCACAAGTCGTTCTTGTCTCATTGAAGATCGAATATAACTTTGGATCAACTTTAGCTTTGAAAAGCTTCTTTTGCACCTTACCACTGAAACAGGCAGGGTCAAGAGAACTTGAAGAGCAATACATTTGTTGGGGCCACTCTATGCCAAATTATTATTGTATACAAACTTTAGTACACCCTGTGGTGATGAACAATCTGGCACTCTTGCAATTCATTGCACACATCTGAGCACTCAATGGGCCTCATTACGAGGTAGGTGGTAAGGGATTACCGGCACTGGTAAGGGCACTGGTGCTGGTAATCCCTTACCACCCTATTCCAAGGTCCCTTAGCGGGTCCCTTTCTCAACACCTGGTCTGACGGTACCGCAAATTGCGGTACCGTTATTAGCTCCATCCCCATTCCCATTGAGCCCTATGGGGGCTCGAATGGGAATGGGGAATGGTTCCCGGAATGGGGACTTACCAGGTCATTCCAACCTTGGAGGACCAGGTAAGTCCCTATTTCGGGAACCCGGACCCGGAATGCGGTAAGGGGGTAGTCATGGTGCTAATAGCACCATGGCTACCTTCTACCTCGTACTGAGGCCCAATGTCTGTAGAGGCCCTGTTTAGTATAGCTTTAGCTAGCCTCAAGCAGTGGGAAAAAATTGTGATGTGCAGCCTTTACTATTCGACCTGTGTAAGTTATAGAGGAAGCCACACGCAGAACTCATTAGATGCAGTTGAGTCAATCTCTTTTCCACAAATTGAAGGGCTGTGTCAACGATCGCAACAAAAAGGTTTACTTTACATTTTTTCTTGGTACTTTCAATGGGCTTATCTTCTGCCTCATAGGCAAACTGTTTTCTCCTCTTTCAGACAGGGAAAGAATGATCAGATTCAAAGCATGCAAGAATTTCCAACTGTTCTGCAAGTTTATGTTCTCAAGCCCTTCATCACTCCACTTATTTGTTTCTTCCAGTTCACACACATCAAATGGTTTTGCCTGAAGTTGTTTGCTTGTCATATTTACCTCAAAGAGAAAGTTAGGCCACACAACAATGGAAACTACAAACCTGAAGTTAGAAATACCCCTTGCAAGACCTTGGGTATCTAAGCAAGTGGTGTTACCAGATGATCCTGTTTGCTTAGTGTCATTTGATATCTCAAATAATGCATCATACACATCATCAGCTGATAGCAGAGAGGATTCAAGGCATGGATTTGACCTTCCCATCTAGTGTCACTCAGTGGTTTCAATGCATGACTTTTAACATGAAACATTAGAAATTTACAATGGTGTGTCGAATCAGAGAAATACACATAAACACGTACTATGCCAAAGCAGTTGCCTCCAAGCAACGCTTAGCTGTATCATTAATAACCAGATGGAAAGAATGCACACTGCAAGGAACAAAGCATGTGGATTTACAACCAAATCTTTTTGTTGTGTACCTTTTTCTTTCCTCTTCACTTTGCTTCCATTATCATATCCTTGGCCATGTAAATTTTCAATGGGCAATTACATTTCTTGTCTACTCCTTCTCCGTCAACCCCGTCGAAGCATCATTTATCGTCGGCAGAATCATCGTCAATGACTATGGCGACGTCCTCGTCGACGACCTAAAGATCGGTGTCTAAATCATCATTATCAACGTCGAACACTCCATCGATGACATCATCTGCCAGGCCGGAGGTGCCATTGTTTGTGCCAATTACTGGCTCTACGGTCACTATGGCAGACTCGAAGGTGGCATTGCCTCTGAGGCCTCCGTCAGCCCCGGCTGGGTCTGTTCCGTCAACAACACCTCCCCCAGGTGCGCTTTTGTTCAGAATCTTCCTGAGAGGTACCAGCAGTAAGGGGAGGTACCACCAGATCTCAATTATCTGCCAAGGCCCACAAGGGGTGCTCCGCTGCCTACCACACCCCCTGTAGGCCCTCCTGGGGTGGTGTCTTTGGCCCCAGTCACTGCTTTTTCCATCCTGTCGGAGGAGGAAGAAGAAGAGGAGGTTTCTGAAGACGGCGGGCTGCTTCAAAAGCCGACCTTCAGGTGTATGCTACTGCTTCAGCCTGCTCGCCCTACGAGCCCATGGCCTCAGGCATCAATCTTGGCACCTCATACTATGAGAGATCCACTTCCAAGAGATGTTTAGATGAACATATTGTCAACACTACATACCTTGGACATGGAAATTCTGCAGCGACTACCACCAAGTGGTTCTGGCTCAGCTCAGGTGTCTAGTCCACTGAGGCCATTGCTGCCCCGCCTAGTCCCACATCCTTTAGTGTCTGCGGTGCTGCTGCTGCCTCCTGTTCCACGGCCGCATATTGCAGGTGAATTGGACCTGACAGGAACAGGCACTACTGCAGAGACAAACCCAGATACGGATTACCAGGGTACGGATGAGTTTGATGACTATGTCCCTGCAGACGGTGAGCCACCTGAAGAAGACCTTCCATCTAGGAGCTCTCCCCCAGATGAGGTTGGATCCTTCCAGTCGAACATTTCCCAGATAGCAAAGCCCTTCAACATGGTCCCGGAGGAAAGGAAGGAGGGATTCCTCTTCCAGTGCTGAAGACTGTGGTCTCAGTCCCGCTGCTGGATGACAACTGGGAGGACAGGCGAATGGTGATGCAGATCCCTTTTCTGCGCTGGCAAGAAAGGAGAGGCTGGACAAGAAATATAGGATCCCGGAGATGGTTTCTGAATGCCTCAGAGGCTACCCAATGCCATACTCAGTAGTCTAGGCTACTGCGAGGAAGAGGTCTTCTAACCCATCATCCTCTTGCTCAGTCCCACCTGACCAGGTCGGAAGGAAGTTGGCTGCAGCTAGCAAGCGCATAACTACCACTGCAATGTCTACCGTCAAGGCTGTCAACGCCCTGACCCTCCTGGCTCGCTACAACAGATAACCCTGGTTCAAATTGGGATAAATCTTCGATTTCCTGCCAGATGACAAGAAGGCAGAGGCCATGGTTATCTTTCGGGAGGGGGAAGTAGCCTCTAACCATGCCATCACGGTCACCCTGGATGATGCTGAATCCCGTTTCTGCCAGATGGGCAATGGAATAGCCCTAAGCCAACAAGGTTGGCTCAGGGCCATGAATATCAGGCAAGACGTCTAAGACAAGGTGGTCAACATGCCCTTCGATGGGGATAACCTTTACGGCATGGCAGTGGACGATTCCTTGCTCACCATCAAAACGGACACGTAAACAGCATGCTCTCTGGGCATAATGCAACAGAGGAAGTAGAACTTTCGCTCCCAGAATGGCTAGGTCTGCTGAATTTCCAAGGTGTTCAGTCCTTCCTACTGCCAGCCCTCTCGCTCGACTGCACAGGAGGCATATAGAGGCCGGGACCAGGCCTATAGGGGAGGTGATCAGCATTGTCGTACTCAAGCCTCCAGGACTCAGACGCCAAAGGAGTCCTCACCAGGCCCAGTCCCAGAGCACCCACTTAAGCACCCCAGTGGGAGGCTGGCTATCTCAGTTTGTTGACAAGTAGTGCAACATCTCCACTGACAAATGGGTGCACACCATCATCAAGCAGAGACACTCCAGATATCATCCTGCTCCAGTTGGCTGAGCACATGCTGTAACGTGACCATCCTGAATTTCTGGGACTTCAGGAATTTGTTGAGACGGCACAAGTCCAGGATGGGTCTCCACCTGCATGACTTCTTGTGAACCAGAAAGTATCTGGAGTATTCTTCGGAGCCCCGGAGGTGCAGAGGGACAGGTTCTATTGCCCCTTTGCTCAGCATGGCCTGAACTTCATAGATGAGTTTGGCTCCATGCTGCTCCTGTCTCAATACTGAGGAATGAAGGGGCATTTGTCTTGAAACTCCAGAACTACATTCACATTCTCCAAAGCATCGGAAATGTGTACGGTTCCTTCTCCAAGGAATACACTACCTATTCAAGGCACTGCCCTCCCGCCTCAAATCAGCCCCACACCTGGTGGCGATGTACCTTCATCGAAAGGGGATGTATGTCTACACCTACCTGGATGATTGGCTGATCCAGTCCCAGTATGACGCCCTGGTCGCAGAACAGACAGCAGAGAATGTCCAGACTCTGACCTCTCTGGGATTCTCCATTTACTGTTACAAATCCTGCATGGTGCCATCCCAAGATGCTCTGTTCCTGGGGGGCCCACTCAACAGTCTCCTGCATTCCTACCCCATCAGAAAAACCAATAAAGGCCATCTTGGGGAATGTCAAAAAGCTATCCTAGACCAGAATTGCTACAGTCCGATCCATCAAATCCCTGCTGGAAATGATGTTCTTGTGCACCCACCTGGTCCCTCATTGCAGGCTGCAGATGAGCCACTTCAAGTGTTCCTAGACTCCAGGTGTAAGCAGATCTCTGCCTCATGGAATGACAGTGTAATCCTCAATCAAGCTTTCCACCGAACCTTGCACTGGTGGTCCATTCGGCCACACATCTCGCAGGGTGCTCCCTTCAGTACCCCTGGGCACCAGGAGACGGGCACGACTGATGCCTCAATGGAGGATTGGGGCACTAACACAGGCTGCCTATATGCCAAAGGCCTATGTCTCCCAGAGGAGAAGGCATTGTATGTCAACGTACTTGGACTGCAGGTAGTTTTCTGGGCTCCCAAGTCCTTCAAGCCTCATCTCTTGGGAAAGAGTTTTCACGGACAAAACAACCACCAGTACTAAATCTGGAAACAGGGCAGGACAAGGTCGCCATCCACTCTCTGGAGGCACAGACCCTTTGGTGGTGGGCCATTGCTGACCGGATGTTTCTAGTCCCGTTCCACCTGGAAGGCTTTCAAAACACCATTGCAGGGAGCTGTGGTCCTGCCACAAGTGGGAGCTCCAACATGCTCTAGCCTGTAAGATCTTCAGCAAGCGGGGCCAACCTCAGACCGCACTGGAACAGCAGCCAATACCAAGAGCCAGTGATTTGCCAGGAGGTATCCTCAGGCAAGGAGTTTGGGGGACACCTTCTCGTTCCTGCGGGAAGGCCTGTTCCTTTACACATTCCCACCAATTCCACTGCTCCTACATGTGATCAACACACTCAGAATATCCCGCTGGAAGATGATCCTCATTGCACCAGAGTGGCCAAGACAGATCTTGTACCAAGACCTTTTTCACCTGACTGTGGTTCCACCAATCAAGCTGCCTCCTCTTCTGGACCTGCTGTCCAGGGAAGGAGGGGCAATCCTACACCACGATCCAGCATCCCTGAACCTGAAGGCCTGTCTCATGCAGCCTTAGAATTTTGGCATTTCTAGCTGCTGTTGGAGTGCAAGAAGATTCTAGACAGGCCAGGGCTGCGTCTACACTTGCATGCTACAAACACTTTGCAGTATGGTGCCAGTCACAAAAGATATCACCACAGCGCATCACAGCACAGCAAATTCTGCCTTACCTGCTCTCGCAGGCTAGGGCTGGCATTGCCCATGCCTCCATCAAGGTGCACTTGGCCGCAATATCCTGGTATACCCGGACCCCTGGCAAGCTCTGCCGGTGGTTTCACAGGCTCATGAAGGAGCTCCTCAATAGCCTACTCAGAAAATTCCCTCTGGTGAAAGCTCCTGACCCGGTGTGGGAGTTGAAACTGATGGGTGCTCCGATTGAGCCTCTGCATCAGACATCTTTGAAGTTCCTCTTGTGGAAGACCGCCTTCTTGGTGGCAATCACCTTGCTTATTGGAGAAATCCAGGCTCTATCCGGTAAGCCTCCATATTTATCTTTCCACCAATCCAAGGTGGTTCTACAGACTCATCCGTCATTTATGCCAAAGGTCCAGTCAGACTTTCTTTTAAACAGACCTTTGCTGTTACCAGTTTTCTTTGCAAATCCTTCAGCGCCTGCTGAAAGATCATTGCATTCACTGGGCATGTCACGTGCCTTGAAATTGTATGTGGCACGCACTAAAGATTTTCAGAAGACTTCTTAGCTTTTCATCAATTTTGGACCGGTGGGGCATGAGAAGGCCCTATTGAAGGCTTCCATTTCCAGGTGGCTCTTCGCCTGTATCAGGCATTGCTATCAATTGGCCAACAGGCAATTGCCAGGCCGGCCAAGATCTCATTCAACCAGAGCCATCGCTTTGAATACGGCTTTCCTCTCTGGGGTTCCCCTGCTGGATATCTGCAGGGCTGCTACTTGGAGGTCTACCCACACCGTCATGGGATTTTACTGTGACATGGATTCTAGGGGGGAGTCTCTTGTCAGCCAAGCCGTGCTTTGCAACTTGTTTGCATGAGGTCAGTCTGTTCCAGGGGTAAATGTATTACTTCTGTCGAGCCTTGCTACCTCCCATGGTTGTGTTGAGTGTTCTGCTCTGTAATCATATTCATAGCCTGTGAATCCATGCAAGATCCCATGCTGGAGAAGGAACAAGTTACTTACCTATACATCTTGTTCTACATCATGGGTTTTACATGGATTCACATTCAGACCATCCCTCCTTCCCCTCTCTGGCTCTTCTTGGTTTCTACTGCCACTTTACGTGCCTGACCAAATCTGAAGATGGCCAACAGGGGTGGAGTTAAGCAGGGCCAGTGTCAGTGGATGTGGCAGTATGAGCCACAGTGACAGCAATAGGCTATACAAGTGACAAGCGTTTTTTAGCTTAAAGCTATACTGCTTTATATTACAGAGGATTCCCACCCTGACGACTGGGAATATTCATAGCATGTGAATCCATGCAAGACCCATGCTGGAGAATAAGAGTTACAGGTAAATAAATTGTTGATTATACACACAGGCTCATAAGTCTCACAACACTGACATGATGGTCACATAGTGAAGAATCATTGCCATTTGTTCAACATGGCTGACATCTGGTGCGTAATATAGAATGATTTAAAAGTACTTGGCAGCCCAAACTGAGGTTAGAATTTCCTCTTTAATGGTTGTGGCTAAAAGCTGAATCAGTTCATATTGTATATCTTTCCCAAGCTAGTGAATATGTGTCTTTTGGTCTGTTATTTTACGAAGATGCTCATCCATGAGTGGGTCAAATAAAGCTAGATAGTCAACTAATTTAGTGAGGTTTTCATTACCAAATGTATGCAGTTTTTCATGTGTTCCACAAAGCACCAGATTTTGCATATCGAGAACTCTTAGTAAAGCAATCAGTTGTCCTAAGATTTGTTGCCAATACGTCTCTGCTTGCTTAATGAGGCACACATTTGTTTTCTTTTTCATTCTCAGTGCCAGTTCCTTCCACTTTGAATATTTTCCAACTGATCCCTGCTTCTTTCATGCACTGCTAGAATTGCAGACATATTTTGCAGTCCTTTGAAACTTTATCAGTAAGAGAGGATGCATTGGTTGGATCACTGCTAAACAGCTTACAAGATTCGCCTCATTACGGGTTTGGTGGTATCTGGGCAGTAAATCCACCCCAATACGACCAAACTGTATTACCATTATTACCACTTGGTCTGGCGGTATTGCCGCCGGATTAAGTGGCAGAATGCGGTGTCAGTTCCTATTTATTTGAGTTCATTGGACTGAATGGGGGATTTCAGCCGAATTACTGTCACAGTAATTCTTCCAAAATTGTGCGGAAAGTTGCCAGATTTACCTCCAGCTCACAGCTGGAGGTGAAGCCACCAAGTTTCTGCCCACATCATAGTTCGTCTGTGTGGTAATGCAGTGGTATACACTAATATGGCCAGAATAAACCAACACCAACCCAACTTGTAATGAGGCACGTCCTTTGAGGTGGAATACTTTAGCCACTGATGGTGCACATCTCTGTTGGGAAGCATCCTTTTGTAATGGGTTGTGGAAAACTTTCTTTTGTTGCTATCTTTAGGGAAAAGACACTGCATAATTTGTTCCGGCCCATGTTCTACCAGAATTTGGCAGACATGATCATCGCTTTTGGAGGGAGAATTGTCCCAGGTAGCAGGATTACTATCGCTCAGGCTGATGGAGGCACTTTCTCCTTTTCCCCTTACCTCTGCACTTGCGCGATCTGAATGACACCTGGCCTAGTAGGATCGTTTGTCTGTCTTCCCCTTGTTTCCCCCCCTCCCTGCCTCGTCGCGCCTTGAAACACTTGTTTATAGGCGCGTTACAAATACCATATCATATCATATCACTTTCATATCTTTTCAAATATTGAACCTGTAATTGTTCATTCGGCTCATTTCCTACATTGAGATTTCGCACTTCCAATTCTTCTTCGATTTATGAGGCAGTAACTATATCTGCCGTCTCAACTTGTGACAGGTGGATCCTTTGAACGATCTTCATTTGATATTGCTGTGGATCACCTTGAAAACATACTTTTTGTTCTGTATTTATGAAACTGTGACCTAGACACATTCCTTCTATTTGCCATGATGCACACCAGCTGAAAGAAATATACTCACCTAGTGGAATACTCATGCTTCTGTTAAATAAAAGTTAACAATCCAGTCTTCTGCCCAGGTTTTGAAGAGAACATACACAAAAGCTTTTGAGGACACTGAATAAACCTGTGTGTGGGCAAGGACCTATCTTTGGAGGGAAAGTACTCACATTTTATAAAATGGAGATTTAAAAGACCATGGCTGTACCCGAGGTTACATGCAGTTATAACTAATGAAATAACTAATGAAAAGATAGCAAATACAAAATAACAAATTCCAAGATGACTAATTATTTTTTCTTTTGGTTTTTTTTTGGGGGTGGGGGGATTTCCCCAACCCCCCATCCCTCTTTTTTTAATAATACATTTCCCCCACACCCAAAACCACCATTCCATCTCACAACCCCGTTTTTAGTTTTTTTTTCAAAATTAGTTATTTTGGCATTAGTTGTTTTTTCATTTGTTATTTTTTCATTAGGTTTGTATTCGAAATAATTACTGCATACGGTACCTGGAAAGGCAACATGCAGTAGCCTGGATAGGAATTCTAGATATCCGTAAATCACAGTTCATAACAACATTTTCTTACTCTTGCATAGTATCTCATCAAAGCCAGTACAGACTGCAATACTGTAGATCTCAGTAAGCACAAATAAAACCAATAAGCCCAACCAGACCTTATGAATTTACAGTGGTTGTCAGTAGTTTGGTAGTACAGTTTGTAAAAGGCGTCCTCTATTCACTCTGATTTTCTCTTAGACTTACCAACTTGCACTGAAATCTTCTGATTTGTAGGGGGATGTCCACGTCTTCTGGTGGGCTGCGACCACAATCCGGATTAGGTGGAGGAGAGTCAGTGGGCAGTGGGCTGCACTGACTTTTCTTGGGGCAGCAGAGTTCATCTGCGAAATGAATGTCTTCTTGCCATGCTGAGGGGTGGCCTTTGGGACAACACAGCTCCTTGCCTGTGGACCTCCTCACTTGTGTTAGGTTTCTGCTGACACCTACAGCTGCTACTGTTGGGAACTCTCTGCTTCTGCAAGCGCTAATATGCTGAAAAGTAACACACACTGCCCTAGTATAGGTGCACAATGCTCCTCCACCTCAACAGCCATCTCATACTTAGTTTTAAATGAATACACAGCTATTCTGTCTGCTCTGACACCATTGTTTTTACCAAACTGGGGAAATAAGCTGCAATTCAGCAGGCAGTAAATGAGGGCTGGTTAGATGGCGGGTGCAGGAAGATGAAAGAAAAATGAGTGAGTGCTGTAAAGACTAGAAATATTGGTGGGGAGGATGTGGTGAAATTAATTAGAAAGGAATATAAGGCACTGATAGATGAAAAGAAAAGGCTAAGATTGCTTAAGAACTGGAACGCCTTGGTAAAGGCTACCAATGACATAGAACCAGAGGGTTTGGAAAAATAGTCACTAATGATATGCAAGTTACCGGGAGTGATGCCAATACGACCATTCCTGAAAATGTATGGTTCACCCACTTCTCTTCTCTCTCTACGGAGCATAGAGCCTGCTTTATGTCGTCCCCTGAAAGTAGTCTTAGTACTTATGGCTGTGGCTCTGATCTAACACCCTTGCAATTTATGTTAGCAGAAATTCGGTCAGCTATTAGTATGCAAGCGAGGGGTGAAGCTCCAGGCACAGATTACATCCCGGTGGATCACTATATTAATGAACCTGTGGAATGGGCCCCTACTTATTCCTTCTATTTAATGCTATCCTTAAAACAGGAATCAAGCCAATAACATGGCACAACACAGAAATAGTCCCAGTTTGTAAAAGGGGGATTCTGGCATTCCAGCAAATTATCGTCCGATCTCATTGTTGGATGGCAGCAGCAAGATATTTGGAAAAATTCTACAGACCAAATTGGAAAAATGGGCAATAGATACATGCGCAATGAGCTTTCTGCAGGCGGGTTGCCGTAAAGGGGTGAGTGCTATTGACCAGATGTTAAGATTAGAATTAACTGTACATAAATATGTGACCCCCTCCCAAAGGAGGTCAAATATGCATGGTCTTTATAGACCTAAAGGCAGCCTTCAATATTATTCCAAGGGTGAACGCTGGTATGCTCTGATTGAAAAGAAGGTCCCTTATTCCCTACTCAGGGCTATTATGGACCTTTATAACAACTCAACAGCTAAGGTGAAAGGGGGGCTAAGCTGAGGAGCACTCTAAACCCTGCCCAGTTGAGAAAGGTGCAAGGCAGGGTTGCATCTTGGCTCCAACCCTTTTTAATCTGGTTTTTGATGGAGTGATACCAGGGTTACAGGCAAATATGTCAGATGCCCCTATTTTGGGGGAGAGAAGATAGGCATCCCAATGTTTGCTGATGACATGGTCCTTATTTTGAGAACCCTGTCAAGTCTAGTGATGCTAACTGAGAGGTTTGTGCAATTTTGCGAACAGTGTGGTCTTGAAATCAATAAAGATACAACTAAGGGATGAGATGTGCTAAGTCGCAGGGACCACAAACATGTGTCAACCTTACAATTGGAGGAACCAACATTGAGGAGGTTGCATATTTTGACTATCTGAGGATTAGGATTTTGGAAGGCAGGAAATAGGTTAGATATCTGGATAAAGCAAATGTTTCCTGGGGAAGAAAACACAAGGCAATATTGGCATTTTCAAAAACGTATGGAAATAATATTTGAATTCCAGTGTTACAAATGTATAGGGAACAGGCAATTGCATCTACTATATAGGGTGCCAAGATCTGAGGCCATAGTATGATTAAATCCATGACAATAACAGAGAACAATTTCTTTAAAACTCTACTCGGGCTCCCCAAAAATATGCCTAATGCTCCTTTATATTTGTAACTTAGACTTAGACCTATACAAGATCAGTCAGCTTTTAATAGCATTACTTTTCTGGGTGCGCCTTTGTACCGGGGATGGTGATTTGAAATATAGATTAGCCGTAAGAGATATTTTAGCCTATGCAAACATTTTAACTATTCCTTGGTTCAAATATATTAAAAATCTACTAGGCCTATTGAACCTGGGATACTACTGGATGAATTAGGAAGGCATCTCTAAATATACCAGGCAGGAAGGCCTAAATGCCCACTGAGAATTTACTATAAAAAAATCAGCAGGTGTCTCTGTTTGTCAATCGGCCATACCATTTTATCATTCAAGAAAGGGTATATCCAGGAAGAATACTGTTGTCTTATTGTAAGTCCAACTCAGATATCCTTATTTATTAAGTTTCGTCTGGGTATTTTACCAATTGCCTCAGTTAGGGCCCAGTGGGAAAGATCCATGTCTGATTGCTGTCTATTCTGCCCCAGAAAAATTGAAACGGTACAGCCTTTTCTTTTTCAGAGCCCTTTGTTCGCTGATACCCGCAAGAAAAAACAAATTCAGGCATTGTAAACAGAGGCATAAGATCTTAGCTAGTAGCCTAGGAATTATGTAAATCAACAAGTACCAATGATCTTATATTCTCTGTCTCGAGCTATCTCAGCAAAGCATGGTAGAAAAGGGATAAAACTCTCAGCATTCTTAGGTAAAGATGTGTTATTGTTTTTAATGATGAATGTTTTATGGTTCTTATCTTTATTTATGATTCTGCTGTCATGATTATCTCTCTGGTTTTGTACTTTGTCGGGAATGATATTGGTATTGATAGAATTTTAGAGTTTGTATTATACTTTTATGTTTTCACCAAAATGATGATGAAGATGATTTTACCTCTTAAATGGATTGTGTACGCGCTGAATATTTTTCATATCCTCTATTGGCATGCCAAGCAGAGAATCCTGAGCACAACATGAGGAGGGGAGGAAGGATAGCTCGGCGGCAATGCGTTCATCTTAGAAGCAAGACAATGCAGCGCAACACAGTTTTGAATCAAGATCCGGCACTTAGAAACCACTTGCTGGTATTATACACCTTATAAAAGAACAATTATAATGATATTGAATTTATTTCATTTTCCAAAGAAAACAATAATGTAGTAGTAGGTGTCCGTTATGGCTCCTTAGCCGAAAATATGTTGCTTCCTGGATCCTTTAATAAGAATTATTAATACAACATTATTATCTCAGTTACCTCTGACAGCCAATAGTTCAGAATGGGCTAAACATTCCATTACATTTTGTAAATGTAACTGTGATAATTCTTCCAGGGAAACAAATATGCAAATGCCTTCCTTTTGAAATAGGTATTTGGCACTGAGAAAAAAAGATCTCTTGCCTCTTTTACAGAAATTGAATTTTAGACAATGCCTTCCCACTTATCAGTATCTGATGAAAGTTAGCAACACTGTCATTCGTCAGTTTGTGTTACCTAAACCAGGTAAAGCTCCTAACTTATTTTCTCGGGGGATCAGGACTTAAGGGGAACTACCTCAAAAGAGAGAAAAAACTAAAGATAAGTCTGATTACCCCTCTTTCCATTGCCCCAATGTTCTGAAGACACCCACAATTACAAACTAAACATATAGCATTTGAATTTGTTGCCATCCAGAGTCATGAACCCAATGCACATACAGTACTTACAAAAATAATCTCAATTTTATTATTGTCACTTGTTGTATCACATTAAAAAGGCAAACCATGCCTCATACATGGTGTTTACACATTTTCTACCAATTCACCAATTCATAAAAAAACTTTTACAATCTAAAAAGAACACCGTGCATCAAGCACTGATTTAAACAAAAGGGGTGAAAGCAATACAAAGATTTCATATTATTTAACCACTTTGTTTGCACTAAACATCCCACTGTTGTTTCACATGGGTATTTCAGATAGCTGTCAACATGTTTCGGCCGTTTATCGTTTCAGACACTATCCATAGTGTCTTTCAATTTTTTCTTTTATTAGGCCATCTTCAGGACAGAATTTCTTCAAACCAAGTCAAAAAAACAACTTTGTAACCCACAGATAGATCAGCATAACCGATTCTACAAGAAATGCATAAAAACAAATACAACAAATAAGTCTAAAGTTAACTTATTTCGTGGGTTCACAATATAAAAAAAAAAACGGGTCTCTGTACATATTGCGCTAGTCAACACAATATTTTAACACTGTACCCCTGCATATGTGAAACCTCTTCACGCAGATACAACAATATATAAACATCACTTCAAAAAACAGTGTAACACACTAAGGCAATGTAAGCGAGCTGTCCGTAACTAAAACTCCTTCACTTAATCTATAGCTCATTAATAGCACTATCTCTTAAAATACTTCTCACATGAGATGTAATTAGAGCTGAGAAAATTCATTACTATTCTTACATTTATAGTTTTTGTTAGTTTTTTTTAGTTTTGTTTTTATTACATTTATAGTTTTTTTGTTTCACTTGCCTCTTTTACAGAAATTGAACTTCAGACAATGCCTTCCCACTTATCGGTATCTGATGGAAGTTAGCAACACTGTCATTCGTCAGTTTGTTCAACATTTCTGACCTGCTGCTATGTATATACATCAGAACAAGTGTGTTGATGCAGCTGATAAGAATGGTTGTTCAAACCGTTAACATTTATTTATTTACATTGGTTTAAACATTTTATGATAGTTTATGATATTTTAGTTTCATGTTTGTATTCATGTTTGTATTGTGTGATCAAGTGCCGTGTGAGGTGTGAAATGTCTTGCGAAATGCATTGCTTTGGAGTTTTCTTTTGCTGCCTGTAGCCTCTACACGATTTTCGTGCCTTAAATAAAATTACATGGCTTTTTTACCTTTTTTCCATGTGCTGGGACTTCCTTTAATGTCTTGCTGTGGAGTGCTGCCCCTGCGCCCTTGTGCGCCTTTCTAAGTTTAAATATAAGTTTAAATATATATATATTTATTTAGTGAAAAAACGTTAATATTTGTGATGTCATCTTTGATGTCATGGGTGTTATTTTTAGCAGTGCACTGTGGTGGCGCGAGTTATGGTTGCTTAGCTTACATAACTGGTGAATTTCAGGGTTTTTTTTGGTTTTACTTGTAACCATAACATCCCTTTAAAAACGTTTTTGTACTGAATTCGATAAGTTTTTAGTAGCGCAACTTAACCCTAACGTTCCTTTAACAAAGTTTTTTCACTGAATTTGATAGGTTTTTAGTAGCGCAACCTAACCATAACATCCCTTAAACACATTTTTTTTAACTGAATATAGATATAGATATCATGAATTTGATAGGTTTTTACTAGGATATCCTTAGTTTATATAGATATACCATACAACATACTGAACCCCCTGTCCCATGCTAGTGGCTGCAATGTTCGCGGACCATGCGAATGTCCGCAGACGGACTCAGTCAACATCAACACTGTCCAAAAGCTCAGGGGGTATCTTACATTGTTGTATCATACAACAAACACACTGAACATGTTTAAAGAGCAGCATATAAATACATTACATAAAAAAATAAATAGGAAGTACAAACTGTACATGTAAGACATCAACAGTCCAATTATATAGCATCTGAAACATAATGAAACATACCAAAATAAAAATAACATATGCCTCCAGCAGAATTACCTTACTGATGCTTTATATTATGAAACTGCACAGCAAATATCAAGAGCAGTAACGGCAAAACTGAAAAACAAACTGGTAAGCACACTACATTCATTCCTATAGTTTTAAACTTTCTTTAGTAGAATATACTAAAAAAGAATGTATCTTTTTTTCACACAGAAATGGCTAGCATTCTGGAGTGGCTTGAAGAAAATATTCCCCGGGATGAAATGAGTGAAAACATAATACTAATGGTAGACACTACAGTTTTCAAAGTAATACATGTAACACACATTATTTCGCATGTACCTAACACATTTTTTTCCTTTAACAGTACATACAGAAAATAAGAATAATACTCAAACAGTACATAATGTAGTAATGGAAAAAGAAACAGACACTGTGGAAAATCATCTACAGCATTTAGAACAAAAAATGTATCAATTAATAACCAATTTCATTATTTTGAAGAACTATGTAGAAAACCACATCATGAAAAAAATGTTTATCACTGTCCCACATGCACCTTTACCCCTTCCCCATGTCCCAGACAACCATCCCCAAAATTTCCCCATCACCAAACACGCTATGATGAGACCACATCCTTCCTCCCCTACCATCCTACCTGTAGAAAACACTAATTCCCCTGTATATGTCTCCATTTCTGCTTCCCCTCTCTTTAATAATTTCTATATTGTTGTATATTAATAAAGTATTATGTATATTGTTCCTATAAGTGTCTGTGTTTTAAAAAAAAAAGGCCATTTGGGAGTTCGCGGACGGCACGACTGTCCGTGATGTCCACAATTAACCAAAATGGGGGTGTCCTTAGGACACTATGCCTGTTCGTACTGTCCGCAATCAAAATGGGGATGTCCGTAGGAGCCATAACCTGTCCGTAATTAACCAAAATGGGGGAGTCCTAAGGACTCTTCCCTGTTCGTATTTTCCGCAATGAAAATGGAGGTGTCCGTAGAACACATAACCCCTCCGCATGTCCGCAAAGTTGTGAAGCACCTTTAATTAGTTCGGGGACCCAAACCCTGTCCGGCGGACAATCGTGCGCATGCGCATCCCAGCCTCTGGGTCCTACAAACATCGTGCCTGTCCGTAAGTGGCCGCTGCATGTGTGTCACACTTTTAATTAGTTTGGGGCCCAAACCCTGTCTGTAGAACACACGTGCGCATGCGTACAACCGATCCCGCACAATAGGTGTCCTACGGACCCTTCCCATTCGCGAACGTGTCCGTGACATCATCATGTGACCGCACCCACGCTACGTGTAAGCCCTCGACAGCGGACAAAGTCCGCGCCCCCGACATTGAAAAAAACCTTTTTAGAGCAATTCAAGATGTTTTTCAATGAAAATACACCTTTGTAGAGGTCCCAGACCATGCCCCTACCGATCTGGATACTTTTTTGGAACTTTTTGAGCCCTTCTTTGTGTTCGAAGAGTCTGCGGACAGCTCGGCTGTCCATGAAGCGCTCCCCAGCACCCCTATAATAGGCCACACCCCAGAGCTGCTCTTCATTCTGTTTTTGGCTACCAGAGAGAGCATTGCTCAATATTGGTTTGCTATATTGCATTGACTGCTGACCTCTGCCTGCTGTGCTGTCTACATTGCATTGGCTGCTGATCTCTGCCTGCTGTGCTGTGTGTGCTGTGTCTGCTGTGCCACATTTGGAGAACAATATCCCAGATGGCAACCATGACTTCCACCTCTGCAGCTTCCTCGGCTTCTGCACCACCCTCATCCCCTCCTCCCCCACCACCACCTACCCAAGAGCCTGGAGAGGGGAACAGGCATGGAGATGCAGAGAGTGATGAAGAGGATGACGAGAATGAGGTAGTGGAAGTCCTACTACTGCCAGTCACTGTGAGTCTTGGGTGTGGAGGCTCTTTGCCACCGTAGGAGGGGTACCAAGGCACATGCACACAAGGTGCGTTGTACTGTGTTAGGCAGAATCCTGTGCAGTTCCCTTGGGGAACACTGTAAAAAGATTAAGACTACAGGAGTGATAAACCCAATTGGTAGCAGTCTGTACCACCCAGATTTACCTGGGAGCTGTGGCTGAGCAGTCAGACTTCTCTCAAGAAGAGTAAGGCAGTATATAGAGTATACACAATAGGGCTAAAAACACAGTAGAGCAAACAAACACTGACCAGAGCTTTGTATAAAAAGTATATAATTATTCATTTAAAACACACTTTAGGCAATATACTAGCACTCTAAATCAAAGGCAAGTTAAAACACAGTCAGGTAAAGTATACACACCTCCCTTGATAACTATCAGACAAGTCAGAGTTAAAACCCCATGATTTGTTAAAACAGATGTGAGTGCGTAACCTGATGGCACTCCAATAGTTCAGTTAAAGGGAGAGAAAAAGGCAGAGCATAGAAATTAAACAGGTCCCAACACTTTTAGGAGTTCGCAGCACGGGAATAAAGGCAGTATATACTGTAGAGCCAAAGTCCATAGGCCAGGCCCACTTTAAATGCAGCAAAGCGAAATGTGCCCAGGATCACACGGTTTAAAATGCACTAAAAGTCTTTGCAGAATTTTCAGAAGAGGTTGGGGCGATTCAAGAAGGTAAAGTTAGAAGGTCTGGGGCCAACCCAGTTGGAAAGCCAAGGATTTAAGGGTCACCTTAGGCAAACCGAAGAAAGGGAGGCCAGGCAGGACACAGTATCTTAAAGAGAGAGGAAGCTCCAGCGGTGGCAGTTGTTCCTGGCAGTGGTTGCATTCATTGTTTCGACCAGGGGAAGAGAGGATCTCGTCGAGGAGGAAATGTAGAGTCATTGCACTGCACACGGATGAAACCAGCCACGGAGTTCGTCTGTAAAAGGTGCAATCCTTTTATTCGCGGTCAAAGTGGTGAAGCTTGGCTATCCGGCCGCCGGGGTGCTTGGCACAGGCGATTCGACCAAGAGATGTTTTTGGAAGGCGAAAGGGGCGAACTGGTTGGTCCCACCAGCTCAGAGGAAAAAGACTCATTCAGTAGATGGCTCAGCTTCTTCCCTCTTCGGATTCTTAGGTCCTGTGGCGACTTCTGAACTTCCAGTCCCAAACGCCCTGCTTTTATGCAGAAAAACCCCCATTCAACAGCCTAGCTGTCACTCAAACATGCAAAGTGGTGAGCCGGGCGGCTTACCACTGGCCCAATCAGAACAGAGTGTGACTTGAGTTGCTAAGGCAACGCAGTCCAGGGTGCCAGTTCCCTCCCCACCCATCCTGTGGAACCCAGACAGAGTGGCACCATTTGGAGGGCTTCTGTGGAGAAGCCCGCCAAAAAGTGGAACAAAGGGCTCGACCTTGGTCAGAGTTACAGAGACGGACACGAACACCATTTTAGAAAAGAGTTCTGGCAAAAAGACCCAACCGTTGATTTAATATTAAATAAATAAACCAGCGGTATCTTTAACATTGTACCAAAAAGTGGTGCGTTTAAAATCAATGGGAAAATCCCAGAGAGAATATTCCGGTGGAATATTTTGCGTGGTAACCACTGCCACCAGCCAGAAACTCGACAAGGGGGGACTGGACAGTGCCCCCTTGAAAACAGACCAAGGGGCAATATAATTAACCCCTTCCAGTACTTCCACAATATGATGGTTTGTACTGGTTCTGTTCACAATTTAGGACTAGTAAAGTCAATGGTGACTTTACATGCCCTGGGAGACAGTAGTCAGTCCTAGGGTATGGAGTCTATGCTTGGGGGTCACTATGACACCCCTGTGTTACTGCACTGAGGGTGCTGTGTAACACACACATACAAAATAGATGATACCCTATGGAGTAAAAAGAAAACCCCATAGCCCATAAGCACACAAAGAGACAAAGACATACCTCAAATCATGCCTAAGAGTGGGAGGAAAAGAGTCTCACTCTTAGCAGGAAAAAAAAAGAAAACCCCAAAAATCCAGCAAAGCTGCTGGGGGACTCACTAGGTTTGGGAAATTAGCCTTATAAGAGAATTCTCCCTAACACACTGAGTGCAACACTGTGCTTAGTTGGGGCAAACCTGGTTTGTACAGTTATGGGACCACTTCCATGCAGTGACACGTAAGGTTATTCCACAGGGCAGCAATTCGGAGGGTTGTCACCCTTGGATCGAAGTAGCAGGTTGAGGTCCTCTACAACATCCTCCATTTCTGCTCCTGCCACCACAAGAAACAATCCTGTGGCGAAGCACATCCCTGAACCAGCCTCGCAGGCAATACACGACGCAGTAGACCCTTACCTTTCGAGGGTCACGGTATTGTGTATGTACTGTGACGCAGTGGTCTGCAGGGGGGAGACACTTCGAAGTGCTTTCGAGGCTACGGTCTGGGAGCATGAGAACATCTGCCACCAACCCGAATGAGGCCCACCTACCATCTTCCTCTCTCCACCTGCCATGTCTTATCCCCGTGGGTGGTGCCCCTTCATTACCCTCCCTTCCCTTCCTTTCCTTGTGCGTCTTGTTAAAAAACACCAAAGAAAACACAAAACAACAAAAAACAAAAAAAGGCTCTTTTCAGAGCCACCTTTCACAGTTTAAAAATGGAAGTGCCAATGAAATGCTGCAGGGCTCTGTGCATTTTTAGAAGTCAGCGGGCATTAACATTTTTGGAATACTGTGCTATCAAAACCATTGCACTCTTCTGCGGGAGGAAGTGGTGTCTCTTAAAAGAGCCTTTTTTGTGTTTTTTTTGTATTTCAAAAAGTTCAAGTGGTCAACACCTACTGGAAAAATGCTTGCTATAGTTCCAAAAAGGGTCACAATGCATTTTGTATATTACGCAGAAAAATATGATTCCCAGCATGAGTACGATGTGTGTGCTATGAAACATAATATTTTCATTGTGAAGAGAGAACATACCAACATCTCTCAAAAAAGCACTTGTTGAAATTGTACCTCACTTTTGTCATGGTCATGAAGTCAGGGGCACAGGCATGCAGGGGTCATATGCACATGAGACCTGGGTGGACACTGTCCTGGTGCCTTTGGCGCCAGGCTCATGGACAAAAGTAAACAAGAACATCCATTTAACACCAAAAAGCTTTTATTATGGACATATCACTTCAGATGCATTATCCTTGAACATTCCATCCATTAAGCAGGATGCATTAACCTTGAACATTCCATCCATTAAGCAGCCCCAAGTGCATTCTTGGGTGTGGTTGCTAATGGATTGCCTTCGCACATGCTCACTCTTTAGGAGTGGCAGAGTGTGGCTGGTAAGCCGGCCCTTATGGGCGTGCCCACGACTCAGCTATATAAGCTGCCCTGATCATCAAGACAGACGCTTCGCGTTATTCTGCACTTGCAAGCAGCGTAACACTCACCGTCTCCTGAGGTCAGACTTACCTTTGAAGATCCTGCTTCCTGGATATCCTCCTTCCTGCCAGCATACTTACCAACTGGGGGAAGCTGTTCTTACCTGTACATCTCTTCGGCGAACCAAGTATTCATCGTTACACTTTCCTTAACGCTGAAATCTTCATCTTGGCACCGCAGCACGACACGCTCCATCGTCGACAGCAGCGCTTGCAAGGAAAAACAGAAGACAAGGTTAGACATCGAAAAAACAGTTTCAGGTTGCACTTCGCCATACTTCGTGCTTTCCTTAAAACATTACTTACCTGCTGTCGAACATTACGGTACCATCCATCTTCCATCCGGCCACATCTCGCGACTCACAGCTACATTGAGGCTGCATTTCCATCTAAGGGAAGAAAACAGAAGACAGACATTATTGCAGGCATAAATAGGAGCAACATATAAAGACATTAAACAGAATAAACAGTATCACAAGAGCTCAAGAAAGACTTACCAATCATAAGGAGAAGCATCGGTGCAGCTTGACTGGACTAATCCTTATCAGGGATCATTGAAGGAACTAGATCCCATTCGAAGCGCCCCTGCCAGAAGTCGCAGGACAGAGAGCTTATCTTCCATAATTCACAGGTGAGCTTTATGGGCCGGCGTATGCTCACAGAAACTGTACTTTGGGGTGAAGGGTTCGAGAGGTACAACAATCACAGATTGGCGCACCCACACACTGTTATCTCCACGTTGGAGCAGTATCACCACGTACCACTGCTCACAGCTTTTCAACTGGGGGAGAGGCCTGAAGGGGGTGATTGAAGTTCAGGGAGGGCTGCAACCGTGTCCCAATGCCTCCGCAGAAATCAGGTGAGCGTAACAGAACGCGAAGCCTCTAATACTCTCTGCCTGGGCGTTATGGAAACTTCTGAAACAGATCAGTTAGCCCTCTTACTAGGGGCATTACGGGCAGAAGTACATGCTTCAAGACAGGAAACCAATGCATTACGGAGGGATCTTAGTGTAACTCGAGAAAGAACTGATGAATTGGCAAGACAAATGCTACAAGCACAAGCAGGACAGCTTCCACTGCCTGGAGTGACCCATTCTTCTCATTCTTCCACACCACAACAATCAACACTTGTTCAGGTGGTTCTTCCAGGAGCAGTGCCTCTAGCCCCTCCCGAACGCTTCATCAGCGACCCAAACAAGTTCGGTGTGTTTATAAACCAATGTCGCCTTCATTTCTTGTGCAGACCAGGAGCCTTTCCTAATGACCAAGCCAAAGTGGCGTTTGTACTCTCTTATTTAGGAGGTAGTGCGGCAAACTGGTCTATACCTTTGGTAAATCAAGATGATGCTTTACTCAGGTACTTTGGGAATTTCCAACATGAGATGGAGAAATGTTTTGCCTGTCATACTCAAGGACAAGCTCTGGACAACGAGTTGTTGTCACTCAGACAAGGGAGTCCTGATCTATTAACCTATATTGCAGCCTTCAATCATCTCATAGCCCAGACCAACTGGCCAGAAGAGAAGAGGACTACACTCTTTTACCAAGGGTTATATGGAGAACTTAAGGATGTGTTGGCGCAAGTGGTGGATCCTCCTGAGAGGTGTGCGGACTACATAGACCTGACGGTGCAATTCGATCATAGGTTGCAGAATCAGAAAAATGATTGAGCTAGATCAGAGGGACAGTCAGTTTACGTACGACCTCATGAGAATCAGACTAAACCACATGAACAGTCTGAGCCAATGCAAATTGGTGGATTACGAAGTCCCCTTACCAAAGCAGAAAGGGGAAAAAAGAAGACAACAACAGCTTTGCTTATATTGTGGACAAGCAGGTCACTTCCTCCGTTACTGCCCGATAAAGCCACCCAAGAAAACGGTTGGGGCAACAGACAAAACTGATGAAGAAGAAGAACAGAACTCGGGAAACGCCAATGCCCGACAAGTGTAGTGGTCTGCTTGTCGAGCATGAAAAAAGAATCCGTACAGACCTCACATCTAGTCCTTCCAGTGCTTTTGGTGAATCACAAGCAAACATCAAAAATGCATGCCTTGAAGGCATATATTGATTGTGGAGCTGTGGGTAACTACATTGACCAAGATTTGTCTCTCCGAATAGGCCTTCCTCTGTGAAAACAAAGAAAAAATATCAAGGCCGAGTACCCCAAAAATGTAATATACCGAACACGGGTTAAAAAGGAACATACAAAGATCTTTATTTTATACTGAACAGTTTCAAAGGACAATGCAACAGATAGCTATGGGCCCTCAGTACAACATAGTGTGGTTTGGTGTGCTCAGTGAGTGGGACTGTACATTAGAATAGTCGTACCTTACATACCTTTGAAACATGACATCCAGCCCTACTGTGGGTTAATATTTCGTTAATACATTATAGATCTAGGGTTCGTGCCAAGTTCACACATCTGTACGTTTAGGGTTTGCCTTTAATACATTCGCCAACAAGCCTAAACGGTATCAATGTATTTTAGGATTTCTCATAGAGCCTTCTCAAACATTAATACAATGTAGTTTAAACAAGTGTTCTCAGTTCAGTATTTGGATACATTGTTCGTAACATATGCTCGTGGATTAGCTTCATTGGCACAAGTAATCCTTTACACACAGGTCAACGAAGGACAAGGTCTCAGTTCACGACCCCCACATGTAGCCTGCATGCAAGTTATACATTAGTTTAAACACAGAGGTCAAGACGGCCATGTTACATTCGCAATGACACTGTCCACCATTTTAGCTCACAGGGTGACTTTGCAGCGAGAACCTAAAGTGGCGGATTGACCTAAAATGGCGGCTTACATTGATTTTAAGGTCGGGACCTTGCAACACGGATTTCTTCGCAAGTGGCTTATAAGCAGCTTGGCGTAGGCCAATATACATATATTCATCACAGTAGGAGGCACAATATAATTTCCTATTTGACAAACCCTCCTTTTGGCCTATGCCAAGTGGTAAACTACTTCTGATCTTCTTGCAAACAATTATATGTATCATCGTCCATGCACCCTGAATCACTGTCAGAAATATCTATTGCCATTAGATCAGTCGCTAAAATTTCCTTTAACACATATTCTTTGGAGCTTTTATCTGGGGCATGTACCTTATGTCCTATTGTACCTATCGCCTGTGCGCAACATCCCCCTAGCATCGAACATATACTAGGTAAACACTGGATACAACAGCAAAGAAACAACAGAATTCCCAAAATGATCAGTAACACCGACAACACCTTCCAACCCCAAGACCGCAAGAAGTCCCAGAAACAAGCGCTAAGATCCCAGTTTCCCTCGGGAATATGCACTTCTGAACTAAGGACGTGCAGATTCTGTATTGCCTTGAAGATAGTTGGGGAGGAATCTGGCTCGAAAACACAGCAAGCGGACCCCACCAATTTACACACTCCACCACGTTCAGCCAGAATGACATCTAATGCCACCCGGTTCTGAAGTGCTACTAATCTTATTGCTTTCTGTTCTAATGTCATATTATATAGTATGTCCGTGGTCCAGTTGACGGTTCTCTCCAGTACTCTCGCTAGTCTTCTGATGTCTTCGGAATTCGCTATCTTTCCCCAAAATGGCATGAAGGATTTTGCTACATCTCCCAAGACCTGTGCTGGAGTGTCACCATTCTCGTCCCGCCGAGGACGAGCCTTTGAAACCTCTATAGTACTAGCTATGAATACCACGGGTAACAGGATCCCTAAATAAAAAGTTCCCTGCCAATCCCTGGATAACCATGGAAATACTACATTACCGCAAACAAAGTAGACAGGTTCGCCTACATACAAAGGTCTGTCTTCCACAGTCAAATTCGCAACGTTGGCACAACCTTTAAAATCTCCCATTGGCTGAATACCATTCCTCTGTATGCAGAAAGAAACTGAATCGGGGCTATGGTTAACAGTGTACGAAGGAGGCATGGCATCCTTATTGCCTATCGGAGCCATCTTGAAGGAAATCAAAGATTGAAAGGGACGAGACAGTCTATCAGAGGGTCTAATAGAAGCAACGTTAAGCTTGCTCCTATTTGCGAAAAGCAAGCATCCCAGGGGAGTCAGAACATGTTTCTCAAAACTATTCAAATTAGTACCATCAAAGTTCCCCGAGATGCTATCGTTCCATCGGCCAAAGAACAGTGCTCTAAGAGAAGCATAACAAGCAGTTGTCAAAGGTAAAGGATGAATATACCAGCCTAGCCCCTTATCCCCATGTTGCGGTAAATGCGAGCAGTTGGACCTATTAAAAATGGCATGTGTGGCATTCATGATAAGTAACAATGTATTGTTATGATATCTTTGTCTATGCTGGGAGTCTCTAGGAGACAGAGTATGCAAATACACAAAAGGAGTAGGGACAGTGGGTACATTTTCAGTTGGTAGCAAGGTTTCGAAGGGATCCACTTCTTCCAGGTACCAGAGACTTAGCACAGTTACTATTATAAAACCATTCGACATTATAAAAAGACAGCAATACGTTTTCGGGGCCCAAAAGATTTGTCCATTTTCCCAGCCGGTCACACGATCATTTATCAGTCCAGGACGAGCGGTAGCGGTTGCAGGCATTGCAGTTTTCAAACGAGAAACCCCAGTGTTATTAGCTGGCGACCTCCCGGCCGTGTGACTTCTTAGTCCTTCCACAACCCCAGCCAACAGAATCCCCTTTTCTCAAACAATTAATTGAGCAAAAAGCAAGCCCTTGATGAATTTCTGTTCTTCTTCGAATACACAGCCGAACGGTGCCGTAAGTCTATTTCCTTGGACGTAAATTGTACCTTGCTGTTCCCGGTACTGATTGATCCGAGAACAATGTGTCATAACTTCCCGTTGGAAGCAGCGTTTCAAGAGCAAGTGAAGGTTCAAGATCCGGAAAGACAGTTTCCGGAAGCAAAACTTTTGGAGAGTGTGGAGACAAAATGGCAGGTTCCCCAAGCCACATGGGCTCAGAGAGATTCTCTGGTGCACTCTCAATGCTATTTACTGCTTCGGGATCGTTGGTTGCAGCGGTAGCGAGGGGTTCTGTTTCTTCTGTATCATGTGGCACTGGGTGAGGAAGTTTCTTGAGATGCGTCGCATGGATCCAATGTTTCCTGCCTGCGACACACACCGCTGTCTGTGTGACCAGCATGACCTGGAATGGGCCCTGCCAACGAGGTGCAAGGCAAGAAGAACGCTCAAATGCCTTGGTGAGCACCCAATCCCCAGGCCGAATACTGTGGCCCGGGCCCTCGTATCGCATAGGTAAAGCCTCTCACACCTGGTGATAAATCAAATACAGATTTTTAGTCAACCTTGCTACAGTAATCTGAAAGAAGTACATTTTCGAAATTTTTTAGAGATCGACATTTCGGAAGGTTCCAGATATTGGCAGGTTTCCCCATTACCACCTCAAATGGATAAAGCCCAGTGTTAGTTTGAGGGGTTGTACGCATGGCTAGTAACACGATCGGTAAGGCATCCGGCCATTTTAGTTTGCTGACGGCACACGTCTTAGCGAGCTTGTTCTTGATGATGCCATTGTGTCTTTCTACTAGTCCGGCACTTTGAACGTGTCTGGCCGAATGGAACCATTTGTCGATTTGTAATGCCGCACATACCTGCAGAATTACAGCAGCGGCAAAATGTGGACCATTGTCCGACCAGATGACTCTTGGTAGCCCGAACCTGGGAAAATATTCTTTTAACATGGTTTTTGCAGTAGTCATGGCTGTAGCGTCCTTAACAGGGAAAGCCTCGACCCATTTGCTGAAAGCACAGATGACAACTAACACATACTTAATATTATTGCAACGTTCCACTTTGATTTTATTGAAATAGATGACCTCAAAGGGGACAGAAGGTGGCCCAAAACTTCCCCTTGGAGTTGATGTTCCCTTTCCCACATTGTGCTGTAAACAGATCATACATTCTTGGACATAGCGCTGAGCTATTTTCGAAATGTTGTCGTTCGCCCAAACTTTTTCTAGCATTTTCATAACCTTCTGGGCACATATATGTGTAGGGCCATGGTCCATAACGACCATCATCATCACATATGCGTCAGGAAGTAGCCATTTTCCTTTAACCACATCCACCCAACACCCATCATCATCAAGTTTCCCCAAGCCCTCAGCCCACATTGTGGATTCTCCTAACGTGGCATCGGCTTGGATATCCCTTACGGACCCAACACCCTCGTCCATTGCATAGGCATTTACAGTCTCCCTTGAAACATAAATCTCCGTAGAGAGATTGGTGGCAGTCTGTTTAGCTATCTGATCAGCGAAAGCATTC
This sequence comes from Ambystoma mexicanum, assembly GCF_040938575.1. Classification (NCBI taxonomy): domain Eukaryota; kingdom Metazoa; phylum Chordata; class Amphibia; order Caudata; family Ambystomatidae; genus Ambystoma; species Ambystoma mexicanum. Next base: position 409,591,656 of record NC_090940.1, read on the forward strand.
CCTTTTCCTATATCATCTATAATCTTTCGATGTGCTGCACATTTCACAACAGCTAACTGAGTAGGGAGGGCAAGCGCTGAGAGCAGTTGTACTATTAGGGAGCCATGCTGGATCTTGGTACCATGTGAAGTTAAGAACCCTCTCTCTGACCAAAGGCTCCCAAAGTTGTGAACCACCCCAAAGGCATACTGACTATCAGTATATATGTTTACTGTAAGCCCTTCGGAAAGTTCACAAGCTCGCGTCACTGCTATAATCTCTGCGGCCTGCGCAGAGTTATGCGTGATTCTCTTGGTTTCCACGACCATGCTCAACGTAGTGATTGCAGAAGCAGCTGTAGATGTACCATCCGGAAGTTTGAAGCAGGAGCCGTCACAAAACAGCTCTCATTGTGGATTGTTCAAAGGAGTGTCTTTCAGATCAATTCTACCCTTTGTCTCTTGTTCGGTAGTATACAGACAGTCATGTGACTCTTCGTCATTGCAAGCAGTACCTTGCGGCAAGGTAAGAGTTCAGCCGGATTAAGAACACAACACCTCTTAATTTGTATGTGAGGAGTAAACAAGATCAATTCATATCTCGTCAACCGTGCGGAAGTGAGGTGTTGCATTTGGGTTCTGTTCAGTAGAACATCTACAGAGTGAGGCACCATCAGGGTTAGATCATGGCCTAGGACCATTCCCTCATTTAGTTTTAAAGACGCAGCAGCAGCAGCGACAGCTCGCAAACATCTTAGCAAAGCGCATGCTACAGGATCAAGAGCAGAAGAAAAGTAACCGCATGGCCTATTCTTTCCTCCATGTTCCTGCATTAATACAAAGCAAAAACAAAGAGGTGACGGCTGGAAGGTTTAGACTGAATCTTAACCACTGGCGTTGCTCTGGGCAACCTTCCAGACCATCGTTCTTCACCTACCAAGCCATTACAGAAGGGGAAAAACCATATGCACATCAGGCTTGGTCCCACTCCAAAAGGGGCAGTCCTGCCCGAACTGCTAGGTCACATCCCTTCTGCACGAGACCACAAGCATCCCCAAACATGTTTCGGCCTTGTTGGGCCTCATCAGTGAGGAGTAGCTTGGGTCTCTAGGCCCAGCAGGCACGGGACCCACGTCATCCTCACCTTTCCAACTCCTTTCTATACTCAAAAAACCCCTCGACATGCTCATGTACTTTCTCCACAGTGTCTCTTGAAAACGCTAAAGTGTTCAGATCTCTCAACCCTTGCGGAAGATCTGTATTATTTAATTTTCCCCACATTACACATAAATGAATCCCTAAACCTTCAATAAAAACATTTTTCTCAGGAAAATTATCCATATTAGAAAGTGTGGCAAGAATATTAGCTCGATCATCCCTCTCTATACAATGCTTAGCCCATGCAATCAAATCTCGTTGCTTCTCTGGAGGTACAGTATTACGAGTGACAACTCTCGATCCCGCACCCTGATCGACTACAAGCGGTGCAAAACCACTTGGAAGAGGGGGAGCAGGCAAATTCAATGGAGGTACTGTTATTGGTGCAATAGGAAGAGGTGGAGGAACAGGTGGAGGAACAACAACTGGAGGAAGAGGAACATTAGGAGGAACAGGAACAACAGGAACAACAGCAGGAAAAGCAGGAATAACAGCAGGAAAAGGCAAAGCAGCAGGAAGAGGAACATACGGAGGTAGCGCAGAGGCACCAGCCCTTTGTTAATTTAACAATTTACCAATAAATTCATCGGAAACATGAAGGTCTTTGGAAGGATAGATTTTCTGAATGCCAAGCGAGAAAGCCCTATCCATATTTCTAGCCGACTCAGAATGTTTATCTTGGTCATATAACAAGGCTTTTTCGGCATTCGTTTTATGACGGCCCGCATGTTTTTCTCTACTCTTAAATTGCTGTAACTCTTCTTTTTTCCAATTCTGCAAAACATCAAATGCTGCAGGTCTAGCCTTTTTCTTTAATAGAATTGACTCTAAATACTCAATACGAGGGATTTCAAAATTTCCATTGATTGGCCACTGAAGTTCAGAGGCATGTCTGGTTTGTCTGTGCCAAATATCATTAAACACTATATTTCCAATGCCATACTTACAGTACATAGTACAAGCCGGTGACCCCTCCTCTGGTGCCGGATGGCTAAATTCCAAAGATTGCCTATCACTGCGGAATAACGCCCTGAAGCAGGTAGACAATTTCCCAGGCATATCAAAATATTGGTGTTACCTGGTCAATAATTGTATTTGCAGATACAATACTCCAAAACAAATTATCAGGATACTTAAGAATCACCTGATCAATCCTAAGGAGGTCCGATCGGATTTCAAAATTCTTACCTAACTAATCTTACCTCGTGTTTGGTGATTTTGGCAAGTCTGCCCGCCTCGATAAGTGGACCCTCGTCAAGATGGCGTCTCGGACCACACGCTAATCGTCCAGGGATCGGGTCGTGCAGCGCTGCTGAGGTGTCGCGCCTCTTTCAGAAGGGGCCCCTTATTTTGTCACACTGACGGATCCCGGTCCAATAGCGTGTGTCAACCTTCGAAAATCCGGCATCAATCTTGAGGGTCCCTATTCGGGCACCAACTGTGAAAACAAAGAGAAAATATCGAGGCTGAGTACCCCAAAAAGGAAATACACCGAACACGGGTTACAAAGGAACATACAAAGATCTTTATTTTATACTGAACAGTTTCAAAGGACAAAGCAACAGATAGCTATCGGCCCTCAGTACAACACAGCGAACTCCAGCGTGGTTCGGTGTGCTCAGTGAGCACACTAACTGTACATTAGAAAAGTCGTACCTTATATACCTTTGAAACATGACGTCCAGCCCTACTGTGGGTTAATATTTCATTTATACATTACAGATCTAGGGTTTGTGCCGAGTTCACACATCTGTACGTTTAGGGTTTGCCTTTAATACATTCGCCAACAAGCCTAAACGGTATCAGTGTATTTTAGGATTTCTCATAGAGCCTTCTCAAACATTAATACAATGTAGTTTAAACAAGTGTTCTCAGTTCAGTATTTGGATACATTGTTCATAACATATGCTTACGGATTAGCTTCATTGGCACAAGTAATCCTTTACACACAGGTCAACGAAGGACAAGGTCTCAGTTCACGACCCCAACATGTAGCCTGCAGGCAAGTTATACATTAGTTTAAACACAGAGGTGAAGACGGCCATGTTACATTCGCAATGACACTGTCCACCATTTTAGCTCACAGGGTGACTTTGCAGCGAGAACCTAAAATGGCGGATTGACCTAAAATGGCGGCTTACATTGATTCTAAGGTCGGGACCTTGCAACACGGATTTCTTCGCAAGTGGCTTATAAGCAGCTTGGCGTAGGCCACTATGCATATATTCATCACAGTAGGAGGCACAATATAATTTCCCATTTGAGACCTCTCCGACAGAAGCAGAAATCGGAAAACGTCACTGCTGTGGATGGTTCTCAACTATCATCCGGCCCTGTGACACAATACATCGAGAAAGTCAAGCTTCTGTGTCAGGACAGGCATCAAGAGGACATTACTTTCGATCTCATTAATTCTCCTCAGTTCCAGATGATATTGGGAATGTCCTGGCTGGACCCACGATCCTAGGATCAACTGGCAAAAACGAGTTCTGACATTTCCTCATGATTGTGCCGACACATGTTACAAAAAAGATTACACCAATCTGAAACCGAAGAAAGGAATCATGTTGGGCCTCATCAGCTCCTTACCGCTTGAATACCAAGATTACCAGGATGTCTTCACAAAAGAGCAAGCCAACGTTCTGCCCCCGCACAGACCCTACGATTGTCAAATAGATCTTGTAGCCCAGATCGCTTGCAGCCAAATTTACGCTCTGACAGAACACGAAAGTCAGCATCTTAGAACTTACCTGGATCAGTATCTGGCGAACGGTTTCATTCGCCCGTCCAAGCCACCTGTCTCCTCGCCCTTATTCTTCGTGCCTAAAAAGGAGGGGGACTTAAGAATTTGCATCGAATATAGAGCCATCAATCAGATCACAGTAAAAAATCAATATCTTTAACCACTTATACAAGAGCTCCTGGACAAAGTGAAACATGCTCAAATCTACACAGAACTGGATTTAAGAGGAGCATACCATCTTGTAAGAGTAAAAGAGGGAGACAAGTGGAAAACAGCCTTCCGCACGAAGTATGGCCTCTTTAAAAACCAGGTTATGCCCTTCGGGCTATGCAATGCCCCTGCGGCGTTGCAATTCTTTATGAATGATGTACTTGGTGAACCACTGAACGTTTGCGCTCTTGTTTACATTGACGACATTCTTATCTACTCAAATTCCATGGAAGAACATGTAGGCCATGTCCGGGCAGTCGTAGAGAAGCTTCGACAACACCAATTGTATGCCAAGTTGGAAAAATGTTTTTTCCACGTAACTGAGATGGAGTTTCTCGATTTTATGCTCACACCACTAGGCGTAAATATGGATACACGAAAGGTGGATGCAATCCTCCAATGGCCCTCACCAACATCCACGAAAGGAGTGCAAAGCGTGCTTGGATTCGGCAACTTTTACCGTCGGTTTATAACTGGTTCACAAATTGTACATCCAATTACCTCCTTGTTAAAGAAAAATCAAAAGTTCCATTGGTCGACACAAGCTGAAGAACCTTTCCAGAAGTTGAAACTAGCCTTCACTACAGCACCAGTCCTTGAACACCCACAACCAGACCTACCTTACATATTTGAGACAGGTGCTTCAAAAATAGCCATGGGAGCAGTATTGTCACAAAGAGACCCTGAAACAGGACAACTACACCCGTCACATTCTGGTCCCGTAACTTTTCAGCCCTCGAGTTGAACTACGCAATCACAGATAAGGAATTACTGCCGATTAAAGCAGCATTCAAGGCCTGGAGACATTACCTTCTTGGGACGAGACATACGGTCACTGTCATCACGACCACCATAACTTGCAATACTTGAAAACCGCCAAAGCACAATCCTCGCGTCAACTTCGTTGGGCTCTCTTTTTCGCAGAATACGATTTTATTATCACTTATAGACCTGTAGTACGCAATGGGAGAGCAGATGCTCTATCTCGCATGAGTGAAGAAAAAGAGGCTTTTACAGCATCCGACCCCGTGGCCATAATTCCTAAGGAAAGGATTCAAACCAGAATAGCTGCCACCACGTGTGTGATGACCAAAGAACCAGTTTGCAATCCCTGATGGATCAATCAACACAACAGGAATGGCTGTTAAAAGGTGACCAGTACACCATCAAAGACAATCTACCGTATTTCCAAGGACGATTATATGTCCAAGACCAAGAACTGCAAAAGCAAATCATCACAAATTATCACGATTCATTACTGGAAGGACACCCAGGAATAGCCAAAACTCAGGCTAAGGTAAAACAAAACTACTGGTGGCCAACCTGACGAAAAGACATTGCCCAATTTATTGAAACCTGCGGTGTCTGTACACAACACAAGTCTCAGAAACAGAACTCTGCTGGCTTACTACATCCCCTAACAGTACCACCAGCACCTTGGCATACCCTGTCGATGGACTTCATCACGGATCTTCCACCCTCCAATGGATACAACACCATATTAGTTGTTGTGGATTTATTCTCCAAAATGGCCCATTTCATCCCTCTGAAGGGACTCCCAACTCCGTCAACCCTCGCTTCTGTGTTCCTAGAGCAAATTGTTCGATTGCATGGATTTCCATCAATATTAGTATCTGATCGCAGAACTCAATTTGTTTCTGCCTTTTGGACAAAGTGTTGTACGATTGCCAAAATCAATCTCCGGTTGTCCACAAGCCATCAATCTCAAACTGATGGGCAAACTGAACAAACCAACCAAACTTTAGAGCAATATCTCAGGTGTAGGTTGCAACAGTCCGAGGATTCTTGGAAAAATATACTCTGGATAGCTGAGTATGCATACAACAACTCAGTACACACAAGCACATGGCAAACGCCATTCTACACTGTGCACGGAAGACATCCGAGGAGATCAGTATTCAATCCACCCGATACCCTGGAAATGCCAGCCATAAAAAACTTGCATAAAACCATCACTCAGGTTCTTAAGGAGGCAACAGAGCATCTGACCAAGGCTAAGGAAAGACAAAACTGCTGATCGACATCGGAAGGAAGCTCCCGCCTACCAGAATGGAGAAAAGGTGTGGTTAGCAGCCAAATATATTCCCCTGAAGGGGCCAAGAGCTTTTCGCCCAAGATACCTGGGGTCCTATACTATAAAGTCCATAATGCTGTCGCCATGAAATTGGAGTTACCATCTCACATGAAAATTCACCCCGTATTTCATGTCTCTCTCCTCAAACCCATGAAATCCAATACACAGCTTAGTTCTCCGCCAGAGCCCGAAGTAATAGATGGAGAACCAGAATATGAAGTTAAATCTATCCTGGACTCCAAGGTGGTTCAATCAAAATTGTATTACCTAATTGACTGGAAAGGCTACGGACCTCAAGACCGAACTTGGGAACCCAATGAACACGTCCATGCTCCGCGTTTAATCAGACAGTTCCATCGCAATAATCCCACCAAACCAGGACCAGCAGGAGAACCACCCTTGAGAGGGGCCTTGAGGAGGAGTACTGTCATGGTCATAGGCATGCAGGGGTCATATGCACAGGAGACCTGGGTGGACACTGTCCTGGCGCCTTTGGCGCCAGGCTCACGAACAAAAGTAAACAAGAACATCCATTTAACACAAAAAAGCTTTTATTATGGACATATCACTTCAGATGCATTAACCTTGAACATTCCATCCATTAAGCAGGATGCATTAACCTTGAACATTCCATTCATTAAGCAGCCCCAAGTGTATTCTTGGGTGTGGCTGCCAATGGATTGCCTTCGCACGTGCTCACTGTCTAGGAGTGGAAGGGTGTGGCTGGTAAGCCGGCCCTAATGGGTGTGCCCACGATCTCAGCTATATAAGCTGCCACGATCCTCAAGACAGACGCTTCGCGTTGTTCTGCACTTGCAAGCAGTGTAACGCTCACCGTTGCCTGAGGTTTGACTTACCTTTGAAGATCCTACTTCCTGGACATCCTGTTTCCTGCCAGCATACTTACCAACTGGGGGAAGCTGTTCTTACCTGTACATCTCTTCTGCGAACCAAGTATTCATCTTTACACTTTCCGGAACACCGAAATCTTCATCTTGGCACTGCAGCATGACAGGCTTTTCCTTAAATCATCACTTACCTGCTGTTGAACATTGCGGTAACATACAACTTCCATCTGGCCGTGTCTCACGTCTCACAGCTGCATTGAGGCCGCATTTCCATCTAAGGGAAGAAAACAGAAGAGAGACATTAGTGCGGGCATAAATAGGAGCAACATATAAAGACATTAAACAGAACGAACAGCATCACAAGAGCTCAAGAAAGACTTACCAATTATAAGGAGAAGCATAGTTGCAGCTGGACTGGACTAATCCTTATCAGGGATCAGTGAAGGAACTAGATCCCATTCGACGCGCCCCTGCCAGAAGTAGCAGGACGCAGAGCTTATCTTCCATAATTTACAGGTGAGCTTTATGGGCCGGCGTATGCTCAAAGAAACCGTACTTTGGGGTGAAGGGTTTGAGAGGTACAACAATCACAGATTGGTGCACTCACACACTGTTATCTCCAGGCAGGAGCAGTATCAACACGTACCACCGCTCACAGCTTTTCTAGGGAGAGGCCTGAAGGAGTGATTCAAGTTTAGGGAGGCCTGCAACCGTGCCCCAACGCCTCCACAGAGACCAGGTGAGCGTAACAGCTTTCTCCATTTGTGGACCAAATGAAGAAAAACACAGCCACATTTGTCTCTGCGCAATACGAGAAAAAATTGCTCAGGAGTTTGGAAACATGTCCATGACTTTCCAAAGTCCTTCCTTCATCGCCAATTGCAAGGAGATTCCAGAGACATGTCCTAAACTGTTCACTCCACAATGACTAATAATAATGTCTGGATGACAGTGTGTCATCAAAGTGGCACAAAGAGGAACCAAATCTAACCACTTCATTCCGCGCACTCCATGCTAGTGCACAGTGACATGAGGGAATCCAAGACGTGCAGCCACGCCACTACGATCTGCATGCACCTCCAAACAATTTATCCATGAGTCACCCAAAATCCAGACAATCTGCCTTCTGAAAGACACAGCCAAAGCTATCTGCTCTCTTCTCAGGAAACAGACTTTCTGCCAAAGTCTCTCCTTACACATCACAACCAGTAAACCTTATTGACCAATCCCCTATTTTCATTTGCAAGCCTTCCCAGCCATAAAATCTCTGTATGTAACACACGCGATCAACGGCCAGCCGCGATGTCTGCGGACAAATAGTGAAATCTGAGAGTGGGGAATGAAAATGTAAATAGTATACTCTACTTCCCCTTTGATGGTGGCTCAGAAAAGAGCCTTTTTTAAAGTGCTTCTAAAAAAGACCTTGCATTTCCCAATATGGATAAAGAAAGGCCATCTGCTTTGAAATAGACACCATTAACAAAATCAATATTGTCATTATTACAAGACAACATTCGAGCTCTAAACAAGAAAACAGACTTCCCTTTGTTAACCAAACACCTTGCACCATTTTACTGGGACAAAAAACATTACAATTGTCCCATACCACCCTAGGCAACATTTCAGAAAAAATCACCTTGGCATTTGGAAGAACCACCATCACTGCCTGAACCAAGTTTTCAAGACCACTCAACAAACTAGGAGCACTGGTGTATCCCAAATGGACAGCACCCCAATGCAGTACCACTACATCTGGACTGTTCCACATGGAGAAACTCTTACAAACTCCAACCACTGCCTGCATATTGGAACCAGGCACAGTTGACCACAAAACCTCCACTCCTTCAAAACCGAAACTGGCAGCAATATGTTTAGACATAGCATAACTCTCTAAAACATTTACAAACAGATCTCCAACTACCAACACACTCACTTTCTTCATCTCTGCCATCTTAACTACACACACAGCCTCTCTTCCTGGAAAGAACAATTTCAACACCTGATTGGGTAATACCCACAGTCCCCTTTCCATGTTATATATGCAGAGAAACCCGAGATGTGGCACGCCCTGTCCATGAACAGCCGCGTTGTCTGCGGTCCCCGCAAGACAGGGGCAGTTCTTTTTCACTTTCCACATCACTGTCTGCACCACTCTCTCGTTGGATACACATAAGCAGTCACACAAACATCCACCAATCACATCCAAGAACTCTACATCTAACTCTGTCATCACAATTCAGCACTTTAGATGCACTACAGCTAAAACTACTGTAAAACTCTTCAAGATTTCTCCTTCCAGATTCAACTACAACTACATACATCAATACAAACTACAGTTATGAATATTTTGTTTGCAGTAAATTTGCAACTCTTTTATAAATGCATGTGAACAGGGTACCTGTTATTGACCCTGCATAATCTGCAATAAAAGCATACTCTAATTTCTCCCATCTCCTATAATCAACTTCACTTACAAATCTGTCTGCTTTCCAAATTTTAATTTACCCATATTACACACTGCTATGTCCAACCTATAATTCTCTTATTTCCTTCTTATGTTCACAATCACTTACCCCTTAACACACTATTATAAATTCCTAGAATGCACACAAAACAGGAGACCAGCTTTTATCTTCCAAAAGCATTGCAAATACAAGTGTACATTCAGAACAGTGCTAATAGGAATGTGGATAACAAAGTCAAAGAACTGAAAGGTTTTCAGCACTCATGTAGGAAACATCTATGCACAAAAGACTTAATGGAATCACACACGCAAAAACATTCTCCTTTTCAATCTGTACATTTTTCCAAGCTTTATTTCTCGCCCTACTACACTTCCACAAATCTATTACCACGCCAACCAGTGCAACAGAAAGACATACTTTCAAAAGTGCACCTCATAGGACACACCTATAAATACTCAACTAACAACCTTAGCAATGATACTGATGCTCCAAAATCCCATTCATATACAAAGCTGTACAATTTAACACATACAGTACCTCTTACAAAAAATAATTTCTTTTGCAAATATAACTAATCTATTCTTCAAGTGAAATTACTGTGACATCAACACACATATGTACTAACTTCCTTCTTTCACAATTGCACTGAAGACCACACTCCTGAAAACCCGTAGCGTCTAAAGTACAAGACAGACCCTAGAAGTGTGAACCTTTCTTGGCTCAGGACGGTCAGAGATATAAGTGGATGGCATCAAACTGAAGGAAAAGGGTTGAGAGGCGTTACTAAGCGGTACGCTATATGGTCTCCTGGTCAGCGGAACTGGGGTGGCACGATCGGCATCTCCCTGTGAAGATTTCATCACAAACATCATCTTCTCCAGTTTATCCTGCAATTGGTTTATCAGAAGATGTTGCTCTACCATTTTTTCATTCTGTAATCTGTTGGTCTCTTCTGCGTCCTTCAATGAGAGCTGATATTCTTGATTTTCCTGCAGCAGAGCTTCCATTTGATCTTGCAGTTCCTTCTTTTCCAACTGATTTTGACTAAATACATCTTCATCTGCAGCTAAAGCATCCTGGCATTTTTTCAGCTCCCTCTTCAGCTGAAGAATGGTGATGTGATATGGTTCATCTCTTCCGCTTCCAATTTGATTGTCTACCAACGGGGTGTTTGTTATCTCATTTCGTAATCCCTCTACCATGTTCAGCCAGTCTTGCAATGTCAACTGTTTACTCTTGGTTAGGTTGCAAGTATCCTTGAAATCAGCAATTAATACAAACGCTTCCTCAATGCAGTTTCGTTGGTTGAAACACTCAGTCTGTAGCTGGGCAAGCTGTTCTTCAAGGGCACGGATTTGGGTTTTCTCCTGACTCCAGTCCTGTGATACCTGGCTGGCACGGGCCAACACACTGATATGCTGATTCTGCAAAGCTTCTCGCAAAGCTTTGATTTCAAGTTCCATCTCATCTATCCGGTCCCAGTCTGGGTTGTAGTTAACTATCGGTTTGTTTTTAATATTTCTAGCTCTGTTAGCATATTTGAGGGAATTTAAAGATTCGCATTCACTAAATTTAAAGATTCGGACAGTGAGCCGTAGCAGAGTATCAGCCCAGGAGGCAGCGATGTTCGTGTCACAGTGTGTTTTTGATTAATCTAATCAGGAACGTTGCTGCTGCCTCCTGGCCTGCATCTCCCAGGCAAATAATGTTCGGGGCTAGCCTTTGCTTGTAGCCCCGTGATCTTCATCCGGGGCTACAAGCAAAGGATCCAGGGCTATAGCCTCTCTACCCCTCCCCCCCTAGCGATGCCCCTGTGCAGGAGAGAGTGTTTTCTTTGCACATTATGTTCACTGTTGCAATTTGATGCTGCGTGGCGGTGTGCAAGTTGAGTAGGAGTGCTGGTGGCAATGGTGTGTATGTGGATGGTGGTAGTGGGTGTCATGGTGACATGCACAGTGGCATTACGTTGCTGTGGGTGTGTTCACGGCCTATGCTGAGTGCAGATTTTTCAAGTAGACCCAATGTTGTGAAAATGTTGTGGTTAGTGACACAACACTTTGTGAATGGCTGTGGGTAGTGATGGCCGAGGCCGTGGTGTGTTTGTGGATTCTGGTAATTGCGACCTGTTTTCATGCATGGGTGTTTTGTTTGTGCTTAATGTCAGCTGCCCACATGGCCGTTATGTTAAGTGGTGAAATTTGGTGTTGCTTAGCGCCATGGCGCTGTACAGGCTGGGTAGGTGTGCTGGTGGCAGTGGTGTGTATGTGAATTGTCGTACTTGCTGACATGGTGACATTACATTGCTGTGGGTGTGTTCAAGGGCTAGACTAGTGGATGCATGGCCAAAGGCCGCAGGCCATGCACTCAAGAGCCTAGGCCTTGAGGACACCCATAGCAGTAATGCATTTTTGAATGTGCATAATTTACAGGGTGGTTACATGTAAGGAATGGACGTGGAGCACATTTCAGCCGTTATAGCCCAGTGTTGCAAAAAGATTGTGGGTAGTTTGGAAGTGGCACAATACTTTGTGAACGAAAGGGGGTATGCCCATAGTATGTGATTGAAAGTGCACAGGGATGCAGGAGAGACTGTTTTGTTTGTACATTATGGTAACTGTTGCAATTTGTTGTTGCATAGCTGCATGGCGGTGCGCTGTATTTAAAGATGTAGCATTGAAAAGTCACGCAGTGCAGGGTCTGGGTGCAGTGTTTGCATACTGTCAGTATGGTATAGCTGTGGGTGTGTCCAAGGCTTAGACTATTGGGTGCATGGCCGAAGGCCGTAGGCCATGCACTCAAGAGCCTAGCCCTTGAGGACCCCATGGCAGTAATGCATTTTTTAATGTGCATCAGTTAGAGGGTGGTGACATGTATGGAATGGTTGTGGAGCACATTTCAGCCATTATAGCCCAGTGTTGCAAACAGATTGTGGGTAGGTTGCAAGTGGCACAATACTTTGTGAATGGAAGTGGGTACGCCCAGAGTATGTGATTGAAAGTTCACAGGGATACAGGAGAGATTCTTTTGTTTGCACATTATGGTAACTGTTGCATGTTGTTGCTGCATAGCTCCATGGCAGTGCGCTGTGCTTTGAGATGCTGCAGTGAAAAGTCACGCAGTGTGGGCTCTGGGTGCAGTGTTTGTATACTGTCAGTATGGTAGAGGGTATGGGTGAAGGGCAGCTTATATGTGCTTGGATAGTGTGCTGTGTGCACAATGCCTGCAGTATGGGCAATGTTGTAAACATTTTGTGGTTACATTGGCAGTGACACAATACATTGTGAGTTGTATTTGGAAAGACAATAGTATGTGAATGAAAGGGGGTAGGGGTGCCGGAAACCGTATAATGTTCATACATTATGGCAACTGTTGCATGTAACGCTGTGCATGTCCATTGCGATGTGGAGGTTGGTCAGGAGTGCTGGTGCCAGTGGTGCGTATGTGCATAGTGGTAGCTGGTGACATGCTGACATGCATGATTGCATTACGGTGCAGGGAATGTGTGCAAGGAGCTCACCCACTGGAGTAATGCATGTTTGATAGTGCATGATGCACAGGGTGGTGATCTTTGGAGAATGGGTGTGGAGCAGATTGTCGACGTGCTATAGTACTACAAGTGAGTTGCGAAGCATGTATTGTGCATTCCATGGTTGTGGTGATAGTTGCAACATGCTACAGTATTTCGTGTGCAGCAGGAGATGGTGCAGCGAGAAGTTGTGCAGTGTGGCCAACGGGTGCAGTGTGTACGTAATGTGAGTATGGAAGTGGGTATGGTTGAAGTGCAGCTTATATCTGGTTGGTTACTATGCTGTGTGCAGAATTATTGAAGTAGGCCCAATATTGTGCAGCTGTTGTGCATAGGTTGCCAGTGACACAATACTTTATAAATGGCAGTGTTTTATGGTGTGGGGGAGTTGGGTGGAAGTGCTTTTACGTAAGTTACGTTTGTGCATAATGGTAGGTGCCCACATGGTCGCTTGCTTGGATGTATAGTGTGCTGGTCGGTGTGGAAAGGGCTGCAATAATGTGTGCATGGCCAAAGGTGTGCTGGATGCGTCTGAGGATCTTTGTGGATGCTGCAATTGTGCATTATTTAGCAGATGTTTCTGGTGGAGGGGCTTTGGAATGAAACAGAACTTATACTGAGAGTGTTCAACGGTAAATATGGAGTGCTGTATAGAAATGACAGTGTGCAATGCAGAGCCTTTGTATGTCATTGCTGCATGCTTGTTTGAAACTTGACAATGGGGGAGTGCTGCAAAATGTGACTGTGCATAAGGAAGAACTATTGTGTCAGCTTTACTGGGCCATGGCCCTCACTGTATATGGGAAAGCGCACGTGCACATCCTACCATTATGAACAGGGTGGAAAGGGAATTGGAATTGTGGGAAATAGGCAAGTAGGAGTTTAAGGCGTGGTTGACAGGAAGGGGAGGTACCATTTCCTCCCAATACTGTGTCGTGAGGGTAGTCGAGATGGAGAGACGCACAGTGCTTCTCGTCGGTGATACCTTTGTGCGCCATTTGCCCAGGTGTTGTGTGCAAAGAGGCGTTGCTGGTAATTTCGGGTTGGAAGGAGTCGACGCTCTCTGGGCCCATCAGGGTGACTGCAGTTTCGGCGGGATGAGTCGTCTTGCAGATATGTGGTGTCTGTCACGAACGTTGACTTTGACGTGCTGCACTTTGGAAGTCTATATTTGGGTTACATGTCGTATGGGCGATTAATCCGTCACCTAAAGAGGTTGCTGACCGCAGTGATGTGCATTTTTCCTACTGCAAAGGTCGTTTACTCATGCATAGCACCAAGAGGAGTTTGGGTCCTTGACAGTGTAATTTGTCTGCAGCCAGCGGTCGGAAGGTGTGCTATAAACAGATTTATGCGTGGGTTTATGCAGACTGCTGGCATGTTCTCCATGCACTATGAGATCATGAGGTCGTCAAATACGCAGTGGTTCAGTAGAAATGTCATTTATTTGAGTGCCATTGGCAATGCCATTTTCTTTTACACTGTGCAAGAAGCATTGACCAGAATGTGGTAAAAATGTGATGAGAGGCAAAAAGAAACGCATATAAAGAGAAAGTAAAAAAAAAGTTGCTGGCACGCAACTCACAAAAACAACAACCAAAAAAAACACTTTCATACATCTACAATGGAAGACTGAATCCCCTACCCGGTTTGATATTGTTTACCCCACGCCCCCCCGCAGCCCCCACACTATGACGAACAGGCAGTGCATTACGCTGTACTTTCAGGATTACACGTGCCACATCCAGGGTGGCTATGGGGATGTACACGAATGGAGAAATCGTGCTTACTTTCATTGAACTTTCTAGTGGACGTGCTTTGAAATGGCACAACATTTGTACTGTAAAGGTGTAACGGTACATTTCAAGTGTTGTACAAGAGTGACAGTGTTGGATGTTGGCAGCTTCAATGCGACTGGTGGATGTGTGTGTGCCTATTTACGCGTAACCCAATGAAGTAGAGCTGCATAGAAGATATTGCAAAGGGAAGAAGGACTGCTCCAGCTTTACAAGGGTGCGGCCCTCGCGCTACTTTGGGAGGCGCACATGCCAAAATGTGCCCTTTACACCACCTTGCCCAATTGCCATGGCAGTGTGGGGATTAGCCAATCAGGTAGTGTGGGTGTGGTTAACAGGAAGGGGAGGTGTAACTGTTGTACATTATATTCTGCATACTGAGGGTGGCTGACATGGCGAAATGCATTGTGTTGACTGTAGGTGACCCATTTGTAATAGATCTGCACAACTATGCCCTGCAAAGACACTTTGACTGCAATTTTCCTTTGGAAGGAGTGGACGCATCGTGGAACGCTGTGTATGAGTGCAATTTCGCTGATATGCATGCAATTTGCAAAGACCTCAGCACTTTTCCAGTAGTAGATGTCATCGTCATCCATTACGGCGGCATGCATATTGGTTACCTGCCTTGCTTAGATTTGTTCCGTAGACTGAGGAGATTGCTGAATGTTGTGAGGACGCTTTTTCCCACCGCCAAGGTGCTTTTCTCATCCATAATACCACGAAGAGTATGGCCTGCTGCTCATGGTTGTTGTTCCAAGCCAGACGGAGGAAGGTGTCTCATCAACAGAAGCATGTATACTTTTTTGTCTGCTCGTGGAAATGCAGAGTGTTTCCAAGAAAATTGCATTTTGTTGTCACCCACTGGCAATGCAGTTTTGTTTTCTCGTCTACAGGCTTCGGTGAAGAATTTACTGTACTAATGTGAGCAGAAGAACTCACAAAAGCTAATGAACACTGAAAAAAGGTGTTTCCGGTGAGGCATCTAAACAACAAAAAAAAACAACCGGCTCTTTGAAGTGTCGCCCCTTACCATGCACTACCCCTACACTGGTTGCAGTGCGAAAGCTACATCCAGGGATTTTGCGAGTGGCACCCACGGAAATGGAATGGATTAGGGTGTGCGCCAATAGCAAGAGGGACACCTGCTTCACTCGGGGCCGGCCCTCGATGTACTTGGGGACCCGTGTGTGCCACATTCAGCGCTTTTCACCATGCTGGCCTATGGATATGGGACTGCAGCGATTGTCCTATCAGGTGGTGCTCAGGGTGTGCGTCACAGGAAAGCGCACCAACACGATAAAGGACTCCTCCTGCTGTACTGGGGCGTGGCCCGCACAGACCTTGTAAAACAGCACTTGCCACATTCAGCGCTTCTTAGCATGCTGGCCAATGGAAATTGGACTATGGCCTTTGGCCAATGAGGTGCTCAGGGTGTACGTGCAGGAAAGAGCTCCAATAGGGAGAAGGAATCCTCCTGCCTCACTGGGCCGCAGCCCTTGGGCTCATTGCGGGAAAGGCACGTGGCACATTTTGCACTTCTTAGCATGGTGGCCAATGGAAATGAGACTATGGATTTTGGCCAATCAGATGCTCTGGGTGTGCGTCATAGGAAAGGGCGGCATTCAGTTTCCCCATTACTTTGTGTACTGTGGCTGGCAAACATGGCAAGACGTACAGTTTTTGTCGTGGGTGATGGCTTTGTGGAAGATCTGCGTGTGTATGCCCTCCAAGACTTGTCTGGCAATTTTGCTTTAGAGGGAGTGGACGCGTTGTGGTGTAGTGTCGAATCGTGCTGTTTTGGCTGACTGCTTCTAGAATGGCGACGCGTGGCCTCTTCGGCAACTGTACATTTTCTGATTGTGCACTTTGGAGCCTTCTTTTTGGGTTACATGCCTTGTTCCCATGTGCTTAGTCAACTGAAGATTATGATGAAAGCAGTGCAGTGCATTTTTCCTACTGCCAAGGTGCTTTTCTCATGTATACCCCCGTGAATAGTGTGGAAGTATTCCAAGGATTCCTGTCGCCAGTCAGAGGTCGGAAGGGGTCTCATTAACAGAAGCATGTGTGACTTCGTGAGTGCTGCTGGGATGTTCTCATGTCAGAATGAGAACATTGGTTTGCGATACATACACCTTTTCAAGACAAATGGCATGTCTTTGTCGCACAGTGGCAATGAAATGTTGTTTCACAATCTACACACTGCAGTGAAGACCCTATTATAGGAATCTCAGCTGATGTTCAAAACACCCATTTACGTATGAAGACCGCAAAAAAAGTGTTTCCACGGAAGCACCTTTCCCCCAAAACATTTTTTTATAAACATAAAAACACCAAAGGTTCTTTAAAGAGCCACCACACCTAATGACGTCCGCTCCTCTGGTTGAAAGTTATTCCCCCACTCCCGCGCTCGCCCAGCAGAAAAAGTCTGCAAATATCGCGATAGTTGCAGGGTGGCACGTGTTACATGCGCCACTTTTGCAGATGACGGCCATAGAAATGGGCCTGCAGAGGCTACGGGATTGGGCAATAAAGTTTGTGGGTGTGGTGGGTCCGGACAGACTGTGGTATACAGTGTATTTGTCAACAGAAATGCAGAGGGTGCGGTTATGGCTGTGTGTTTCACGAGGCACAGCGTGCAGGTTTTAGGGGATTCAGACATACATTGAGTGAAAGTGAATGGAAAACACTGTGCAGTGGCTACTCATTTTGCAATCTATCATGTGCATGTGTAGTGCCATGGAGTAGCTACAAGGAAGTGCCAGATTTTGGTTTCTCTGGGTGACACTTTGGTGACATGCAATCATGCCGATATTATTGGTGTTCATTGTGCAGGGAAAATGGCGCAGCATGTTACACAACCTTAAGTGCCGTTTGTGATGAAGGAGTCACTTGCCTAGTTCATGTGTTTGTTTCAGATCACTTGTAGACGTTTGTAGAGCATTATGCAGCCACTGATGTGGCAGCATCATTTCCTATTTGGTCCGTGAATGCAGACAGTGCAGTACATTGCAAAGATGAGTATTTGTGGCTTTGTTCGACATGTGCCAATGGCATCCTTCGCCCATGGGACTATGACGTTTCACAGCACGAATACTTTTCCCAGCTATAACGTTTTTCTTACTATGCCAGCCATCCGGATTTTTGCACACCCCATCTACATTGGCTTGGTGCCCTGCTTGAAAGTAGTGACACTTTTTTGTACCTAGTGTTGCACTGTGGCTCTCTTGAAAATGCTCTGGGACACCTACAAAAACCTCTTTGTACAGCGACTCCCTTTGTAACCGATTGAACTACAGGGTTTACCACACTGCCACGCCCTGCACGCGTGCATTGGCAATTCTGTTGTTGATCTGTGAAAGGTGCTTTCTTCATTTACCTTTTTCCCTTTCACAGTTCATTTTTATTTATTATGGTGTTCTCACACACGCCACAGAAGGAACGGCATGAAAGGTCCGGTACAGAAGGGGGAGCACCTGTCTGCATACTATAGGGGATGTGCCGGGAGAGAGAATTATTGAGTGATCCTCATCTACATAGGCGCCAGTCATTGTAATGCTCCTGTAAGGACTGTTACCACGCCCTTCCAAGTACCTTCCCTTATACAGTAGCGCGTTACAATACATGCACAACACAATGCCCTTTGCCGGGTAAGGGTCTGTAGCGCGGCATATGGTTTGCAAAGGTTGTTTTACAGCTCTGCTGCCGTACAGGAGTGCCCCTCTTGTTGCCCCCAGCAGATGTGCAAAATGTTGTACATGAAAGTACCCTACGTAATTGCTGGAAGGGAGGTAGCCCGCCCACTGGTCCCTTGTGCTTTGTTTTCAGTTGTCGTCATATGCAGTAGAAACAGTTTATACTACGCCATTACTATTAGGGGTAGCATTCACGGATATACATACATTGTGGAATACAAGAATGTTTACAAGGACGGGAAATACAGCTTCATTACATGCAGCAGAAAGCCATTTATTCTGTGCGACCCATGCATCTACAGCGCTTTTGTAACCGGCACTTAGGTTGTTTGTGCTCTGCATATTTTGCTGTTCTGTACTTGCCTTTACATGCACTAGTATGTGCGTGAGGAAGGTGCAGCAGCTTCGCCATTTTCCAGACTAAGTACAAACTGTCCCACATGCACTTACATGTTGTCTTCAAATGTACGGCTGGCAGGCAACCTCTTGATACTTTCCATCACACCGCTGACTGCAGACACAATGGGCCTCATTACGACCCTGGCGCTACCGTACTGAAGGGTGCCGGTACGGGACCGTCACCCTTCATTACGGGAGCGCCTATTACGAGGTTCCCTTTGCGGGACCTGGAACAGACATCTGGTAAAACCAGACGTCCTTTCCGGGTCCCGCAAGGGGAAGAGGGAGCTAATAACAGGCCATTTGTAATGTGCCCGTTATTACCTCCCTCCCCATTCCATTTGAGCCCTATGGGGGCTCAATGGGAATGGGGATGGATTCCTGCAAGGAGGAATTACCGGATCCTCCAATGTCGGAATGACCCGATAATTCCTTATTGCAGGGACCTGGTATTGGAGCCCGGTATGGAGGTAGCCATGGCACTAATAGCACCATGGCTACCTCCATACTCGTAATGAGGCCCAATTTATTTGTTTCACGGGTCATGGAAAGGCAAGCAGCAGATAAATGAAAGTAATGCAAGATTTAACACGGCCATGTGACAATGCAAGTTGCTGGTCCTTGTTGAACAGTGGCCGTTATACAGTTAGGAGTACTGTAGCCACACATTGTAAGGTTTGCAGAGCCACCCACGAAGTCAGCAGCAGTACTTTAAATGCAGTAGCTTTCTGCATGATTCCGTAGGGCTGGCGACGGGGCGGTGTTACCAGCATACAGTGGATGACCTATGCATGGATCTAGGTGTGGAACGGAAACACATGCGCTTCCACAACTACTTAAAAGTGCATTCGAAGATGCGGCCATGCGGCCACTAATGGAGTCCTATGGATACTTGCAGTGTGATTGCACATACGCCAACCAGGTGCAGTGTCTCTAGGAAACGTCCATATTGCTCATTTGTACTCATCTCGGCCAGTACTGTGCAGCACAGATTTATCATGCCCTGTTAACACAAAAAGAGACCCTACTGCCACACTACACAACATTTACTATGTACATGTATAATTGGTACGATACGCCAACACTATTCGGAAAAGTAAGGGGTAGTGCAAATGGATACATACACCAGAGAATGTTCACTTTTCACACCTTTATCATGAGGGCAGCCAAGGAATAAGTAACAAACCGTTGTTAGTGAGACATTATGGATATGTTGCCGTACGAAATACCTATCCTCTTTACAGAAAACGCTATGCTAAAGCAACGTTCTATTTACAGTGGCATACTAAAATACTATGAAACAAAAACATTGTTTAAGGGATGTTATGGTTAAGTTGCACTAGCAAAAACCTATGAGATTCTATGGAAAAACGTTTTTACAGGGATGTTATGGTTACAGGTAAAACCGGAAAAAAAACAAAATTCGACAGTTATGGTAAGCTAAGCAACCATAACTCGCGCCATTGCCGTGCACTGCTAAGACTAACACCCATAACACCAAAGATGACATCCCAAATGTCATGGATGACATCACTGATGACATAACATATGTGGCCCACTTATTTTTGGTCACTGAAATATCAAGGCCTGTTGTTTTGGTCACTGAGAGTCAGAATATTAAAATTCAAAACGTGCTGTATATCTAGACGTTAACCTTTTCATATGTTCTTAAAGTACTTACCTTTCGGTTTGGTCTATGTTCATGGTGCACATACATGGGCCAATAGACAGGCCTGAAACACACAATTCATTTGTATACATGAAAATAAACTTTAATACTATTAACATTTTCTGATGATGCTGTTTCTTTCTTCCTTACTTTAGTTTCCCTGTATGTGCCTCTGATTTGTATGCATTGTGGGTCTTCCAACTAAGGCCGCCCACATAAGGCCATCCTCTGCATTAGCCTCCCTTCGCCGGAAAGAGCCGGAGAGAATGCCCGATACTACAGCCACAAATCCATCGGTAAGAAACCCAACCCAACGCCCTACTTTGATGAATCGTGCTAACTAACAGTGCCTTGCTAGTCAGTAGATCATTAACACAAGCCTACTGATCACTAACTATCAGTCTAAAACCTCTGAGTCCAGCCTGCCTGGCTGCGTTTTGCCACCATATATATGGCATTGCTCTAGACGTCTTCCCATCCGTCCTGAGCGATTGCATGTCAGTAAAGAGAAAGTAATCTTACTTACCGCATGCTGCCTCATTCCTTGAACACACGAAGCGAACACATCCGACAGACCGCAATAGAACTGCTCTTGCTGCCTATCCTTACTAGTCCACCATGCTCCTTTGAAAGTTTTACTAGCCCACGCCTACAATTTAATGTATTTTGAATTAGCTTACCTTGTGAAACTTGATTGTCTCATGACCGATCTGCATTTCAAATAGCCATTCCTTGTAATTGATTGCAGTCATCCACAAATCTGTTACATGCTTGTACTGATGCCGATATGCTGCTATGATGTATCTCTAGCCCTAGGTGCCTCTATCCTTGGATTATCAAATCTAATTGCTGATGTATCTGTGTCTTGTTGCACCTAGCCCTAGTTGACCCCCCACTGGACTATTGCATTTAGCCTACGCTAACCTCCTAACTGCTGATGTATCTGTGTTTTGTTGCACCTAGCCCTACGTGACCCCTCGCTAGACTATTGCATTTAGCCTACGCTAACCTCCTAACTGCTGATATATCTGTGTTTTGTTGCACCTAGCCCTAGGTGACCCCTCGCTAGACTATTGCATTTAGCCTACGCTAACTTCCTAACTGCTGATGTATCTGTGTTTTGTTGCACCTAGCCCTAGGTGACCCCTTGTTAGACTATTGCATTTAGCCTACGCTAACTTCCTAATTGCTGATTTATCTGCGTTTTGATACACCTAGCCATAGATGGCCTTAGGGTGATCTACTGTACCTAGCCTACACTGATCCCAATAATTACTGCCACAGCCTTAGGCGACCTACCCTGCTCGGCACATAGACATATACTGCTACACTGCCTTATCTCACATAAAACACTCTGCCACTATCACCACACCTTGATTCGATATGTTGCTGCACCTATATACTATTTGCTACCTCACTGCAATCTGGGACCCAGTTACTCCCCTGGATGGACCAGTGCTAAGGGCTTTATTACTGCCTTATTCAACATAAAAGACTAACGTGGATCATACCTCCACCATGTCGCTAAATTTGACTTCTGCCACTGAGTCATTAGTCTATCATTCCACCGCACCTACCGCACCTCTTACACCGAGACTTTGTTCTACCCAAAAGTCCAACCCACTGCACAACACTAATCCCTACCTCAACTCTCCTGCCTTATGGCTACAACACTTTGCTACTAAACCTACACCTAATCAACCATGCCCGCTACATCTGAGAAATATTAGATTAAGATCCAGATTCCTTCACGTACCCAAACGTCAACCCATCACCCACACTAACCACACTAACATCTGCCAAACCCATCCTGCTCAGATACAACCAGACAGCCTTAAGACACCACCCAGAAATGAGGTGAGGGGTGCTCTTATCAATGCTAGATCCCTCACCCCCCATGCCCTTGATATCGCCGATCTCATTAGCACACAAAACCTCGACTTTATCGCCATCACGGAAACATGGCTTCATGCAGCCTCAGGCCCTTTATTGGCACTTGCCATTCCTAATGGATATTCCATTATCAGAAATGACCGCAATTCCAACCTCTCCAGAGGAGGTGGAGTCGCATTCATCCACAAAAATTACATCAACATAAGACCGATCCCCAACACACAACTCAGCTCCGCTGAGTCCATTTCAGTCAAACTCTCTCTTTCCCACAACAGTACAGCTACTATGCACCTCATTTATAGACCTCCGGGTACACTTGCTACCTTCTCTAATGACATCTGTACCATCCTGGCAGACAATACCAAACCTAACTCCCAAGTTCTACTCCTGGGTGACCTTATTCTCGGATTATTAGATCCTAATGACTCACATGCTAGCGAGATCGCCAGTAATATCTCAAATCTAGGATTCTCTCATCGCATCCTTGAACCTACTCATTCCAAAGGGAGGACGCTCGATTGGATTGCTGACCTAAACTGTAACACGCATATCATCTCTAACGACCCTTGCGCTTGGTCAGACCACCATATAATCATTTTTGATATACCAGCCATAGATTCCCACATCAAACCCATCATTGCGCCATCCACCCCTACCAGAAACAAAAAGGATATCACCAAGGCCAAACGTCTCCCCTTGATCTTGCCCATTCTTAACAATCTTGCTCTCTCACCCGAAGACCCAACGGTCATGGTAGACATCTTCAATCAAACCTTGCTCAAAGCTATTAACACCATAGCACCCCTTAAAACTAGGAAACCTAAACAGCATGCACATCTCAACTCTTGGTTCACGCCTTACCTTAGAACACTTCGCAAAGTAAAGCGGAGCGCCGAAGCACTTTGGAAAAGTCTACCCTGCGAGACTAACAAAGACAAGCTCATTCTAGCAACCCTTAATTACAAGGAAGCAATCCTACAAGCCAAAAAAGACACGTACAACCAACGTATCTCACAGGCTGAATCTAACACGAAGGAGTTATTCAGAATTCATAAAGAATTAGAAAACCCATCCTCCACCCCAGATAACTGTAATAAGGACAGCAATTGGTGTGAAAACATTCAAAAAGCTCTCCTAATAAAATATCCACATTACAGGCTAAAATTAATATTAAACAAAATTGCCTACAAACACCCTCCCATAGCAATCTGTTGACCATTAAACCCAGAAACCCCACATTCACACACACTCCGTTCAGCTTTACCCCTCTTACCATTAATGAGGTGGAAAGTATCATTAGTAAACTGAAACCCTCTAATTGTCAAGGTGACTCCTGTCCCACACCTATCATCAAGGAATCTGCACATGAGCTTGCTCCCTTCATCACTGAATTTATCAACTCCTCATTCCTTTCTGGCATTGTTCCCGATAACCTTAAGGACGCCTGGGTCATCCCACTGCTGAAAAAACCAACACTGGACCCTAGTATCCCCACCAATTACAGGCCGATCACCATGGTCCCCTTCTTATTGAAAATTTTAGACAGGGCAGCGTATTTACAGATTCAAAAATACCTAGACAACAACAACTTGCTTGGCTCAAGATAATCTGGTTTCCGCCCCAAACATGGAACGGAAACAGCATTACTAGATTTGAAAACCCAAATTGAGGACCTAAAAGATAACAGCAAATTAGCCCTATTATTACTCCTAGATCTATCGTCATCTTTTGATCTTGTCAACCATGAAATCCTCTGTCGCCACTTGAAATCTGCTCTCCACTTCTCCGCTAAAGCTACCAAATGGATCAGTTCCTTCCTGGACAACAGGCAGATGAGGGTATTCTCACCCACCACTGCTGCAGAACCCATCCCGGTGCCATGCGGGGTACCTCAGGGCTCATGCACTTCACCAACGTTATATAATGTCTTCACTAAACCACTGTTTGATGTTCTTGATTATCTGGGTGTCACCTACACCAATTACGCTGATGACACCCAGATACTCATCCCAATCACAGGAGACTACCTAGTGGATACAAAAGCCTTGAATGACACCTATCAAGTCATCCAAGCTTGGATGGCCCAGCACGAGCTCTGTCTTAACGACGATAAGACAGAGCTCCTCATCCTCGGCTCCCAACAACGACTGAACAGACTTGACCCTGCCTTCAAGACATTCATCATCGATGTTAACAATATTAAAGTCTCTTCTGACACCAAAACATTAGGAATTTACCTCGACTCCACCTATCACTCAATAGACAAACGAATTCAGTTGTCTCGGCATCCGCCTACACATGTAAGCTTATTACAGCATGTCACCCCTTCCTCACCACACAGAACTGTACTATCCTAGCCAGGAAATTGGTTATGTCCAAACTAGACTATTGTAATGCCCTATATCTTGGGACTAGCCAACATAACCTGAATAAACTACAGATTACACAAAATAATGCAATTAGAGCTGCCCTCAACATCTCCAGATCCTCTCACATCTCCGAGACTAGGAGAATCTTACACTGGCTATCAGTGACACAAAGAATTGTGCTGAAATCTCTTACGCTCACACATAAATGTCTGAACAATCAGGCCCCCACCTATCTCTCTTCTCGCTTCTCGCACTACACACCTACCCGTCTACTCAGATCTGCTCAAGCACACTGTCTGACCATCCCCAGGTACAAACTGCAGAAAGCTGGGGGAATCAGCTTCTCTGTCCTTGCTTCCAAACTTTGGAACTCGATTCCCTTACCTATTAGATCTGAACATTCTCCTAACATTTTCAAACAAAGCACCAAATTACAGCTAGCTACCAATGTTGCTTAAATGACCAAACGTATCTCAGGTCCCTCCCCTGGCTCCTCAACTGCCTCAGCCTGTATGCCTCTCTTGCTACTTGTAGATATTGTGCTATGCACACTGCAAAATATGTACATATACTTGATGACGGTAGATATTCTTGCACATTACATTGTTTACTATGTATAACTTTGTTGTACACACTGTGCTAACCTGCCACTTTAAAATGTAACCTGTATTGTATTATACACCCTTTGTCAAGATATGCGCCCGGTTGCCCGCAGGCCTGGCTTTGCTATATAATTAAATAAAATACAAATACAAAATATGTATACTTTGTACTGGCACAAGTGTGTCGTAAGTCTTGAATTGTTAGCTAGTTATTACTTCTTTAATATTATACAATCCCCCCTGACATCATATTACCAACATTATAAACACAACCCCTTGTAGGGACTTTACATCAAAAATAATTTCAGATGTGATGTCATCAGTGATGTCATCAATGACATTTGTGATGTCATCTTTGATGTTATGGGTGTTAGTCTTAGCAGTGCACGGTGGTGGCGCGAGTTATGATTGCTTAGCTTACCATAACTGTCGAATTTGTTTTTTTTTCAGTTTTACCTTTAACCATAACGTCCCTGTAACAATGTTTTCCATAGAATTTCATAATTTCATAGGTTTTTGCTAGTGCAACTTAACCATAACGTCCCTTTAACAATGTTTTTGTTAGTATATATATATATAATTGGATCACCAATAAATAAAAAAATATATATATTCAAAGATGGTGATCAGATAAAAAGAAGATAAAGATCTCTAAAAAAAAATGAAAATATGAAAGTGGTCTAAAAAATATATACATTATCTAAAGAAAAAGATGGGAATATATTATTTTTAAAAAAACAAAGATCAGACTACTGAAAAATATGATGGGATCTGATAGAAATAAATTAAAAATAAATAAATAAACACACACTATTTATTTGTGTTCAAATATTCCTATTGTATCTATATTGGGAATGTTGGTTATTTGTACGAAGCTGGGGGATGTACATAATTTCTGATGCCTGGTGTTTAATGTATATAATGTTTATTTTTAGACAAAAATATTCAATTGGGGCGACTCATACATTTTAAAGTATTTGATTTTGTTTTCTCCTGCAGTGATGACCAGGGGAACCCAGCAGTAGAAAAAACGAGGGAGTATGTAGGATAGTTGGGGGCAGTGAAGTGCAGGGATTCTTGGATAGATGGTGGAAAGGGGCTTATGTAGAAAATGAAACCATCATAAATTGCCAGCGCATGCATCAGATTTAAATGCATTTACCATCATTGCAGTGAGCACATGTTAAAATTAGTTCATTTCAGAATAATATTCCATTTTATTGAATTTGCACCAAACTTAATAACTAATATACTTTAACATACTAATTTAATGAATCCCAATTAACTGAAATCCCTATCCTTAACATGGAGTGCAAATTAGTTTACATGGTTCATTCAATGAGATTTTTTTTTTGTTTAACCACAGCTTTATTTTTCAGCTCAATTCACATTTATAGATAGCTTACATCTCTTTGTACATATTGTGTGTTACATTTCATTCAACTTCTTAAAACTTCAACATCAGTAACTAATAACTTTTCCCCTTTCCCCCCCAGGTCCCCACCAGTCCTCGCGGGCAGTCCTTAAAGTCCTATTTCTCATGTCCGGCTCATTCCTCTTCCTCATCTAAGAGTCCCAGTGCCTGCAGTCTCTTCGGGATGTACAGATGCATTGTGTCCCTGATTGCGAGATGCATGAAAGGAGACAAAACTTTACCAGAAGCCTTCAGTGTTCCTGTATTGTCGCTGTCATTTTTTTCACATCTATAGTGTCCCATATTGCGTAGTACCATTGTTGAGAGTTCCTTCTGATTCCATTGTATCGCTATGTATCTCTTTGCAGCCATCATTAAATCTGCCCACAATCTACCGGCATTCCCCCCTACTCTTTGTTGCTGATCAAACGTGGTGCCTAGAAGTATCTCTGCTCCCTCGAATTCCCTTTCGATTTCCATTATCTCCAGGACCTTAGACTTCACCTCCTGCCAGAAGTGTTTCAGTCGCTGGCATCCCCACCATATATGCCCCATTGTTCCCTTTTCCCCACGCCCCCTCCAACAGTGCTCTGACCTCATGGGAAACATTTTGTGGAGCCTCTCCGGGGTGTAGTGCCAATGATGTAGGAGCTTATATTGTAGCTCTTGGTGTTGTACCGAGGTGTACGTCGTATGCCAGCCTCATATCACCTTGTTCCATTCCTTGTTATTAAACGCCTTCCCTTTTATCTTCTCCCATTTATTTCCTCACAGCCCCCCGTGTATATTGCTGAGATCAAACCCCTATTGTTCTCTGCAGATGTCAAAATCTTTTCCCACTCTGTGTGTTCCCTCGAGACCCCTTCCAGCATTGTGGGGGTCCCTGCCCAGTGCCTCATTTGCTGGTATGCAAACCGGTCCTCGTCCTTCAGGCCCATGTCCCTTTTACAGTGTGCAAACGCCCAAAACTGTGTCAGTTCATAGAGGTCGCTAATCACCCTTAGCCCCCCTTCCTTCGATCTCTTGAACCTGCCATACTCTTTGCCCGGTGGGAAGTCGGGGTTTCCGAATACGGGTGTGTACTGTGACGGCCAGGGTGATAGATTCAGTCTTTCGTTGACCTTTTCCCAGATCTTCAGGTTATTGCTCGCGATTGGGTTCCCAAGTAATCCCATCGGCCTGTCTCTTTTCCTCAATCCTATCACCTTTCACAGGTGCTCTCCCGCCACCGCTTGCTCCATACCTACACAGTGCTTCTGATTCTCTGCCCTTCCCCACTCTGCAAGTGCCCTCACTTGTGTCGCCTGGTAATATTTATTATGTTAGAGCATGCCACTCCCCCCTCCGACTTATTCCTAAATAGTGTTTTCCTTCCTATCCTTGGCTTTTTCCCTCCCCCGATAAAGCTCATTATGCATTCTTGAATCTCCTTCATGAGCTTCGCGGGCACTGCCATGGTGATTGCCTGGAATAGATATAGTAGTCTAGGTAGCACGTTCATCTTGATCGCAGCTACCCTTCCGAACCAAGATATGTATTGCCTCCTCCATCTTGCTAGGTCTGCCTTGAGTTGCTTAATCAACAGGTGGTAGTTAGTCCCCACTATTTGTTTGATGGACGTGATTAGGTTCACCCCTAGGTATTTGACTCGTCCCGATGCCCACCTAAAAGGATTACCCCTTTCCAATTGGTTCTTTTCCGGTTCCCCTATGGACAAGTTCATGATTTCTGACTTCGCAAGGTTTACTTTAAAGACAGATTCCTCTGAGTATGATCTTATCTCTCCCATTATCATGTTGTCTGCAAATAGTCCTATTTTATGTTGCGTCCCTGCCCAACTAACCCCTCGAATATCCTCATTTCCCCTTATCTGGTGCGCGAAAGATAACAAGGCGAAAGGAAGCGGGGACAGCGGGCACCCCTGCTTTGTCCCCCCTCTTAATGAAAATGGATTGGTTAGTCGCCTGTTGACTTTTATCCTAGCTTGCGGGTGCTTGTAGTTTGCCTGTATCATTCTCACAAAATTTGGTCCCAGTCCCACCTTCGTAGTGTTTGTTCCATGAAGGCCCAGTTGACCCGATCGAATGCCTTCTCAGCGTCTAACATCATCAGGCAGGTGGGAATGGTCACCCCCTTCCCCGCCTTGTCTACTACGTGTAAAACCCTCCTTATGTTTTCAAAGGCACTGCGCCCTTGTATAAACCCTGTTTGGTCCTGCATCACCATCCCCAGCAGTATCCCTTCCAGTCTTGCTGCTAGTCCCCTTGCATATATATCTTGCCATCTACGTTGATGAGTGCCATGGGTCGGTATGAGGAGCACGTGTGTGGGTTCTTCCCCGCCTTTGGGACCAGAGTGAAATGCGCCATGTTCATGATTGTAGTAACCTCCCCTATCTCCCTAAAGTGATTGAATAGGTCAGTGAGAAATTTAGTCAGCAAGTCCCTAAATGTTGTGTTGAATATTGCTGTTAGTCCATCTTCCCCCGGGCTTTTATTTACCTTTAATCGGGATATTGCCCTTTGCACCTCTTCTAACCCTATTGGCTTTTCAAGCTGATCTCTCTGTTCAGGTGTTGGCCTTGGCCCTTCCCAACCTGTCAAGTATGCCGCTTGTTTTCCTCTATTTGCTAGGTCCTCTCCATATAGATCTGCATAAAAATCCCTTGCAATGCTTCTCTTGGCTCCCTCTGCACGAACTCACCTGCCATCTTTGTCCTCCATCGCGTCTATAAATGATTTCTGTTCTTTAGCCCTCATTTGTCTCGCCAGCGCTGTTCCCACTTTATTGCCCTGTTCATAAAACCTCTGTCTGCTCCTTAGGAGCGTGCCCTCCACCGCCTTGTTTGTCATCTGCCTCAGTTGTCCTCTCGCATGCGCTAGTTCCTTAGCCACTTTATTCGTACCTTTTTCTTTGTGCCTCTCCTCAAGTTCCCGTATCTCTTTTTCTAAGCCCTCCTCAACCTCCCTCCGCTTCTCCCGCATCTTCTTTGCTGCCTCTATGAAGTATCTATGTGCTGTTTGAACGTATCACATCCCTCCCCTGGGCTATTCCCCTTCCCTTCTCCCCCTCAAATTCCTGTATCTCGTTCTCGCTCTGCTGCCTCACCTATGGTCTCCAATTAGATAATCTTCTAGGCAGTGTAATGTTTCTCATTTGTATACTACTGGTCGCTTGGACTATTTCCAGGGTTGCCATCACGTAATCTATCCTAGAGTAGGTCTTGTGGACATGGGAGTAGTACGAGTAATCTCTTTCCTGTGGATGTCTTGCCCTCCACACATCGCAGATTCCCTCCTCCTGGAGCGTACCTAACAAGGCAGCGGAACTCATTGCCTTAATAGAAGCACTACATGCAGCTAAAGGTTGTGCAGTAACAATATACACAGATTCAGCTTACATGACGACAACAGTACATGGAGGTCTGGCAAGATGGGGCGGAGGGGGTTTCGAAGTGCAGATGGGACTCCAGTGCAGCATGCAGAATTGCTGAAGGAGTTAATTGAGGCCCTAAAAGACCCAACAGTGGTAGCAATAGTGAAGTGCCAAGCACATACGTCAAACACAGACGTTGTGTCTTTGGGGAACGCGGCAGCGGACGCTGCTGCCAAGGAAGCTTCATACTTTGAAAAACATGAAACAGGTGAGTACATGCTGCAGCACAAGACAAACGAAGAGTTCCCAGAAGGATACAATGCGATGCCCATATCACAAATACTAGAGCTACAGGAAGGAGCAAGTGGCGATGAAAAGATGATGTGGGTAAAACGAGGGTGCAGCCAATCAGCAACAGATTTACTATGGCGACAAAATAACTCAGGGAAAGTGGTAATGCCAGTCAAGCTATTAGAAATAGCGTTTCAGCAATTACACTTTCCAGCACACAACACCAAGCAACACATTGCAGCAGAGATACAAGAAGACTGGTTCGAGCCCTGTCTCCAGGAGCACGTATCAAGATTGACAATGGAGAGCACAACGTGCCAGATATACAACTCTGGAATGACGTTACGTACACTCAGGGGAACAATTCCAAAACCAGTAGGACCCTTCAAGGAATTGCACATAGACTACGCGGACATGGGGGAAAGGTGTAATGGGGCGCGCTACATGATTGTGGTTGTATGCCCATTCTCAAGATGGGTGGAAGCAGGCCCATGTGCACGATCTGATGCTAAAAGCGCTGCAAAGTTCCTAGTAAGGGAAGTATTCCTGCGCTGGGGGATTTGCGACATAATTCGCTCAGACAACCGCACTCACTTCATGAACGAGCTCTTCAAAGAAGTGACGACATTATTGGGAATAAAACATAAATTGTGCTCAATTTATCATCCTCAAATTAATGGCGTGGTAGAAAAGAGGAACGGACTGCTAAAAGGGAGATTGTCCAAATTGTGTTTCTCATTAAAGAAAAACTGGATTTACTGTTTGCCCCTTGCGCTGTTTGAGCTGAGGAATCAGCCAAGCAAGGACCACCATTTGTCCCCGCACGAAATCGTGACAGGGACACGAATGCACACAGCACACTCCCCACTGCGCCAACACTCAGACACGCACAGAAGCGCCGTGATATTGGGAGATGAGTTCACAGAATACCTGAAAAGCTAACTAGGGAAGCGCGCGCAATATCAAAGCAGCTCTCACCACCATTCACAAGGGAAGAAGGGAACACAACGGAGTCCCCTACGGAACCTGAAACACCGGTACAACTGATGCCGGGAGAGTTCATTTATGTCCGGAGCTTTGTGCGCCGGTGGAATGCACCACGGTTCCACGGACCATATGAAGTGGTATTTTGCACCCCTAAGGCTGTAAAAGTAAAGGGCCTCAAGTGCTGGATACATTTGACGGATGTACGAAAAGCATATAATAGTGTGCAGGAAGAGGTGGATGAGGAGGCACAGACAACAGCAAACAATACTAATGAAAATGATGAGTGAATATAAACATGTATGTGGATGAAGTATACCTGCCAGAGAAAATTGTTAACGAAAAAACATTATATTACAGGTTATCTATAATGATGAAGGATCGCAAAAAAAAAAATAATAATAATAATGGGTTTATGTGTAAAATAATAATGTGAAGATTACGTATGTTGTATGTTCCCTTCTCTGTACATCCCAACCCCCCTCCCCTACCCAATCCTATTCCCCTTCCATGATATCTTGGCACTGGTAGTGCCAACAACAATGTTTACATGCATGCACTTAACGCACTTTTATATCTCAAACAGGAACTACAATGGCAACTAACGGGCAGCCTGCAACGGATAGATTTATCAGACTTAGAGAATTTTTAGCTGAGAGATGTAGATATTCGTATGAGTGTGGGTTGCCTGTTTGCATTACGTTATTTTTTACAATTATGTTCGGACTGGTTACGTATTGGTTTATAGCGTTCATCTCTATCGAGATGAACGAGGGGGGAGGGATAAACGGAACTAATGTGACAAATGAAACAGCAATTGTAAATACTAAAGAAGGCGATTTTTTGGTATGGGATGGAATTAAACTGGTATGGGGATATTACACGACACCATCTAATGTTGCTATCAAGCAAAATGAAGATTTGAAGGAAAAAAGGCAAAATAGCACAACTCCCCCACCAAAAGTGTCCAATTACAATGCCCGCAGTCTGAATGATCGTAACCCCTCTGCTATATCCTGGTTATATAACACCCCCACCAGCCGGCCCGCTCCCGTAACCAAAAACACACTGCTAGATAGCATAAAGAAAGAGAATGCAGAAATGACAGCGAGATATGAAATATTATATGATGATTGGGCAAAGGGGGGCGAGAGGGAGAAAGGGGGATCCCACATTGTCCATCACCCATGAGACAGGGAAATACCTTAGAAAAAGGAATAACAGACGGAGAAGGGAGGCGGGGAGGAGGAAATATGATGAATATTATGGGTTAGGATTAGACAAAATGGAAGACCCACGACACCCCCACCAGACAAATAAATGGTATGCGGACATGAGTGCAACGGCTAAGCAAACAACGAACGAGAGCTGTTATGTCTGCTCCCTCATTCCCTATGCTTCAGGTACACCCAAAGTATTGTTACCAAAAGAGTTGCCTGTTCTCGATGCCCAGTGTCTCCTTCATCTCACGTTGTGCAGAATTAAGAACACCTTCCAGGCACATGAGGTAACTTTTAGGATGCTGCAGAACGAAAAGACCTGTTACCCAAAGGCAGTAGGAGTGGTCTGTTTGGAGGAGCCATTTTTTATAATACAAGGGACACTTTTTTCGTACAACAAGTGGAAGGAAGAAGAAATAATGTGCAAGGCTGAAGCACTGTGGGGTGTGGCACCAGAGAAACTACAATGGATAGAAGAGACATGCACACCCATATGGAAGGAACACATCTCAAAATTGACTTGGGTAACGGCCATCGAAAAACCCTTGAAGTTGCAGAAAGAAATAAACTATGAACTGTGTTTCAAGGGAGACGGAAGAACCACCATGGGGGCAAACAAGAACTGTAACAAGACCCTCGCCATCCCAGATATGAGAAAAGGGACAGCAGCCCTAATGGATACCTATTGGGTATGTGGCAACCAGGCATACCTACACCTCCCACAATCCTGGGGTGGCAGCTGTTCATTGGCCACCCTGCACTCCGCGCTAATGGTAATCCCGGAAAGCCACATTGATGGGGCAAGGAGACGCGAGGAAAATCTCAACAGAATGGGGCCCAACCAACTGCAGAACCACAAGTATATGTCCTGTCCTCCGGAAACAAGGAAGGGGCGCTGTCCCGAAACAGACAATCATCGAACTACATATCAAAAGCATCATCAGAACTGCTGGCACAGATCCCAGATAAATATCGATTATTCAGCACTGCAGAAAAGTTCTTCGCCTCGCTCGTCCCAAGCATCCAGGCACGAGCAAATGCAAAGTGGCTCCAAATCACACGTTGGGAACTGATCCAACTGGCAAATGATACTGAAGAAGGGTTTAACGTAATAAAAGTGGAACTGCGAGCACTACGGCTAATGACCATGCAGAACAGGTATGTCTTGGACCTGCTGACAGCAATGGACAGAGGTGTTTGCCGAAAAATCGGAAGTGCCTGCTGCACTTTCGTACCTTCTGAAGACGCAGATAACGGCTCCCTGTCCCATGTGATCGAAGCAGTACATAACCTAGGAGAAAGAATGAGAATGGAAGGTGGAGCAGAAGAAAGTACATGGTTCGACAATATCTTCTCCTGGGTCCCATCATGGCTAGGAATGACTGTCAAGTTTTTGATGCCGGCTGTAGTGTTCCTCCTTTTCATTTTTTGCCTATGCCAGGTGGGTCTTCGATGTTGTGCCAACGCAGTGCCGAATGGCGCAATGATGATGGTGACAATGGGCAACGCCCGCGGTACAATACAAACTATGCAGGAAGCACAGGTACAAACGGGAACAGAATACAAATCAAGATTCCAGATGGTGCCCATGTACCACGACAATGATATAGTAGATAAGTTATGGCACACTACAATTAAAGAACCCGTGTACTTGAATGGTATGAGGAAGTGTGGGTACACCTAGCAGGGGAGAGCGGTTGTATATACCTGACCTGCACCCCAGATGAATATGCTAGGAGAGGTGAAAGCCTGCGAGAGGTGTGCAAGGCATGGATGCCCATAAAAGGCACCCCTGCATGGGATGACGCTATAGCTGACGAGGAAGAGTGCAGGAGGTTGGAGGATTTAAAGTATTCGTTACTTAAGTAACGAAAGGGGGGAAATGTATGGGAGGACTGGTCCAGGAGATCCCCCTCCCCTGCCTCTTCTCCCCCGGTGAGGTTCATGGTTTGTCAATTGTCCTCCCTGCCACCAGGGCCCAGGTGGCGGGTGGGGCACTGGCTGAAGACATTGACCAAACCTGCTCAATTTAGCTAGGCCCTGGAAACCATTTTGTATAATAAAAATGGCTTGAGCCCTGTGCACCGCCGCGCGGCCCCCACCCTTGGAGAGTATCACTTATCCCTGTGGCCACAGCTCCCTGGCAGATCCGCTAAGAGCCCATTCCCACGAACAGACGGACATGAGCTAGTGTTAGATACCAACACTGTAACATTTCACCTTCCGCAGTGTATCGCTGTTTCCAGCATGACCCGGCCAGCAGGGCCTGGGTGGAAAAGAACTGTACAATGGTCCCCTGACAAAAGCAAAGTCCCCAAATACTAATGAGCAAACCACCTGTGATGAAAGTGTTCTCTCCACAACCTCTCTGACTAAAAAACCTGTAGGATATATGAAAATGGCAGAATGGGTGTTCATATGACATTAGGGATGAAGCACCCACATCCCTGTAGTTATGCGCAAATGGTAAATGCGTCCCGGTGGTTTTTTATGTTATGTGTGTTATCGAGAAGACTGCACCCCACGGTCCCGCGCCAAAACTGAACTAATGCTGCTAGAGTACAAAGGAAGACAAATGCAACCATATTGAGGGCTCATGTAAGGGGGTGCACGAAAATGTACCATATGTGTGTCCAAGCCCACTATGTACCACTGCCGCCAGTCTCAGTAGCGGGTTGTTCCTGCGTGCTCCACCAACCTTACTACTACCTCACTTACCGTGTATGTACACGCATATAACAAAATGTTGTAGTTGTTAAAAACGTAGTGTACAAGTAATGTGCTCAAATTGGCCATATGGACGGCACTAGCAATGTCAAAAACGTGAGCTTTGGAAAGACTCAATGAGTATTGTATATTATATGAATGTTTATGTCTCTTCCACCTAAAGTTTGCAACACAAGAGGAAAATACCTTTGTGAGCACACGCAAGGCCATTCCCCCTCCCTCCCAGTGAAGCCGGCCAGTCGAAAAAGCAGAGGCCTGTGCTGCCCTCCTCCACCTCCCCCAACTCGGCTGGAGCCGCTTCAAGCATTCACATTCCCCCGCAGCACCCAAGGCCACGGCCTGCCACCTGAATTATTTACAACCCAGCAGTAAACCCCGGCCTTAAAACACAGATCCAAAGGCGCCCTTTCTTAGGCTCCACGACCCACCGGCTCACCTTAGGTTAATGGCCCCTGTAAAATTAGGACACCCAATATTATGGCAACATTACAGGAACACATCCATAATGACTTCTAACAAGACATGATAACACGGACCGCCTGTCCCATGCCCCGAGACCCAACCCCACGACCTCTGATACCCGGTCAACAGGACGATGGTAACCATGTATTGATGAATCGCCAACAGACCCCACTCTAGGTGCATTCCTCCTGTGTTGCATTAACCTGTAGAATAACCTATTGGAAGATTTACCAGGGAAGATAATAATGCAATGTTGAATGACTGCGGTGTATGTGGCCCTAGGGCAGAAAGTCAGGATAGACATTCATCTCTGACACAGATCACGGTTGGCACAACAACACCGCCCGGATGAGCCCAGCTGACCTGCCAGACCCAGCCCAACCCACGAGGGTAACCAGTGACGTCCTCCAGCCGCGGCAAACCACATCGCAGCAGCACCTATAGCTAGTCGTCGCCACCCAATCCCCACGAACTTGTGCCCCCTATAGTATGTAGGTTTTTATGACGTTTTTTTGTAAATATATACGCCTGTCTTTGCTATTGTCAGACAGAGCGCTCTCGGAGTTTGCAGAGTTCTTTGCATGCCCTATTTTGATTGATAAACTCCCATTTAAGCTCACCCGCACTTTGTCCTGGCCTTATTCCCATCCTGGGAGAGTCCATTATTGTCTCTCATTGTGGGGAGGATCGTGCTATCTGGGGACGCCTGCCTTCACTCTCCCCCAAGAGAAAGTGGACAGGTGTTGATTTGTAGATTTAATAAGTTGGTACACATGTGGGCATAGGCACTTGTTTAGTAAGGATGGATCGTTGACATCACTGCTGGGCTCTTACATATTCTTATTACTGGAGACCTGGCTGGACTCCCCAGTATATTTTGAACGCTTCCATTGGTAACACCTGTTTGTCAGTAAAGGAAAAAGAGGGAGGCCTGATGGAGGACTCATAATAGGTGTCAGTCAGGGGCTGTGCTCACGTGAAGTTTGGCGTAACCACGAGGAAGGGTCTGCCCTTGGGGTAGAGGTCATTTGTGCTATAGATATTCAAAGATTTGCTTTGTTGGTTATTAACGTGTATTCACCCCCCAGTTTAAAGTCCATCAATGGT
Source organism: Ambystoma mexicanum (assembly GCF_040938575.1). Lineage (NCBI taxonomy): Eukaryota > Metazoa > Chordata > Amphibia > Caudata > Ambystomatidae > Ambystoma > Ambystoma mexicanum. The sequence continues at coordinate 409,628,682 of NC_090940.1, forward strand.
TTTCTGCTTAAGTTAGAGGAGTGCCTGGCTGAGGACCTGAGAGTAAATGGGAACGATGGATCAGTATTACTGGGGGGAGATTTCAACGCGAGGTGTATTGATAATACACCTGGCCCACTGTATTCAAATGTTGCTTCGAGGAGTATCATGTTACAGGGAGCTGACAATCAAAGAGGGAACCAACTGGTTGGGTTCCTTAATCAGTGGGATATCAGAATGATGAATGGACGCACCATGAGCGATGTACCAGGCCAATATACATGGAAGGGCCTCACCTCCTTTGCCACTGTGGATTATATGTTTGGCAATAATGCCTGTCTGTTGGTAACTAAAAAGCTCCTGGTGACTAACCCCGGTTTTAGTGATCATTGTTTATTAGGACTGACTCTGGAAATACCCAATGGAATTGTAAAACAGGAAAGACAGTTCGGGTGCTCTGGGGTACAGATTAATCATTCAGGAAATCTTATAAGATGGAATGAAAGGAATTTGGATAAGAACGGAAGTAAGGTTGATTGCCTTGATGACACAAGGTTGAGTGTCTAGGGATCTTGGGTGGGGACGACACTGAAGATTGGATTTGGAAATTGGCTTTTACCACTGGGAAATGTAGTACTGGGCAATACGTAGTACATTCTAAAAATAACTCTACCTTTGACCCTGCGGTTAGGGACGATATGCGAAGGTAGATAAAAAGGATTATAGTTTCTGCCTTGCCCTGGAACATTAAGAAAACCAAAATAGTTATGGTCAAGAACTCATATAGGGGATGGTGTAAACAATGGAAATATTCTCTCCAAAATCAACGCTGGCAAGAAATGATAGAGGTCCTTAGTAAGAAAAACCATAAGAATATATGGCGGCAATTAAATACAGATACATTTGATAATGAAGCTAGAACCCTTAATCCTATACAGTAAAGTGTATGGGTAGACTATATTAAGAAAACTGAAGATAAACGAGGGTACTCTCGAAGAAAAGATCTTGAGATTGAGTAACTCTAGAGCACCCGGACCTAATGGTCTGGCAAATATTGTGCTCAAGCTGAACCCAGGGATGTGGGCAAAAATACTATACATTTTGTTTAAGAGGGTCTGTACTACACAATGGCCCTCATTACAACACCAGCGCTAAACCATGGCGCTATTAGCACCATGGTTGGTGCCGGGGTTGTAACGGGTCTGCCATGGTTCAATGGGGAATTACCACCCCATTCCAAGGTTGGCGGGGCGGTAATTCCCCATTGAACCATGGCCCTTCCCCATTCCCATTTTTGCCCCATTGGGCATAATGGGAATGGGGAAGGCGGTGAGTACCAAGGTCCCTTTGCGGGTCCCTACTTTAAAGGCTGGTGTAGACCAGCATTTAAGGTCGGGTCCCGCAAAGGGACCTTGTAGTAAGGCGCTAAGTGTTTAACGGCGCCGCAGCCTTTTACGACGCCGTTAAACACTTAGCGCCAGGGATCTAATGAGGGCAATGTATTCCTAGAACTTGGCGACAAGCTATACTTGTGCCAGTTTATAAAAAAAAGGTGTGCGTTCGGCACCAGAGAACTATAGGCTCCTTTCCTTGTTGGATTCAACAGGAAAAATATTTGGGTCATTTGTTCTGGCAGCTCTACAAAAATGGGTTGATGACGCAAGTATCTTGAATTTTGCCCAAACATGATTTAGGCCTGGATGCAGCACAGCCCATAATCTTAGTGTGATGGATACTTTGTATAGGGATGCTACAGATACGGGGGGAAAGCCTTTATATACCATATTTGTGGATTTTCAGGCGGCCTTTGACCGGGTGAATAGACAAACTCTGGGCTAAGATGGAGCGATGGGGATTCCCGGGGTTGCTACTTAACGCTCTCAAAGGTCTGCACCAAGACACATTGGTACGAGTCAGGCTGGACGATAAGGGGGGGGGGACAATCGGTGCCTGTCTATACTAATGTGGGGGTTAAGCAGGGGTGCACGTTGGCGCCCCTGCTTTATTGTATTTACACGGCAGACCTCCTGCTAATATTTACACAGACATTAGGCTGTTCTCCTAAAATTGGTGTCCGACTCTTACCATGCATGTTATATGCGGATTACCTTGTGTGATTTAAATATACGTTTAGTGGAATCAAAGGTATGTTTGAAAAACGAATAGAAAACACGATTGCCAATGACCTAACAATTAACTTGGATAAAACCAAGTTGATGGTTGTAGGAGCTAAACACACAAAATGTCCTGTTTTAGTTACAAGTATAGGAACTATAGCGAGGGTGGATAAATATCCTTACCTTGGCCTTGAGATGAGCTCATCTATAGCATATGTTAACATTAAGGAAACAAAAAGACTGAAAGCAAAACAATGAGCTAATCCTATATGTAAATTTGCATGCCAGACTGCTGGATACTCGCTTGAAGGGATTCTGGTATTATATAAGCAGTGTTTTAGCCCCATGATATTATATGGTCTTGAAGCATTGGCAATGCAAGATATGCAGTGGCTAGATAGAGTATAGAGCTACTTTTGGAAAACTGTCGTGGGCCTGGCACGGTCTATGCCGATTGAATATATTAGACTCGAGCTACGCCTGCTGTCATTGAAAGGACAGGCTATCGCAAAGCAGGGAGATCTATATCTTAAAAAGAACTCTGCCCCGCAATGCAAGCTTCTCTCTCTATTGGAAAATACCTCTGGCAGTTCCTTGAAAGCTGTAAGTAAAGATTTTGACAGCTGATTGGGAAGTGTTTAGGAAAACTTGCTTGGAGACGTGATTTTAGTCGAGGCGCTAGCTTTACGGTCCTAAAAAGGCTATTCAAAAAGAAGATGCGCTCGTGGGACTGGACTAATAATTATGATCATTTACATAGTCTAAGTTCACATAAGGAAGTGGCATGTGTCACACATATATATATCTTAAGGCGCAAAGATATATTAGATGTTGTCCGAGCCCAGCTATGAGAATGTTTCTGTTTAGGCTAAGGACCAACCAGCTACCTACACTATTTAAGGTGGGATCCTATTCTAACATTTCTCGCAAAGAACGAACATGACAGATCTGTAAAAGTGAGAATATTTTAGAAACTGCAATACATTTGCTTACTGAGTGTATGGGTTTAGCACCTGCAATTGTACTGATTTTTGGGTGCTATGTGCATAACCTTGAGTATATACAAACTGATCATTTTTGGTCATACGGTTTAAACATGGAATGTCTAAGGTTACACTTTGCTTTATATCGTTTGTGGAAAATTATCCAGAAATTACTGCTGAGTGCACTAACCCTGGGCAATGCTCGGTGTGAATGACAGCAGCTTGGTGATGGACATAAAACTAATAAGGTTGATACAGGAGATTTTAAATATGTAGACTGGGGCTTTTCACAGTTTTACAATTGTATTATTTATTATATTAAGATTATCAAGATTGGTGGGAATGTTAATTGTCAACAAATCCTATTAATCCTGGATGTGAGTACTTGGACGTATTCTAATGAACTATAGTGCTGACAGTTAATTAACTGATTTGGTTTATTTGATGTGGATGTGATTATTAGCTAAGATGAGCCTGTAAACCTAGACATCAAAGTATTGTAATGAAATTTGTAATGACATTTGTAATTGAGTATTGTGATATTGTTAGATTAACTATTAATGTCTTAGTATATATGCATTTTAATTGTAGTGATAATTGATATTTGTAAAAGTTTTATTACTGTATACAAATACATAAATAAATAAATAAATACGTATACCAACTTGATAGTGCAAAAGGTCTAGTTTGCAGTATTCTCAACGTGGATATTCTATCCTATGATGGCTGACATGTTTACAGACAACATAAAACGAATTCTATTTTAAACTTTATTCTTGAGATGTCGGTGGTGGAGACTGATAAAAATGTATCAGGGATTTATATTTTGGCTCTTTAGGAACATGGACGACTTCAGTACTTCCCTCTCTTTCTGGGTCAGGGGCTTCTACCTGATTGGTAAACACACTCACAGGCTATGGGGCTTTATTACAGTCCTGAGCCCACCTTTCTTGGTCCAGGTCATTCTTCGCTGATGTAGAATCCATCATGTTACCACATTCATCCTCCTGGATTCTCTTACCAGGTAACGCCATCTCAGAACCCTTGAGTCGCCAGATGGGGGTCTCCTATCTTCATTGCAGAAACTGCTAGGTCCCAAGAACGTAAACATTCCCCTTCTGTGAAAGTTTAAATGCAAATTCTCCTAACTTGAGGTCACCTCGACTATCCTCCTGTTGCCAATTTTCTCTGTACCATGGTCACCCCCATATTGACCATTTTATATGCACCTTTCTTGCCAAATCATAAAGAGCACTCCTTTCTCATTCTTCCATTTCTCCTCCTGGTTTTCTCCTCCCACCAGTTCTCCTCTGCTCCTCTTAATTTCTACCTGTACCGGTTTTGTAATTTTATTTGCCTCACTCTTTAGGTGCTCATCATCTCTACCCATCATCTTTTTCTCTTCTTCCTCACTAGTTGTTTCTCTTCCTCTTTATCTCCTTCCTTCTAGGTGTTCAATATTGTCTCCTTCCACTTTGGGTGTTCCTTCACCACCTCCTCACCTCTCTCGCAGAATGCACACACTTGCAGTTTATGAAGGTTTTGGCTGCAATTGTTTGTCCAATGAAATGCCTCCACATGGCCCTACTGATCGCTGTCAAGCAGACACATAGGAATCAAGTCAGTGGCATCCTGACACTTCTATTTACAAACGTTAACAAGTAGCTCTTGACCATCAAGATTGCATTTCAGGAATGGAGACTATCTTCTATGATCTTTGCATCCTCAGACCATCTTTTCCTATTACTGAAATCTCCGCTTTCTGCCAAGATATTGACCTCCAATACAAGTACAACCCAGGGAGACAGAATAGTATAGTGGACACCTCATTTCAGCAATTTCAGTGCAGTGTAAAGGTCCAGCAGATGGAGTCAGTGCCAGTGATACCTTCTGGGCACATTGTGGACAAAGTCAGTTTTAGTTAATGTCAGTCCATTAAAGCTGGGATGAGTCTAGAACAAATGCGTGAATATGAGGTGTGAGAACCCGAGAGAAGAATCTGAGACGGTTTGTAAATGGTTCTCATTTACACTTCCCAATGAAAAATAAGCATCACAGAGCTTTCAGGAGCACTCTGTGTCTTTTGGCTGGCCATCCAGGGTACTTTTAGATTTTAGGCCACCTCCAAAGAAGTGTGCATTGGGAAAACATGCATTCTGGCTTAGCAAGCTTGTTGGCTCCCGTGAAGTGTGCTTGAGGGCAAAGTCAGACCGGACAAAGTCCTCTAACCTTTTGGCTACATCTACCATTAGTACCACCTAGACTATGAATTATTATTTCATGGACCTCATAATTGACCTTCCCCATGATAAAGTACATTCAGCTATACTGGTCTCAGTTAATTGAGGCTAGTGATTTCATTCCAGTCAAGTGGTAGGGGGACCAGTGTGCCAGTTCTGATGCAATTATTATTGCTGCATATTGTATGTTTGCCAAACTATCAGAGTCCTATAAGGTACCATATCCTGCCTTTTTTGTTATCAGGCTTACAGCATGAGGTTAGGGATTAATGCCTCACTGTCCTGTCGTTATCATGCTGGAAAAAATAGTCCAATGGAACTGTGGAACTAAGAAGTAGCACATACAGTGCTAATTTAAGGTAGGGTGGATTTACTTTGGGTGGACAATTGAATCCAGTAATGAAAGCTAAAACAAATCCATAAAGTTGTTAAATTCCACAGCAATGGAGAATGGAACATCCCATGTGTCCCACCATTTTCTAAGAGAAATCAGCCCTAAGGAGATGGAAAATGTTCTGATGCCCATTTGAGACACATACAAAAACAGTTTACAATGCGCTATTCAGGCCCTGCAGAAAGCGAAGGTGTTGTGCAAAATGGTGGCTGATCTGAAATGGAGGCTTGCACAAAATTAGGTATGACATTACACATGGGTGTCCACCAACGCTTGAGATTGCGTTGGCTAAGTGCTCTCCTTGTTTCATTGGGACATTTTCCATTTAGAAGATTGTGAATCCAAAGCTGTTAGATTGACGCTTGCCCTGGGTCATATAAGATCCAAGAGGATTTCATTATGTATATTATGTATGGTATTTATAAACTAACAGTGCACTGCACATAAGCAACGCATGCATGGGGTTGCAAGAATTGGCCGGGGTAGAGGAAAAGCTGGAATGGGTAGTGGGGACGGGAAAGAGTAGACATCCAGGGTTAGAGAAGTATTGTATGTATGTAATGTTAGTTTAGTGAAACATGTTCATGCAGGAACAAAGTTACCTGTAGCAATTCCAGTGGGTGATCAAGGAGTTTTTGGTTGAAGTGATCCTAAAGTCCAGGATAGTGCAATGAAAGTTGTAAAATCTCAATTAGAAAGGGTATGGGTTGAAGGGTATGTATTGGCAGCTAGCTAGTAATCCTCTTGCTCCCAATTTCACTCATAGTTGTGATTCCCATAAGCACCTTGGAGAGGGAGATGTGATGTTGAGCAATCCTGCTGGCTAAAGCTATTCTTCTTTATCTTAGGGAGATAAAAAACAAACAATCCTGTTTTCCATCTGCATATATCCCTACATATTTTTTGTCATTTTATCAGTATTTATCCACATTTAGATTTTCTCTGGAAAAAATTTAAACTACTACTTTTCTGCATTTTTTAAAATTCAAAACATGTTTTAATGGGTGTATGGTTAAAGAGCTGGATTCTTGCACATCAAGCCAAGATCCATTTTCACCTTAAAACAAAGAACTGCTCCTTATGATAATGTGATAAAGATCTCTGTAGCTCTTTAAATAATTTCAAAGAGAAATAAACCACCCGTTTAGCCTTTCCCCTGTGTTACTTTGCACCGCCATTGGCCTCAAAGGCTTCATGGACAATCTGAAGACATATTCAAGACACATGAATTCATGCTTTTTTCCATTTATTTTCACAAATGTGAAAACGGAAAACTGGGAACCCTATATACACTTCCAAAATCTTGGTATTTGGTGGAGTATTTAATGAGTAGAGCAGTGTAATTACTTATGTAACTGGAAAGTAGGGATTTCACTTGTTGTAATGCCTATGTATTTTGTGAGGGACAACAGAGACTGGCAGTATATCTATAATAGCAACTCCAGCAGGAGCAATTCACAATAAATGAAAATAGAAACTGCAACGCAGTTAAGCCACAAAAGCAGGGTAGCATAACATTAATCTGAGCAAAACAGGGAATTTTCTTCCAAACAACATAATGAAAATACCAGGGAAGGTGAGATAATTTCTCAATCTGAGAACAAGGGTATACATTCGACCTAACAAAAGTAGAATTAGCAAACAAACTGAACGAAAACTTCAAATCAAGGAACCAACATAAGTGTAGAAAGGCAGGGTGTTTCAAAATAAACAACCAGCTGCAGTGGTTTCTTGTAACAAAAAAATGGGGGCAGGAAGGGGTGGAGTCCAGGCACCCTCCAAGTACAAGGAAAAGAAAATTCAGGTTAAACCGGGGCCAGGCACTCCCAAGTACAAGGAAAGAAATATACATTTTTAAAAACAGACAATAAGAAATGAAAATGTAAAATGTTAAAGGTATTTGTAACGCGCACCATCACCAACAGAGTTGGTCCCCAGGCGCTCTGGCGGATCTGCAAACGAGAAGGGTTAGGAAGCTGTAGAGGGAGTAGGATAGTGAGAGGAGCGGGGTTCTGTTGGCAGCTTCAGCTCGATATACACTGTGTGCTGAGCTTTGGTGCGAGTATCGGATCAATGTCAGTCCCTCGTGTGCTGTTGGTGCGGCTTATGCATTGTTGTGTTGTGGTAAAGTGCATGCGGCTTGCTGCGCAAGAGGTGGTTGTGTGAGTTTTTTGGGTGAGTTAAGTATGCAGAAAGGTTGAGCTTTTTGGTTAGTGGGTTATATGTTTCACAGCTAATCTTCACAGTATGGCTAAATGCCTAGATTTTGAGAGTCCTGCATGGTGGGAAAGGCCCTGGTCCCACAGTACGCTCCGTTTCAGCATACAACGGTCAGATGTGTATTCCACACCTAGATCCGAGTGCCCCGCAAAGTCATGAAGAGATCCGGGCTTCACAATAAACTACGTCACACCATACAGCATGCAAAGACAGAGGCTATCTTCAGATACGAGAGTCCTGCACAGTTGGAGAAAGGTCCAGGCCCCATAATAGGTGGATCTCAACATACAACGGACAGAGACAGAGGCCACATCCAGACTTGAGAGTCCTGCTGAGTGGGAAAGAGGCTACAAACAATACAGGGATAACTACAACTTATAACATTACACCTCAACACCGGGGTACATTGTCCTGTCTGTTAACTTTATACCACCCAAGGTCACAGAACCCTCCCTTTGAGCAGGTCTACCGTGTTGAACGGGTTAGGCCATGTAACACAACTTTCTCTAAGAAAACGAGCTGCCCAATGGACAGCACGAATATAACGAATTTATAGAACCAACTTTCACCACGCGGGTCTCTTTCTCTTGCAGAATCACCCCGTGGGACAAAAAAAGAGGGCCTGTCCAATACAGGATTGGATTTTGATATCCAAAATCCCTGAATTTGGCTCGGAGATTGCAACTACGCAGCAACTGAGTGAATGTCAGGTAAACTGAATGAACTGTCACACAAGAGTGCTAGCTAAATAAGTCACAATCAAGATGCATGTTCCGCATACTGAGCACAGATGAAATGTTATACCTACCTCTGTATGCTCCCTTGTAGTACAAGAGAGAAGAACTCATGCAGTTGTGCCAAAACAGCTAATACATCCGCATAGGTTGAACAGAACCATCCGATGCACACCTGAAACATCCAAACTGCAGGCTAAATAGGTAGGATGGTTTAACTATGAAAAACACACAATGGAAATGATACACTCTTGAACCGAGAGGGAGGGGGTGGACCTTGTTCTTAATGTCCCAAGTGTGACATCCATGTTTTGGCTATAGAAGAATAAGACATACAAATAATGAATGCATGAATTTAGCCTCACATATGAGAAGTCACCCTTGACTTTTCTATCTTTGCCCTACAGAGTATACTGTGCAACATCTGGTGGGTGAACAGATTCAGTCTCGCAGTTTGAAGAAATTGGTCCTGAAGATGATGACGCACAATAGGAAATGTCATTGAAACCGGTCGACCAGAATTCCTGATGTCTCCCAAATAAGGGCGACACACAGAAGAATAAAAAACAGAAACATCTAATAGTGATTCCTGTGTCTTACACAGAAAACCATAGTCATATATGTGCTGAATCATCTTTTCTCACAATTATCTATTTTTGTTCACACTCAACCAAAAAATATATTGAGGATGTACAATAATAGTAAGAGAAAAACCTACCTTTTATTGGAGATCTCTTTGAGCTAGCCAGACACACTTCACAGAGGGCAAATAAATTGTCCTCATGACACACAGTCCCACGTGAACTGCCTGACTAACCAAAGTTAGCAGTCTGTGAACAACCAATCCCAACTGAAATGTTTAATTGCGTTTTTAGCTATATAGCGATATGCCATGCAGTTACTCTATTCACTCAAATTCATTGTAGAAATAGGGCGAGTTTCCTCTTGCCCATCTCTTTTAGATAGGACGTGTCACAGCGCTACCTAGGGCTTTCTTACACCACAAAGGGAAAGGGTGTTCTTCTCATCAGGGTGAGTTCTAGGGCTACACAATAATAGTATATAGAGCAACCAGCTCAAAAGAAGCCTTAACTGTCCTGTGTTTTGAGTGAGTGAGAGGCCCAGGCATCCCAATGCATTTATTGCACTTGCTAATATTCCCAAATATGTCTAGATCCGGTACAGGCTAACATTCAGAAATCTGTCTAAGTGTGCTGCTTGCTAACATTCCTAGTTCTGAGGTATGGTAATGTAGAGTGGCAGTGCTTTCTGGAGTAGAGTAATTGCTATGCTCCCCTCCCATGCTACACTTATTTTGCAGGTTGACGGTTGGTAGCTAGCTTTACTGGCTTTCCCTGCTGACACCTACAGACACACCTTGGAGACCGCCAATGTATGATCCGCCCTGAGCCGCAGGGGCTGCCGGGCAAAGGGCTGCCCTGGGAGGGACAGTTAAATACGGGATTTGCCCAATCGGGAGGGGGCGGGTCAGGGATGTAGGAGAGGCGTGTTCAGGGCATAAAACACTGACCAATAAAGGGGCACAGAGGGATGGGAGGCGGGCGGGAGATTCCGAAAGTGGGTCGGGGCTTGTTAAGGTGCCGAGAGCACCTGGGGGAATTTTACTTTTTTTCCCAATGTTAAGAGCTGACTAAATGGGCGTGCAAATGCAGCACAAGACGATGTTTGCCATGCAACCTTACCTCATAGCTCCAGATGGGGGGAAAACATTATGTCCTAGGAGTTACATTTAAAATTCCAAAAGATAGAAGTCTCTGTCCCTTTTGTGCTGTGAACATTGAGACCCTAAAATATCTGTGTACTGAATGTCCTGGTTTAACCGTAATTCGCTATGAAAGATTTGAAAGATGTGGGTATAACCCGGTTGGGGCTCTGCCTACTTGGCTGTGGATATGTATTTTGAATACTAATGAGTTATCATGAATTGCTGTACTGGGTTTTCTTAATGTGATTTTAGGACTGCAATTGTACAATATGATAATTGTATTATGTTGTGATGATTTGTATAGTGATGCTGATTTTATTATATTGCAATTTTATGTATAATTGTATTATGATGATCTAGTTACTATGGTTTTTTATTCTCTGTATGTGTGAAAGGTTTTGTTTAGAAACTATATTGCACAATCAATAAACAGGAATACATCGAGTAATGCGTGGCACATTCCCCATTTCATGAGAGGTGGTGTTTATCTCAGGCTAAATACACCCCAATGTCAGAGAGATTCCTGTATATATGTAGCAAGGTAGAAACTGGTGAGCCACATTATTTTTCATACAGGAAAACGTAGTTTCTAATTCAGACATATTTTCATAGAAATACATTGATTTCAGGATTGCTCGTTTGGTGCTAAATGTGTTGACACATCACTCTTGGCTCATACAAATTACACAGAGGTTATAGTTTCCCCGATGTCTACCTTTCAAGATCAGTGACCCTAGTTGATTTGGCCATATTTATAAAGAAATATATATTTTGGGGACTTTGGGTGATGTGCCAAGTTGAATTTCAAAAATAAAATACAGATAATTCCAAAACCAAAAATGCCTGTCTCATTTGATGCAGACAATTGAAAAACAAACAAAAAAGTAAAATTTTGCATTCAGTAATAATACAATGTAGGTAAGGTTAGGTAACCCGGAAGGAGACTGCGCCCGATATTCAAAGCTGAAATATATTTATTTTTATACAAAGTGCCCTTTTATGATGACACGTGTTTCGGTCTGCCATAAGACCTTTTTCAAATCAGGGCTATTATCCTTCGAAATCCTCTAATGCCCCTGTATAGTTTTGGCAAGTTTGTTCCATATTGAGTTGGGTTAGATCCCTTGACTAAGTCTCTGCGTCTGATCGCGTACCGCAAAAATGGCCTCCTCGAGATTGGAACAAACTTGCCAAAACTAGACAGGGGCATTAGAGGATTTCGAAGGATAATAGCCCTGATTTGAAAAAGGTCTTATGGCAGACCGAAACACGTGTCATCATAAAAGGGCACTTTGTATAAAAATAAATATATTTCAGCTTTGAATATTGGGCGCAGTCTCCTTCCGGGTTACCTAACCTTACCTACATTTATTCCTTTTTGGGTTTTTTCTTGGCAAAACCCTAATACCCGGTGAGACGCGACCGTCTGCACACAACACAGCTACTTTCTAATATAAGGATAAAACCAGCAGGACTATGTCGCCAAGTTAGACCAAACCGCCATAGCCAAGAGTTTTTTGGAAAACAGTAATAATACAATATTTTTAATAAGATGCTGCTCGAATAAGAAGCTACCCACGGCCTGTGAATAAGGTGTACTCGATCGTCTTAAGTCTATTATGAATTCAGCATGCTTATATCATTTCTGCCATTTCTTTTAAAAATAAAAAGATTTTAGGTTGACTTCTGATTCAATTTACGTCATAAAATAAAAATACTACCCGTCCACGGCCCCTAAACCGGCCGCTTATTGTGTATTACAGCATCATGCTGTCAGAACGTTTACATTCCGGCTGTTGCGCCGCTGTTTTAACTACGTCATCAGAGTGCGACGAAATACTGCTGTACATGCACATGTACTTCTTGACACATGCATTCAGATGCGCTGGAACTTAGGTCACTCCGTTTTGTTTGGGCTCTGTCGTCCTGTCACCCAGTGCGGTGTGTGGAGCACCCTTCGCCGGCTGATGGAGGAAACGGGGGTTGCGAAAAGGAAGAACGAGGCACCTGAGCAGCAGCAAGTGAAGAGGCAGCGGGGCACCGGCGGTGGGCAGCGCTACGTGCCGCCCCCGAAGAAGCGGCACCCGGGGGTGGGCTTCAGCGAGCAGCATTTCCAGGAGGCACACTGTTACTTGGAGGGAGGCCTGCGCAAGGTGCGACCCTACTATTTTGACTTCGAGACTTACTGCAAGGGTCGCTGGGTAGGAAAGAGCCTGCTGGAAGTTTTCAGCTCCGAGTTCAGAGCCGAGCCCATTGAGTACTACCTGGCGGCAGCTGAGGCCGGGCGTCTGAGACTTAACGAGGAACCTGTGCGCGACCTCGGCGTAGTGCTCAAGGTAGGTGCAGCCAGGAGAAGGTGGTGTAGTGTGCTGCCTTCGCGAGTATAGACCTCTCGCAGTGTGGGTGGATGGTCCAGATATCCAAAGCTTTGCACCTATATCACTAACGAGGATTAAAAAAAAAATGCAGCCGTGACTCACCGTCTGATACTGTAATCGTGTTCCACGCTATCCAAACTCTCGCACATCGATGTGTTTGCTTTGAACAGCTCTTTCATAATGTAACCTGTTGATCTGCTGCTTTCATCATACACTCATGAACTCCCACCTTGTGTCTTCAGTTACAAGTCAGTCTTTGCTTGTCTGTGTTGTGGCTGAACCACTTGAAATGGTCGAGTGTTTCTTTGCATATTGTGTTTACCCCCTTTTCTAAAATGTATTTCAATGGTGTGTTAACTGTGTGCAGTTTTGTCGTGGAGGAAATGGAAAGCTTGTGTGCCGCAGACTGTTTACCGTTTCCATAGCTTGGGAGTTGTGCCCACCCTTATAACCTTGTCACTTGGTCACTTCTGGGTTCATACATTCCCACCTCCCTGCCCCCCTACTTCTATGGTAATGATGTATTACTAACACCTGCAACATAACCTTTACAGTAATAACAAATGTCGCTACCCGGCTTATTCTTTGCGGCTTAAAAGGCTGCAGGTTTTCTTATAACCTTGTCACTTGGTCACTTCTGGGTTCATACATTCCCACCTCCCTGCCCCCCTATTCTATGGTAATGATGTATTACTAACACCTGCAGCATAACCTTTACAGTAATAACAAATGTCGCTACCCGGCTTATTCTTTGCGGCTTAAAAGGCTGCAGGTTTATTACATATATACACAATCACATTTATTCAGTTGTACTTCATGATTGTCAACACTGCAAATCGCACTTTGGTTCCAAACATATTGGCAATAAAAATAATTTCTCCTTAAGCGGCGACCAGCCGACTAAATCATGATTTTAATACTCCAGAACCCCCGCCCCCCTTCGAATCGATCATCTCCATATTTTATTAGGCGAAAGCTCTCCAACAAAAAGTCTCATATCTCTGCACCTCACCCGGGTTAGTCCTCCCACCCCCCTTTTCATGATCTTTTACAAAAAATGACCTGTTTCATTAGATCTCTGTTAAATCCGGTTTGATAAACCATTTTTGACATTAGATCTGCTTCAGAACAGGAGTTATAAGCAATTCTTAAGTGGGGGCTAACCCGTAACTAGCCCCTCATCATAAAAATGGACCAAAATGATCAACCCGTGGTAGGCTAGTCACCCCCCCTCTCAATCAAAAATAGTACAAAAAGTGATGTCATTGGTTAGCTATACGTTAGATCCGGTATGATCAGGCATTTTTTTTGTTAGCTCACACACAGGTGCTGCAATATTTAGCTGCAAGGGGCTTGGGGGGCTGGACTCCTCGACAAAATTTAGGGGAAAAGGTCATTCATTTCAATACATATTCATTAGATCCGGTAAGAATCAACCATTTTTAAAATTAGATCCGCTACAGAACAGGAGTTCTATGCAATTATTCAGAGGGGGGCTAACCGTGGTGAGCGAGTTAGCTCCCCAACCAAAAAATTCACAAAAATCAATGTAATTGGTTAGATATACGTTGGATCTGGTATGATCAGGCCTTTTTTTTGTTAGCTTACACTCCGGTGCTGATGAAATATTTGGCTGCAAAGGAGAGGGGGCTGGCCCCACTCAACAACATTTCGGTGAAAGTCATTCATTTCAATACATATACGTTACATCTGGTAAGATCAACCATTTTCAATGTTAGATCCACTACAGAATAGGAGCTGTACGCAATTATTTAGAGGGGGAGCTAATCCATAGTAAGCTAGTTGCCCCTTAATCAAAAATAGTACAAAAACATGTCATTTGTTAGCTCTTCGTTAGATCCGTATGATAAACCATTTTCAACGTTAGATCTGCCGCAGAACAGGATTTATAAGCAATTATTTATAGGGGGCTAAGCTGTAGTGAGCTAGTTAGCCCACTCTCAACCAAAATATTTACCAAATTCCATGTAATTGGTTAGATATACGTTAGATCCGGTAAGAATCAGCCATTTATTTTGTTAGATCACACACAGGTGCTGAAATATGTGGCTGCAAAGGAGGGGGGCTGCCCCCCCAACAAAAGTTTGGGGAAAAGTCATCAATTTCAATACATAGCTGTTAGATCCGGTAAGATCAACCATTTTCAATGTTTGCCTCATTCTGATCACTTGACTTTCACTGTGTGAATCGGGGGGTAAATCAATATTTTATACACGTCAATGCGTCACATTGTTGGAATTCTTATCTTCTTCTTGCCATGCCAGCAAGACATTATTGCAGATTTTACAGAATTCTGATGTAGATATAGGGTGTATTGATTCGAAGGGCTCTTGGTGTGAGGGTGATTAAGACAGTGCTGTCGGCATACGTTTATACTGGTACAGGTCTTTCACCTATATTGGGACATCGGCTTCGCATTCTAGTAATACTTCTTGGAGGTTATTATTGTATATTGAAAATAGCAATGTGGCCAAAACGCACCCTAGTTTAACCCCCAAGCATAACGGAATCCAGGGGGGTGCAATGGCATTCTATGCTACTTCTCACGCAAGTTATTTGTGTGAATTACCTTTAGTATGTCTACCAAAGATTTAGGGCAATTATAGGACATATGTACATGCCAGAGTTTGCTTCTGTTAACTTTATCAAAGGCTATGCTGAGGTCCATGAACGTCAGATATACTGGTTCCTTTTTGACAAATGAGGAATGGGCGGCCACTGAGCAGAGATTTAGACCATGTTCCATTGTCCCAAATGAGAGGCGGAAATCCAGTTGTATTGGTGATATTGATTTATCCTTGACCCAATTTTCCAAGATGTTTATCCGGCACCTTCAAAAAATCTTAACGCTAGTATTTAAAAGGGAAATGGGTCTGAATGGTTTCAGGCTACTCTATTACCTTTTTTATATATTGGTATAATAATCACTTTTCTCCATATATCTAGAATGGAATTCGTAGTTAAAATTGCATTCAACATTATTGCTAATAATGTCCCTCATTAGCCAAGAAATGGTTGAGGGGGGGGTGTGCCCCTGGATGGGGGGACTTTCAATTGCGTTCTGCAGCTCTCTACTTGCGTTTCAGGGCTGCTAGATCAGAATCGTACAAATTGTTACGCTCGGTGACAGGTTTCAGGACAATCCTCATGACGGCTGCAAGATTGTCGAGCGTGTTATTGATAGCGAGATGGAGATTGTTGAGAGCAGAGTCAGTGAGTGAGTCGGGAGGGGGAATAAAGGTGGAAGCGAATGTAGCAACTGACACTCATTTCATCGGACAAATGTCTGTAGAGAAGCTGGCAGAGCTGGGGGCGGTTCGGTCAGAGGGCCAAGTAGTCCCGGGTGGGAGGAGAGGAGGGAGTGGTCAGACCAGGAAAGCGGGGAGGAGAGAGGGTTGGAGAGCAGATCAGCCTGGATGAAGGCATTGAGAGTTTGTCCAGCCGAGTGGGTAGGACCAGAGGGGAGAATAGAGAGGGAGAGAAGGGTGCAGAGGTCACAGAAAAGGTTGGAGGCCCCGACTGAAGATTCGAGGTGGATGTTGAAGTCACAGAGGAGGAGAAGTTAAGAGGTAGAAGTCAGGAGAGAGGAGGAGAAATTGGCCCATCCTGATAGGAAAGGGGAGATGGGGCAGAGGGCCTGTAGATAGTGGCGGCAATGGTCAGAGAAGAAGTAGGAGATGCCAAGCTTGCAGACAAGGCTTTCAAAGGAGGAGTATTGCTGGGTGGATATGAGGGAAGAAGGGACCCACTCAGGGAAGATCAAGGCTACTCCTCTGCCAGAACAGTTGGAATGGGGCTTGGAGTTGATCTTGTAGCCATCAGGGATGAGGGAGTCAAAAGCAGTGACTGAGCTGGCATTGAGCCACCTCTAATTGAGGTAGAGGATGTCGAGTTCAAAGTCTTCAAGGAGAAGGCAGATGTCGGAAGAATATTTGATAGCGGAGAGAGCATTTAAGCGTGCCAAGTGAAGCCGGTCGCCACCTTTTGACGATTTTCCGAGGTGTGGTACAGGGGGTAGTATGCTCATCAGAGGAGGAGAAGGTGGTGTAGGGGAGAGAGAGGACATAGGAATAGCAGGAGTGGGAAGGAAGTTGATGAGAGCCGGCAGGCGCCAGTTAAATAGGAGGAGATTGGTTTGAGGACCCTGAGTCATGATCGTGCCATTGCAATATGATCCGATAAGTCATTTATGGCGTGCCTGTACACATGATTCTCGGTGCGACAAGACGAGGGAGGGCGCGGAGGGGAGGGCAAGACAAACTATCTTACTAGACCTTGTGTCATTCAGATTGTGCAAGTGCTGTAATGCAAAGTGAAGGGGATGGGGAAGTGCAAGGGGGAGAAGCGGAGAGTGCAATTAGGGCAGTATTGCTCTAAGTAAGTGCAGCCAGGACAGTGCCGCTCTGGTTAAATGCAAGGAGGCTGGGGGCTGTAGAAGTTAGTTACATCCCCTAGTGTGCAACAAGCCTGCAGGCAGTGCGGGGAGACTTGTCATGTCGAGCCAGATACCTAGTGAGACTCTGAGGGTAACCAATCAACCAGTGGTATAGCAGACAGGTAGATCAGCAGGGGCGGGATCGAGAGAAAGAGGAGAAAAGGAAGGTTTTGAGCTGCTTCTGGAACTTCAGGGGGTCTTGCTCAAGTTTGAGAGGGCCAGGGAGGCCATTCCAGAGGGAGGCACATTCAGAGGAAAGTGATCTGCCCCCTACTCTCTGTCCGGAGAAGCGTCAGACCCTCAAAGAGTTTGTGGCAGCAAAGCGAAGGGCTCGAGAAGGAAGGTATTTAAGAAGAGAGTAGTGCCCCGGCCCCAGAAAGCCTTGTGGACGATGCAGAGGGTTTTGAACTTCAGGGCTGGAGAGGTACAGTCCCTGGGCTTGAGGGCAGGGATAAGTCTCGTAGTCCAACCCGGAGAGAACCAAGGGTCTGGAGACAATGTTTTTCTGGGGGAAAGTGAGAAAAGGAAGAGTACCTCTGAGGAGGTGCAGCAGGTAGTGGGCCTTCTTGGAAAGGTCTGTGATGTGAGGAGAGAGTGGGGTCGAAGATGTCGCCAAGGTTTTTTGCCTCACAGGAAGGCGAAGGAAGAGGGCCCATGGATGGCAGCCAGAAAGAGAGAGGGAAAGCGGGAGCAGAGGTCCCGATGAGAAGGATCTCTGTCTTACTGGCATTAAGTCGGAGATCGCTGGAGGTGCACCAATCCTGAACCGCGGATAGACAGTCTGGAATGTGCGAGAGAGGAGAGGAGGCTGTAGGGAGCCGGAAAGAGAGCTTTGTGTAATCTGCATAACACTGAAAGTTAGAGGAAACGGTAGAGGTAAGGTAGGCCAGAGGGGCCACGTAGAGTTTGAAGAGTCAGGGTGAGAGGTTAGAGCCCAGGGTAACACCACATCAGAGAGAAGCGGTGGAGAGAAAGACCCAAGTTGGACCTCGGAGGATTGGTCCAGGAGGAAAGACCCTAAATTACTAGGGGAATCCAGACGTGGACCCCTTGCTCACTATTCTTAGAGAGGCACAGCTCCACCCTACTGATGAGGTCCAACCATACACAAAAACGTGTCTGGGGTTGTTGTTGGTACTCTTGTTCAGAGGAGAATTGCCTAGCATTTCGGTGCTGTCCTGCCCCTGGGCAGGACAAAGACTGATATGTTTGGGATATTTCTCCTCTGTGAAAGATAGTGAGCTAAATAATCTGGCTAAGGCTCTTGTTACCAGGACTAATGTCTGGCAGAGAGACTTCAGGACCCTTGTTTTTGGCATATTTAAGTAACTTTGTGTCTCACCCTAAGTTACTAGGGGAATCCAGACGTGGACCCCTTGCTCACTATTCTGGGGTCACCCTTTGTCTGGCATACTAGACCTTAGAGAGGTCTTTATAAAGGGGTGTGATACCCAACACATCCCTTGGGAGTGCGACATGCAGCACTCTCCTGAACTAATAGAGCTCTGACTTTCTTCTAGCTCAGCTCACTTTTATTTCTCTACTTTGTATGAAATGTATGTAAAATAACTATAATGTTTGAACATGTGAAATTAATACATGCACGGGGATGAGTTATTGATGGTTCTTTCTTGTTGAACACTAATATCACTGCACTCTCTTGTTTTTTGGTTATTATTGCATTATGTTGAATGAACTACAGAATGTCACAGAAACTA
This sequence comes from Ambystoma mexicanum, assembly GCF_040938575.1. Classification (NCBI taxonomy): domain Eukaryota; kingdom Metazoa; phylum Chordata; class Amphibia; order Caudata; family Ambystomatidae; genus Ambystoma; species Ambystoma mexicanum. The sequence goes on from NC_090940.1 coordinate 409,647,627, forward strand.
AAAAATCATTTATAAAAAAGACAAAACCGCATTAGCAGCAAAATAATAATGATTAAGACGGAGATACTCCTGTTACTGTGATACACCACAAAGGTTAATATGTTTGCATAAATGTGTAAATATACAAATGTTTTTAGTAGGACGCCCCCCTTCGTTTCAACTCTAATTTAGCCCATAGTCCTGCCACCTTTAGAGCTGTCCCTCCAGTTACCACTATTCTTAGAGATGCACAGCTCCACCATACTGATGAGGTCCAACCAGACTGAAACACCTGTCTGGGGTTGCTGTTTGCTCTCTTGTTCAGAGGAGAATTGCCTAGCATTTCGGTGCTGGACTGCCCCTGGGCAGGACAAACTCGTATGTTTGGGATAGTTCTCTTCTGTGAAAGAAAGTGAGCTAAAGAATCTGGGTACGGCTCTCGTAACCAGGACTAATGTCTGGAAAAGAGACTTCATGGACCCCCTCTTGTTTTTTCCAGGAGAAAAGGGGTCAGCCACTCCACAGCCTGATCTGTGATGCCCAAGTTCTCACAAAGTTGGTTGATCAGGATGGTGTGATTAAGTGTGTGTGTGTGTGTGTGGGTGGGGGAAGGGGGGGGAGAGGGAGGGGGAGAGGGAGGGGGAGAGGGAGGGGGAGAGGGAGGGGGAGGGGGAGAGGGAGGGGGAGAGGGAGGGGGAGGGGGAGGGGGAGGGGGAGGGGGAGGGGGAGAGGGAGAGATATATATATATATGTTGTGTGTGTGTTCTATTTTCACTGTTCCCATTACAAAGGATTTACCCCCAATGATAGTGACGCAGCACCCTAGTGTACTTAAAAGCCAATACCATTAACATCCTGGTGAGGGATTTGTTGAGCAAGCTATGTGTGTGTATATATATATATATATATACATTACTCACCGTAATCGTATTTCTGATGCTTGTATCTGCTTAGATTCACATGCTGTGCCATAGGCCGACATCTAGTGGAAGCTGCGGAGTATTACAGTTTGTTTTTCGAAACTCGAAAATGGGCGTCGACACAGGCGTGCCAGTAATACTATCCCTAGTGTGACGTCCACTGTACCCAAGATCCCTCACGCGTCTAGGATCCTCAGATTGTATTTTTTCTGACATGAGGAAGCATGAGGAGTAGCGTGAGTACAGATAATCCAAGCAGATAGACAGAAAGGTAAGACTGCAGATAGACAGAAAGGTAAGACTACAAGCAATCATGCGCCTTCTCTCGGAGGGGAGGAAGGGTGGGTCGCATGTGAATCTAAGCAGATACAAGCATCAGAAATACGATTACGGTGAGTAATGTATCCCTTCTGAGGCTTGTGGAATCTGCTTAGATCACATGCTGTGCATAGATTAGCGAGCAGTACCAGAAGAAGGAGGTGGGATGTGAGAAGGGTCATGAGCAAACAGGTGTCTTAGAACCGCTTGTCCCACTTGTGTATCTGTCTTGGAATGAGTGTCAATGCAGTAATGCTGAGTAAAAGTGTGAATAGAGCTCCAAGTAGCTGCTTTGCAAATGGTGTCGAGGGGAACATTTGCAATGAAAGCCAGAGTGGCCCCAATGCCTCTAGTAGAGTGGGCCCTTGGCGTAAAAGGCAGAGTTTTTTCAGAAAGAGAGTAACACAGCTGTATACAGTTGATAATCCACTTCGAGATAGCGCCTTTAGAGACGCGATCTCCCTCTCTGCCTGTAGCTACGGAGACAAACAGTTGATCTGTTTTCCTTAGCGGTCTGGTTTTATTTACATAGTAGAGGACCGCCCTACGCACATCTAGGGTGTGTAGTTTCACCTCAGCCGAGCTTTGCGGGTTCTGGAAGAAAGCCGGAAGCTCGATGGACTGGTTTACATGGAACTTTGATATAAATTTAGGTGAGAACCTAGGGTGTGTGCGTAAAACCAGTTTGTCCTTGTGGATAGTAAAGAAAGGATCCTGCACTGACAGAGCCTGAATTTCACTGACCCTTCTTATAGAGGTAATGGCTACTAAGAAGGCCGTTTTATAAGTCAGGTGTTTGAGACTACTTTTATGCATGGGTTCGAAAGGGGGGCCCATGAGCTTAGCTAGCACCACATTAAGGTCCCATCCTGGCGGTGGGTTCGAAATAGGAGGGTGAAGTCTCTTTACTCCTTCCATGAAGGCTTTAACTACTGGTACTTTCCACCACGACACCTTGTTATGGGATGTGGTGTAAGCCGAGAGGGCTGCCAGGTGTACTTTCAGAGAGTTAAAAACCAATCCTGCATCCAGCAGGTGGAGCATGTATGTCACAACGTTGGAAGGAGTGCAATCAACAGGGTTGATTTGTTTATTCTGGCACCAAATAACGAATCTCTTCCACTTGTCAAAGTAACAGTGCCTTGTGTTTGGTTTCCTGGATTCTTTTAGGATGTTCATACACCTCTGTGGTAAATTGAGATGTCCAAACTCTATGACCTCAGGAGCCATGCTGCCAGGTTCATTGAGTTGGGTTGCTGGTGCACTGTTTGACCTTGTTGCTGGGACAGTAGGTTGTACCAGGCTGGAAGTTTGATGGGCTCGCACACCGCCATCCTGCGTAGGTGTGGAAACCATGGTTGTCTCTCCCACATGGGAGCAACTAGGATGAGCCTCATCGATTCCTTGTTCATCTTGTACACCACCTTCTTGATGAGAGGAGTTGGTGGAAAAGCGTACGCAAACATCCCTGACCAGTTCATCCACAGGGTGTTCCCTTGGGAGTCTGGCTGGGGGAACCTGGATGCAAATCCTGGGCATTGTTTGTTTTCGCTTGTGGCGAATAAGTCTATAGTGGGGAAACCCCACTGAGAGAAGAGATCTTCTACGATCTCTCTGTGAAGGACCCATTCGTGTTCTTCTGGGAGGGAGTCTCTGCTTAGAGCATCCGCTAGGGAATTGAGCTCCCCTGGAACATGTTGCGATGACAGGAAGATGTTCCGTCTGAGTGCCCATATCCAGATTTTCTGGGCGAGCTTGGACAGATTTGGCGAACGAGTCCCTCCTTGCTTGTTCAGATAGAACATGGCTGTCGTGCTGTCCGTCCGGATCTGCACCGACAAGTTTAGTAGATGGGGCTCGAACGCCCGAAGCGCTCGGAATACTGCCAGAAGCTCTAGGAGGTTGATGTGGTTCTTGGCTACTGAGTGAGACCAGAGACCCTGAGCTCTGTGGTGGAGATGGTGAGCTCCCCACCCAGTCGGGCATGCATCTGTAGTCACCACTGCCTGTACTTCGGGATCGTAAAAGGGTTTTCCCCTTGCGAGATTCTCTCTTGTCCACCAGTGTAGGCTCTGTACAAGTGTTGGCGAAACGACCACTAGATCGTCCCACTGACCACTTGCCTGAGACCACTGTTTCGCCAACCATTCCTGCATGGGACGCATGCGCAGTCGCACGTGGGGGACCAGGTAAATGCATGACGCCATCATGCCCAGTAACCGCATTGCTTTGCGTACCGTTATTTGTTGACCGGACTGATAATGTGGAATTTGCAGTAGTATATTCCGAATTCTCTCTTCCGAAGGGAAGGTCAACCCTTTCTGAGTATCTAGAATTGCTCCTAGGAACTGTTTTGAGGTGCTTGGCACCAGGCTTGACTTCTCTTGTTGATTGAGAAGCCTAATTCGTGGAGGAGGTCGATAGTCCTTTGAATGTTTGTCCTGCAAATTCCTGGGGTTTCCCCCGTTATGAGCCAGTCGTCCAGATAAGGGTACACTGGGATTGCCTCCCTGCGTAGGTGTGCAGCTGCCACCGCCAGTACCTTGGTGAATACCCTTGGTGCTGAAGCTATCCCGAAGGGCAGTACCTTGAATTGGTAGTGGCGACTGTCCACCTTGAAGCGCAAGTACTTTCTGTGCGCCGGGAGCATGGAAATATGAAAATAAGCATCTTTCATATCCAAGGTTGCCATGTAATCCCCCTTTTTTAGGAGGGGGATTACCTCTTGTAGCGTGGTCATACGGAATTTTTGGGGCTTGACATACCTGTTGGCAGGCCGTAGGTCCAATACTGGGCGCATTGTCAAATCTTTCTTTGGCACAAGGAAGTAAGTTGAATAGATACCCTTGTTTACCTGGTGTCCTGGGACGAGTTCTATCGCGTCCTTTTCTAGCAGAATGGCGATCACCTCGAGAAGGATCTTCTGATGTTCTAAGGAGTGTACTTTTTGTCGTGGAGGATGGTTCCGGGGACGCTGCAGTAATTCTATACAATATCCTGTGGACACTGTTGACAGCACCCATCTGTCTGAGGTGATCCCTTCCCAAGCCTGGGTGAAGTTGGAAATGCGTCCCCCTACTGGGGTTGTGTGAGAAGGGACCCTGAACTGAGCGTCACTGCTTTGGTGGAGGCGTGCCACCTCCCTTGTTGGGGCTGCCTCTGCCTCTCCCACGACCTCTTTTGTTACCCCTGCCGTAACTTTGGGTAGACTGCTGGCTGTTGTTCCACTGTGTACCCTGTCCCTGGGCATAGTTGCCTCTTTGTGAATTTTGGCCGCGTGGGCGACGAAAATTACTGTTCCCCCTCTGGTTAGGGGGTTTGTTGGTTAGTTGGCCAAGGGATTTCAGTGTTTCGTATTCGTCCTTGGCGTTTTTCAGTGCGTCTTCGACCGCTTTCCCAAACAATAGATCGGGTTCCACCGGCTTGTCTATTAATGAAGCCTGAGTTTCTGTTTTGAACCCCGACTGCCGTAACCACGCATGTCTTTTGATAACAGTACCTTCTGCTATCAATCTCCCTGCGTTGTCCGCGGCGTCGAAAGTTGCTTTCAATATGCAACCAGACACGGCTCTCCCTTCTGCCGAGATCCGAGCCAATTGGCCCTTTAACGGTTCAGGAGCAGAGGCTATGAGTGCCGCGACCTCTTCCCATTGATGGCAGTTGTAGCTGGCCAACAGGGTGGTGGAGTTAGCAATCCTTGCTTGGTAGGCGGACGTTGAGGCTACCTTCCTGCCAAACCCGTAAAGTTTCTTGCTCTCCTTGTCGGGAGGAGCTTCTGACGAAGATAAGGGTGTTCCAGCCCTCTTCCGAGTGTTGGTAACAACTAGGGAGTCTGGTTTAAGATGTCCTCTTATATAGAGAGGGTCAGACTGGGCTGCCCGGAAAAGTTTTTCGACCCTGGGGTTGACTGCTCTGGTGAGGTTTGGGTTCACCACGGACGGATCTATTCTTCGTTGGATGGATTTAAGGATAGGGATGGTCTGAGCGACCGGCCTCCTCTCTCCCACCAACTCTTCTGCGAAGTCCCTTTCCTCCTGTACACCGTGGGTGTCGATGTGAAAATGTTCTGCCGCGCGAGCGAGAACCTCATTAAGGAGGGGCTGGTTATCGACTGGCGAGTCGGTAACTGGGGCTTCGTTCTCTACCGGGGAATCTACTCTGTAAATTTCCTGCTCCTCTTCTCCCTCCTCCTGGTCCTCATCATCCGCATAGTATTCCGTCCCGGTTTGTTCCTCCATATTTTCAAACTCCTGGTCCCCTTCAGGGAAAGGCTCTCCTTGGTACCTCGGGTGTGGAGTAGAGTATGGAGTAGAGTAAGGCTGTACCTCGAAGGGTTCAGGTCTTTCGAACCGGGCTTTTTTACTTAGGGGGATAGGATCAGTGGAACCTGAGGGTGTGGCCCCCTGAGGGTCATACGAGAGGAAATGCTCTGGATTCTTGTCGTAAAAATCAGCCAAGGAAGACATCCTTGACATGACCCTGTCTATGTCTTCGCTGGACCATTTTTTGGAACAGGGGATGACTTTAGTAGGCAATTTAGGGGACTTATCAAGGGTACCCTTGCTGGATGTTGATCTCTCAGTAGACTTGTATTTGTCTGTCTGCTTAGGGGGGAAGGATGGTCTTACAGGAGTGGAAGAATGTGCTTTCCGCTGTTTCCCCCCCTCCCCGTGCGTGGAAAAATGTTTTCCCTGTCCCTTGGAGGCCCCGGAGACTTTCGACGCCTGGCGTCGAGGATCGGGAGAGGTATCTGTGTTTTTCGAGCGTGGGGCCTCGCTGGTGTTAACTGCGGGCTCCGTCTCTTGGAGCGCGGCCTGGGGGTGGAAGTCGTCTTCGTCCTCAGACGATCGAACTTCCATTAGTCTGGGGAGCGAGGCACTCTTGGCAAGAGTGGATGATTGCCTTGCGTCATGAGGCGATCTCGATCGAGAGCGCCCAGAGGACACCGAGTCGGACCGTTCTATCTGTGCCTCTTTCCGAGAAGTCGACGTCGTCGAGGTTCGGTTGGACTTAGTGTGCTTAGTGTGTGTAGGGTGTGTAGCGCTTGCGTCGCCGGGGGTCTTCCCCATAGCCGCCCTGCCGGACGACCTTCCGAGGTCGGGGACCTGCGCTTGGCTGTCTTTCGACCCCGTAATGCCCTCGCCGTCCGAAAGTACGGCGTCGCTGCCATCGCTGAAGGCGCCCTCCGCTGCCATGGCCGCCTGCCTGGCGTGGTGGGCCCAACGCTTTGTCGAATGGTCCTTAAGTGTCTTAGGTTTAAACCTACTACACGCTCTGCAGTTCGCTTCGGGGTGGTCCCTCGGCAAGCAGAGATTGCACGTGGCGTGCCTGTCGACCCAAGGGTATTTGCGGTTGCACTTGGGGCAGAATTGGAAAGGGGTACCCTCCATACGCACCTTGAGGCAGCGGGCTGGTAAGTGTAGGAAATATATAAGTGTATCTATATACCAAGAGTGAAGAGTATGTACCACCCCCCACTCTCCCTACTTGCAGGGCCGAGGCCAGCGGCCTACTAGGCCCGGGCCGAGGCCAGCGGCCTTCCGAGGCCCAGATCCGTCGTGCAGCAGCCGACGGTCGATGTCTTCTCCAGCCGTCGTCGAGTGTCGAGGGTCGACGTTGGGGTGGGGAAGGATGTCAATAAAGAATTATAAATTTCAATTATTAGCAAAAGTATGGCTAAGGCCAGGGGACTCCGCAAGATGCTTCCGACCAGTATGGCGGAAAAAAACAATCCGAGGATCCTAGACGCGTGAGGGATCTTGGGTACAGTGGACGTCACACTAGGGATAGTATTACTGGCACGCCTGTGCCGACGCCCATTTTCGAGTTTCGAAAAACAAACTGTAATACTCCGCAGCTTCCACTAGATGTCGGCCTATGCACAGCATGTGATCTAAGCAGATTCCACAAGCCTCAGAAATATATATATATATATTAGCAGAAGAACCCTGTGGAGGGATCCGAAGCATCCAGGTGGATGTTGAGGTTTTTGAGGAGGAGAAGTTGAGAGGTAGAGGCAAGGAGAGATGTGGGGAGGCCAGCCCACTCTTGAGAGGAAAGGGGGCAATCTGGCCAGGTGACTTGTAGATGGTGGCCACAGTCCTAGAGAGGCCAGGAGCGATAAAGAGCCTGCAGACCAGGCATTCAATGGAGGAGTAGGCCTGCATAGGAATGACAGATAGCAGGGACCCAGTCCAGCAAGATGAGGGGTTCCCACTCTCTGGGGCTGTTGGTTCTGGCCTCAGAGAGGATCTTGTAGCCCTCAGGGAGGAGAGTGTCGAAACTTGTGACAGAGGTGGCCGTGAACCGTGTCTCACTGAGAGCGAGGACATCCAGGTCAAGCTCTTCGAGGAGGTGGCAGATGTCGGAGGAGTGTTTGACAGTGGAGCGAGTGGGGCAACGTGGAGCAGGTTGCCACATTTGAAAGGCTTCCGTGGAGGGTACACATTAATGATGCACCTGGGTGATGAGAAGCCAGCCAAGAGTACTTCCCATCAAATACCACTATTAATGGGTGAGTCCGATAAAGGGAAGAGTGGATATCAGGTGAGGAGTCCCTAGGTCTAGAGAAGGGACAGAAAAGAGGATAACGGTGATTATCTGTTCGTAAGTAGCATAGGTGTCAGCGATAGAATTAGAAGACAGATCTTTTTTCTAAACGTTTTTCTTCCAGATTTCGTGAGAGAGGGAGGATAGGTGATAGAATAGCAGTTAGAGTAGATTAGAGAGGTTGAGAGTGCCATGAGGAAGGAAGAGAGGGGAGTGAAGGGATAGAAGAGAGAACTGCACAGGCATAACATGACTAGCTGGGTGGCCTAGCAACTGAACGAGGCAGGTAGATGCCCAACAAGAAGTCTTACGCCGAAGCAGGAGGATGCCCAACAAGAAGTCTTATGCTGTAGCAGGCAGATCAGGAGGGATGGAGGATCATCAGGAGGGTAGGGAATGGCGAGCAGTTACATAGGGCGGCATCGACAAGAGTCCGGGCAGAAGGCCAGCAGAAGAGAATGAATGAATGGAGATGAGGGTCAGGATCAAAAGATGACGAAGACTGAAGGGATCATTGTTGCGAGCTGGCAGCAGCGGGCACCATGTTGCAGAGGAGCTCCAAGCAAACAGGAGGGCCTGCGAGGTGTAGATCAGGTGGCAGGACTTGCGGTGCGATGGAGAGCAGCATTATTGGGTTGCGGGAGTAGCAAGGAATTATTTCCCCTCTTATTGTAAATTAGTCGGTCCCTTAGGCCCACCTTTTGGGAGGCCCGAGTCTAGTACTGGGAGTCAGAGATTGTGCTCCTTGCCGTCTGAGTACGCATTCAGAATTGTACCGCTTGTGCTGGTTTTTACTGGGCAGAGCAATGAGTTCTATGTGGTTTGATGTAGTTGAGAACAAAACTCAGTTAAACAGCTGGTCTATTTTATTCATGCTGCATGGGACTCCAAGGATTTGCAGTTACACTTCAGTAGGGTGATTTATAGCTCAGTCCGGTTCCTATTTCTTGTATATCTGGCACCCACTTCCTAAACGCCTCTTCTTCATGTTTGGGCATTACTTGTATGCGCACTACTCTCAGGAAAGGGTTGATCAAACAGAGCCCCAAAACCTCTGGCTTATCCTTGTTGCTCCTTGCACACCTTCTCGCCTCAGCAGGCGACGGCAATGGTGGTGGTCATCTCCCCCGGCAGGCAAAATGTTGATGGAGCGATGGTTTAATCAGCCTGCTCTGTGGACTAAGTGCCCCAGGCCCCTCTAGTCTCAGTTGGGCCTCATTGTGGTCTTGTTGCCCCAGTGGTCGAACTGTATGCGGCCCAGGAGAGGATAAAGCATAGCATGGCATTACCCGAGCTGCGTCCGGACAACCAGCAGCAGGAGACATCGGCCACCTACCCAGGCACCTGCAGGCCCCCCCGCTTTCCAGACTTCTTCTGGCAAAGGGGCTTGACAGCACAAGGATGCAGCCCCAAGCTCCTCTCATGTCTCGACTCCTCATGGCGGATGGGTCAGGCAGTGGCTCGCCTCCCACCATTTCTCTGGGACAGGGGACATCCTGCCTCGCAGCCTCCGTTTCTCGACCCGTTGTCCCAGCTTTAGGGCGAGCCCCACTCACTGCGCTCTGGAAGATGGCGGGTGAAGAGAGCCATCTACAAACCCCCTGTCCCCAAGGTGGGCCGAGTTCTCTCTGCCACCTCTCTCCACACATGGGGTCCTAGGCTGTTGATGCAGGGGGCCTATCGGGTCTCACTTCGGTGGTTCTGAGGATCGAGTTGCAGCCTCCACTGGGCGCGCTGCTGTAGCGGCAATTGCCATCTTTGAGAAAGCCTCGGGGCACAGCGCTCCCGAGAGCCGTCTCCCCGCTGCCCTCTGCTCTGCTGGAGGTCGCCACCGGTCCCCCGGCTTTCTCACCTCCTGTTCCTGGAATGGTACACTGCTTTGGATTGGGCGGTAGGTCATCTCTGCCTAAGGTCGAGTTGCAGCCTCCCCTGGCTGCGCTGCTGTGGCGGCAATCGCCATAATGGCGGGAGCTCCGGGGCACATCGCTCTTGAGAGCTGTCTTCCCCGCTACTCTCCGCTCTGCAGGAGGTTGCCGCTGGTCCTCTGGCTCTTACACCCCCTGTTCCTGGAGTGGGACACAGCCTTGGACCGAGCGGCAGGTGATTTCTACCACTGCCCGTGGCCGATTCCGTGCAGGCTTTTGGAACGGGTCGTGAGAGCACGACCTACTACACCGCCATCTTACTGTGTTCAGTAAGATGGCAGAGGGTTTCCTTTTTTTTTTTTTTTACCTTTATTTTTAATTTTTATGTCAACATAGTACAACTACACACCCACATTAGGGTGAACTTAACTTGCGCCAAATCCCACTCGTCCCGCCCCCCCTATCCACCCGACGTCCCACTCCGAAGTTCAGTGCACATTGTGCTGCGTATTGCATCCCCCCAGCTCAATGCCTCAGTGAGGTGGAGGTACTAAGCCAGATGAACTGCCGAACATGGCCTTCTGTCGATTTCTGGGGAGTACGGGGCATCCTTAGCTTCGTTCATCAGAAAGGTTACCAGGGGGCCCCAGATGACCGGCGGACGGGCATGAAGGGGCAACAGTTTAATGAAGTCTGTTTCAACATCTTGGCAATACAGAATGTCCCTGCGCCAAGCAGTGACTGTGGGGGGGGGGGCCTCGACCCCAGGCCATGGCAATCCGCCTCCGAGCAAGAGTCAACAGCAGGCCAGCCAATTTTCTTATTGGTGCTGACAGGAGCCTCGTCATACCGAGCAGGGCTGCTGTTTGGGTGGGCTGCACGGTTTCTCCCACGATCGTGGCTGTTGTCTCCATAACTTGGCTCCAGAATAGGGACAGTTTGGGGCAGTCCCATGCGAGGTGCGCAAAGTCCGCCGAGGGTGAACCACATCTTTCACATTTTGTAGATGCCTCAGGGTGATGTTTGTTTGCTTTCGCTGGCGTGCAGTAGGTTTGGTGAAGGAAATTAAAATGGATTAGCTTAAAGCGAGAGTTGAGAGCCACCTTCTGCGTTTGTCTCAGAATGAAGGTCCAGTCTTCCTCAGGGATGAATGTACGTAGGGACTTTTCCCATCTGGTTTTTGCACGGGAGTTGCTGGTGGTCGTGTCGGTAATAATAGATTTGTAGATCTGCGATACCAGTCTGCCTTCTCCCTGTGCTTGTATTGTTTTATGGAGTAACTGCCAGGTTTGTGGTTGCTTTGGAAAGCCAGGTAGGATTGCGTCCAGAGTGTATCGAGTTCTAAAGTAGATGAAAATGTCAAGTGCGGTATTACCGCCCCTCTGTCTGGCTTGCTGTGGGGTTATGAAACTGTCCTCCATGAAGAAATCTCCCATGGAGTTTGTGGAGCTTTTCAACCCATTGGTGGTAAACTTTCTCTGATGTCAGCGGCACCCCTGGTATGAATTTCGCAGGAAGAAGGGGAGAGTACCGCGTTTGCACTCCATATTTTTGGGCGAGTGTTTTCCAAATCTTGTACGTCGAGAGCATTGCATTCATGGTGTTATTGGGGACCGGGGCCTGGCCGAGTATAACAGCACTCAACAGGTTGGGTGTCGCCAGGGCCTGTTCCACTTGCACGTGGGGTCTGACTGGTTGTGTGGCGTACCAACCACGAACAGCGCTACGTCATCTGCGTATAGGGATGTGATGAGCTTGTGTGGTCCTATGTTAAGTCCTCTTTGTTGCCTCAATTCCCTAAGGTTAGACGCCAAGGGCTCCATTATTAGGGCAAAGATTTGCGCCGAAAGTGGGCAACCCTGTCTAGTTCCACGTTGTAATTCCACGGGGGCCGAGTTCGCTAGTCCCATCCTGGTGAGCACTGCGAACAGGAATGGCCACTCCACGGGATCCAGTGCTGCAATAACGCCGAACATTCTTCTGATTCCAAAGGACGTGTTGCGGCCCGGAATGAACCCTGCCTGATCTGCCAGGACCAAGGCAGGCATTAGTAGCATCAACCTGTTTGCAAGTATCTTTGCAAAAATTGTATTGTCAAGGTTAAGCAAGGAGATGGGACGGTAGGATGCGTCGTCCTCTGGAGGCTTGCTGGGTTTGTGTAAAAGGATGATGTTAGCGGCACAGAGGGATTGGGGAAGTGTCTTCTTTTCAAGTGCCTCCTCGTATACTGCCGCTAGGAGGGGGGCAAGGGTATTATCGAGTGCTTCATAAAATTCCCCGGTTAGACCATCCGGTCTGGTGCTTTGGAGTTCGGAAGGGTCTTGATGGCTTCTGTGATCTCCTCTGGCGTGATCATTTCATTGAGTGGTTCCCGCAGATGACTCTCGACCCAGTACAGCTCTGTATCTTCGAGATACTCCAGTAGAGAATTTGAGTCAGTTATGCTTTGTGCTGTAAAGGTCTTGGTAGAAAAGCCTGAATTCTTCTGCCATTCCTTCGTCTGTGTGGATCATCTTACCTTGTTTGGAGCGTATGCCTTCTATAGGGGGTAACTTGTTATCTGCCCTTATCAGGTTTGCCAGAAGGGCACCAGGTTTTTAGCCTTCACCATACTGTCTGATTTGGTTGTTAAGGGCTAGAAATTTTAATTCTCGTTCCGCTGTGGTATTAAAGAGCAGAAGTTCCTCCTTCAGGGCCGCTTTTATTTTGGGGTCGCCTGTGCTGGATTTGTCATTCCAGGTCCTTAAGGCGCCTTTCGCTGGTTGCCAGCTCACGCCTGATGAGCTTAAGAATACCATTCTCCTTAGCGAGGCAAATTCCCCTAGTGAAACATTTCAGCGTTTTCCCAGACCACGCCGGGGGAGGAGACCGACCCTGTGTTAACTTCCAGGAACGTGGCGATTTCTTCTCTCAGCTCGGCTGCAAATACCTCATCTCGCATGGATCTGTTTTTGAAACGCCAGCGCTGGAATGGGGATTTAGAGTTGGCTGGATTGAGATTGAGGCTTATCGGGGAGTGATCGTATAGCGTTCTTGGGTGGATACAGCAAGAATCGCTCACCAGTGGACCCCGTGCAGAGATGAAAAAGTAGTCGATCCTGGAGCTCGTGTTATGTACTGCCGAGAGAAAGGTGTACTCTTGCTGCTCCCCATTAGCTGCTCTCCATGCGTCCTTCAGATCAAATGCCCTGCAAATTTCTTTTATTTGAAAACAGGCTTTGGACATGGGCTGTGGCATAGTTCTCGATCTGTCTTTCGCCGGGGTCGAGTACTGTATTCATATCGCCCCCACCCCAAATTATGGTTGACTGTGTCTGGGCGGAGAGCTGTGTTAGTACCCAACCAAAATTGTCTGGGCCGTCTGTGTTCGGAGCTGACAAGGGTTATATTTTGGCCAGCTACTGTGCCACTCACTAGGATGGCTCTGCCTTCGTTGTCCTTTACGGAGTGGATTAGCCGGAAGTTTGTTCTCCTATGGATAAGGATAGCGACGACTCTGGAGTACGACGAATATGAGGAGAAGTACCTGTGGCAACCCCAGCTTCTGGCCCAGAGGTGCTCTTTCCCAGGGGGTAGATGTGTTTCTTGAAGCATGGCTACGTCGATCTTGTGCCTTCTCAAGTATTGCAGAGTTTTTCTGGTTTTGATCGGGATGTTACCCCCTCTTATGTTCCATGTTAAAACCTTGAATGAAGCGGGTCAAAAAGTGGATTATGTCTCGTTATATTCGTGTTAGCAGGCAGCGATGAGGCCAGCCCGGGTCTCGTGCTTTTACTTGTTGCGCCCTGGGTTTCTTGCCGAATGATGGGGCGGCTTCGCAGGGGAAGGCTCTGTAGAGGTAGTGGGCTTGTCAGGGCGGAGGGGCGTGGGTCCGGATCGGGCGTGAACAAATGGCGCGTGTCCACTAATAACTTTAAAACTTTTCCCATAGCGCAGACAACCCCCAACTTGTCCGTTGGGATCCCCCCCAACTTGAACCTGGGAACAAATGCTGTGCTAGGGGCGCTTGGGGCTTCCCCAACGTCTCTGCCCTGCCGTGTTTACTATATTGCGCTTGTTCCGGTTGGCTCCTTGTGACTAACTGGGGTGATTGTTGGGTGCAGTTTCCTTAAGGAGGATTCCTGGGGTTTCTTTCTCTTTGGGGACGGAGCTGACGAGGATGGTGATCCGGGCAACCGTTCTTGTCTAGGAACGTGTGGGCTTCTTCCGGGGACTGGAAGAAGTGGACTCTTCCGTTGTGTTGTACTCTGAGCCGTGCCGGGAACAGCATTGTGTAGACCAGCTGGTTGTCTCGAAGTCTGTTTCTGACATTGGTGAAAGCTCTTCTCTGTGCTTGGACAGCGGCCGAGAAGTCTGGGTAGAGGTGGATTTTGTCCCCGTCGTGGAGTAGTTCTCCCTTCTCTCTGGCCAGGCGGAGAATGGTGTCCCGCTCTCTGTAATTAAGTAATGTCGCAATGATGGGTCTGGGCGGGGCACCAGGGGCTGGTCTGGCGGACGGAGTCCTGTGCGCGCTCTCTATCATGAACAGTTGTGAGAACGCTTCTCGGCCAAAGAGAGAGATGCAAAGTGATTCAGCATAATCTTCCATCTTCGACTGGGGTTCATGTTCTCTTACTCCAATGATTCGGCTATTGTTCTGTCGGTATTACCCAAATTGTTTGTTTACAATTGTTCGAATGAACAATTGACCGAATTTAAAGGGTCACAATTGACCTTTTCACAATTGACGCATATATATATATATATATATATATATATTAGGGGTTTGGGTTGGGTGGGGGGTTGCGGGGGGTTTCCCTCCGCATATATGTTACAATTGACCTTCACAATTCGGTCAATTGTGAAAAGGTCAATTGTCATTCGAACAGTTGTAATACGAACAATTCGTATACAACCGTTCCGTCTGGAGCGGCCTTCTAGGTCCTCGCATTTGGCCATGGTTGTGGTCATTTGGCTTTCAAGTCTGGCTACCTTGCTCGATAAGGTCGTCGCGCCGTCTTCCAGGTCGGAGACCCGCTGTTCAACCTCAGTTAGTCGCTCCGTATGGGTATCGATGCAGTGTTGCATTAGGTCTACTTTAGAGGACAGGCCGTCCATTTTACTGTTTAGACTGCCGATGCCCACTTTTAGCTTTGAGGAGTTCTTTTATTTCAGACGGAAGTGAGCCGCCAGGCGTGGGTTCACTCTCGTCTTGTAGGTGGGGGGCTTTCGGAGTCGTACCATTTTCAAAAGTCAGCTTCCTCTGCAGTTTATCTGTTTTCCCCATCTTGCTTTGCTGAGTGTGAGTGGTTTCTAGGTAGTGTAGGTTTACCACCGAACGGGGGCCTCGCAGTGTCCTTTGCAGGGGCTGGGGGTGGCAAATGCTGGCGGAAGGAGAGAGGGTTTGGATTGTTGTGACTGCTTTCTGGTGGAGTGCTTCCCGTACGTAGGCAGGACCCAGCCGCGGCCCTGGGGAATTTGAGAACTTGCACTGCGGCCGTTCCGGAGACCTAGGAGTGATGATCGTTCGATTCTCACATGGAGTAGGTCGACGAAGGCCCTTCACCGTAAAGGGTTACGTGCGGTGGGTGATGCTTTATGTAGCAGGTTTCAATTGTAGTCTAAGCGCCTCGCTGGAGCAGAGGCCCTGGCGGTTTTATTAGTTGCAGCTGTGGATTGTGGTGCACCGCTCACTCGGAGGTGTGGAGTCCTGTTGCCGTGGGCCCCAGAAAGCAGCGCGGTTTATGGCTGGGGGTAGCGGGGACACGTCCCAGGGAAGGGCAGGGCTTGGTGTGGGCGCTTATGCTTGCGATCTCTCCCCCTTCCAAACTCCTGCCGCCTGTACCTCAGTCTGCGGTCCCGACGTGGGTCTGTCTCAGCTTCCACCATCAAATCACATCCGCCCAGGCCACACCCGTTCTCGCCGTGTCGGAGCTTCGATGTGTTGGCTCCCTTGGAGCTCGTTCTGTGCTCGGCTTACGCCACCCAGCGCGGGGGGCTGGTTTGCGCACCGAGGGACTCCGGGGCTATCTCCGGGTTCGAAGTAGCGGACTTGCCGGTGCGGCGCCGATGGCCAGCGCCCCCCACGGCAACGATTCGCCGGTCGGTTTCTGACCTGGTGGGCGCCTGGGAGGGGGGACTTTCTGGTTTCCTCTGCACTTTGAGCCGCAGACGTCTCTGCTTGAGCTGCGGATGTTAGAACAACCTCGGCGTCGGGGGGGTGCCCGGAACGAATGTTCTCCTGGGGCTGCTCGCGCACCAAGATGGCTGGCGCGCGTGAAATGGCGGGCCTCGGCACCGGGTGGGTCGTTCTGGGGTGTAGAAAGGCCGATTTT
Source organism: Ambystoma mexicanum (assembly GCF_040938575.1). NCBI lineage: Eukaryota > Metazoa > Chordata > Amphibia > Caudata > Ambystomatidae > Ambystoma > Ambystoma mexicanum. The sequence continues at coordinate 409,663,572 of NC_090940.1, forward strand.
CCTCCAGATTCGAGTTGAGGGGAGTCGTGAGGTTTAGGAACCGGGAACCACACTTGGTTATGTAGAGCCAAGCCGGGAACAGCAGGATTCGTACGGATTAATCCCAGGCAGAGCGGGAGCTCAAGCCATGGTGGCCATCTTGGGTGGCCCTCTAGCGCCCTCTTGGCAGAGGGTTTCTTTGAGGGTTCGGATGTGAAGGCCAAGGTGTTGAGATTTCTTTCCAATGCATCCATGTGGACATTTTCTAAGGAGTTATTTGGTGTCTTGGTAGGTGTGGGTTGGTCCCAGTTGGGAAGAAGTGTATGGTGGAGCAGGATGCAAAGGCCCATGTGATCTGTCACAGATTGGGGAACATATCCGATGACTTTAGAGTTGGTGCATACCAGATTGTGTATTGCCTTTGTTATGGGTTGTTTAGGTGACTAGTTGCTTCAAGTCCCCGGTATTGAAGGGTTCTAGTACAGTCTCACTGACTCACTTGGTGGTTTGATTCCCGGGCAGGTTGAGTTCTCATTGGAAGATGGTAGTTGTGTTGTTGACAAAAGCTGTTGTAAAGAGGTCTGTAATTTAGTGGAGGAAGGCCTTGTTGGTTTGGGATTGTCAGTAAATCAGTTGTCTGAGCATGTGTGAGTGGGAAGTGAGAAAAGGTGGGTTCCATGGATGCACATGTTTGTCTGAGGTCTTCTGTCTAGTAGTGAGCCCTCTGCCAGTCTTCCCTTTGAGGTACTTTAGTTGGATGATTTAGCCTGCGAGGATGAGGCATCCAGACTGTTTGTGGAGGTAGGTGTATGCTCTGTATGTGTGATAGAGTATATCTAGGTTGTGTGTGGTGATGAGGTCACCAAGCCTTGCCCTAAATCACTGCTATACAACCAGAGGAGTCAAATCTGACAATAGGCTTAGATCCATACGGACTTTTAGTTGATAAATAGAGCAAATTGCTCTGACTCTTCATAGGAGGAATTTACTTGAATAACAGTCACCTTCAAGTGCAAAGTGTGGGAAGGCCCATGTAAACACCCACTGACAACAAAGAAAGCCTTCCTTCTCTTTTTTTAAAATTTTTTATTTTTATTCTTGGAGAGATCTTAAATATTTTGAGATTCTGGATATCCTCATCTGTTTGCGCTTTATTTTAAAGGCACATGAACATCCATTAGGTGCGTGTTTTGCTTGAACAGCATTATTAAACCTCTCCCCTTCAGGTCTGAAGAGGTGTATCAGTTTTAGGGGTGAAGGCTTCAAGCCCATTGGATACAGGGCATAGTTTTGGATGTCATGGCAACCCATTTACATATTAAGCACCATCATTTGCTTTTATTGCCCTTTGAAAGGTTGTAAGTGCTAAGAATATTACACTGCCTTTTTTATTTATTTTTTAAGATCATCTGATGCTTCCAAATATCCACAACCTCCCTACCCAATGCAAGCATCATCTGAATATGGATGTGCACATCAATCTCCCTTTCCTCCTTTCCACCTGAACAATTCTTTTATCAGTAGGGCTCCGTCCTGCCTCAAATTTAATTGGTATGTGTTTACTAGATACATTCCAGATCTTTCTCAGAATACATTGCAGATGACAAGTGTCTTCAGAAATGGAAGGAGGCTCCATAATTCTTCACTTTGATGTCACCCAAGAGACTCAGTGATTTCTTGATTAGTTGAGGGTCTAAGTGTGCTGCTGTTCATGGAATATGGTAATCCAGTACACAAAGTAAAATAATCCAAAAGGTCTGACAGAGGCATACACACATGCCAGTTCGAACAGTCCCAACAAAAATTTCAATGTGGCTCAAGCTATTCCAGCCTCCTTAGGGATGGCTGTGAGTGTAATCGAGCCAATGAGTTGTTTCCCTGCCACAATTGAAATGCTAATGGGTATGTCAGAATGTCCAAATAAAGGAAGAGTCCACTTCCGTGTGTCAAGACTCTAATTCTGACCCTTACACTTATATTTATTTATTTTTTATTTATTTGTATGGCGCTCCTGGCCCAGGGGCATCTGGGCGCATTTTTTAGGGAGGGTAACAGGGGAGGTACATCGTAAGACCATGAATCTACAATATTGTGAATATACAGCAGTGAAGAGCAAATTTACAATTTATACAAAGAGGCAATGTAACAGAACTTGGGAACATATATACAAAAAGGCACAGTTTTAATAAGATATGGTGGTGTATTGATGTGCGTTGGAAGGGAGAAGATGATAATGGAACTACAGCAGATTACATAATAGATGTAGTGTAGTCTTGCTTGATGAGCCAAGATTTTACTTTATTCTTAAAAGCCAGGTATGATGGTTCGGCTCTCAATGTAGGGGGTAATGTGTTACAGAGTTTAGCGGCAAGGACTGGGAAGCTGGATCCCCCTGCTTTCTGGAGCTTGAATCTTGGTATTTCCAGTGAGTGGTTTTGTGCTGATCCTAAGGGTCTGTTAGGAATATAGGTAGTGAAGCGGTTAGCAATATAGATAGGTGCCTGGTTGGTTTTGGATTTGTGAGTGAGTGCAAGAGTTTTGAGTGAAATTCTAGAGGCAATAGGGAGCCAATGTAGACTACGTTGTGTGTCATAAATGTGTGATTTCCTGGGGATGTTAAGGGCCGCCCTTATAGCATTGTTCTGGGTGACTTGGAGTTTGTTGATTATTTCTTTGGCTGGTACCTTTACAGTAATCAATTTTTGTCATAACAAGTGTTCAGGCTGCATGAGTAGAGACAAGATAAGGCATTAGCTTGCACAGTTAGTGCGTTTATGCATAGATTAGGTGACAGGAAGGTGTGTACACAAGATAGGGACTACCTACACAAGTAGGGCAGAGCCTTGTAGGTAGATGAGGTTGCTGCGTACACATAGGGAGGGAAATAATGTGACCGGCATGCACCAGGAAATCGGTAGATAGCAAAGCAAATGTGTCCTGCAGAGGATAATAATGTGACAAGCGGTTGCCATTTTTAAAACTGCACAAGCACAGTAGAGAATAAGGTCTTTAGCTATAAGAAGGCCTCACAGGTAAGCACGCTATTTGAAACACATACATTCAATTCAGGAAACATGCTGCAGTGGCTGGACATAGCTGCCTCAAAGGAATGTCAAAGCTGAGGACACTGGAGAATACGTTTACATAACGGAACAAGATTTGTCTGGGCAGCGAGCATTCAACCATTAAGGTAAATCAGTTACGACAACACAGCAGACTGGGGCATTTCATAACTAGTTGACCAATTAATGTCTCAGCGACCGGTTAGGCGTGACAGAGAAGCAAGTGCTGCTAAAAAGACGAAATAATTGCTGCAATGAATATGGTGAAATCGGCGTGATTCATAACACTAGTTATTCATAATGTGTCAAGAACAGAATCGCGCGGTTACTGTTGCAAGACAGGGTGAGCCGCAAAACTGGAATTTGGGCAAAGATAAAGTCCTTGAAACTCTGAGACATCATGGCGGGGATAACATGGGCTGTTTTATTTAACTAAGAACAAAGGCGATAAGCTTGTCCTCTCCGGCCATCTGCATACACATGTCATCATGCCGCCAGTTCACTGAGAGTGTGACCGCATGTTAACCGATAAGCATATCTCCTTTTCACCGCAGAAGTATTGTTGAGCTTACCAATAATATTCAAGCATGATGAGGTTGTACATTTTTATGGGTGGGACTTAGTTACCCAATCAGTAGGGTGGGATATATAGATGGTATATTTCGCTTAGCAATTAGGACCAATGAGCAGTGGAGATGGGGTTTCATAGCTCAGTGATTACGATGACAGAATGCCTCATTTGCATTATATAAACTGTGTTTTCTGGTGAAACGTGGAAGAATTTGAGAGCAAGAGCTTTGCCGTTGACCTTTTTCCCCAGCTTTTGCATACTTCCAATAAAGCTGTATTACCTTGCATTTGGCATCGTACCACAAACCACTCGGTGTTGTCTCTTTACTGGCAAATACCAGGTGGAGGGCTGTACTGTTTTTGGACCTCTGTTTTCAAACCTTTGCACTCTTTTTCAAAGCAGGTTTCTGAGAGTTAATGACTTAATTGGAGCTGTAAACCCACTACTGGTGTAATTAAAATGTCTTAGCCAGGTCTGCCTTCAAACACTCTATTTATAAGCACTATGCGTGTCCTTCACTGAAGTCCTGTTAAACACAAGCAATAGCAAAGCCAACAGTTTTACCTTGTTTGTGAGTATTAGGCATTTGCCAGGCACTGCTATTAGACCCAGTTACTCGCACCATTCTGTACCTGTTACCATCAATGGCCAGTTAATACCACTGTAGCAGTGCCTGCCAAGTGCCTTTCCCATGCCTACACAAAAGCCAAACTGTTGCCATTGCTAATGCTTGTCTGAGTTGGTGCTTGCACTGTCTGGCATATGAAGGTATTTTGGTTAAACCTCTTGTGATTTTATTTCTGGTGTAAATGTTGAATATGCACTAGCTTCACCATGTAAACAGAAGTTTGGATACAACTGTGCACTAGAGGAGGCATACATTGTTTTCAAAAATAATGTAGGCACTTATTATTAATGGATAGTGTTGCTAGAGAGGAAAGTGGCCAACGAGATTCAGCAGAAGACAATGAGAGTATAAAAAGAGGACAAAGTGGGCAGTATAGAGTGGATAAAAAAAATAGTCCATGGAGTTGATTGAACTTTGTTCAAAACAAGCAACATGAAATTACCTTTTCACTGGGGCCATTCTAAGTATTGAAAGAATACCTTTTTTAGGAGGTATAACTTCAACAAACTATTATATTCATGAGAGAATTTGCAAACACTATATGGAGTCATGCAACTGAAGGTACTGGCACACGATGATATTGATTAGAATCTTGTTTTAACATTTAACGAACACCCGTGTGATTCTGCACATATTACTTTAGCTATGTAATCCAAATTTTGGATCTGACAAACGTGAGTGTGCTTAGATATTAACACCACCAGTATAACATTAAATCTAAAAGACTGGATGTGAGCGGAAAGCGAGGTGTGCAGGAGCTGAAAGTTGCTGGCTTTTGAAACCGAAGATTCTGGTGTTAATTGTGCATCATAGTAGACAACTTTTTTTTTTTTAACCCAACCAAATCACTATCACCCTGTTAGTCCCTTATCTGTGATATTTGAAAGGGCCTCACAACAACTTGAATAACACCAAAAAGACTCGGGGATTTCATTTAAAATCATTGACTTCAAAGAAAATAAAGCTTTTAACTTTAAATAGAAATAGAATTACATCTCTGGAGTAACCCCATTTTTACAAATCATACAACACTTTCCTTCTTCTATTCAGTAGAGTACTGAATATAAGACCAAACTGTCCTTGAACAATGCTGGTCGCCAGATTGAGCAGATTAACGGGTTTGCCACCAACCATGATGATGCACCATTCTCGCAGTCTCACTGGCAGCACAATGACACTTCTTTCCTTCACAGACCTATACATAGTTATATTTAAACCCTAAAAGATAGTTTGTGGCTCTTCTCAAACAGTTATCCCATAAAAAATGACCCTATGTATTTCATCAAGGATGTTTTGTAACACAGCAGAGTGCATGCGTTTGAGCGTTGTCCCATAGCCACACACGCAGCACAGCTCCAAATACACAGATCTAAACATGGAGTGTGACAAAGTGAGGCACGTCACAGCATGGAGAGGAGCGGGGCATTTGGAAGAAAAGCAAGCAAGGGCAGCGGTGTCCAGGAGTATAGCACATAAATCAGTTGGACACCTGGAAAGGGAGCGGAGGCAGGGTCCACAGTACCGGCAAGCCAGAGCGGGCACTTGGTTGAAGAATTATTACATGGTTATATGATGATTCTATTTCTGTTTAAAGTTATAAGCTTTTCTGTTATTTTCTTTGAAGTCAATGATTTGATTTGCCTTTGACCATAGTAAACCAATGGACTCCCTTATGTTCCACAGACAGAGAAACAGAACCAGCTGCTTGGTATACTAAACAACATTTGGCTGAAGAGTACCACATGGCACGGTGGAATGCGCTTGTGTAGATGCTCCTAATCCTGGGTAGAACCTCCAAGATGTTTGCATAAACATTTTGTCTCGTACTACATCAACGTTCAGACTTTTGTGCTGTGCAATACAATGTATTGCTGTTGAGTACATATTGGTGTTGGGGCACGTTTGGTCTCCCTTCAAATGCTAGTGTAAAATGACATTATGCCAGTGCAGTGTATGCAGTCAAAACCTTTACATTTGCCAAAGCTTCTCATTTTAAAGAGCAGGGAACCCAAGTGACTTGAGAACTGAAGGTAGTGATCAACACCTTTCTATGAATTCTTCCATTATCTGACAGATTTCACACGTCCCTCCTCCCACAAAATATGTACAGGAATAGGTTTAATGCACTGAAGCCCAAGTTTGTTGGGACCACCTGTTTTCAGTGTTCCTACTCTTTTAGTCACTCATAACTAGAATACTACTCATTTCACGAGAGCATTCCCTGTCATACCTGATGATTTTCTAGATGTCTATTTGCCTATGAGAAGTAAACTTGTACTTAGCTGGTTCTATTGACCAACCTCATTAAGGTAGTTTTACTGTTTTCCTTAGTGAATATACTTATTCTTTTTCTGCGGCTCTTGTAACTAATACATTATTGGTCATATCCACACCTTTGATAATAGGGGCTATAGACAGTTGGCCTGTAAATGAGTGTCCCACCATAATCTCATGGATTGCTTGCTTCACAACCTGTACATCTAATAGGCAATCAAGATGAGGGGGGATAGCTCGGGGGAAACACGTTTGTCTTGGAAGCAAAACAATGCAGCGCAACACAGTTTTGAATCCATATCCCACGCTTATAAACCTTTTTCTGGTATTAAGCGCGTTCTAAAAGAAAAATAATAATTCTAAAACCACCCTGCTTTCAGTTTAATGACATTTGTGCAATACCCATTTTTTTTTAAAAAAATTTTACATTTATTTTTTAAAAAGCGAGATTCATCCTGCTTGTCCACTCAATTGTATCATTCTATGAACTCCTGAACCAGAACGTCAATCAATTGTTGCATTTGTCCTCAAGTGTCCACAGTAGGATAATCTCAAAATGAATTTACAATGGTTCATTAGCTCAATAGTTTAACTTTGATTACCCTGTGGTTGTACATATTTTAAAGATTTTGTGATCAGATTGCGTAGGATTTCTGAATGTTCTGTTTAGTTTGTTGGGTAAAAAAAGTTTTCTTCTTTTGTCTTGTGTGAATACTTGGTTTCCTTTTCCAAGCTGGTCATTTCAAATTCTATTTTGGCTCACGTGTTCTTTTTGTTTTGTTTTTTGCTATGTAGAATAATGACTTTCTTAGAAATACCGTTCATCGCCATGAACCACCTGTCACAGCTCAGCCTATATCCATCATCGATGAAACTGATGAGATGGTGATAGTGGACAAGCCATCTTCTTTACCGGTTCACCCCTGTGGCAGATTTCGACACAATACAGTCATTTTCATTCTTGGCAAAGAGCATAACTTAACGGAGCTGCATACTGTCCACCGGCTGGATCGGATGACTTCTGGCGTGCTTATGTTTGCCAAAACCCTCGAAGTGTCCAAGAGTATTGATCAACAAGTTCGTGAGCGCCAGGTGAGTTGGTGGCCAGATAGTTTTCACAAAGGTAGGCATGCAGGTCGATTCCTTTCAATTCTTGTAAATTTGCTCCGATTCTTAACCCATCTAGAATAAGGTTACTTGTGATGCCATTTCAATGTGTCTTTGCATAATCCATGTAGCAATGCAAGCAAATGCCCTTGTCCAGAAATTCCTTTCTCTGCACTTGTGTTGTTTAAAGCAGAATTGTTTTGCAATATTGACGAGGCAGTTCAACTGCCATGATTTCTGAGAGTTAAAAGTAAGCTGTTACTCCCATGCTTTTTGGCCTTTTTATAAATTGGTGAAACGTGCAACGTAGTGCTGAAGACACTGCGATTGTGAGGCTAGGAGAGAAAGGTTTGCGTCCCATTTCCACCCTTGTCTCCCCCCAAACCACCTGCCACAAACATGCACGCACATGCAGTGATCTTGGGCGTACAGATTTGCCCCGATTCCTCTGTGAAAAATCGAAACTCAAACAGTGGATATCCAGCAAGCATTTGTTAGTGTATATGTATTTATGTATGTGGCAGATTGACATTTTTACCCCTGCTAAAGGTAATGGTGGGCTTCATAACCCTTTCACCTGCCATGTGAATCTGTTGACCCCCCCCCCCCCCCCATCTTGAAATGATCAGTGACTTTTGATTGGTGGCAGAGTTTCCATCCTTTGACTATCGCTAGGATGAGTCCTGAAGCACTGAGAGGAAACGTTAATCTAAAGACAACCCTGTTGAAGCTCTTCTGTGGCCTCTTGCCCAGGTTCACACTCCAAGGGAAATCACTGCTGGGGTCTGGAGATGCCTGCCTGTGGTCTCAAGACACCTTCTTGCTGAGCTGGCTAGGGAACTGTGAACTGTGCTCCCTCGCCGGTTGCTTTTCTTTAACTGCAAGCTTTCTATCGTCCTTCTCCCGTATGTTAGGGAGAATTCTCCAAAATGGCTAATTTCCTTTACCTACTGAGTCCCTCAGCAGCTTTACTGGATTTCTGGGGTTTATTTTTTTCACATGGTAAGGGTGCACGTCTTTTTCCCACTCTTACATGTGTTTTGCTGTGTTTTTTAGCATTTGTGTGATCTTGGGCTCTGGAGCCTCACCTACTCCATGGGCATCCTTTTTTGTGTTACCAGCACCTTCAGGGCAGTGACACAGGGTTGTCTTTCAGACTTCCCACTCACTCAATTTTTCTGGGACTGACTACTGTCTCCCAGAAACATGTAAAGTTGCCATTAACTTTAGTAGTCTCTTTAAACCACAGACCCAGTACACCCCATCTTACATGGAGTATTGGAAAGGGTTAATTCTTATCCCTTTTTGTCTGTTTCTCTTGGAGCACTGTTTCGCTCCCTTTTCATCAAAACTTGGCTGGTGGCAGTTGTAACTACCCTATTTTTCATACCGCGGTTATCTTAACCATGGTATTGTTTTAGGCTATTTTATTAGCCTCGAACATAAACCTGCTTGACCAAATATAGTTTAGTTTATTTCGGCTCCGGCTGGGTTTATTCCCCATTTCTTTTTGTAAAAGTCTTTCTCATGTTTTACTCTGCGCGCCAAACCAGGTTTGGTCCCTTTGTTTGCCGTCTCTTCGCAGGCTTCTGCACAGAAGCCCTCCTTAAGGTGCCTGAAAGTCTTGGTAGGCAGGGTGTGAGGGAGGGGTCTTGGGACCCATGCCATGGGTTCCCTTGGTAACCCAAGTCGAACTCCTGTTTGATTGGATGGGGGACTGTCCTTGCCAGGACAGCCACCCTGCTGTGTGATTGACAGCCAGGCTGTGTGAATGGGGGCAAACTGCATAAAAAGCAGGTCTCTGGGACTGGAAAGGCAGTCGCCACTGGAACGAAAGAACCGACGAGGAGCTGACAGAAGAGGATCCCTACAACGACTGAACGCCCGGTGAAGCCCTGCTGCAGGTCCGAATCTTCAGAATCCGACAACAAGAGAGGATCCTCCAGGAATCTTCTTCCCTTGAGCTGGTGGGACCAACCAGTTCGCCCAAACTTCAAGCCAGGACCCCTCCTCTGGTCGAATTCGCTGTACAGAGCTACAGTGGGCCGGATAGCCAGGAAGGTCAGACCCGGCTTGGGTTTTAAGGAGTGCACCTTTTATTTGTTGCTTTGCTCTGCTGCTGGTTTCTTCGCCGGGTAGTGCAGGACCCTCCAGTCTTCCTACTTCTTGTCAGTCCGACATTCGCTTCAGGAACCGTGAGCCTGCAGGAACTACCAGGAACGTTCGCCTCAGCTACAATTCCCTCTTCGTTTTAAGGTACTGTGCAAATCCGGTTGTTCGTTTCGTCCAGCCGTGAGGAAAGTGTGTGAGATCTTTCTCTAATTCGAGGGCTTGTCCTTCTCTTTGAACTAACTTTTTTGCTGACCAACTCCGTCCGGAACTCATGGCACAAATTTACCGCAAACTACCCTTAACTGTGTGACCTTGAGCTAAAGACTTTTGACCTAGTGACTTTGGCCCTAAGCCTTTTTTTACCTGATTCGATCACTGTAGTTCCTCTTGCTCAATTGCCCTGAGTACTTACCTGTTGGTGTGGTTCAATTTCTATTAACTTTGTCTTTCCCTCCCTTTTAAATTGCTGGAGTGCCATTTTGCTCCCACTTCATTTTGTGAGCTTAACTTGTCTGGAACGTATTGGGAGTGGTGTGGTGTATTAAGAGTGTGATTTTTAAACTGCTTTAACTTAGTGAAATGTTATACAACTGAAGAGTAAAATAAATGTCTATTCTTTTGCTTGAAAACCTTGAGTCAGTGTTTGTTTGAATCATAGTAATTGCTGTCCTTTGTGTAACTATTTGATACTTCTCACTTACTCTTGAGATAAGTCTGGCTGCTCAGCCATCGCTACCACTTTAACTGTGTAGTACAGGCTTGTACCAAAGGTAAATTTGTACTGTCACTTGTAGTCTTAATTGTGTGTGGTGTTCCCAAAGGGTACTGCATATAATTCTGCCTAAAACTGTGGAATTCAATACAGTGGTATACGCTTCAGTGATCAAAATAAGGATTTGATTAGCAGTAGGTAAAAACAGCTCCTGTGCATCCAGCATCATCCAGTAAGCAGGAGCCACCTCTGAGGAACCAGGCAAAATAATATAGCTTGACACAGGTTTGAATCCCATATAAGTTTTTGTTAATCAAATATGGGCCTTTAAGCTTTAAATGCCTTCTGACTCTTACTGCTTTAAATTGTCCTAATGCTCATTTATACACATTCCCAAACATACAGAATTCATTTCACATAGGTATGTTTGAATGGTGCCAGTTGGCTTGTGGAGCCAAATGTAGCTTCTGATAGAGCCCGATTGGCTTGATACCAACCAACAGCTACTGGGCTATTGCCTGGAGATAGATGGCTCCCAGCAATTTCGGACCGCTTTAGGACTAGCATCATTGATGGTGTAGGGCCAGTGCAGGATGTCCCTAAGGAAGCTTAGATTAGGCGTTTGCCTTTGGACCCTCACTGTTTGAGAAGTCAGACCGTAGACAGTGGTGAGTAACAATCACTATATACTGGCGTGGGCAGTAGGGACACCTGGGTTAGGGAGGGAGTGATGTATTTAAGACAAGACCAAAAGAGAGGGAAAGCCCTTAAGTGAGTCTCTGCACCCTCTTTTTCCAGCCCGGTGCTTTACATTGTGAAATGTAGCACTATGTTCAATCTTCCTATCGTTCAATTGAACATGCTGCACATTGTCACCTTTTTTTAAAATTCAAAACTAAAACTTACATTTTTCTGACATATTTGTGACAGCACACACTTTTTAGTTTTAACCATACAATTCTAACAAAATAGGAAGACCCATGGTCACTTAATAATTGTGCTGTTGGACCACAACCTTCTTTCTCATCATCAATTTTTAAAGTTTGGCTATTGTGTGGTGCTGTAAGCACTGCTTATAAGCTGAAACTATTGGCATGGGACGTGAAGATGGGATGCAAGTAGCAACTTGCAGCCTCTGTGGGGGGGTGGTGGGGGGTGTCATTGGCTTTTTACCCACCTATTGGCCACCCATGCCATGGAATTCCCTATGCCCAATCCCACCCCGTACTTGTCCCGCCGTCTATCCTTCTTTCCACCCCCACGGCCCATAGGTCCCCACTCTGGGATCCTGTTGGGATAGTTCTGCTTTTAAGGGGATACCGGTGTTATTTTTAAGCAGTCTTCTACTTCCAGCAGTTAATGGCCCAGTTGCAGTTTTAAACCAGCTAATGGAGTAATACAAATGTTGTAGCCAAGTTTGCCTTCAGTCGCTTGATTTATAAGCTATATGTATGTCCTTGCTTCTTTTGATTGCACTGAACTTAAACCAGCATTGTCAAAGCAAACAGATTTAGATTTGCTATGGCATAGAAGCATTTACCCCCCCCCCCCGGATACAATCATACTATATAAACAATAGAATCCCCTGCCTCTAGGGTGAAAACACCAGACTTCCAACCAATAAACTAATATAAAATATTATTAACACCCAATGCCATCGATGTCAAAATTCAACATGGTTATAATTTTTTTTATATCTTACAAAAATGTTTAGAATTTTTTTTCCTCATCAACCTATGAGTTTGCTTTTTGTTATTCATTTGTCCAAAATGTATCTCCTGTATAATGCTGCCTCATTTTGTCATTTTAAACTTTAAGATAATTTGGCCAACTTCCATCACCACACCAAGTGAACAGTGTCTAAGTATTGCACAATCTACTCCTAAACTATACACATTCCATCTTTTGTAGGCCATATAACTGGATCATATCCTACTGCCCTTTGACCCTCACATGTTTCCGTTGTTGTGGCTTGGAACATTCCTCTGGGCGCTGTATCTTATATAGATCTTCCACTGTGCATATAATGGAACTGCTTCCTAAAACTTCATGAGTGGTGTTTTTCTCAATCGTGGCCTTCTAAAAAAAGATCCAGCCAACGCACCAAGACTATGCAACTGCGGGGCAGAGCTCTTCTCTTTGAACAGTTGCCTGGTGTTGGTTTTCAATTAATCCTTCTTCTCAGGAACATATTCTCTATTTACTCTTAATTTTTAATTTCTTTATTGTATTATTGAAAGAGCACCTGCTCCTCAGTTTTAAAAATGCCAGAACGGTTTTAGGGGGTGAAGAGAGGACTGCATCGTATCTGCCTCTGCATGATGAATCGAGACCTCCAAGAATGGTGTTCGTATTCATCCACCGCCCCACTTGCTCTGAACCGGTTGGATCTTAAATGATATACATTTTGGACAAATGTAATAACAAAAAGCAAACTCCTAGGTGAATGATTATTCTATTTTTAAAAGAAATAATCAACATGTTGAATTTTGACATTGATGGTATGGGGTGTTAATATTTTATATTAGTTTATTGGTTGGAAGTCTGGTGTTTACTTTCTATAATCTAAACCATTCCTTTTCAACAATACTGTACATAATGGTATGCAAAGAGCAGGGTGGCAAGGTACAGCCAATAAGATTATAGCAGAAGATAAATTGATGATCGCGATCCTGTACGAAGGCACACAGAACACTCATTTAAAGAGGAAAGAAGATACCATAAGAACCAAGACACACAAGGGTGGAGGATTGGTCCTGGGTGGCTGGTACTCTTCAACCACATATCCTCTGCAGACCCGAACAGTCGGCCCGCTGTTATATCGTGGAACACTAGAGGCCACTCTCCTTATGGGGAGGAAGATGGGTTGGGTATAATGATGGAGGGTTGTGCTGTTGTAGGGTTGCAGGAAACCTTGGCAACAGAGCCGATTATGTTTGATGGAAGATAACACCAAGATACCGAGGGGTCCAAAGAAATGCCAAAAGGTGGGTTGATTCTGAATGTGCTCCACTCCTTTGACATCGTAAAAATTGAGGTGGGAAGTGAATATCTGTTAATTGGTCCGATTACTGTAAATCCCTTTGGTAATTGATATGATATGGCATTTATAACACGCCTATACACAAGTGTTTCAAAGCGCGACGAGACAAGGGAGGGGGAACAGAGGGAAGACCGAGACCACGATCTTACTAAGCCAGGTGACCTTGAGATCGCGCAAGTTCAGGGGAGGGGGAAAGGGAAAGTGCGGGTAGGAGGAGGGGGCAGTGCAATACATAGGATCAACAGTAAAAAATAAATAGAATAAATAAAAACAGTAGGTAAAAGTGCAGCCAGCTAATGGCAAGTGCAGGGGTAAGTACAGACATCAAGTGTCAAGAGCTGGTTAGGACTCTAACGATACAGAATCAGCCCCCAAGTGCAGGGGTTGCCTGGGAGGCAGTACAGGTGTGCAGCTGGCAGGGAAGGGGACCTGGGCCTCAGACCAGAGGGTAGCCAGGTGACCAGTGCAGTTTCAGTCAGGAGTTCAGCAGGGGAGAGGAGGAGAGAAAGCAGAAGCAAAGAGGAAGGTATTGAGGTGCTTCCGGAGATGGTTCTTCTCAAGCTTTAGGGCGGCAGGGAGGCTGTTCCAGAGGGAGGCCCCAGCCGAAGAAAGAGATCTACTACCAACTTGTTGCTTTGAGAAACGACTGACCCTGAGGGAATTGGAGGCAGATGAGTGAAGAGCTCGAGAAGGAAGATCTTTAGGAAGAGAGAGTTGGATGTATTAAGGCCCCAGAAGGACTTGTGGATGATGCAGAGGGTTTTGAACTTAATCCTTGCAGCCACTGGGAGCCAGTGTAGAGATTTTAGTCGCGGAGAGATGCGATCCCTGGGCTTGAGGCCAACGACAAATCTGGCAGTCCTGTTCTGGATGAGTTGCAGAGGGTGGAGAGTAGAAGCAGGCAGATTTAGAAAGAGGCTGTTGCACTAATCCAGCCTAGAGAGAACCAGAGCTCTGGAGACAGTGAGCTGCTGGGGGAAGGAGAGGAAAGGAAGAATACCTCTGAGGAGGTGCAGCTGGTAGTGTGACTTCTTAGAGACGTCGGAGATGTAAGGAGAGAAAGAGAGTGGAGTCGAAGATGACCCAGAGGTTTTTGGCCTCACAGGTGGGAGAAGGAAGAGGGCCAAGAGAGGCTGGCCAGAGAGCGACAGGAAAGGAGGGAAGCAGGTGTGCCGATAAGGAGAATCTGTCTTGCTGGCATTAAGGCAGAGATCATTGGCGGCACACTACTCCTGGATAGCGGACAGACCGTCAGAGATGAGAGAAGAAGAGGTGCCAGAAAGGAGCCAAAAAATTAGCTGAGTGTCGTACGGATAGCACTGAAAGTTGGGTCAGAGAGTGGCAATGCGGTGGGCAAGAAGTGGCGGATATTGCTTGAACAGCCAGGGAGAGGGGTTAGAACCCTGGGGAACACCACAAGTAGAGATGGAGGAGAGGAAGGACCCAAGTTGGACCTAGGAGGGTCGATCAGAGAGGAAAGGGGTCAGCCAGACCAGGGCCTGATTGTTGATACCCAGGTTATCGTTGAGCAGGATGGCATTGTTGACCGTTTCAAAGGCAGAAGAGAGATCAAGTAAGATGAGGACAGAGGGGGTATTGGAGTCGAGGTTGGAGAGCAGGTCTTCTCACGGGTGTTCAGGAGAGCAGTTTCCGTGCTTCTGGCAGCTCTGAAGCCAGACTGATGGTCATGGAGACAACCAACCAATTCAGTGTGAAGATTAAGCTGGGAGATGGCCAGCTTTTGCAGGAGGTTGCCCAGGAAAGGAGTGATGGAGATTGGGCGGTAGTTAGCAGGGCAGGAGGGGTCGGCTGAGGGTTTCTTAAGAGGGTGCACAAGGGAGTGCTTCAGGGGAGGGAAGGGAAGACTCCAGTGGTGAAGGAGTGGATGCAGAAGTCAGCCAAAGCAGGAGCCAGGGTTTCAATGTGGTCCTTGATGGTTTTAGAGGAACCAGGTTCGACATAAATAAAACCTCATCTGGGGAGAACAGGGGAAGTCAGAGAATGAGGGAGGAGAGGTGGCCACAGAGGAAGAGCGGGGAGAAGAGGTAGGAGGAGGGGAGGAAGAGAGAGGGGACAGGATGTCCTGAGGTTTGGAGATGAAATGAGAAGCCAGGGCCATGCAGAGGCCCTGGGAGGGGACAGGCGAGGTAGAGACTGCAGCAGGATTGCGGATTTTAAAGAGTTCGGCCGAGTTGTTGGATGCCGCAGAGACACAGGCTTGGATGAGGGCTCTCTTCTTGGTGTGGACAGAGAGCCGGTATTGCCTTTGGAGCAGGCAGCAGGCCAGTTTATCAGAGGATGTACAGGAAGCACGCCATTTCCTCTCCCTTGTGTTTAAGGGTGACAAGGTCTAAGTCATACCAGGAATTACACTTGGCTTTGGGCTTCAAGCGGATCCTCAGAACATCAAGTATATCAGATATTGCAGAGTAGAGCATTGAAAGGGCTGTGTCAGGGTGTGAATCACCCGAAGGGGGGTGAGAGGGGGATTGAGAAAGTGGTGGCGAAAACCTCAACTGACAGACGCTAATGGGTCGGATAACCAAGAAGGTAGGTGGCAGTGCTGGAGTTGTCTTGGCCTGAGGGGTGGAGAGAGTGAACTGGGAGGAAAGGAGAAAGTGATCACTCCAGGAGAAGAGGAGTGGTGAGAGGAATAGAAAGGGGAAGGTATGTAGAGATCAGAAGATCCAGAGTGTGCCCTGCAGAGTCGGGCCAGAGGGGAGGATAGAGAGTGAGTGAGAGAGAGAGTTGCAGAGGTCTCGAAAGAGTCCAGAGGAAGGACGGGAAGCATCCAGGTGGATGTTGAAGTCTCCAAGAAGGAGGAGTTGAGTGGTTGAGACCAGGAGGGAAGAGGAGAGGTCAGCCCACTCGGAGAATAAGGAGATCTGACCAGGTGGCCCATAGATGGTAGCCAAAGTAAGGGAATGGCTAGGAGAGAGAGAAAGCCTGCAATGAGGCATTCGAAAGAGGAGTAGGCCTGTGTAGGAATGACAGAGGCAGTAATCTACTCGGGGAAGAACAGGGCTACACCCCTTCCGGAACAATTAGACCTGGGCGCCGAGAGGATCTTGTAGCTGCCTGGGAGGAGAGTGTCAAAGCTTGTGACAGAGCTGGCCGTGAACCATGTCTCAGAGAGACTGAGGACATTGAGGTCAAGTTCTTTGAGGAGGCGGCAGATGTCAGAGGAGTGTTTGACAGCTGAGCAAGTGTTTAGTGGCAATATGGAGAAGGTTCCGGGGAGGGGTAAAATCAGAGGTATGCCCTGCTGAGGTGTAGAAGAAGCACGAGGGGGGGGGGGGCAGAAGAGGAAGGAGGAGAGGGCAAGGTAGCCGAGGGGGAGGCAAGGAAGCTCTGGAAGGAAGAGCGGACAGCAGGAGAAGATAGGAAATTGATGAGGCGTGAGAAGCGTCTGTCAAAGAGGAGAAGGTTGGCCTGAGGGCCTTGGACCAAGACGGTACTATTCAGGCAAACATTAATGATGACCTTAGAGGAGTGGAAGGTGGCCAGGAGAGCCTCCCACTGGGTGCCACCATTAATAGGAGGAGTAGAGAAAGGAGAAAGCACAGAGACCATATGGAGAGTCCATAGTTCTGGCGAGGGAACGACAAAAATAATATTTGTGAGGGCTTGCCTGGAGGAAGCACTGGTATAGGTGTTGTTAGGGAGAATTCTCTCTTTAAGCTGAATTTCCTAACCTAGTGAGTCCCCCAGCAGCTTTGCTGGATTTCTGGAGTTTGTTTTTTTCTCCTGCCAAGAGTGAGACTCTTTTTCTCCCACTCTTGGACATGATTTATGGTGTTCCTTTGACTGTTAATGTGTTTTATGGGCTATGGGGTCCTTTACTCCATAGGATCTCATGTGTTTTTACTATGTGTGTTACACAGCACCCTCCGTGCAGTAACACAGGGGTGTCATAGTGACACCCCACCATAGACTCCATACCCTGGGACTGACTACTGCAGAAGTGGACGGATATACATTGAACAAAATGGGGGGGAGAGCCGATCCCTGGGTAACTCCGCAGGAGAGTAGACCAGGAAGAGAACATAAAGCGGGCAAAGATACTGACTTGGTCCGATTGGATAAAAAAAGCCTGGAACCAGTCAAGCACTTGACCTGAGATACCAGTGTCGGACAGGCGAGTGAGGTGGTCGACCGTGTCAAACATGACCGACTGATCTAGCAGCAGTACCGCACCTACCCCACCCTGATCGACCAGCCGAGAAAGATCGTTCATTACAGAGTTAAGGACAGATTCCGTTCCTCTTCTGGGGCAGAAGCCAGATTGAAAGGGATAAAAAAAAAAACAGAAGACTCTAGAAACGAAGAAAGAATAGGGGAGACAACAGCCTCAAGGACCTCCACATAGAAGAGAATCAGGGAGATAGGTCGTTAGTTAGCCATTACCTCTTGGTCAAGGGATGGCTTCTTAGGAAGAGGAAGCACGAAAGCATGTTTCAGTTGACTAGGAATCGAGCCAGTTTGAAAAGAGTCATTAATAGCCGCGGTAATATGGGGAAGTATCTCATTAACAGCATCTTTGATCAGAGTAAGCGGAATGCCGGAGAGGCAGATTTAAGGCCCTTAATAACCTTAAGTATCTCCGGATCAGAGAACACGGGAAAGGAGGACCACTGGGCAGTAGGCGCAGGCAGCCAAGGGAAACGGAGAAGAATGCCAGTGGCGGGGGCTGCTTTAGCAATGTCAGCACCAATAGTTTCAATTTTGGAGGAAAATTAAGATGATAGCGAGTCGCACAGGGCTTGGGAAGGAGTAATCGCAGAGCCTGTTTTAAGCAGAGCAGATAGAGAGCTGACTAGTTCAAAGAGGGGCTTGGGCTTGTTTATAGCAGCTTGTACCTTGGCCCCAAAAAAGCCTTCTTAGCTAGAGACATAGCCTTATGATGGTCAGAGAGCGCATTACGAAACATGAGCTTTGCCGATGGCAGATAATCCAATCTCCAGTTCCTTTCGGTTTGTCTGTAGGTTAGTTTTTTAGCTTAAGCTCGTCAGAGAACCACGGCTCCGATCTATGCTTGGTTCCTTTAGACAGTCTGAGGGGTGCCAGGGAGTTGGCTACCTCAGAGAAGATGTTCTCGACTAAGGTGAGGGTAGGAGAACTAACAGGCGCATGGATAAAAGGTGGAGCATATGAGCACACTACGAGCAAGGCAGCCTGCAGAGCAAGGCAGATATTCTAGGACAGCGGTTCAAGAGGAGGAGAAAGGCGGCGAGAACCAAAGGGATGACGAGGATAGAAGTGTCCTTGCCCTTTTCAACCCAGATCCGCGGAGCCTCTGTGAAAGTAATCATAAGACCTCGAACAATAACCAGCGTGTGGTGCAACAGATTTCAATGGTGCACAGAGCCCTCCTGCGCTGATCACCAATGCTGGGACCGACGCTTGCTACTATGGTATCGTCCTTAACTCCAGAGACCAGAAAAGCTAAGCAGTTAATCACAGCCGATGAGTCTGAGGGAGAACCAATATTAAACCGAACTGTGTTGAGCAAAGGTTACAAATGGCAACATAAGGTGAACTACAGAACAAAGATGTGTGTTACTGAACTGTTAAAAGGGCACAAAAAGACCAGCAGAAGAGTGGTCCGGCACCATGTGGGTGCTCACTCGAAAGACTCTGGCTGGTCCCCTTTTTGTTGAAACTACTGATACCAGATGGCCTTAGGAGAGCCCAACGGAAAAGGTCAAAGTGGTCATACAAGGGTCGAGTAAAACCCATTGTTCAGCCGAAAGTCTTTGACACGTAACTAAAAGGAAAACTAAGGGAAGTTAATCCCATAGCATGAAAAAGCAAAGGGAACTGAATTGGCAAATGTTAACCCGGCTGAGGAATGCCTGCAGAACGGGGGACACCATAACCCCATGAAAATTGTATTGACCGGAGTGAACCTGACTGAAGAATTTCCACAGTGACAGATTGTTTAAAAAGACATTGAGACTTGTGAATGCAAAAGGTGAAATCTTTTGAGTAAGACCCCTATTGAACCCAACAGAGGCAGGCTAACATTCCAGAATAGAGGGATCCAGGGTTGAAAAGTCATCACCCTAAGTACTTACTGAAAGGAACGTTTGTTTTGGTATTTTGAACACATCAGGTCCTTGGAGGAAAGACTTTTTGTAGAAAAGTGGCTTGACCACAGAAGGTTGCGATATGCGTGAAAGTAACTGTAGCCTCGTGCTGGGGAAGCCCGAGAGTGTGCTGTGCTCAGGAGTCCCACCTTGTCCCGTACTAAAAACATAGGGAAGGGAGTCCCCCCGGCTATAACGTCCTGACTTATAATTTGTGAACACTTCTTCTTTTCTTGTGAACATTATCCCACACTCCTTTGTACTTAGCTTTGTATTGGCAATCGTTTTTTTCAGTATAGGCCCTTTTATTTCACAAGATGCCACTAGGACTGCCTTTATTATTATTTTGATGGTCGTAGCTTGCTCCCGTCTTAGATTTAGATTAGGCGTTTTTCCAACCCATTCATACAGTTTAATAAACACCCTTGAACTGTGATCACTTTTGTCTGTCTTTACTGTTGCCACCATGTGTTCCTTACAATGATGATAGAGACTGTTGCTGGCTTAGGTTTTGACAAAGTTTACAACTTACCATGTTTAATGGTACGATTAACGGTGATATACCAGGGTCAGTACCATGAGTTTCTCGATGTTGGACTTTTTGCTTTGAGTCGTCCCAGTGTTTTTGCTATGTTACAAGCTTTATAGTGGAGCCACGTGAAGAAAGTGATCACTACCCCTTGATTCTAAGCAGTGTATCGCATGAGGCAAAAGAAGATTGAGATGAAACGGGGGATATTGAGCTTAACATAGCAGGCAACTACCTTCAGTAGAGACCGGGAACTATGACAAAAACTAATGACATTGTTTTAGTGTAAGGATTGCAGTTCCTTAAATATATTGATGTGCGAAAGGCAGCAACTCGCCTACCTTCCCGGACTACGGAAGAAAACGATAGTGAAATTAAAGCTATTTCTTTGATTGCCCAATTTGAAAACCATTTAGCACAGGTTATGGAGCATTGCTTACCGAAAACAAAAAAAAGCAATGCCTAGTAGGTGCTATAAACTTGCTCCAAATGGCTATGTAAAACATAAGCACACATGATCTGGGGCAGTGCTCCAGATCAGATTTGGAAGTGGGAGTATTTTACTCCCTTTTTTTTTTTAAAGTTGGGAGTAAAACTATTTTGATGGGAGTAAAAATGCAAGTCCAATTCCCAATGAGAGTATTTTAGAAGTGAGTAAAAATATATTTTAACTGAAAAGGGGAAAAGTTTTGTAATGTTTATTTCTTTGCAGCTAGTTATTCACGCACATTGGAAGAATAAATGTTATCAGGCAGGTAAAATAGTAGTTTCTTCCTGTGGTACTATGTGCACTACTGGTCCAAACATATCCATGGAGCTGTGAGGGTGAAAGCAGGGATGCAAGATTCTGCATGTCATTTTCTGATTTTTATTGGGAGT
The DNA here is from genome assembly GCF_040938575.1 of Ambystoma mexicanum. NCBI lineage: Eukaryota > Metazoa > Chordata > Amphibia > Caudata > Ambystomatidae > Ambystoma > Ambystoma mexicanum. Next base: position 409,684,557 of record NC_090940.1, read on the forward strand.
ATTTCTACTTCCTATTTTTTTTTTTTTTAGAGTGTTTGCCAATTTTTAGGGAGTTAAAGTGGCCGATACACCCCTTTTCTGTATGGCTGATGAGGGGATACGGGATAAAAAAAGGTCCCTGAGAAACTAGATTAAAGAGATCATGCGGGTTGATGCATATTCTTTGGAGATCATAACGAGCATTAAGGGTGCTAAGCGGGAGTATAGAAATTGGCTACAAAACTGGGGAATCCCTGCTGGTCTTTTAAATCTGATAGCTCTTCCGTATCAAAACACAACCGTTAAAGTTAGACTTGACCAGGTGGGACGTCTTAGAGTCCATCCCTACATGTACAGGGTTGAAGCAAGGGTGCATTCTTCCCACAATGCTTTTAATTGTATCTTGCAGACCTGTCTGATTATTTTCGAGAAGCTGAACTCTTTCCCCTGAAATTGGGAGGTGAGGGGGTAAGACACCTTGGCTGGGCTACCAGGATGCCCTCCTGCCAATGGATTTATTCCTTTGTTTAAATGATACACGCTCGAACACACTCCCCTGACGAGTTTTTCCCTTTCCCCTGCAGCACCTATTCCACCCCGTGCAGCACTTCGTCCTGATGAAGGCCGTACATATGCTGGGACATAATTGGTCCACCTAAACGGCCGAAACACCTTGGTGTAGACGCACCCCGAACAACAGTGCATTGTCACTGTCCACTACCAATTGTCAATTCACGAACCCCTTTTTTTCTGTTGTTGCTTACTTTGTCTAATTGTGTTGTTTTATACTGAAGTATATGAATCACCATAACAAACTATGTATTTTGATTGAGTTTGCGTTACTTACACGACTGTTGTGTCAAACTATGTGACCCCATGTGTTTGTAAATATATCCTATAAGCCTGTACGGTTGGTTTCATTAAACCGTGTGATGTTATGTTATTTGGAGAACTGTTCACTCTATGTTGATTTTTTCAACTGCATAGATAAACAAACTATTATTTTCTCCAAACAACAAAAAAAGTGAGTTTCTTTCTTTTTCTCCTTTAATGCAGAGGGTAATAAGGGATGAAACCGTGTGTTTTCATTAGAGCACTCTTCTTTGTACCTATTCAATTGTAATTTTTGTCTTAAAGTAACCCTCCTGGGTAGAATAGGTCCATAACCAGGAGCCCATTTTTTGAATCTCCTGCCAATAGATACAACTCCCCTGGGATTGCAGGTACTTATTGACAAGCTGGCCACATTTGCTAACATACATAACTTAAAGATGAATATTAGACAATATAACAAAGAAAAAGTATATGTGGATATTAAATGGCAGTAGCATGGAATGTGTTGCAGCATACAAATATTTGTTCATTGACCAACAGCTTTCATGGAGATCTCAACTAGAACATCTGGGGGGACTGTGGCCAAAAAATAAGTCGGGTGGGGGGGAGGAGGGGCCTCAAACATTATGCAGGTTATTCTGTTGACGCTGTGATTCAGGCAAAGGTTGTGCAAACATTCTACAACTCCTTATGTATTCTGGGCTACTTTTAAGGTAAAATAATTGAGGGGGGGGGGGAGAGTCTAGCTGCCTCAGATTGTAGCTTAATTTCCACAAGAACCTGTCCATTGAATATTTAGTTCTTGGACTTTCTCTTCCGGGCAAGAAGGGTCAGATATTATAGGAGATTGGCCAATGTTGAGGATCATACTCTTTTAAAATATTTAGCGATAGAGGCGAGCATAAAGAAGGAACTTTCCATAAGAACTCTCCTCTCCACCATGGTGAACGAGACTACTGCATGGAGTTGCAGATTAAGGTTTGAAATAACCAAGATCCCAGAGTGTAGACTAAAAGAATTATTGAAGGTAGAAATCAATAGTGTAGACAGGCTGCCGAACTGGTTGAACCTAGCAACTTGGAGTAGCTCTCAGAACTACTTACCGGAGGAGTCTACTCTGGGAAAAATGGCTAGGTATGTTGGGAAATCTCCAAATTCCCTTTTGAGGGTTGAATATGCCCTTGACGTGCTGGATGCTTGATGTGGGATCCCTAGGAGTGACCAAAAGTGCAGATTCTGCAAGCAGGTACATTTGAAGACCACGAGACAGCATCTTGTACTTTGCCCTTTTTTAAAAAAATCAGAATAGATTCAGAGCATTTAGGGTGGTGGGAAATCGTAATGGGGAAGCTTGAGTTACCCACGAAGCATGCGACTATTTTATGAGAGGAGAAGATATCCCCTTGATATATCACTACACAATTTTTTGGGTAATTATAAAAGAAAGACTTGAGAATATCAATAAGGGATGTTAGACTGATGGGTTGATTGTGTATGGGATGACGGGGTACCATGAGACAATTGACATTTCCCGTCAATCCCTTTCTAATTACCCTTTTATATTATTTGTGTGTGTGGTGGATTTTACTCCTGAATATAAGATTTTGTAATGGTGATCACGAAACGTGGTATTTTAACTATGTGCTGTTATTAAGTCATTATTTGGCTGCTTAAATAACAATAAAAAAATACTTGTTGTGCGTTCACTTCCAGGGACAGAACAGAAAAAATGTACTACACACTGCCAATTCCATGTCACGAAGGCTAGAGTCTGGTACTCACTCATTGCCTTTTCAGCAGACCTTCATCTCTAATAGTTGAAGCTGATTCAGCATCAACTGAGTAATCCATGTCATCTTTTTATCTATCTTGCGCAGCTGTCGTAAATCCTTCAAGCAAGTGTATCTGCTGTTATCCATTATGCTCCAGTTCAGAACAGCGAACCCATATTCGGTGACCTCGGCCTCCTTATGTTCTGTTTTAGCTATTACACTTACTAATTGTAACCTGTTCACAATCCGAAGATGGAATGAAGCCCCTTTGTTCTTACTTAGAGTATCCCTTTGAAATCTTACCGAGGAACTGATAGAAGGCCTACTAGTATTCATCTTTTTGCTACCTTATGAAAAGTTGTAATTTTAATTCTAATCTTTTTCTGCAGCTGGAGAAGGAGTATGTATGCCGTGTACGTGGAGAGTTTCCCGAAGGTGAACTGGTCTGTGAGGAGCCTATTCTGGTTGTATCTTACAAGGTCGGAGTATGCAGAGTTGACCCTAAAGGCAAGGCTTCTAAAACTGTATTCCAAAGACTCAGTTACAATGGAAAATCCAGCGTTGTTAAGTGCTTTCCACATACTGGACGCACACACCAGATAAGAGTTCATTTACAGTTCTTGGGTCATGCAATTATCAATGACCCAATCTACAATACAGATGCTTGGGGTCCCAACAAGGGAAAAGGTGGGAAACTTGATAAAACTGACGATGAGCTTCTTAAGGCATTGGTAGAGGAGCACAGATTAAAGCAGAGCCTGGATGTCTTGGATCTGCCAGAGGAAGAGCTGAAGTTTGTGCTAGACAGCACACACACTGTAAACCCCGTGGCTTGTGCACTGCCTACAAAGGACCTACCAGATCAGAATGCAGCTGGCATTTTGGACAGGAAGTGCTCTCAACCTGAACACCCACTGCTTACAAAGGACCTACCAGATCAGAATGCAGCTGGCATTTTGGACAGTAAGTGCTCTCAACCTGAACACCCACTAGCGACCCCTAGTTTATGCCAGGTCTCTGCCAACCAAATAGACCAATGTAAAACTGGAACCATAGGGGATGCTTTAAATGAGGAACAGGACGGTTCAATGGGTCTCAAAGATCCTTTGTGTGGAGAATGCAAGTTGACAAGGTCTGACCCCACACCCAAAGATTTGGTGATGTATCTACATGCACTGCGCTACAAAGGTGCACTCTTTGATTATTCTACCAAAATGCCTGACTGGGCATTGGAAGACTGGCAGGAGGATGGAGAACTCTGATAGAACTGGTCTTTCTGATTCAATTTCTTTGGGAAGAGTCCGAAACTGTTTGTTCTTTTATATGGATTGTAAACAATTCAGTATATTTTATTTGAATAAAATAAATTGCTTCTAGTTCAGCACTTTATATGATGCCCAAAGGTACGCGAGTGGTTGCAATGAATCTTAATTTAATTGGGACATGCATGCATAGACTTACCCATCTCCTCTTCTCTGTTTAAGTTCTGCATCTGTTTGAAACTTGGCATTAACTATGTTGTAAGGCCTCTCTGCATGTTCACTGTCATTTCTCTATTCAGAGCTGATGGCAATCTGTGTAACATTACCAGAATACATCATGATCTTGTAACGATAAACCATTTCCTAGGTACTGGAAGCCGCCATTCAATCTTCCGCTGCCCACCATTTCAAAGGCTGAGAATATGCACAAAGGGTGACCAATGTTTTTTTTTTTTTTATTCTGTCTGATAGTATCATGGAGCTTCTAAGATTCAGACTGCTCCGCCAGGTTTGCAGAAAGATCTGTTTGGTTCTGCACAGTTCAAATACTAATATGCTAAACATAGAAAAGGCATCAATATTTGAAGTGTAGTGCATGGTCTGTGCTAAATATTTTTTAAGGGAATCATTTGAAACTTTTTTTTTAAGTGCAGCCGTGAATTACTATTTGTTTGTTTGCTGACTAAATGTTTGGTGGGGCAGGAAGATGGGTACTTCCTACACTAATCAGTCTCGTTTGCGAACACGTTAACTCTCCTACTCAGCAAGTACTTGACAAGACAAACGGAGCACAGCCATATTCTCCCTCGTACTTTGCCTGCACACGTTGGCACTTCAAGCTCAGTTCGTTTGGAACATAAAATCGGACTTCTTGCATGTACCCCCTCCCCCCCCATCTTTGATGGATAAACCCCACCACTGCTAAACAAGATTTACTGTACACTGTCATACCTGTTGCAACCACCTGAAGGTTCACTTAATGCTCTCCCTGGACACGTGTTTTCTCACTGCTATTCTCCTTTCCAAGAGCTTGTAATGTTAAGCAAAGTCTGATTGGAAAGTGCTTGGATCCTGATCTAAATGCCTTACCTTTTGTATTTGCTGGTGATTGCAGCCTATGTAACTACAGGGTTCTGAGCTGTACTTCCTTCCTACATTGTGGTCCCCTGTCCTCCCAAATGCCATATTTTGAGCACCCTAGCAAATGGTGATTTTGATTGTATGTGTTCAACTTGGTGTTATATGAAATGCTACAGTGCAAACAATCAGAATAGTGTATTCTGTACTGCTATTATTCTCTAATCTGCATGAATAACTAGGTGCAAAGAAAAATATATTACTAAAACATTTCTGTTAAAACATTTTTACTCCCTTATAAAATACTGTCCTTGGGAATTGGGCCTACATTTTTACTTAAATAAAAATAATTTTACTCCCAACTTTAAAAAATAGGGAGTAACATACTCCTGTTTCCGAATCCTATCTTGAGCATTGACTGGAACCCTTCAACAAATCAGCATGTGTCTTCTCTACAGAAAAAATATTCATGAATTAACATCAGCATTACCTAAAAACAATATATAGTACACCTGGTACTATGGTCATTTTTGGCTATAGCAACCCACCCCATTTACGATAGTGGAAACATGTTACAAAATTCGGATATATTTTTTTTTTCAGTTTAGTCAGGAATTCATGCTAATTTAATTGATGTACTACATATGTCCTGATTTGAGCTAGTGAAATGGGAGCTGTTGGCAAGAGGCCAGTGCTGGGTTGCAGGTTGTTTCGTCTTGTAAGGCCAACTTCAAGACAAGTGAAGTTAGTCAAGAATGAGGACGCGACAACCCCCCCCAGGGGAACCAGTTGGATTGGCTGTGTGCTTTTAACACACAGATCAAGGACTGCAAAACTACGCTGTGTATCTGGAGTGACCACTATTTGGTTTCATTTACAGTATTATTACGGGTACAACCTCCACAACACAATCCACATATTCAACTAAGCAGTAGGAACTTTAAAAATCTGGATAAAGAACAAATTCAGTCATGTTTAGATAAAATTAGGCTATCTTTTCATGAACAAGACAATTGCACAACACTGCTAGAAAAGTACACCAAGTGCTTATCAGAATTGGTAGAGCGCGAGGCTCTGCTGAAAACCATGCTAGTGAGAAAAACAATATCAATAATGGTTTTCTGCCGAACTCTCAACTATGAAGAAGGAAAAAAGGGCATTAGAAAGAAAGTGGATAGCGGATAAAGACGAGGAAAGTAAAAAGAATTGGAAAAATAAGGATGAGATATATAGAGAGGATCAGAATGGCGAAGAAGAATTTCTTCAATTAAGAAATAGAAAAAGCACCAAACAAAACTAATAAACTCTTCAACATCCTGAAGAGTACTGAAAAACCTAAAAACCTTACACCTCCTCGTCAGCCTACAGAAGACGACTGTAACATGGTACAGAAGGCCTTATCAGCTAAAATAGATAAAGCCAGGCGTAACCTCATTAAAGCCAGAGAATCTACTATGCAGATAACACCTTTAATGGAAAACTATCCTAGACCCAGTGGCGATCGCTTTAAATTTGAGACAGTGTCGGAAGCCGAACTGCTTGAAGCACTGTCTCACATGAAACCTACACCATGCGCAGAAAACATTTTGCCATCAAGTGTTATTCTGCAGTATAAAGAACTTTTCACCCCTATTCTTCTAGAATTAGTGAATGCTTCTTTCAGGGAAGGCGAGGTTCCCAAAGTACTGAAAAAGGTCACCATCACCCCTTTGGTAAAGAAGGCAGGCCTGGATCCCAAAGACCCGGCCAACCTCCGCCTGATAATTAACTCCAACTTTGTACTCAAAGTTTTGGATAAATTAGCTACCCAACAGCTACAATTGCATGTAGAGAAGTACTCAGCTTTACACCAACAACAATCAGGATTTAGAGCCACACATAGTACGGAAACAGCGATGCTGGATCTCCAGAACCACATGCTGGGTCTGGTGGATGGAAACAAAATAGGGATGCTGATGCTGCTGGACCTAAGCGCAGCATTTGATCTTGTAGATCATCAGCTCCTCATTAAAGCCCTTAAAAAGAGCGTGGGCTGTTCTGAAGAAGCCATAAAGTTGCTGGTGTCATTTCTTTCAGACCGCCAGGCAAGAATCCACTGGGGCAATAATTTTTCGGACCCATGCCCCATACTCTTTGGGGTTCGACAGGGGGCAAGTTTGTCCCCTATGCTTTTCAACATATATATATATATATATATATATATATATATATATATATATATATACGGGTCCTATGCAGTATCCTGGTAAAGGCTGGTGTGTTCTTTACAAATTACGCTGACGACACACAGCTCATTCTTGAGCGAAGCGGAAATCACGATACGGATACTGCCATAATAGGGAAAGTATATGGACTGATTGACGAGTGGATGCAAGCCAATTGGATGTGTCTAAATGACACAGACGGAATTGATGATATTTGGTTCAACTCAGCAATTAGCTAAACTAGGAGGGGAGTATAAATCCATTCAGATTAAGGACGTGAAGATTCAAGTCTCCTCTCATGTCAAAACCCTGGGAATGATGGTTAACTCAGAGGTCAACTCTGAGGCGCAGACCAACTACCTCCAAAAGAATACGGCCTACTACCTCAGACTTATAAAAGCCATAAAGCCCTTCCTGAATGAAAAGAACCTGGCCACAATAGCAAGAGCCATTATTCTGTCAAGGCTGGACTACGGGAATGCCCTAATGATGGGAGCCACTGCCAAAGACTTGGCTAAATGCCAAGTCATTTAAAATGACGCGGTAAGGCTGGTTAAAAACATGAATAGAAGGGACCATGTAACATACCAAAGAAGATCGCTTCACTGGCTTAACGTAGAGGAGCGGATAAAATTTAAAACCTTCACGTTGGTACACAAGTGCTTATATGGCAAAGCCCCCGGCTATTTAAAGAGAAGCATAGTTCCATATGTTCCTCAGAGGAGCCTCCGATCAGAAGGCATGGGCCTTCTGGTCATTCCCAAATACAGACTGAAAACAGGGCTTGGGAGATCCTTTGTGGTACTGGTTCCACAACAATGGAATAGTCTGCCAGAGGTCCTGAGAATAGAGGAAAATCATCTGGCCTTCAGGAAGCGTCTCAAGACTTTCATCTTTCAGTAAGAAACTCTCCGTTAGGAGTCAAGTAGACTCTAGTTTAGGTTAGTGTAAGATCTTGTCTTTATGTTATGTGTTTTTTGTCCTAAGCGCCCCGATGCCTGCGGGCTTCCGGCGCTATACAAATACATACATACATACTTCCCTCTGAGAACTCAAAACACTTTACCCTACGAACACATCCCTATCGCACTAACCCAAATCAGTGGCTAAGTAGACCCAAAGCGCTGTAGTCTATCAGCTCTTGGGCTCTACACTATGGATAACATACTTGCATGTCTCTCTCCCAAAACCTTGGGAAGATTGGCACACAGTAACCAGTTACTTCACACCTGCACACTTCAACACCACAGGTTTTGCATCTCCCTCTAATGTCCCCGCTTTCTCTCCCTACCCACCAGCCCCCTAAATAGCCATGCAGAGCGAGGCCACCAAAAGTGGCTTAAAGATATACAAGACAACTTATGTTACATTCCCTATATAACCCGGTATTTGAAACGCTTGATTGTTATTCTAATTGGCAACCCATGCAGCTCCTCTCCTTTTGCCCAACATAATGGGATAGTACAGACTTTTCCCCAATTCCTCTCTATCCGATAGATTACCCAGAGTTCCTCAGTTTTGAACATCCTCACAAATGCTTCCCCATGGTATTCGGTTGAAAACCATAACATTATTCATACATCAAAAAACATCATCACCGGAGGCAAAACCCATCATTTTCACATACATCCAATGACTGAGGTCGAGGCGTGATTGCAGTAATTTTTGGGCCCCAGCAGGACCCCTTTGGGGTGAGCAAGTTTCTAGGAGCCTTCCAGCATACCCATGGCCCGCAGCCTGGCCAGGCAGGTAGAGTCTCTGTAGTCCCGTGCATATTTTAGGAACTCTCCCCACCTCTGGAAGACAGCCAACTCCTCAGATTTACCACTTTCGGTGCAGCCACCACTGACCACACCGTGCCCACGAGCAGTCATTCACATTAGGTACTCCGTAGATCTCCAAAAGGATGCTATCACAGCCCTTGCTACGAGGAGCATAGTGCGTAACACAGGGATATTCTGGTTATGTCCATTGGAAGGCTCCCAACGGAGGCATGACGGGATCCAACTGGAGTGTCATCCCCAAGATGTTGTTCAATGTGTTTACAACCCCCTTCCAGTATCGTGTGAGTTTGGGACAGCGCCACCATATAAGCAGGTAGGTACCTGTGCTTCTGCGCTTCCACACTCCCTCCAGCACTGGCCACTTACACTTCATCGCTCTATGAGCTGCATCCGATCTGGTGTGAGGTACACCCTAGCCAGAAACCTAAACCCCTTTTCTGCATACTGGACACTCCTAGTTGCCTTTTTCAACCATCTCCATACTTGCCTCCATGCCCCGTGTGGGATCTCCAGACCACGCTCCTTGTGCTAAGCCTGGACATAAGCCGGTAGAGAACTCTTCCCCTCCTCCACCCAAATAAGCATAGAGGCTAGATACAAGTTCCTTGGGGAGATGGCTGCGAATATTGGCTTTTCAAACCCTGTTGGCTCCCTAGTGGCCGCCTGCCTATTGATCGGTTGCATCACCCAGTGTCGCAGTGGCTAGTATTGAAATCTATCTCTCTCCGACACCAAACATTGCTTTACAGGAGGACTCGAAGGACCAGATGCTGCCCCCTTCAAACAGGTGCACCAGGAATTCACAGCCCCTGCCCCCCGCACCTAGCTTGAGAAGCCTATCCCGTCGTAGGCAGGGAGACAGCTGAGGTTAAAATTAATCTGGGTTAGGGGGAGATGAAAAAGAGAGCCCCAAGCCTGCATAGTCACCTTAGTGGCTGGGAGTTCATATAAACTCAACAGCCTGTCATCCTTGGGTAGCCACGGGATGTATCTCAGAGGTTTTCCCGCATGCCTCCTCCTCTAGGTGACACCACCCCTTGGTTGTGAAGGGATTGACCCAATCGCTATGACCCTTAGTTGCGTTGCCCTATAGTAATGGCGCATGTCTGGTTGAACCACCCCCCCCTGGTTTGTAAAGAGTAGCTTTAGAGATCTGTGCCTTCACGCCCTTCCAAAGATATCCCATAATCTCCCGCTGAAGCTACGACCAGAAGAGCTTCGAAGTGGTTAAAAAACCTTGACAGTGTATTCATTTTAATTGCGGGGATCCTCCGGAACCACGAAATAGCCTTCATCCCCCAAGATCGCAGATCAGCCCTGATGACGTCAAAGAGCGCTGGGTAGTTGGAACTGTATAGATCGCCGCAACAGGGAGTAAAATAGATCCCAAGGTATTTGAGCTTCCCATTTGCCCACGTAAAGGCGGCCCCCCACTTAGGAAGTCGAGAGTCTCCGGTGCATAAGTGAGATTTTGTGCCTCGTTTTTCCCCAGATTCACCTTGAACCCCGATACCTGCCGTCCAAGATCTCCCGGAGCTCCAACACAGAGGATTCGGCTTGTGACAAAGTCAGAATCGCGTTGTCAGCAAAGAGGGCTATCTTGTGTGAAGTAGCCCTATAAGGAATCCCCTGTATTCCCCATGCCGCCCTTATCCACACTGCCAGCAGCTCCACCGACAGCGCAAAAGTAGAGGTGAGAGGCAACATCCCTGCATGGTCCCACGAGTCAGAGAGAAACCCTGCCATTAGCAGAGATCCGAGCAGTCGGACAACAATACAGGGCAAAGGCCCCTTTTATGAACCCTTTGCCGATATTACAGCCTCATCACCTCTCGGACAAAAGGCCACTCAATGCGGTCAATTGCCTTTTCAGCATCTAACCCCAGTAACATGGCCGGTAGACATGTGCAGTGGGCCACGTCAATAAGATTTGCAATTTTCCAGACATCCGCACCCTGACGACCCTGAACTTTCCTATAGTTTTACATATAAAGCAGGATGTCGGCTGCATACAATGAAATACATTGACTGTTTATGTCGTCTGACCTGTGTAGTTACCTTTGGAACTCATACCTCGAAAATCAAGCAAATCATCAATAAGCACTGGCATATAGCCCGTTTGAATTTACCTGAGGATCCAACTCCTAGTTTCTCCTATAAACGTGCTAAAAACAGAGAACATCTTGTACACTCCTTGTTCCAACCAACCAAAAATGCCACTCGCGCCCTTCGACCTCTACAAGGCCACCATCCCTGCGGCAACTGCATTGCTTGCCAATTTACTAGGAAGATGAGCGTTTTTCTAATCGGGGCACGGAAATGGACTCTTAGGGACCTTACCAATTGCAAGAGCCGAAACGTTATTTACTGCATTGAATGCCCCTGCTGCCTCCGATATATTGGTCAGACAACACGAGCACATCTGAACACAGGTCTAAAATTCGATGTAAAAACATATCAGCGCCTTTGGTGGAACATTTTTTGACAGCCAACCACACCCCCAATAATATCTTCTGGTGGGTGGTTGAGAAGGTTAAGGGAGGCCCCGACATCCAACACAGCCTCCTTAAAAAAGAGGCATGCTGGATACATAGGCTCGACACCTATCATCATGGCCTGAATGAGATTTTTCAACCTTTATTATAAGGGCTTCAACATCGGCCCAACATTATGCAACATCTTTTCGACCACACCAATGCATTGTGGTCCTGCACTCATATGACACAAACAGGCTGAATGGCAGAAAAATACTCCCCTCCCACACCAACTGTCAGTTTTAGCAGACACCTCCATTCGCCATCTGCACCCCATGAGGTTTTAATTATGCATATTCTTACCGCCTTGCACTAGCAATCATCATAACATGCTCCTTTAATTTTTCACACAATTGTTCTACAAAATGAGCAGAGCACCACACTTGCCCTTTATGTACTCTGCTGGACTTATCAACTGCCTTAACCTCACAGCAGCACGATCGAGTGGCCCGCTTTGAGCGCATTACTCACAAAACCAGCAGTCTGGCATTTTGACACATCCCGGGCTCTGCTTTCACTACGCGCGATCCCCATGGCAACGCGCATCAACACGACGTCCTTGGCAAGTGCACATGCGTCATCCCCATAGTAACTAGCTTTATGCCCGCCTGACGCCGCGCGCACACATTGCTCTTCGCCCCCCCCCCCCCCCCCAGAGGCGCGTTACTGCGATTGACTCGCACGCCAATCCAGCTGACTGAAGCGGCTGCCCTCTGCTCGCAACCGTGCAAGGTAAGCCCAGGGGTCTTGCGGCCACGCGCGCACACGTGACAGCCCAGCTTCACGGACCAGTCAGTGTGTGCGTGCCTGGCTGCGCCTCCCCCCTTTTCAGACTCACCGCCCAGCCTGTAACATAGCCTGCACAAACAGCATTCTAATACAGCATGCGGAACTACCCTGGCGTTTTTTCAGCTCCAATCACAAACGCTGTGGGTAGCTTCGACTCTTGCAAAACATTCTTTATTTTTTGTACAATTATTCTGCATCCCAGCAATATGTTGGTCCTAATGAAAGCTTGTTGATTGCCTCTCACCGTAATATCCCCAAACTTAAATTTAGCTTAAAAGCACACGCCACTGTCTATACTGAAATATGGCTGTGGTTTTTGTGCTTGCTCCCCCACTTTAGGAGTTTACTGCAACGACTAAAACCAATACCTGCCATTGTCAACACTTGCTGCACACGGTCTTCCCTGTTACAGCTTCTCAGGTATTAGTCCCTTTCCCACCTCAATGCAAATAGGCAATTTTCAAAGTATTGCTATTTTACTATTGGGCTGTTTGCTCAACTCCACATCCAACTTTGGCACTTAACTCGTGTGCCCCTATTCTCCTAGACAACCTTTTATAGAAACACCCTTCTATGAACTCCTGCATTGACTGTGAAGCTCTACAGATTTGTCTGCCACCTACATAAACTGGTCCTGGCATTTTCCTTCTGCACGGGGCGCACCAGTGCTAATTAGTATCAACAATGCCTCATTATTATGGGCATCCGCAGCACTAACCCCACTCACCATACACCTATGTAACCCCATACAGGGTCCCCGATTAGGAGCCCTGATGAAGGTGCACTTACCTCTATATACCACCCCCGAAACGTGACGACTACAGGGAACATCAGCTAACATGTACCCCAGTTTTTTTGTACTTCTGTCACCAATAAGTACTCTACCACGTCGGCAGAGATCAGATATCTTGCATCTAAAGACCCTGCATCATTCATTGATTCCTCCATTAAATAACTCTGCTATATCAAGGATAAACTAATGCATCCAAGTGAGGATTTGTGATGCAATGGACTCATTTTGGACTTTGCACTTGCATCTGAATCCTCTCCTTAGAATACCACTTTGTTAGTGTATTAACTACGAAGCATCGCCTTTTGTGTTTTTATTTTGTTATATGCATCTTTCTTAATCATTTGTTTGCATTTTGTTGATCACCTGTAATGTATATAATTACATGCAATATGTGAATTCTCTTCCACTTTTCTCTTTATTGTTATATTAAGTATTGAATACGCACAATTGAAATTTTCCCCTTTTTTACAAATTCTCTTTTGGTGTTGTCTATTTCTTTTTGTGTTTAGAAATAACCTTCAGAAACACCCTCAATAATGAAATAGTGGGTGGTTACATGCATTTAGCAGCTGACTTTTCTTATGGATCGCTAGAATCAAGAAACCCATTCCCCTTTTTCTAAATATCCTAAGAGGATAGGTTGAGCAATTAACTCCACCTGTCCTCTTTAAATTTCTGTGGTTTACAACAGAACTAGTAAGGGTACACTTCTTGTTTAGTATGTTTTGCTTGTTAGGCACTTATACAGCAAGTAAAATACTGTTTCAAAGCATGAACAGGGCGAGGGGAGGGAACACAGGAATGAAATAAATTACAAAACACAATATTTAATAAGAGCAGGGAGGGAAAAAGGACAAACCAACTATGCCTTGTGAGTATTCAGAATGTGCAAGTACAGCAAGGAAGAGGGCAGAGGGGGTAAGTGCTCGGGAGTTAGAGCTCAAGGGTGAGCCACAGATGAAGTGCTTGAGTTGATGAGTGCTACACGGCCTGGGGTCACTTTAGGTGTAAGTGAACCTCTAGGGCGGAGGGTGTGCCAAGGCAAGGGCTGAGGGTAGACAGGAGCTGGGCTGATTGGGTGCGGGAGGTTAGGGGCCCCATAGATGCATAAGGGCCCCAGACACCAATCAGAGCAACTGTGGGGTTAGCAGAGGAGAGCGGAAGGGAAGGAGGAGGTAAAGAGGAAAGTCTTGAGGATGTTCCGGAATTAAGTCCTGTTCAAGGCGCAGAGGCAAGGGGAGGCTGTTTAATAGGAGAGAGTCAGCTGAGGAAGGCGATCGACTACCTACCCTCTGTGTAGCTCAATGCTTTATACACAAAGAGTTGGTGCCAGAGGAGCCTAGTGGTCGAGAGGGAGAGTAGTTAGTGAGATAATGTTGAAGATCGTGTGGTCCCAAGGACCAGAAAGCCTTGTGGATGATGCAGAGGGATTTGAATGTAATCTGTGCAGCAACCGGGAGCCAGTGTAGATGTTTTAGGGCAGGAGAGATGCAGTCCCTGGGCCTGAGCCAAGGATAAGTCTCGCTGCCAGATTTTGGATTAGCTGGAGGGGTCGCATAGTGAAAGAAGGACGATTCAGGAGGAGACTATTGCAATAGTCAAGCCTATAGAGAAATAGGGCTCGGGTAACATTGAGCCTCAGGGGGAAAGGGAGAAAAGGGAGAATTCCTTTGATAAGTGGAACTTCTTGGCAATGTCCTGAGTGTGAGGGTGGAAGGAGAGAGAGGAGTCAAAGAGAACTCCAAGGTTTCTGGCTTCAGATGAAGGATCACGGGGAGATCCCAAGGACGAAGGCCAGAGTGAAGGGAAGAAAGTGGGAGCAGGGGACCGGATGGGAAGGCTCTCAGTTTTATAGGCGTTGAGGCTGATTTTGTTGGAGGTACACCAGGACTGGATGGCAGAAAGGCAGTCGGGGATGATGGAGTGTGCAAGAGGGTCAGCAGGAAGTTTGAAAAAGAGCTGTGTCTCATCTGTGTAACACTGGAAGTAGGAGGGGAGAAGGTGCACAGAATGACCTGGGATACAATATCTACTATGACTGCCCATGCTATACGTATGTAATGTTTCTGCAAATGTCTGACATCTGCTTCATGTAACTAAGTTAATTTCCTGTAACAGCGCCTCAAAGCCCTTGGGCTGTATGTGCGCTTTATACATTTAAAAATAAATAAATTAAATAAGAGTGGTCAGTTAGGAAGGATGTTAGCCAGTCCAGTGCCCGTTCTGAGATACCAAGGGTATAATGGAGCCTGTGTATGAGCATGGAATTGTTGACTGTGTCAAAGGCAGAGGAGAGATTGAGAAGGATGAGGACAGCTGGGGAGTTGAAGTCCAGGGATGTGAGCAGTTCTTCATGGGTGTTCAGGAGAGCAGTTTTCCGTGCCTCTAGATGCACGGAATCAAGATTGATGGCGTGGAGAGTTGAACCCTGCCACATTGGAACGTTCTGTTCTGTTAAGACATTAACTGAGCACAGCCACACACTGCTTCAGCGTCCATGCCACCAAGAGCTGACCTGGCATTGTCCCAAAAAAATAAACTGGATCCCCCCACCAGTCACTGACAGGACTGTATCCATGCGAATCCATTCCCGCAGGAACCATTGCCAAAGCCTCCTCTGGCCTTGAAACATATTGACCGTCGTGCCCAAAGGAGCGTGGTCGGACATTGCTATCGCGCCCAGCGATAACTCCCGAATTTGCCCTGCTAGCCAAGCAGACACCCATATGTAGTCTATGCAGGGTAGAGTCCTATGGATGCGCGAGTAGTATGTGTGTCCCACTTCTGAGCCCCTACATATGTGCCAGACGCCCACCAGCCCGAAACCCGTAAACATCTCTGAGCTTTTGAGATGGTGTACCCTGGGTGGTTTGTCCCGCACCACTGCGATCCTCTGCTGGCACCCAAGTCAGATTCAGGTTTCCGGGCAATATGACATTTTTGTTTCATCAGTCGCGTTTGCCTGAAAGACATGTGGATACATCTGTAGTTGAAAACTCAATTTGTCACTCTTCCAAATGTGGGTCTCTTGGAGCGTGAGAAAGTCTGGTTTCTCACTCCTCAAAAAATTGTCCACCTTGTGCCGCTTTACCAGGGAAT
This sequence comes from Ambystoma mexicanum, assembly GCF_040938575.1. NCBI lineage: Eukaryota > Metazoa > Chordata > Amphibia > Caudata > Ambystomatidae > Ambystoma > Ambystoma mexicanum. Next base: position 409,700,684 of record NC_090940.1, read on the forward strand.
CGGATCCCGTAATATTATAAGTGAGGACTTTGAACACAGTGTTTGTTACTCCCGCCTCCCCCCGCCCCCTCCCTGTCTCCTCTAGAAGCCCTCCGAAGTCTGTCTGCCCACTATGTGTGCTTTGACTGGTGCATGGATGCTGGCCCCCTCCCATCCCCCTGCCGCCTCCACCCCCCAACAACAACCCAGACCGATACATGGCTGCTAGAGACAACTTCTGGACAAACCCCTGACCATGTACCGGTAAATCACCTGGGCACAAGAACTCTGGAGAGACATTGCTACTCCTCTCCATAAGTTTCCAAGAGAGCAAACTCCCCTGGGCTAGCTTCCTGCCCCTTCCCACTAGTGCCTCCACCAACCAGAGCCCCAAATGCGATCCCTGCTGTACTCTCCTAAGTGGTGACCTTGGGATCTCTGTTCTACTATCCCCTCCTCCCCCATCTCCACTAGTCCAACTGTCGCTGTAGCCACAGCCAGCTGGGTTCTGACTTCTCATCATCGCCCCTCCTGTGGCATGTCCTTAGAGGCTTGCTCCAGCCCTTCTGTGCGCAGGGCTGTTTATTCTCTCTCGTCACTGTTGACCATTCCCATTGCTGCCTGTTCTGGGGCTGGTGCCTCGTCACAGCTCTCGGGCGAGACCATGCTGAGACCTGCCTCATAAGATGTCACTCTGCATTTCTTCCCTTTCCAAGAGAACAACAAGCCAAGGTCCACTTATATTAGATCTTCTCCTGGTTGACGATTTTGACTACCGGCCCCATCAATCTCCTCTTAAGCAAGTTGGACCTCAGTCCTGTTGATTTTCAAGGAGGTGGCCGTACGGGCAGCTTTCAGAACTGGGGTGGGTGGACATCCAGGAGCAACTTGGCGAAGAAGGATTGAACTGTCATTTTTAAGGTCTTATCTTCGCGACCTGTTTTCAAGGTCCTTGCACTGAAGTTCCAGGTTGTGAGACAGCTGTGCTAGTTGCTCCAGTGCTTCTTCAGTTTTCCTGGAGTTCTTGTGGCTAATTCTTGAAGAGCCGTTCATTCGTGTCTACACGTTCTCCCAGTTTCGAGAGCTCCCCCTTGCTCTCCTGCACTGCTCCCCTGGAATCTGACTTTTTTTAATTCAAAAGGATTCAGTGATCCCTGTCTGGTGGTCTGCTAGGCACTGAACCAAATACTCCTTTTGACTGCCATGGGCTTCGACAATGGTGAGGTCCCGCCTCCTGCGGCCACGTCTGGGGTTAATGCAGGCTTTAGAGCCTTCTGCTTGTCCAATTGCCAACACCTGTTGAGAGTGCCCTCTGCCCCCCCCCCCGGGAGGCCGCCATTGGATGTGCTGGGGGGGGGGGGTCTCCTTTTCCTTCCTCTGCCCTCGTTTTTAGACATGTGCCCCTCTGGAGGATACCCCCTCCCCCCAGCTCGCTGTAGCCTAGGCTCTGTGCACCACTGTACAAGGGTCAGCTCCTTCGAAGGATGCAGAGGCCTGCCCCCTCCTCTACTAAACATCCTTCCACTGCTGGTCCCGGGCTGTGTCCGTACTGCTCACGAGGTGCCTGTGGGCCCTGGGTGCATGTCATCCTCCCACAGGGTAGGAAGCAATCTCTTGGTGATAAGATGTGGGCTCTGCACCGCCTGAGCCCCCTGCACACTTCCATCAGAGGGGCAGTTCTCCTCTCTCTGCTGCCCAGCACCACTTGTCCCCTGGAGGGCTCCTCCAGTCAGGGTGCAACACTGCTTATGCTGCACTGGGCTCCCTGCCAGTTATGGTCCTTCCTTTGTGTTGATGGGGCCAGGGACCCCTGCTGGCTTGAGTATGGGGTCCCCTGGCCCTCCAGGCTCCCCTTCTTTTTTTGCAACAACTGGTGTGGCCCCCCCACCTTCTGATGGTGTCACTGCTTGACTGATGCCTTTTCCACTCGCTCAGGGGCCTACTGCTGTGCTCCTTCCTGCTTCTCCGACGCCACAGTGGGCAGCGCTGCCCAGGTGGGGGTAGCCAGCGCCTCTCCCCAATCACATTGTTAAGCCCGGCTTGCGCTCGCCACCACAGTTGTCCTGGCAGCCTCCACCAAGCGGCCCTTGCCGCCAGAGGGCCCCCCCCCCCCCGCATCGCAGCCTGTCACTGGCCCCTTCAGTGGCTGCACCTCCTCATGACCAGCTGCTCTTTTCTCCAGGGAGCCCCCCCCCCCGGGTATCGCACTCCACCTCAATGTCTGGTGGGCCTGACATGATAGCACTTCGGGATGGGCCACTGTGCGCCCTGTTCCTTCTCCGTCCTCGCATCCATCACCAAAGCTGGGGCAGAGGCTGCCATTTTACCACCATTTAGCAACGGGCTGGGGACGAGCAATGCTTAGCACGTATTCCCCCCTGCGAGTGGCCATCTTGGAATCCTTTTTAAACATGTTTTATTAACATAAACCAAACATAACATGCTTTGTTACAGAAGCATAAGTCAGTGCGGCCTATAGAAGGCTGTCAAACAAAATGCAACCAGCAAGGTTCCTGCTTGTACAGTTCCAACCAATCAGTACATGATTCATTAGAGGTGGTGAAAATCAAATTTCTGGATAGCTTTGTTTCTGATGCTTGTGAATCTGCTTAGTCACATGCTGTGTATATAGTCTGACATCTAGTGGTAATTGTGGATTATTGCATCTTGTCTTTTGAGGATTGAAAGGGGACGTCGACATGGGTGTGCTTGTAACACTATCCATAACGTGATGTGTAGTGTACCTGAAATTCCTTGCGCGTCGAGGTCCCTCAGATTGTTTTTTTCCGCCCAGCTAGCTGGTCGCCTTATGCAGAGCTAAAAAAATTGTTAAGATATATTTCTTTGTCCACAACCTTCGGTGGTCTAATATTCGTCAATCTTTTCACCAACGAATACTTCAGAACCAAATCTGAAGACACACCCTCAAGTCAGGCGATACCTCTGTTGAACTGCAAACAGCCCATCGCCCCCCTCTTTGTTGACTCCATCTCAGACAAGAGCAGTAAACACATGAGTCGAAACTTTTTCGTCCCTCTCCAACAGACCCGCTACATATCCGGGGACATGCCACCCCTGACTCCCTAGTGGTCACAACTACTAGGAAGAGAGCAGGAGTGCCCTTGTCTGCGGCACCGCAAGAAGCTGTATGCCCTGGGGAAGCGCATTACAACGTCAGCAGCCTACTCCACCAGGATAGCTAACACCACCACATTGCTGGCTAGTTACAGCGATGTCCAGTGAAATTTGGGCCTGCAGGACGTCCCAGAGCCAACATGATCACGCGGTTGTGTCAGAGGGAAGGCAGGTTAATCAAAACATTCTCAAAAACACCCTGGATGCTGCAGAAACAGCAGGACGAATACTGGCCTAGCATACCTTGCTAAAAAGGCACGCATGGTTAAAGAATTCGGGATGTAAACCTGAAACCCAGGCATCTCTCATTAACAAGCCGGCAGAAGAAACTAACTGGTTTGAAAAGGCAGTGGAGGAGGCTTTAGAGACTGCAAAAAAGGAACATGAAACCTTAAAGTCTCTAAACCAGTTCACACAAAGACCCGATTAGCAGCGACAGGGTAGCTCTCGCCGCTCCTTTCGGGAACAGACCTTCCCATGTTCCCCCCCACACTCAGTACAGAACAGGAAATACATCATGATCCTCCGCACAAGGGGCAGCTGCCACAAGCCAATATCAGCCTAGAGGGCAGCCCTGCGGCAAAGGAAGGGGTATAGAAGATCAACCCCAAGAGGCTCCCCGGCCTCAAATCAAAAATGACTTGCCTATCTGGGTCCCCTCCCATGCCTCACCGGTCGGGGGATGGATAACATCATTCGTTCATGCCTGGGAGGGAATTACCACAGACCAGTGGGTGCTCAAGATCGTCACCAATGGTTACTGTATCGAGTTCAGCCGACCGCCTCGATACCGACCACCAACGTCCAGATGCTTATTGCAAGAACATCTGAAGATCCTACTGCAAGAGGTCAAGATCCTGCAAGAAAAGGGCACGATCGAAGTCGTCCCCGTTCTACAGGTAAACAAGGGTGTTTATTCAGTGTACTTCCTTGTACCCAAAAAGGATCTCACCATGTGCCCTGTGCTAGAGTTGCACCCAGCTAACACATTTGTCAAGCCACACAAGTTCTGAATGGCAACATTGCAAGAGGCCATCCCTCTACTAACACAGGGGGATTACATGGCAACATTGGACATGAAAGACGCATACTTTTTTATTTCAATGTTCCCATCGCACAGAAAATACCTAAGGTTCATGATAGAGGACAAACACTATCAGTTCAAGGGCCTTCCCTTTGGTATTGCCTCAACCCCAAAGGTATTTACAAAAGTGCTGGCAGTAGTAGTGTCTCACCTGCGCAGGCAGTCTATTCCAGTCTATCCTTACTGCAACGACTGGCTAATAACGGGGGATTTGTACGGAACATGCCTATCAAACACCCAAAAGATGGTAGATCTGCTCTTCAGTATGGGATTCTCAATAAACGAGAATTAGTCCAAGATGGCCTTGTCTTCCCCTCCAACAAGAGGGTTCAAAGCATGCTTTTCCAGATCCCTCCACTATTTAGCCAGTCGCGAGGTGACTACGCAAAGCCAGGTGACTGTTAGGGATAATGGCCTCCTGCATTTACTTAGTCCCACCCACACACACGTTTGCGCCCCATGCAAGAGTGGCTCAACAGCCAATGGTGTCAGGCCAGTGGACAATGGGACAATCTAGTGGTTGTCTCTGCAGCCCATGTTCTCTCTCTGCAGTGGTGGTCTAGGGAAAATCTCTTGAAGGGGAAGCCTTTCACCACCCCTGCAGTAGAAGCCACTCTCACCACGGATACATCTCTGATGGGGGCTCACCTCCTTCATCGCACAGCGTTTGGTCCCAAGCAGTAGCATCCAACCACATAAACCCGTTGGAGTTGTTAGCAGTGTTCAAAGCTTTCCAAACACAACTACAGGGAAAGACAGTACTGGTCCTCTCGGGCAGCACCATGGCTATGTATTACCTGAACAAACGGGGGGGGCACATGCTCTCCAGAGCTATCCAAACTGTCCCAGAACATTTGGAAGTGGGCTCTCAAACACAAAATGTTCCTCCTGTCTCAATACATTCCAGGGGAACTTAATCTTCTGGCAGATGTGCTCAGCAGAGACTTCCCTCTACCCACAGAGTACGAATGGGAATTACACGAAGACATCGTCTCCAACGACTTCGCGGAATGGGGCTTCCCAGATATCAACCTGTCCGCAACTCTGGAGAATGCACAATGCCCAGATTACACCTCCAGGTACCTCCTAGAACCTCTCCAAAGGGTACGGTCTCTGGATAACATGGTCAGGGAAATTTGTCTATGCTTCACATTCCCCCCCCCCCACCAAGATAGTGCACAAAATGCACCAGGAACCAGTCACAATGTTTCTGGTGGCTCCTATGTGGGCCTGCCAACCCTGGTTCTCCCATCTAATGGCAATGTCAATCTCTTGTCCGATGAAGCTGCCTTGCCCATACAACATGCTCTCACAAGACAGTGTGGGAAACACTGCATCCATGCCCGCAAACTCTCAACTTAGCGGCCTGGCTCCTGAAGTCATAGAGTTCGGACACCTCCAACTCTCAGAGATTAATGGACATTCTTAAAGAGGCTATTAAGCCGAACAGCAGACATTGCTATTCCAATAAGTGGAAACGCTTCGTTATCTGGTGATTTTCTAAGAGCATCAATCCCATAGAATGCTCTCCAACACATATTGTCTTATACCCGACTCATCTACTGGACTCCGGTCTGGTTTATAATTCCTTGAAGGTCCACCTAGCTGCGCTTTCAGCTTACACTACGTCCCAAAAGAAGGTGTTGTGGTGGAAGATCCCAGTGATCAAGGAATTTATGGAAGGGGTTAAAAGACTTCATCCCCCAAATTCAAACCCAGCTCCAGGATGGGACCTAAATATGGTATTAACTAAACTAGTGGGATCTCCTTTTGAACCTATGGACAAGGCTAGCCTCGAAGCACTCACTTACAAGACCGCCTTCCTAGTGGCAGTAACTTCAATAAGAAGAATCAGTGAATTACAGGCACTTTCAGTTCAAGACCCATTTGTCACAATTCACAAAGATAAGGTGGTTTTGCGCACTCACCCAAGGTTTGCACCTAAATTCATTTAAAAGTTCCATGTGAACCAATCAATAGAACTACCCACCTTCTTCCAGAACCCCACTAACGTGGCAGAAAGAAGCCTACACACTCCTGATGTGCACAGGGCAGTCATATTATCTGGAAAAGACGAAACCAATAAGAAAGATTGATCAGTTTTTCGTTTCAGTAGCAGCTGGAAGAGAGGAGGACCCTGTCTCTAAGTCAGCCATCTCAAAGTGGATTGTAAAGTGCATCACACTCTGCTACACTCTTGCCAAGAGAGATCTGCCCTTCAAGCCTAGAGCACACTCTACACGGGGCACGGTGGCTGCCATAGCTTTCATTGCAACTGTTCCTCTCTAGTCCATTTGCAAAGCAGCAACCTGGAGTTCTATACACACCTTTACAAAGCACTACTGCCTACATACTCACTCTAGGTTTGATTCTCAGGTGGGACACGCGGTACTAAGACATCTCTTTACTACTGTTCCTTCTCATACCCCACCTCCAACTCTGGGTACTGCTCGCTAGTCTGTGCACAGCATGTGACTAAGCAGATTCACAAGCATCAGAAGACATGCATTACTTATCGTAATAGGATTTCTGATGATGGTATCTGCTTAGATTCACATGTGCCCACCCTTCCTCCCCGCTCGCAGTAGAAGGAACAGACATCTTACTATTCTCTCTTGCCTCTCATTTCAAAAACCCAGGACATCCTGTCCACCCTCTCCACCCACACCCCTCAACTCCCCTCTCCATCTGTGCTTGCTGACCCTCCTTTAGCCACCCTCCCACCATCCTTCTCGTCCTTTCCTCTTTTCATCCCTGACAAGGTTGCTAGACAAGTCCGATATATGAAAGCCTCGTCATAACAGGTTCATCCCTGTTCCTCTAAAACCATCAAGGACCACATTGACACCCTCGCTCCGGCCCTTGCTGATTTTTGCAACCACTCCTTTGCCTCTGGATCCTTCCCCTCCCCTCTGAAGCACTCCTTTGTGCATCCGCTTCTCAAGAAACCCACAGCTGATCCTTCTTGTCCAGCTAACTATTGCCCAATTTCCATTACTCCCTTTCTTGGCAAACTCCTGGAAAAGTTGGCCATCTCTCAGCTTAACCTTCATTCCAATTCTGTTGGCTGTCTCCATGACCACCAGTCTGGCTTCAAAGCTGCCAGAAGCACGGAAACCGCTCTCCTGAACATCCGTGAAGATCTGCTCTCCAACCTTGACTCGTAACATTCCCTCTGTCTTCATCTTCCTCGATCTCTCTTCTGCCTTCGACACGGTCAACCATACCATCCTGCTCAACCGTCTCCGTGAAAACCTGGGTATCACTGATCAGGCTCTGGCCTGGCTGACCTCTTTCCTCTCAGTTCGACCCTCCCAGGTCCAACTTGGGTCCTTCCTTTCATCTATCTTCCTCTCTACATGTGGTGTTCCCCAGGGGTCTAACCTCTCACCCTGGCTTTTCAACCAATACCTGGCAACTCTTGCCCACTGCATTGCCACTTTCTGCTCGAATTTCCAGTGCTACGCTGATGACACTCAACGCATTTTCAGGCTGCCGTCTGCCACCACCTCTCCCTCTCTCATCTCTGATTGCCTAACTGCCATTCAAGATTGGTGTGCCGTCAATGATCTTTGTCTGAATGCCAGAACGACGGAGATCCTCCTCATCAGCACACCTTCACCATCCTTTCCCCTCACTCTCTGGCCAGCCTCCCTTGGCCCTCCTACCCCCACCTGCGTCTCTAAAAAGTCAAATTTCCGACTTCACCTCCTCAGAGGTACTCTGCCTTTCCTCTCCTTCCCCCAGAAGCTCATGGTAACCCAAGCTCTGGTTCTCTCTATCTTGGACTATTGTAACAGCCTCATTCTGAATCTACCTGCCTCTACTCTCCACCCTCTGCAACTAATCCAGAACAGGATTGCGAGGCTTGTCCTTGGCCTCAAGCCCCGGGATCGTATCTCTCCAGCTCTGATATCTCTCCACAGGCTCCCAGTAGATGCAAGGATTAAATTCAAAACCCTCTGCATTGTCCACAAGGCTTTCTGAGGCATGGGTCCAAAATACCTTCAGCTATCCCTCCGCAAATACCTTCCCTCTCGAGCTCTTCGCTCCTCTACCTCCAACTTCCTCAGGGTCAGTCGTTTTTCAAAGATACGAGCTGGGGGTAGATCTCTGTCTTCGGCTGGGGCCTCCCTCTGGAACAGCCTCCCTGCCACTCTAAAACTTGAGGAGAACCATCTCCGGTTCCGGAAGCACCTCAAGACCTTCCTCTTTTCTTCTGCCTTCGTTCCCCCTCTCCCCTGCTGATCTGTTCTCTCTTGGCACTGTGAACTGGCCACCCCCTGTCCTTCGGGCCCAGGTACCGGCTCACCCTGCCACCCTCCCGCGCTCCTCCGGGCCACCCCTTGCACTGGAGTCTGTATCTGTACCCATACAGCCCCCCCTTTTTCTTCCTGCACTTATCAGACCTACCCTGCCTGGTGCCTAAAACCTAGCACTTGCAAATTGCTGGCTGCATTACCACTGTTTGTTGCCTTTATTATTTATTGTTATTTATCTGTTTCTCCTCTGCTTCTCCTTCCATGCACTTTTCCCCTCATCTCTTCCCATGCACTTGCGCGTTCTCAATGTCACAGGGCCTAGTAAGATCGCTGTTTTGTTCTCCCCTGTTCCCTTCCCTTGCCGAGCTCTGAAACACTTGTGTACGAGCGCGATAGAAATAAAATAATCAATCAATCGCTCTCTGTCTGTACTCACTCACGGCAGAAAAAACACAACCAGAGGGACTTCGACGTGTGAGGGATTTTGGGTACGCTACACGTCACGTTAGGGATCGTTTTACAAGCACGCCCATGTACACGTCCCCTTTCGATCCTCGAAAGACAAGATGCAATACTCTGTGATTACCACTCGATGTCGGACTATATGCACAGCATGTGAATCTAAGCAGATACAATCATCAGAAATGCTATTACGATAAGTAATGCATGCCATATCTCTCATTGATTTCCCTTTAAGTTGAAACAAACATAAAAACATAAATAATCATCTTAACAACTTAGAGATCAATAAGAACAAAACTAAAATCTTGACCATGGAAAAATCGCTGTCGAAAAAAGTAAAATCAACGTGGTTCCTGGAAGGAACAAAGCTAGAGTCAGTCGACCACTTTAAATACTTGGCCGTTACCTTTGATTGCTCTAAAACCGAGACCCATGTGCAGCGAGTGCTCTGGTCCAAGATCTGCAACCTTGCAGCGCAAACAAGAATGCTTGACAAAAAGTACAGGCGGCTTTCCCTGCTGCCGGCCATCCAATTTTATAAAACCAAAGTCATCCTGTCAATGGTATACGGCATGGATGCTTGCCTGGCAATGCCGGAGATGATTTGGCCAAAATTGGAGGGCTTTTTTTGACTTTCAGTCTTGCAAATCCCCAAGTCGACATCCATTGGAGCGATCAGGCGTGAACTTGGCCTGCTTTCCTTATCGGCAGCAATAAACAACAGTCAAATCCAACTATTCAGAAAACTCCTGCTTCTGGACAGTCCGAGCATCTATGTTCTGATCAAAGAGGAAGCCGCCAAAGGGACCTGTGCTCAATTATCTGGCTGGTGTGAAAGGAACAAAGCTCTGTTAAACGCAATAGCGTGTACAGAAGAGGATCTGATGGTCAACCCGTTGAGGATAAAAACTAAGATGGAAGATCTAGACTGGATCAAGACCTAGATCAGGCTTCATCTAACAGACTATTGACTCATCTTCCTGCAATAGTGCGTAAAAGAAAAGAGGTAGCTCTATACATAAAAACAATTCCCAATAAACCCTTCAGAGGAAAATTTCTCAGAGCACGACTCAACCTCTTACCTACGGGGGAAATCCTAAAAATCAGATCCCAATCGGTCACGAGCATATGTAGGCTCTGCCAGGAAACCGATCAGCAGGAAACTCTATGCCATCTAATGATGAAATGTCCCGCAATGCAAAATCTTAGAAAGATGCATCTTTCCCCATTGTTTCTGGACAGTGACCTCCGTGATGAGGACCCTTGGTGGACTCATCTTCTTTCTGGTGACAATAATAGATGGACCATCGCAGCTGCTAAAATCTTAAAACTGGCGATGGACAAAATTGCAAACCTTTAAAGCAACCGTGTCACCAAACTTCTCAGATTTCTAAGACTTTTCAGACTGTCCTCAACTTTGCTTTCGACACATTGACTGGGACACCAAACTGCAAAGTTCTTTTTTACTTCTTCCTTGTAAAAGCCATCATTTGGCTACAAACAAGTAATAATAATTTTTTAAAAAATCATAAAAAATATATATAAAAAAAGAATTCCTATGGGGGCATTATGTCAAGGGGGCAAACATTGTCTGAGTTAGGGTGTTCCATGCTGCTATGTCCTCACCCCTATAAACACTGCTCTGTGTCAAACGAGAGGTTTCTGCCACCGCATATAAGTCCTTCCACCATGCTTCGATATTGGGGCCTTCCAGAGATGTCCAGTCCGTTGCTATCCTGGAATAGATGGATGGAACGGATGGGATGGAATGGACCGAATGGAAGGATGGAATGGACGGAATAGACAGAATTGATGAAATAGACAGAATTGATGAAATGGATAGAATTGGTTGAAATGGATGCAACAGAAGAAATAGATGGAATCAACGGATGAAGAAATGGACGGATGCAGTGATGGAATGGATGACTGGATTAATAGATGAAAATTACCCTACCCTCTAGCTCCCGTGTGCCCCACGCACGTGTGTGTACCCTGCTTTCCTACTCCCCATGCGGTTGTTGTACATCTCTGTGTCGTATCCTATTGCTGTAATCCCAGCCCCCTGTCATCCTGTTCTCGTGATGTCGCTATGTATCCCAATGTATCACCCAACCCTTGCGTTGCCATATCTGCCCACCGTGCCCATGTGTCACTGATGCACTCTGCTTTCTTGTCCCCCACGCTGTTCATATCCGTATGCCCCCTCCTGTCACCATAAGACCAATCCACTGTGACTGTGTGTCCGTGTGTCGATATACTCCCTGTCACCCTGTTCACGTGCCTGGTCTCAGGTGCTTTAAAGATCAACCATCACTCTTATCACATCACTACGCCTACTCTCTTCTATACACCATCACACAACTAGAATACAGTTATACCCCTGATTAATTCGGCCTAGCTGTTCACATACCAACTTGAATATGGCATTTCCGGAGACCTTCCCAGTGTATAATGTCCAGGGCCCATTCTGAATCAGTAAATGTACTCTCCAAGTCGGCCTCCCACTTGGAGCGCACCTTCAAGTCAGGCTCATTCAATTTATATAAGAATGACTCGTACAGTCTAGAAACAACGTGCCCCCCCCCCTTCCATATCATACATAGCCTCAAGTACCGGATCACCCTCTGCACCAATCTAAGTTCTGACAGTTGCCGTGGGCTATGATCTCCAGAACCCACACATATGAAGTAATGGCCAGTCATTCTCTAAGATGCTGCGCAAGTCTGCCCCCAACCGGCGAACCATGGGACATGGCCACATGACTGAGCGGACGCGGCTGCGGCAGTGCCTGAGGGCAAAGAGGCAACTGCCCGAGCGGCTTTGGCACCCCGAGTACCTTGCTTTCCACCCCTGGTACTCCTACGGTGGCCCCTTTGACTGGCAACGCCTCTCGATCTACCAAAGGAAGAGTAATACTGAAAGGAACCTCCCTTCCATTGCTGTCCCCTAGGACGAAAAGGCAGAGGTTGACGTACTGCAGCGCTCAAAGACTTCGCTGGATGTCTGCAACCTCTCAAGGCTCTCCTCAGCCTTGCTGCCAAACAGATGAACTCCATCAAAGGGCATGTTCAGAAGCCGGGATTGCACATCAGGAGCAAACCCTGAACTTCCGCAACCACGCAAACCTGCGTATCACGGTGCTCGCAGCCATGGACCAACTGACAGTCTGCCGTGTCCAAACCCGACTGAATGGATTCGCACATGGCATCCTTGCCGTCTTGCACGAGGGCTAGAAAACCATCCCGTTCTTCCCCTTCTGGCATATGCTCAGCCGCCAAAGACGCACAGTTCCACACAGTGTGTGTAAATCTGGCCCAGGCACAAGTGGAGTTGGCCGACTTCAACGCCAAAGCGCCAGCCGAAAATACCTTCTTTGCCCAACCATCAAAGCACTTATCGTCCCTATCAGGAGGGATGGTAGGGTGCGCAGCCTGCTTCGAGGAGGCCGTAGCCGCCTGCACCACCAAACTCTCAAACTCTCCGGAGTAGGGTGCGTCGATAAGTAGCAGGGGTCACTACTGGATGGGTGGTATTTTTTCGGAAGCAACTTATTAACTGCCGGTAGACTCTGCGGAGCAGTCCAAGCCACCGCCACCCTCCTTTGCAAAACCATGAGAAACGGCAATACCGGGTCAGTGGGTGGAAATTGATCCAGGATGTCTGTCAAATCATCCTGAGTAAAATCAACAGGTGGAGCAGACCATCCCAAGTATTCTGTCACCCTGGACATGAGATGCCGATAGGAGGAATCCGCATGCGCCCCAGGCTCTGGTCGGCCAAACTCCACCTCTCGAGAGGTGTCAAGGCCATTAGCGTCATGCAATGACTGACGGAGTTCCTCCAGCTGACTATGCCCAGACAAAAGGTCATTGGGGACATCAGGAGGCACAGGCATCTCCTCAGACAGTTCCTCAACCTCAAAAACAGGGCTCAGAGACTTACTGAGAGCCTTCCTCGGAGGTTCCACAGCCCTCAAGGGCACCTCCTCCACAAACGGCGTCGACAACTTCAAGGGCGGAGCCCCGAGTGTCCCTCGACGGCCACGGCGCCAATGGCGTTGACGCCTTCTTCAAAAGCTTCACAGGTTCCGACGGTCTCGATGGCGTCGAGGACCGGGACCTGGCATGGCGATCTCCCTTGTCCGAGCAGGACCTCGACGGTTCCCGATGATCGCGCCGACCGCCCGAGCCCAAAGTCGTGCGAGTGGTGGACCGAGCCCGTTCCTTGCAGGCTTCTTTCGAAGGCGCAGACAGAACGGTGCCTTGCAACTCGAAAATTGCCAACATCTGCCGGAGGAATGAATCCCATTCGGCCGGCGACGAAGACTTGGTGGGACAAGTCAACCGTCTGGCGGAGTCCTTCTCCCACGAGGACGGGGAAGGCGACCGGTGACAGCGCTTCCTAGAATGCCTCGATGAGGCAGAGGAATGGCAGGAACCACTCCTAGACCGAGACCCCCTGGATTTTCACCGATGTGGAGAGTCGCTCCCTGAGTCATTGGTCAAAAGCACAGCGGACTTCGATTTATGGGGCTTAGACACCCTACCTACCTTCAATTTCTTCTTACATTCCCGCAAGGCCTTAGACGTCAGGGACTGGCAATCCTCGCAGTAGTCAGTGGCGTGGCTTTCGCTGAGGCACCAGAGGCAGATGTTGTGCGGGTCCGTGATGGACATCTTCGAACCGCAGTCCCAACATTTTTTAAAGCACCACTTCAGGGTAGTAGAAGACGAAGGCATCGCTTTTGAAGAGAAGAATCAAGCGCACCGAGATTCCGAACCAAAAACGTTTTTGGAAAAAACAGAACTGAGGCTACGGGCGTCCTATATATAACATCCAGTGACGTCGACCCTCGAGGGACAGCGGATCGATGCCATTGACGCAGGACGCCCTCTGCCGAAAATTTTCCGAAGCAGCCCAGCTGTGGACATTACTTGTCATAGATGTGGAATACGTCGGAGGACACAATCCCCTCTAAACTACTGTTTTCAAGAGCAGTAAAGTGAAATTGACTTTACTTACATTTTTTAACTTTCTAGACTCAGCACACACTATCTTACAATAGGGTGCTGGAGGGGTTATTTAATATACCCTTTGTCTAGTTTCTCATGTAACATTTTTATGCTACCCTTTCTACAGTTAATGGCTGGTGGCAGTGGTTTACTTTTTACTACCATTGTGTGTTTTTACCACGGGCTGCGTTCGCAGCCGCGGTAATGCACCCATGGGTGCCCATTTTGTCAAAATGGCCCGGTCGTCTTTTTTTTTCCATTTCTTGTCAGAACAGACTTTCTTGAGATTTACTCTGCGCGCCAAACCAGGTTTGGTCCCTTTGTTCGTTTTGTCTTTGGCAGGCTGCATGAGTGAAACCCGCCTCTGCCTTCGGTATGTCTGGCAGGGGCAAGAAGTGAGGGAGGTGCGCGAAACTCCCTGTGCTTAATCTCCTTGGTAACAGGAATGCATCCAAAGGTGATTGGCTGGCTGTCCTTGGAGGACAGCCACCCTGCTGTGTGATTGACAGCTAGGCTGGAATTAATGGAAGAAACCTGCATAAAAGGCGAGGCTTTTTGGCTTGGAAGGCAGAGTCGACCACTGGATAAAGGAATCCGAAGAAGAACTTGGAAGAGACGGCTGCTGCAACTCCTGGACCGTTGGTTTGCCCGGTGAAGCCCTGCTGCTGTGCTGAAGTTCTGAATTCACCACAACTAGAGAAGCCCTGCAAGGACGACATCTCCCTTTGTGTTGGTGGGACCAAACAACTCCAAAGTAAGCCCGTCTGGACATCCTCTCGAAGCTGGTTGCATTTCCACTGCTGCTGGAACCGAAGTGCCAGGGAGTGGAACACCAGATTGTGTGTTGGACCCAAGCACTAGGAAGATCCTGCGGACTTCCCTGATGCAGGACTGACCAAGCCTGAGCCACCTCAACAGAGTGCTGGACCCCAGATGCAAGGAAAGTTTGAAGTGGTATCCGAGAACCGCACGCAGTGTTGCTATTTGCTGTCAGACGCAAGGAGCTGAAACACTGAAGAACTGCTGAATTGAAGTTTGCCCATTGCTGCCGCTGACCATCGCATTGCAGAGCAGGAGTCCCCAGAGGTTCTCCCTCTTTTCCCCACGACTGTGGCTCATGAACAACAGGATCTGCACAGCTGTACAGGAACATAAACCAGCTAGAACCATTTCTTCTAACCAGAGGTACTGTAAAGTCTAAGAGAACTTGCCTCTTGTGTAGACTTACTTGCTCTCAGTTGAGACCCATCTTGGTTACCTTGCAGAGTTGGCAAAGCTTTGCCCATCACAAGCCTCCCAGCTTGTGGCCCTTCAAGTGTTCTACTTTTCTACAAACATTTCTAAAAACATTGTGCAAGACATTTTACCTACCTGCAAAGAAGATCTTCAGCTCACCTTGACATTTTGCAATTATTTGCTGTCCTGGCTCCTTGAGAGACTCCTTGTTCCCTCTGACTTTGTGCTTTGGCCTTTCCCACAGGAAAGGGTTAATTTACTCTGCTTTGGAAAGTTTTTAAAAGTACTTGCCCGTTTAGGAATTATTTGTTAACCTTTGTTTTATTCCTCTAATCTATCTTTTGCACCAAACTCAGTATTACTCCAAATGTACCAGTGATAAATCAATGTCCACAGTGTCCTAGCTATTTAAGACACCTGAGGGTATCATCTGATTTAGAGAAACTAAGAATGTGTTTTGAAGTATATGTAAGTGTTACAAGTTTTGCTCCCTTTCTGAAGAAGACTTATATAACTCACTGTGAAATAAATTAATAATTGCTTTACCAAGAAACCTTGAGTATACGTGTTTATTTGGATAACTGTATTGTGAAACTCTGTCACAACCTTACTGCTCACATTGACCCCTCTTGAGATAAGCATAGCTGCTCAGCCACACTACCAACCAGTTACCAATAACGACTCAGGGCGTCACTACCAGCACAGCCATTACAAGCTGTACAATCTGCCATGGACTCACGCGCCACCACTACAGAATGAACATCTGACTGATGAGCACAGATTGCACTTCAAGTACAGACAACATGAAGTCGATCGTGGAGCACCTCTAACTAAATTTAGAAATCCACCCCATCATTAAAAAACAGAACCATGCAGAGCACCTGCCAGAGCACGGCAGTACACCCACAGAACTGGCTCTCTCCACACTCCACTGTCGTCCTGATGAAGGCCCGCACAAGATAGGCTAATTCAGTAGCCCACTAGGGCCGAAACACACCTGTGTAGACCTCTTGAATTTGTGTGCGTCATGTTTCCACACTATTTTATTTATTGTCGCATTTGTTGTTCTATGCTTTGGTTTAGATATTGTTTAAATTGTGTTAACCTCTGTTTCTTACAGTAGGTGGTTATACATTCAATGTCTCTTTGTATCAACTAATTCGAAATCACTTGCTCGAATATGTATTGTTCACAAACTACATGTACATTGTTCATGTCCAGCCAGAAATAACTTGTTCCATGTTACGTGTGTGCTGACAGACCAATAGGTCTTTCTTTGAATATAAAATAATTATTGAAGAAACAGATTCGACTACTATGGTATATTAACGAGTCTATGGGAATATGATTTAGGCAAGACTTGACCCTTTTCACTTGTGTTATTTACTAGAGAGCCCTCTTGGGCAGAACAGGGTCCCAACCAGGAGCCCTTCTATTTCTTACTCCCACTATCCCTGATTTCTAAGAAGGGTTTCCCTGCCACAAAACGAATACTAAAAGGGCCTGTCAGAATGTCCATTAAAGTAAATTCCCCTGCTCTGTATTACAACCTACTTCTCTGCCCCTCACAGAATAACTAAAAAGGTAAACTAACAGAAAGTTCCTTCTTTCAGGAGAAAGGCTCCCTTCTCCTGCTTTTTGGATAAGGTTAACCAGAATGTTCTCTCAAAACAAACATACCAGAGGAATTACTCCCTTCCCCTGGCTTGCGGGGTTCAGCCAGTCTTTACACAATGTTACCTCCAGTAGAATTGCCCCCTTCTCCGGATATGGCTCTGTACAATGTGCAATAAAACTAAGGGGAATGACTCCCTTTGCCTGGTTATGGCTTTGTACAATTCACAAGAAGACTGGGGGAATGATTCCCTTCCCCTGGCTTCTTCACCTCAACTCTCCATTCAGGACCAAGAGATCACCCTTCTTTTGGTATGCTATGGCACAGTTCAACGCAAGCGCAAGGCCAGGAGGAATGACTACCATCCGCTGGCAATTCTATCAAAACGTCTGATGTGGTACCAGGAGAATGACTCCCTTCTCCTAGTATTGCTTGGTACAGTTCTTTCTCACTGCTTCCAGCTTCATGCACAATTTGTCCCTCTGGCATGTTTTCAACAAAGTCCCAAATCTTTTTAGGGTCCCAGACCCTTCTCTGGTGGCCAGTGGTTCTCGCTCTCCCACTGACGAGAAGGATTTTCTATGATGTTTTGGAACCTGTTTTAGGGTCCCAGACCCTTCTCTGGTGGGCAGTGGTCCTCTCTCTCCCACTGTGACGAGAAGGATTTCCTATGATGCTTTTGGAACCTGTTTTAGGGTCCCAGACCCTTCTCTGCTGGTCAGTTTTTCCTTCTCCATTTGTGACAAGGAAGGCTTCCTCTGATTCTTTCCGTTTCTGCTTTTGAGTCCCAGACCATTCTCTGGTGGTCAGTGGTTTTTCCTTCTCCACTGTGATGAGGAAGATTTCCTCGGATGGTTCTCGGTTGGGGTCCTTGGCCCTTCTTTGGTGGCCAGTGGGCTGATTTCTGTCACTGAGATGAGGAAGAGGAGGTTTGCTGCACTTCGGACCCTTCAGTGTCCCCCTACCGGTATGGTGGCTAAGAGGCTGAGGGGAGATTTCCTTAGCCTGCTCTGTTTTGGATCTTGCACCCCCTCTGGGTCTCCAGTACCGTCCCTTACCTCGTTTGGGGTTTTGGCACATCACCGGGGCTTCCTGGGCCTGCAGGAGGTCAGCACGGCTCATCGGGCTGCTCGTTTCCGCTGCAGCTCGCCACCACGTTGGTCCTGTGGGCCCAATGGAGAACACACACAGCCGGCTGCTGGCGTCCTCCGATCTCTCTCCCTCGGGTCTGCCAACTACGTTTGAAGCTCCCGCTATCAACGTGCTTCACAACTGCAGCCTGTCCCGGCTGGGCTAGACAACTTTCCTAGTCCATTTTCGGTTTGTATAAAATGTAGCTAGTAGTTTCTTGGCTGGTTATACAAGTCCTTTGTTTCTCTTAACGGATCAATCCTCAGGCCTCCCTCAGGGCTATCTCGTACCACTACCAACATGATTAGTGATCTTCATGTTCTCCAGATTCTTCTTCATCCTGGTACTGTCCATCTCTCTGATGTTTTTTGGTATTACAACAGTACACAGGTCTAGTTTCAAGAAAGATGTTTGAACTGGAAAGTGGGGCTAGAGAATGTCGGGATGTGACTCCCTAGGGGGATTATTGGGTAGAAGCCTGACATCCCTAGCCTCATGAGAAGGTGCTCCCCTTCGGGAGAAGGGACGACATCTTGTGAATCGTCACATTTCCCTGTTTAGATTTAGTAGATTCCTCAGAGGGCTGTTTCGAAGTTTCAGAAGAGGCAACCTCCATATGTCTGGAAGATGCATACCAGTACTCAGAGGGAGTAGAGAGGACAAGTCGCAGAAAATTATCCTAGGATTGGAGGGTTCTGGACTTTTATTAAGGCTGTGTTTTGTTGGAGCTGACATTCTGGGGTGACTGGAAGGAGAGTTTGAAATAAGACTTGTGGAGGCTGGAAAAGCACATTGTGGAGCTTATCTTGACTGAGTTAAACATACCATAAAGTTAGGGGACAGTTTTAAGCTGTCCATATTTCATTATCCAAGATCTTTTTATTCAGCTTGTTCAGAGAGATGTGCATCTTATTTCGTCAGGAGTTGCTACTTGCAAGATTTTAATCCATTACCTTTACTCCTCCACCACATCCCCTCTTACACTGGAGATGGGTGTCAAACTTGGCATGAAGATTGGAGGATTTTTCAATGAGGAGATATTTCAAAACTATACTCTGTGGTTATGAAATAGAAGTGAGTCATGAAATGTTTAAAGAATGAGTCAATGTGTCCAATTATGTTGTGTTCCAATGTTTGTTTTTCTGAAGGTCATTAAAAAGATTTGAAAAAATATATGAAAATCAAGACACGGCTAAACATTTCATAGTTATCAAACTAACCTGAATCTGAAAACAAACCTAAAAAACAGGAACATTATTCAGACCACATTTTGCAACATGTGGATTGGTAGCATTTTAGGTGCCACTCCCCTGCCAGCTTGATTTCTCAATCGAACAGAGCCCCTATGTTAAGTTTGTAGTCCTCTGGTGTGAAAGATACCCGATCCACAATCATTGAGCAGGTTAGCCACAAATTCCAGCCTTCTGACTCAAGAATTCTGAAAACACTTTAATCAGTAAACAATCAGAAGTCAGAGCACAACACCACACCTATTGTAATGACAGTCACCCAAACCCTTGGAGTAGGTAGATAGTTTTGTGCCACCCATTACACTTTAAAACTCAGTCCTTCATATTAAACCATTTGGTAAAACATTGAACCCTTTCTATGTGAATTGTTATCGTTTGAGTACAAAATTTAAAAAAAAAGTAAATGGAAGCAGCAGCAGCCCCGGCTACCCTTAAATAAGCCATTGCTGTGTCCCAACTGTGGACCTCTGCCGACCTGGTCATCAGAAAATAACTAAATACCCACCACCAGGCATATCCAAAATTCCAAACAGAAGCATCCCAATTTAAGCCTCGCCTCAACCACCTCGTTGACCCTTTATTAAATGGGCTTCTTTTCACTCTATGCATGACACAACTATCACCATACCTACGGACTGTGCACTGCCCCTTTCAGACAGCTACTCGGGGTGAGGTATGAGGTCTTCAAAATTAGAGTACTTTCTTTGAGACTAGACAGACATATTGCCACATCTGAAGTGGAGTCTTGTACACCCATTGCATAGACCACTTCCATCCTTCTCTCAGTGGCCACAACATCATAAGGCAACTGTATGTCCAACTCCTGGTAGCTCTCATGAGGGTCCTCTACAAACCATCTTTCACAGATTGTCTTTAACATCAGCGGGAGCCCCCACTGAAGAACAATGTCAAGCACAGCTTCCGATCACAGACAACACCCAACCACCTAGACATCACTAACTAGAAACCCCAATACAAGGTCCAAAAAGCCTTCTTGTCCCCCATCAAATTATGGTTGACTACAATTTTCCTCAAACTATACACCTCCAAAAATATAACTCATTATTGTACAACCTGCAAACCCACTGAACTAACCCATCCATACATTCTGGGATACCCATTCAAAGTAAATAATTAGCCTTAGTCATAAACTCAAAATCATTTGTAAACAACAGAAAACATCAGCCAGCACAACTCATCGCCAACTTCGCCAACAAAGATACATCGTTCCCAGATTACTGATGAGATCAAACATTGGCTTTTGCCTCATCTGTTCATTCTTCAACTGTGAAAAAAAAACAACTCTTCTTCCTTTTAAGTAATCCACAATTCAGCACCCGACAGATGACCATAAAATAAGCTTGGTTGCACAAAATGTTCTGGATGCCTGCTAACACATGGATGGCCATCACAGCCCTCTGCCTCAGTGACAAATGTATAAAGGGAGAATGTCTAAATACTGGAGCAAAACAATAAATCAAACTCTGAATGCCCAAATGGAGGAGCAACTCTTTAGAGTTCAAAGATCATGGTTATAGAATGTCTTGCGAAGCACATTCACACTGAGGAAAACTTCTGCGAGACAAAAAAAAAAAACAACTACGGCCTTCTCAATTTTCAGTATGTCCACTTCTTCAGCTTTTGAGGCTTTTCAGTTGTTAAAGCGGTCGTACAAGCCTTTCTTCATATGGCTGAAGTTCTCTCATAGACAGTTGACATGTATAAAATAACTAGCCCATGTGAGTACTTGTTATTGGTCAACTGTGTGGGTCATCAATAATTCTGCCTTATACTTCATATTTTAATGTGAATGGAAAAGTAAAATCAATTACGTTCCCCAACAGGAGTTTACTGAAAGGACACTGACATAGCTTTTAAAGTCCTGTCCTCAGGAACCATTCTCATAAAAATGTGCATGTAAACATTCATTGGATAAAGGGGGTGGTGCAAAAACGTGACTTTCACTATTAGTTATAAAGTTAAACATTTTAAGTGGGATGGTACTAGCCAGGAAAATAAATCACTTGCCCCCTGCATTTTCCACATGCTTGCAGCACATCATTTCATATTTGCCAATACCAGTGGCTAGTGGAGAGAACACATTGATGAGGCATGTTCACATACCCTCTCCTCCATTATAGGTACACTGCCAACAATAAATATTTTCTCATTACTTCATGTTTTGGGCCCCCCCTCCCCAAGGAAAAACTAGTTTTATACCTTTTGATGGTACAATTTGCCATTATACGACACCTGGCAGTGCATAGGACACAAGGCTACAATCTTTCCCGGAAAACACAATGATAGAATTGTTCATGTTCATTATTCTTCAGATATGCAAAAGATAGCCATAGCTTTGTCTCGTATTATGTTAGTAGAGAAGAGACCGTTTTTTCACCTGCCTGCCCCCCCCCCCCCCCTAGACATTTTACTCTATAATTCTACGTTGTCCAATACTTAAAGTTTGCTGTACAGGATATATTACAATAGGAACTTTAAAAATGAAATGTAGAAGTCAGTTCAGTGAGCTGGTTTCCTTACTGGGCCACAAAAAGGGCTCTCCAAACAGGTATTTCACTAATAAGTAATTTTACATGTGATCCGACTCAGAAGGTCACCACACAATACACTGAAATTATTACAATCTAAAACGTGTTCCTACAAAATGTGCTTCAAAGCGAGGGAACTGGAAAATGTAATATGGCAAATGTAGTACGCTCCTGGGGACAATGGCATAAACCAATAGGGTGAAACAATTACATTGATTAATAAATACATATTTTCTGTGCACAGAAACAACATTGCTGAAAAGCAAATGAAAAACTGAGTTATACAAAGCAAAACGATTCAATCTTTATTACAAAGGTTTACAAATCATCACTTTTCAACGACAGAGCTGTATTAAAAGAGTGAAGAGATTAAATACTTTAACTTGAATAAGAATAAATAAATTACAGAATACTGGTGAAGAAATTGTGCATCATCAGGCCATCTGTATGTATGGACAACACTCTGAAGAAATGCAGGCCAAAAATGGGTTCCACATCTTGAAGACCAATGTTATCCCACATGAAGACCAAGCTGTGTCGCAGTCACCAACCACATCTGACATGAGAGTTTAAGGAGCCACCAACAGTGGGATGGATACAAATGGAAGACTAATGAACAGATGCCATCTAGTCTGATTTCCACACAAAAGTTCCAAAGAAGCTGGAAGGGTTAAAGAAAGAGATCACGCTGAATTCGCTGAACAGCCCTTTTGAGGTAGTTGGGACCTGGTGGCACATTTGACACAACAGCAGATATGTCACCTTGTCTAGTAAGAGGAGACAGAAAGGTTAAGCAGTTCAAATGTCAGTTGTGGAGACACAAAAAACGAAACGGATAAGTATTTCTTCTCTTACACAATTCAGGTGTATGGTTAATACCAGATTAATTACAAAATACAGGTTTTCTTTTCAATTGTATAATGATCATGTATCACTAAAATATAGCAGGAGTAAAAATAAGCAAAAGCTGGACCATCTGGTATTAATTGTTGGCTATCTTTAATCTACTTGTTCTTGGTATGTCTTACTCACCCAAGCCTTCCGATGAGCTTCAATACACTAAAAGACAATGGAGATGATGGATAATTGTCCGATAGAGAGAATATGACTTCAAATTTTGCAAAAGCCACAGAGCTGCAAAACAGCATTTTCACTCTGAAAAGACAAAGTTACATACACAGAGGTAAACAAGGGATTCTCTGCTGCCCTATTAAATGCATGTTTTATTAAGAAACATTCATAATGTATATCACAAAATGTCAAAGGAGTGGCTAAAACATTCTATTATGTCAGGAAGATCGCAGTAAGAGTGGAACAAAGTATGTAGTGTATTTTGCTTTACTGCCACTTATCAAACTCCTTCAATTCAAATACATAAAAGTGGCAGTTTGCGGAGTAAGGGAAGTAACGCCAAGAAGGGGAAGTAACACCAAGAAGTGAGTTAGCCAGAGATGTTCTTTACCATAAAGCTCGAGCCTCTCCCTCTATTTTGCAGGGGCACCAACCTCCCCCAGGCTAAAATCACTGGTTATCCCTACTTTGGGTTTAAACAGAGCAATTGCATTGTTTAGTAGACCATCAATCTGTTTTCTTCTGTGCTTTCCCACACCCTTCCTTCTGCCTCAAAGAGTCCCTACTAACGTACCCTCATGTAAAGTCACCCATGGTTTCC
The DNA here is from genome assembly GCF_040938575.1 of Ambystoma mexicanum. Lineage (NCBI taxonomy): Eukaryota > Metazoa > Chordata > Amphibia > Caudata > Ambystomatidae > Ambystoma > Ambystoma mexicanum. The sequence goes on from NC_090940.1 coordinate 409,724,071, forward strand.
CCTACAATATTTTACCTTATTGAGACCAGGCCATCATTGCCTCTTCACCCCGCCCCCCCCCCCCCCCCCCCGTCATGCATTCTGCCTTTTCTCCTTCTCTAAGCCCTTCAACCCTTGAAGGCCCCATTGCTTTACCCACACAAAGAATGACACTGGCAGGCCCTTCCCTCGACCATTGCACCTCTCAGTCTTTGATCTAGAGGTCTCTGCTGTCAACTATTGCTCTTCCAAGCCATACAGAGATCCTGATGCCTCATTCTCAGCTGGGACAATGTAAAGGGAATTCCCCTGCCTTTCATCAGCCCAGATTCCTAAACACCCCCTCCCCAACTCCCATTATTCCCTCACATTCACCCTTGCACTCCATGGTCTAAGTCTGTTCGTCCTGTTCCACCAAGTAGCTCCCTCTACTCATAGAACAAAGAAAATGTTTTGCCTATTTTCCCCTCTTCCAGCATTTGGCTTCAACTCTCCTCTTTCAAATCCTTCCAATAGATCTGCAGGCCTTATTAATTCCCAGGATTTGCGGTTGCTTGCCCCTATTCCTCTCTTTGGTTTCCCACATTAAATTGAATGCTTGTCCCAACTCTGCGTGAATATTATTTTTGGAACGCAACCCCTTTAACATTCTGGTACTCTTGCAGATTCTATGCCTGCCCCTAGCGGAGTGTGTCACAGGGTTGGGGATAGGAACCCGTCATGGTGCGTCAGAGGGTGTTGTACCAGGGCCTATCCTACCCCAAAGGGGGGGATGAGGGAACTGGGCGGGCCCCAGTCCCTGAACATTCTGTATGTGCCTTGACTGTTGATTCGGATACCACATTCAATCATCCAGTACCTTTCACTCTTAATTCTTGCCAGCGTCTTGCTTTATTTCAGAACTACCAGGAGACCCCAGCAGACTGCTGAAGAAAACTGAAGACTTCCCGGCAGACTCTGACACTCAGGTGCTGGTCAAAATAAAGAAGCAGAACTCACCTCAGCTCTGGAGAGGCGGAACACCGACCACATACAAAACGGAGTAACTAACAGACTATACAAAACATTGTGCAACGAAAGGGGGCCAGGGTAACGGATGGTATAGAGTGTTGCACTACAATTACCAAACCCGGGGCGGGGGCTTGGGGGAGGAGGGGGGGAAGAAAGACTGGGCCCTAAAGTCAGATGGGGCACAGGAGGGAAGGGTGAACTGAAGCAGGAAGTCAAGGGTAGGGAAGACCTGCAAGAGACAGACAGTGAAAGGGTTCAGGTGAGAGTCAGGAGGGTGAACCGAGACACCAGGCAATAGACGTAAGGTGGAGCAGAGTACTAGAGAGTCTGCACGACTGGCTAGAAATCCTCCTTTAGTCATTGACGTGAGTGCTGTTTTCACAGAGAATGGGTTGCTGTAATTTGTTGCTTTTCCTGTAGAGCCCTCAGTTGGAGTAAAAGCAGTGAGGAGCCTGCAGAAAGCAGCTGCATGTGTTGGCCTCAGATTGTATTCCTATATTTGGTAAAAGAGTTACTGTGTGGGGTGCAGATGTATAACCTGAGCAGTAAGCAAGGTGCTGCAGTTGAGAATGACTTTTAGAGGGTGGGCCTGGCTTGCCCCCCGCAGCTTGTATTGAGGGAATGTGAATCCTCCCAACTGTAACATCCTAAGAGGAGGGGCATACGTCCCCACAGCAGCCCGCCCTGGGTCTACCCCTCTTTCCCATCTTGACTATACTGTCACAGCTACAAATATTAAGCAGAAGATCAGTGATTTTTTCATAATACGGAGTGCGAGTCTGGGCAATTACCCAAAAGACAGTGATTCCAACCTTGTTGGAAGGGGGTTGGAAAAAAGAGATGAGAATCAATCCTTGATACAGCCAAGTCAATCCAACCAGACTGTTCTTCCTAATGTTTTGTCGGCACGTTCCACAAATGGATCTCCCCATTGTCAACCACCCCTGTGTTAATCAAGTCCATCAGCAGCCTGGATTAAAGTAACATCCCATTACCAGAAGCTGACACTTTGCCAGAGTATTCCGCCCCTAGATCACCATACATGATAAATGGAGAGAGTCAAAAAATAAGTACACCTTCCTTGGCAGCACTGCACTTCGTTTTGAACTCACTGGTTAAAGTCTCTGAGCTCTTAGAGAAGAAGTGAAAGAAAACAGTATGCACTTTGTGGGTGTTCACTTAGCTCTGGATGAGTGTGTAACCAGATTGTGAAACATGGAAATAAGAGGAAATCCCATTGGAATTGACAATGAGCAGCTGGTGCATTCCTGTATTTCCATTAGCCCTTACTTGCTGCCTTCTGACTCCACAATGATGGAATTTTCTCAGCGTTGTAATAGTAATGGAGAGGAGATTCCCCAGATGTATGGAGCCTGCTTTGTTTAAAACAGCAGTGCCTTTTCTTGAGCACATTGTACGTGAGATTGAAAAGCCGGCAGCGAGTGCGTCGGTGGGGAGTAACTGTACCGCGCTCTGTGGGGGCGCATTAAGTAAAAAACGTTCCAAAAATGAACCAGGAAAAAAAGTTCAAAAATTAGAAAGGGCCCAGGAAACCAAGCAAACGTGTGGACAAATCATTTGTGTGTACAGTGCAGGCAAGTACATTACTTCCCCCTGAGAGTTCCTTAATGTCCTCTCTTTTCTAGGAATAAGAGGGAAGAAGGCGCTCCCATTGCAGCTAATTGAGGGGGAGTCAAGTGGTGTAGTGACTTCTTAACTGGCCCAAGAACCCCATTCCAACTGCAGGCTGGACCAGATGGACAGTACAACACAAACTACTTCAGTAACTATCAGCCCGATGTTTCAAGGGCAAAGGAGGCCACATGTTTCCCTGCAACAATGGGAGTTGAGAACAGGGGGCCTGTTGTATTGGAATCAACAAATAGGCATCTACCAGGAGTGGGAATGGCGTGTCCCCTCCGGTGAGATTACTGCCAATGGCTGTAAAAACACTCTTCCACCTACTGAATTCAGGAAGAGCATCTTCCCCGAAGAACCAAGGAGCTTGGTGGTTGAAGCTCTGTTTGTCATGGTGTAGTGAAATACAAAGTGCCATATTCGCATATTATGGCCTTAGATGGCTGCATTAACAGCTAAAACCAATAGCTTATTCAAAGTATGTGCTAAATGCTGAAAGTAATGTGTTGGTAGCGCCTACATTAAGCATTAGTGAGTGGCCTTGCACCAGTCTACCTTCAAGAACCTGCACGAGCCGCGGAGCGGACGCGGAGTGGCGGCGAGTGGCAGTCCTGCAGTCCCAGAAAGCAGAGTCTGTCCTCCCTGCCTCTCATTTTGGAAGGAGGAGCCTTGCACCAGTCTACCTTCAAGAACCTGCACGAGCCGCGGAGCGGATGCAGAGTGGCGGCGAGTGGCAGTCCCGCAGTCATGGCTGTCGTGGCTGCACTCACCCTCACCTCCCCCCCATGCGAGGAAAAGCGCCGGCTGCGAAGCACACGTCTCACTGGGGACTCAGAGGAACCGCTGCCTTTGGACGTGCCAAATACCAAACTAACTGCAGGCGTGAAAAGCCCAAAAGGGAAACGAGGAAGACCCAACAAGCATGATTTGCTTAAATCTTCCAATGACATTGCAACTGAAAGTTTCCTCAACTCCCCATCGGCGATTGCCGCGGCCGACAGTGAGTTAAGGAAAAGCTCGAACCCCCCATTAAGCACAGTGAAGAACTTATTTACATCAAACACGGTAACGCCAACATCAACCTCGATGAACCTGGGAAACTCCCACCCCTTGGCCCGCTTACCTGATACTCCCGGAGGGGAGTTCACGTTGGCGTTGGTTGGTGGTGCAGTCCCAGACTCGAGTGGACTGAATGGCGGAACCCCCGATGTCTCGAGGAGCATTGTGCACACGTCGCTGGCTGCCCCCGTGGGTGTCAGTGCGGGGCACCAGCCGGAGACCGAGGCCGTGGAAATGAGGGAGGAGCCGGCAGTGGTGGAACCGTCTCCCCGGGTAGCCGTTCAGGCTCAGATCCACAGCTGCACGGGATCTGAGCAACCGGCGCTGCTGGGGGCCTGCCCGGCCCTGCCCGTGGAAGGGGAGGAGGTGGGCCAGTTGAGAGAGGCGGGCCGTAGAGTCGGCGAAGACGCCGGGCCCTTGAGCCCTGTTTTTCCATCTCCAACCGACTCGCCGTCATTAAACAACGCAAAGAAAAGATCAAGGGCACCAGACCTCGGACCCCTGAACAGAATAAACACCTTCCGAGGAAAGAAACATCTTACAAGGAAGGGCCGACTGCCGACAAATAAAAACTCTAAAGAAAGCACTGGTAGAGAGCCCGTAACCTCGAACTTGAAAAAGGGGAAATAGAGCGAAAAATCCCCTTCACAACCGTCCTTGATAAGCTTCTTTAAAGGCATAGGCGTCGGCTGCTTCTCCCCAAATGTTGAACTAACTGACTTGGAAATATTGAATGCTATCAAAGACTATCCACCTCTATCCAAACATAGGAGGTTGGATCGACAAGCGGCTTTTGTTCCGCCATTAACTCCTCAACGCTCGATTGCCCCGGAATCTTTGTTAATAAAGTCAACTAACCTGGGCGCAAAAGAGCCACATATCTCTCAGAGCCCGAAGATTCTGCAGGACAGAAGGAACATATTGCTGCCTACTCATGAGCAGGAAAGCGATTCACCGCCTCTAGGGGTACAGCAACTCCAGAACTCTGAACCAGCCTGTGCACCTCAAAAAGAGCTTAAAACTTTAACTCTTAGCTCTAAATGCGACAAAGACCAGAGCAAAACGGATGAGGATGTCTCCGGCATTGCTATAATGAAACAAACTTCAAAGCCGGCTCCTAAAACTATTGACCCTAGCTCAAAAGACGAGCAACTAGCCAAAAACCCCATACCTACAAATCCATCCAACAAAACCTTAGCGCCATTGAACCCGTCGGAAAAGAGGACGGCCGAAGCCAGGGAAAAAGAGACCACTGGTTATTCTCTCACCCTTGATTCTACACCCATAATGGTCCCAATTATCTGTCATCCAGGGCACATTAGGAGTGATGGTTTGGAAGAACGTCCGGCGGGCCTGTACCAGCGACCCCTCCATCGAGGTCTCTCCCTTGACAACTCATTGAACAGTTTGCAACAAAAACCATTGAGCACGACAAACCCTCTGTTTCTCACACCGAGAAAGATACCAGTTCAGGGTATACCTCCAGTGAAGGAGACCCCGACAAAAAAAAATGATTTCATTACCATCATGTCAGCTATTACAATCGCATTAGCGCCGTTCACTAAACTCTACGAGTCCATGAACGAGACTTTAAAGGATCACACGTCACTCCAGGCTTCAATGTTGACAAAATTAACGTACTTGGAAGGATTTGTAACGGCTCAGTCTGTCCGGCAAAAACAAGTTGAGGAAAATCTTCAGAAGAACCTACAAATTGGGTCCCCACCCTTGTTATCAGATCAATCGAATAACGGCTGCTGTGCTGAACAACTAGCAAAGGAAAAGCCCCAAGTACAAATGCCTAAAATTGACCTAACTAACACAGGCCATCAAACTTTACCTTGTAACCCTAAGTCTTCATTAACAGCAAAAAAACTTGCAACAGCAGCAGAAAACTGTAGAAGTACGGCAGTTCTCTTAATTATAGACGAAATTAACAGCTCACCACCCAACACTACGGACCAACCATTCAAGATCTTTGCAAAAAAGAGTTCTGACCTAGTAAAAGTGCGGCTACCAGAGAGGAAACCTCTAGGACCAAAAAAGCCTCAAGCTCCCTCAACAAGTCCTGAGTCCTGTCAGATTCTTACCCACCAAGTTTGAGAGCGCAGGATAACAACCTTCTCAAGCAGTCCTCAGGCAAAATTCAAAACTCACCTACACACTCACCAAAGTCAGTGGATGAACTCATGGGAAACGAAAGCCTAATGAACTTATCCCAACACTTAGAATATTACGACGGGCTATCCCCGTTGGACGAGCCCCATCTGTCTCCAGTTCGAAAAGGGACCTTTGAACTCTCCTCGGAACAGTCATTCAACGACTCCTTCAAATACTAACATGGGCCATAGTCCTAGAGACTTCTTGACGCTTGAAGAACCCGTAATAAAGTTATTAGAACAAAGGCGGCGACCGAAAAAAAAGGAGTAAGAACTAAACAAAAACCCTACACTGGCCAACAGCTCTCAGAAAAAAGACATCGATCGCCAGTGCAGGAAACCCCAACAAAGAAAACCCAACGGTTAAACTACAGTACCGAATCGCCTAGACAATCACTGAAGCAACAAAAAAAGACAAGAAATTGGCTACCCAAGCCACATATGCAAAAGACACACGCCTCAGATCTCCAATACCATTCGCAGACGGAAAAATATCGCAATGATCGCAAACCGAAAACGGAATGGCGATGGAAAGTAAAGGTGAAGCAAATCAAAGAAAACCTTGATGAAGTAGTTCTGAACAGGAATTCAGTGCTAACGCTGCTTCATCACGTTCGCAGCTTAAGAGTAATAACTACCAACGACCTGAAGATCGTGGACCCCAGCCATAAAAATGGCAGAGCACAAACTTACCTTTACATTTCATCGGAAACGATAAAAAACCTTCTGATAAAAGAAGCCGATGAGTTACTTCGACTAGGTTACGACCTCACCATCCCGAAAGAAAGCAAAACACCGGCCAAACCAGAGATTCCGGATCGGCAAACCGTAGAGTCCCCACGACTACGGCATCGACTGCATGAACCACCAACGACCGCGAAGAGCCCCACGTCAAAAAATGAAAAGTCCAGATCAAAAATAAACAAGGGAACTACGCATCGATTGGCAGAAGCTGTCCCACTTCCCTTTGGATTGGGGAAAACAATCAGACAGGAAGTGCAACAGGTTTTCGGAGATGAAAAGATAAATTCAAAACCTACGTCAGTTTCGAGTCTTTGGGCCTGGCTACCAAAAGCCCTTATAACAAAAAAATCTTCATAGCAACACAGGTCTCCTATAGAGATCAGCGAGGAGCGGCGACCAAATACTTCCAACTAACTTAAGACTTGGCTCATGGAACACCAGAGGCTTTCATCATTTAACTGTTTCAGGAGATGTGAACTTGGGCGATTTTGATATCCTTTGCTTGCAAGAAACTTGGCTCACCAACTCACCGAGATTAGACGGCTATGAAATTACTTTAGCCCCGGCAAAAAAGAGCATCAGAGGCCGTCCCTCTTCTGGGCTATTGACGGCAATCCGTATAGGTCACGGATTAAATCTGAAAAAAATACTAACGGCAAACCAGTCCTTATTAACTGTGCTCCTAATATGGACCCACAAGCATGCAAACGATGTTAAAGAGCAGACATCGCTGGTGGCTATTTTAAATACCTACTGGAACCCGGCCAAAACAGAAGCTGGAACCTACATGAAGGAAATGGAAGGGGCCATCGACGAAATCTTGACTACCTACCAAATATCATATTTGTTAATCTGCGGAGACTTAAATTCAACTACTCTGTCGCAAACATTGAAAAGAAATCGTACGCCCGCGGACCAGAGAGGAAGACTATGGCAGAACCTAATGAACTCTAGAGAACTGCACAACCTTGACCTGGTTTTTCCAAACGGGGATCGCATAGCAACATGGTCAAACGGACAGACTGAAACAACTATCGACCATATATTTACTTCAAGAGCCTTTTTGGATCCGATTTCGACCTTTGAAGTAATCAAAACAAAATTCAGCGACCATAACTTGTTGGCAGTCACCTGGAAAACCTTGACGGATCCTGTAGACATCTTGGATTGTCAACTGGAAATCAACAACCAAGGAAACAGACTCCGTCTCTCCGCAGATAACATCAAGGAGCTGACAGACAATTATAAAACCCTCGAACTCAAAAACCAGTCCAATAAGACTGACTACGGTCCTTTACTTATACCATACAAGAGGCCCAGTACTAAGTCTTGCCCAGCGCCAAACCCAAAAAACCATACCTTCGATATGCAGGTAGTCGAAAAACGACGGATTTATCGGAAAGCCATGAGAAACGCATCAAAACAAGCTTGCGCTAACGCAGCAACACTAAAGCGCAACGCAAAAACTGCTTACTGCCAATGGTTGCGCACCCATCGACTGAACATGCACCAACAAGATGCCGAGGCGATCATTAAATCCATCTGCACAAAGAACTCAAAAGAATTCTGGTCACTGTTAAACGCATCAACAACGACGTCCCGCAGTAGTATTCAAAACACAATAGGAGAAAATACATGGAAAAATCATATAGAAAAAACTTTCAAATCTCCTCTTGACAACAAACCAACTAACTCTGAGGAACCTGTTAGCTCGTGGGATAGACTGGATGACAAAGATGAAATCTTTAAGTTAATATCGTCATTAAAAAACTCGAGAGCGCCGGGCCCAGAGGGCATTACCAACATTGATCTGAAAGCCCATCCAGTAGCCTGGACTACATTCCTCAGCGAAGTTTTTGCTAGATGTGCAGACTCGAGATCGATCCCTGTTTCATGGACGTCGGCCATTATAGTGCCCATCTATAAAAAAGGAGACCCGAACAACCCTGTAAACTATCGGCCCATAGCCCTGTTGGACCCAATCGGAAAGGTTTACGCTTCCCTTCTTCTGAAGAGATTTCAACTGTGGGCCAATGGGGCCCCGTGCTACGACCATTTCCAATATGGGTTTAAGAAGAACACCGGTGTCACAGTTAACATCTTGTCGCTGAGCTTACTAAAAAGTAGAACGATGGAATGAGGTCCGGGGCTATACTTGGCCTTCATCGATTTCACCCAAGCTTTTGACAGAATTGATAGATCTCTTCTACGGAAAAAATTGGAAGCGTGGGCATGCCCAACCGAAATCTTGGACCCCATTAAAGCCCTCCACACGAACACCTCGGTCAGAATTTGTTTAAATGGTAAAGGAGCCCTGTCTTCAGCCATTGCAACAAATAGAGGAGTCAAACAAGGGTGCCCTTTGGCGCCGTCAATTTTTCTGGCCTACATCGGAGACTATCAGCAAACAGAATCGTCGGTAAGATCTTTTCCACCCAAACTGGGACAGCAAAAAATAAGTAGACTCTTATACGCGGACGATCTAATCTTGATTGATCAGACCCCAGTGGGCTTGCAACGGCAACTGGACAACCTGGACTCCTATGTAACAGCAAACAACCTAGAAGTTAACAAGGAGAAGACAAAAATTCTCGTCTTGGAAAGAACTGCGAAGAAATCAGCTAACAACAAATGGTACTATCGTTCCTCCTTGATTGAAAAAGTACAGAGTTTCAAATATCTAGGAGTGATGGACAACTCGAAAAAAGATCTTGCCATGCAAGAAGCACTCTATTCGAAAATGAGGAAACTAGCTTCAAAAGGTAAGGCAATCGACAGAAAATTTGGCCGATTCTCAATGATACCAGCGGTGAATTTCTACAAATCCAAAGTAGTGCCTTCGATAACACACGGAGTAGAAGCTATGTTACAACTCCCCACTACCATCTGGCACAAACTCGAAGCCTACTATTGGAGAACTGTTCTGGGATTGCCTTCCTCTACGCCTGTTGCCTCAATACGTAGGGAGCTAAGTTTGCTGTCTCTGCTAGGATCAGTAAACTGTAGCTCTCTTAAATTGTTCAGAAAATGTCTGATAACAACGAGCCCTACCTTGTTTAACTTAATAAAGACAGAACTGGACATGGGCACCAACAAATTGCTATTGACGTGGAAAGAAAGGATGCTGACACTCCTTAAATCAACCGAGAGCGACGAAGAGGAGCTGCTGTCAAACCCAACGAGGACTCTAAGAAAATTGAAAGATCTTGATTGGATCTTGACGTTGGAGAAAGCTTCGGAAAATAAACTAACGTTACACCTGCCTCCAAATACAAAAAAACTGAATGAACTGCAGGCCTATCTAAACCAATTTCCTTTTCCGAACAGGCAAGCTAGAAACTGTCTCTTAAGAGCCAGGTTAAATATACTTCCTACAAACGAGATAAAATTTATCAGAGGTTTATCAGAGACCAGCGACTGTCGACTTTGTAGGAAGCCAAACGAAAAGGAAACAGTAAGGCACCTTCTCCTCAATTGCACAGAAATTGGAAAGGTCAGGTTCAGCTATATGCAACATTTTACGTCCGACCTATCGCTTGAACCTGAACTATGCTGGTGGTCAAGGATGATAAGTGGAGATAGACAAACCCTGCAAACCGCTACCACCAAAATACTTCAGTACGCCTTACGCAAATTGGAAACCAATCCAGCATAGGACGACAAATTTTAAAAGGGCCACTAGCTGGCTGAAGACTCTAGAGAAACTGAACAAACTAACTTTTAATCTTCTTAAACTAAGAAACCAACATGACACAACGACAGCAGAAAAAGTTTTGTAAAAATCATTAGTTTGATAAAAAAAATAATAATAAAAAAAAAAAAAATAGTGAGCTACAAGGAATGTGCAGGCCTAGGAGGGGTGGAGGTTAAATTATGCATTGTGCATAGAAAGGCAGGGCCGAGGCCCCAGTTTGGTAGCTAATAGAGACCTGTATTTGAGTGTTTGGAGCACTATATATATAGCGCTTAGATAGCCAGTCTTTGAAGCACTATAGACACTAGCTAGCAGAGTGCAGGCCTGGTAAAGCTTGCTCACTAGGGGTTAATTGATTTCAGCTTCTCCTAGAATATTCTGTCTTTGCAACCGTGGCTTTGCCATGCTGGGTAAACAAATCCTATTTCACATGGGAAGGAATGGTACTGCCGCATACTCACTGATAACGAACATTCCTGGGCTTTTGCAGATGGAGGCTCCAAGTTGGGAGGGGCAGAGCACGTTGTAAATTTACTGAGCTGGGTTTTTTCCATAAGTAAACTTGTTTTTTGCATTTAGAATGTGCGGGGATAGTGCGTCACGTTGACTGACAGCACGAGATTACAAAAATGCATGCCCACATGACCCAGGTGGGAGATTAATTTGTGGACCGAGTGTGCCTGGAACATGATGAGGCTCTTTGCGGCACCTTGCAGCGCTGTTATCTGAAGGAGCGGAGCTAGCAGCAGTTAGCTTAAGATGACCAGGATCTCTTAGCGCTGATTAATGATACCATCTCAAGGAGCGTAAGACTGTGTTTCTCTAAGTTTTGCAATTTCTCCAACATTTCCATCATTGCTAAATTGCTGCTATATTTACTCTTATGTTATATTATGCTATATGTCTAATAAATGCTAAATTTATACTGAAGGTGTCATTTCTCAAGCATGAGTTCATTGCTCAGCACGAGCGGACCTGTAAGTGGGTAATTTATGCTAATAAGGGCTGGTCCCGGGGAGCAATTACCCCTTTTCAAGACACATGGATGTAAACATAATGCTGAATCGAAAAGTGCTTCCAAGTCTACCGAGAGGCATTCAGTTCCTAGAAGCTAAACTCAAAGGATATTGAATGTGTGTTCTTTTCAGACCCTACACGTTGTGACATTGTGGAACTTGTTATACCATCCAAACTAGTGCAAAATTCTATTCTGGCTGTGCCGGATGACCTCGGGGCCTGAGGGTTTGACATCGGACCACAGCAGCTGCTGGGTAAAAGGGAGGCTGCAGTTTCCTGGCAAACGGGGACAGCCCCGATTACTGCCTGCAGTTGCTAATCTCAAGGGGCATGAGCTCCATTCAGTCCAGGCAGGTGCAGGTTAGTGAATCAGGTACTACTGGTTCAGACTGGACCTGGTTGCCTGGCTGGCTTAGACCAGATTTCCAGTAAGTCACAGGCATCAAAGATCATTTAATGGAACTCGTGTGGCCACAAACATCTTTTGCAGAATGTGCAGCTATGGGCAAAGTTAGCAGAGGCAGACATTATCTGCCTACAAGAGACACTTGCGATCTCTCACCATTAGTGTCGGATGGATTTACCTGCTTGTCTCAAAGTGCAGTTCAAGTCACATGTGGTAGACCGGCAGGTGGGTTGTTAATGGCAATGAAGAACCAGAGGGCCTGTAAAATGCAGGTAGTTATGGAAACGGGCGAAGGCATTTTGACTGTTAATATCAGTGGTGTAAATGGTGGCCATAAACACCCTAATTATAAATGTTTACTGGAACCATGTAAAAACGCAATTGGATTTCTTCCTTGATCAGCTGGAACAGGTTTTGAGTAACTGGAGAGCAAAATTTAGCAGTTCCAGTTTGCTAGTTGAAGGGGACTTTTACGCCAATTGTTTTTGGGAGAAAGAGGTAGAAAATAATAAGACTGCACACTTATCAAATTATCGACTCCAGCAGATCAGGAGAGGAAAACAATGGACGGGCACCCTGGAAGACTGGGCTTTGGTGCGGTTAAATGAAAACGTGGGAGGAGCCTCAGAAGGGGATTTCACTTGGGAGAGGGGTGAGCAACGCTAAAGGATTGATTTTATCTTTGTGGGCGAAGTACTGTTCCATTGTTGTATACCATTTGATATTACTCGCACTGACCCGAGCGATCATAGGATGGTTAGTAGATCCATAAAAGATTGGTGTAAATGGAGGGATGACCCCCACGTTGGAAGGTGTCAGGGAGTGTTAGTTTCAAAGCAAAATAACCATGTTAGCTGGCATCCTAGAGCTATAGCTGGATTTAATAACAGGGCTCGTTCTCTGCTCAATTCACAGGAGTTTGATTCCACTGAGCACCCGCTTTGCCCTGACATTTTCCCATCTTTTGTACTTAATTGCTCGATGATGTCCTTACTGCTGCAGAAGATTTGCTCCCCCTTCCGAGTGGGTTTTGTCCAAGCCATTCAATAATTAAAAAGGGATAAGAGAGTTGCCATTAGACGCATTCAATATTAGATGGTGCCACCAACAATATAAGAATAGGGTGAAGCAAGTGAAAAGTGCCCAATACCAAATAAATGGGGAAAAGATGTTGGAGACTGTGACCAACAAGGTTGGCGCCAATTATTGGAAGCTGCTCAAACACCATGAAAACTTCGAATTCAGCTGAGCCTCAACTTGGATCCAGGCAGCAATATTGGAGCACCACTTTGAGATAATATACAGTCGCATACACACTGAGGCTCAGGTAAAATGCCCTAGAGTGCCTTGGGAAAGTCTCTTGGACGAGGAAGATGTGTATGTGATCATCATGAAAAGTAACAATTCACGTGCACCGGGGCACGGATTGCTGTGCAATAGAATCTTCAAAGAAGCACCTGAGCAATGGGCTACCTTTTTATTTCACCTTTCTAAGAACATCCTAAGGGAACAAAAGTTCCCAATTACCTGGCACCTGGGGCACGTAGTGACAATCTTTAAGAAGGGGGATAGATTGGACCCCCTCAACTAACGACCCATCAAGCTGTTAGGTGATAACCAAAAGATTTTTGCAGCACTGATCCTAAGAGACCTTACGAAGTGGGGAGAGAGTAATTCCATCCTCAAACCCCACCAAGTGGGCTTCAGAAGCAGCGTTGGGACAACATTACCTGGAGCGGTTATGGATCTGCTGCAGCATGGAGAAGGATGTGTGAGAGGGATGGTGCTACATGTTCTTAGTATCGAACTGTCCCTTATGTTCGTCACCATAAATCGTGACTGTTGTGGTGGAAGCTACAGCAGCTAGGGGTACTCCCTGTACTGCCGAGTATCCTTATTTGTTTGTACAAAGACACTTCCATCAGGGTACGGCATAGCATGCAAGGTGACCTTACCAAACCAATAACAACAGAAAGGGGTTTATGACAGGGGTGCGTTTTGGCACCCCCGTTTAACCTCTTTTTAGGACTGATTTTTTATACTCTGGTCTGGGGGACAGATGTATACAAGGCCAACCTAGTATTGTAACAGGGACAACTCTGGGAGCAGTAGCCAAAGCAGTTCAAGGTAGCAAGGCTAGTGGTCTAGGCTAATTCTCAAGAGGTGGTGAGCTTTAAAAGTGGTCCACAATGAGCACACAGAGTGAAGCAGTCAAGGAACACACTTGGACACACAGGAATAAAATACTTCTTTACGTATGGCCAACTAACGCAGTGAAAAATTACTACAAACAGGTGAACTATCACAAAACACTAATAATAGATACATATACACCATCACTGGAGTAGGGAAAAATATACATCAAACCCCCGAAAAAGAAAGGTACAGATTGGTACAAGCACTACAGATCCACAGAAAGTAAATCCTAACTTCAGAAGTCCATCCCTAAGATGTATAGGGCCTTCTGCCTAAAAGTTCAGCACAGTTGCATACAGTTTTGCGAAGCTGGAAAAAATGAAGGTAGGGTCCCTGGGATACAATGAACAGTTCCAAGGGTTAGGGGTCAAGTTAGTCTAACAAATGTGTCTCCAACTTTCGGAGTGCTTGTTCACACAAAGCCAACGTAATACAAAAGTTACCAAAACGTTTAAAAGTGAGTTAGGGGTGCGTGCAAGTATTGCTACAATTCATCCCTGTACTCAAGAGTATTCATGGCAGGTCGGTTTAAGAGGGTCCAAGGTCGCTTTTCCTGCCATCAGCCTCAGCCCATTATCCCCAGGGGTTGCAGGTTCGGAAACTTCTCTGGTCGGTGACTAATGCTGCTGCAAGGTCTTACAGTTGAAGAATGCAAAAGAACTTGATGCAGGGCCCTTCTCAGGACAGGACTGGACGCAGGTAAGCAGTGTTGGATGGCGGCGACGATGGACGGCGACGCAAAGGGATTCACTTGCCATGGTCAAGACTTTGCCTCCTATCTGGGGTCCCCTTGAAGCTAGGATGATGAAACTCTGCAGAGATAAGTCTTGTTGCACAAGCTGAAAAGGCTTCAAATCGGAACAGCAATGTCTGCAGAACGGTAGCCAAAACTCAGCTGGCCAGCCACTGGGCGATCGAAGGGCACTCCCGAAGGCTCTTCTTCGCAGGACTCACAGCTGATGCAGAGAATGGATGTTCCCTCCACTCCAAGGGTCGCAGCTCCTTCGCAGGACTGCTGAAGATCACCTACAAGACATGGCTGCTCCAGGAGTCTTGGCTCATTCAGTTTCTTCCAGGATCTCTCTAGAGTGGGTGCAGGGGTTGTCTTATTCTAAAAGCCAGGCAAGAGCTGAAACTCCCACTAGCCAATGACAGATCTGACGCCTCCCCCCCCCCCCAATCAGGATCACTGGCGGCAAAACTCATGCATACCAATCAGACACACTGGCACCAGTTTGTGGAATGGGACCAGACAGTCCCAACCCACTTCCTGACAACAAACACACATAGACCTCCAGTAGCCCGCCAGAAGCCTCTGCTTTCCTGGACACTGGAAGTCCATTTAAGGATTTTCCTGGCTTCACCGACCAGGAAGAACCCTAAAAGACAAGATTGCCAAAGGACAAGCAAAAAACCTAATAGCATGGCCATGTTTGACCACTAGCCGCAGTTAGTAGCCAAACACGGTTAACGCAGTAAGGCTAAAATAAAATGCACCAAACAGGAGCAGAAAGTAACTGCTGCCACCAGCTTGTCCATTTAGCACACCTAGAGTAACCAGAAAGCCTCTGAGTTTTAGTTGAGGGCAAAACAAAAAGTCTACCCCATTGTACTGCATTGTAAGATGCATTGTACAATGATAGAAGTTACCACAAGTGAAAACAAGTTACTAAAAGTAGTAACAAAGTAACAATAAGGGAAACAATGTTTCCCAGTATGGACAGCCCGAAGGACATGTCAGTTTCCGCATGACAGATGAGCAAAAGCCAGACTGCACTGCAAAAAGATCAGGTCAAATTCAAAAATAAAAGCTAAATGTTTTGGGGTCAATAGAAATGGAAGGAAAGGTGCAGTGAAGAGAAATATTTCCTAACACCTCTAAATGGTAAACTTGGGAGATTTCCTTCAGACTGCCTCTCTGATTTTCCCCCCCGGGTGTTTGGACAAAAAGTCCCTTTGATCCTATATGCAGATGACATCATTCTTATGGATCACTCCTGTGTGGGATTACAGAGACTAATAAATTCCTTCGTAGAATTTGCAAGATTGAACCATCTGGTGATCAATGAAAGGAAAACTAAAGTATTGTCCTTTTCGGATAAAAATAAATGGAAGAACCCGGGGTGGCATCTAGCGGGGGAAAAACTCGAAAGTGTTGATGATCTTACATCCTTGGGGTTTAGACTGTTGACTCGTCCCAACCGCCTAACGTTGGTAGATCTGATCAGCGCAAAGGCAAGAGCATTTGGGTTTCTGATGAGGCACTTTTTGAGGAGGTTTGGAAAGACTACAGTCACCTCTATAAGGAAATTCCATTTGGCCAACATCGTTTCTGCACTCATCTATGGTGTTGAAACGACCAGCCATATGAATTTGATTTCACAGTTTTTGAGGAGCTAGTTTGGAAAATGGCGCTCTCTCTTCCGATGAGTGTCCAGATGGTTGCACTATGTTTCAATCTTGTTTTGGCCTCTTTTAATATACATTTATCTGGAAACATCTGTTGCTATGTGTGAAGAACTTAAGGGCGTCCTCACTTCTTCCCCCAATATATCCTCCTTCCAGGTGGCCAGGGTGTTAGGCAGAAACCTGTGCAGTTCCCTTTGGGAACACTGCAAAAGATTTAGGACTACAGGTGTTAGCAGTAAACCCACTTGGTAGCAGTCTGTACCACCCAGGTTTACCTGGTAGCTGTGACTGAGCAGTCAGGCTTCCCTCAAGACGAGTTAGGCAGTATGCAAAGTATACACAATAGGCACTCAGATACAATAATACAAGCAAACACTGACCAGAGCTTTGGTATCAAAGTATATAATTATTTATTTAAAAACACTGTTTAAAACACTCCAGCACTCTTATTGTAAAACACTCTAAACACAGTTACTATTATAATATATACAACCCTTTTTCCTTATCGGAGAAGTCTTAGTTAACACCACTTATTTCCATACAGAGGTGAGCGCTTAACTACAGATGGCACTCCAATAAGTTTATGAAGAAGGGAGGGAAAAAGACAGAATATGGGAAGATACACCACTCTAAGCTTTAGGAACACTATTAGCAAGGCAGAAGAGCAAAAGTCACTTGTGAGCCAAAGTCCATAGGCTGGGCCCACTCTTAGAGAGAGCAGAGCACAAATGTGCCCAAGATCACACAGTTACACTAGGCTTAGGAAGTCTTGCAGAGAGTTCGAAAAGAGTTTAGAGAGGTTCAGAAAAGTTTAGCCAGGGTGTCCCAGGCTAACCCAGGTTCGAAAGCCGGGGGCTAAATCTACCCCGTACAGTCAGTGGGAAGGGAAGCCGGGCGGGACACGGTACCTTAAGTGGGAAGGATCCTCCAGCGGTGGCAGTTGTTCCTGGCAGCGGGTGCAAGTCTCGTCGTCGTCCAGGGGAAGAGAAGATCTCGACTTGGAGGAAAGATGAAGGTCGTTGCACTGCCAGGGAAGAAACCAGCCGCAGAGTTTTCCGGTTAAAGGTATTACCCTTTAATTCACGGTCATGGTAAAACGTGGTATCCCGGTTGCCGGGGTGCTTGGCACAGGCAAGGCGGCCACGAGATACGTCGGGAAGGCGAAAAGACGGGGAAACTGGTTATCCCCACCAATCAAAGGAAGAAGACTCTCCGGCGGGAGATCTCCTCTGTCGTTGGGAAAAGTGGTGAGACGGTCCAGCAGGGCTCCACCGGTGGTGTCGTCTTGGCAGGTCGGCTCAGCTTCTCCCTCGTCGGATTCTTAGGTCCTGTGGCAACTTCTGAAGTTCCAGTCCCCAAAGCCCTGCTTTTATGCAGAAAACCCCCATTCACTCAGCCTAGCTGTCACTCAAACATGCTAAGTGGTGAGCCGGCCGGCTCACCACTTGGACCAATCAGGACGGAGTGCGACTTGAGTTGCCTAGGCAACTCAGTCCAGGGTGCCTAAATCCCCCTCCACCCCTCCTAAGTACCCCAGACAGAGTGGCACCACTCTGGAGGGCTTCTGTGGAGAAGCCCGCCAAAAAGTGGAACAAAGGGCTCGACTTGGGTTGGAGTCACAGAAGAGAACACAAACGCCATTTTAGAACAGAGTTTTGGCAAAAAATACCAACCGGAGAATTAATATTAATTAAATAAACCAGCGGTATGTTTGAGGCTATCGTAATTAAATAAATAAAGATAGTAGCCTCCAACAATGGGAAAATCCCATAGAGAAATATTTGCGGTTGAATATAAAAAGTAGTATCCACTGCCACCAGCCAAAACTCGATCAGGGGGGAGGAGACGTGCCCCCTCGACTAACAGACCCCAGGGCAATTGAATTGCCCCAGCCAGTACGTCCACAATATGATGGTCAGTACTGGTTCTGTTCAGAATTTAAGACTAGTAAAGTCAATGGTGACTTTACAGACCCTGGGAGACAGTAGTCAGTCCCAGGGTATGGAGTCTATACTGGGGAGTCACTATGACACCCCTGTGTTACTGCACTGAGGGTGCTGTGTAACACACATCACAAAAACACATGAAGCCCTATGGAGTAAAAGACTCCATAGCCCATTAAACACATCTAGAGTCAAAGAAACACACTCAAATCATGCCCAAGAGTGAGGGTAAAAGAGTCTCACTCTTGGCAGGAGAAAAAAATAAACCCCAAAAATCCAGCAAAGCTGCTGGGGGACTCACTAGGTTAGGAAATTCAGCCTAAACAGAGAATTCTCCCTAACACAGGGAAAGGCCGTTGCTTTCGCATCCTGACCCTGGGGGTGGATATGCGAGGGAGGCTCCCCTGGGTGGAGGAGACCTGGGTTGTGGAGAGGAGACACTCTTGGGTGAGACATGGAATCCCCCCCCCCCCATTTCCCTTTTCCAGTGAATTTAATATCGCCCAGGCCTTTGTGGGTTATTATAAGTCCCTTCCCTATCTTTCCTATGCATCATTTCCCAGTAGACATCAATCAGGTCCTGGTACGAGGAAGAGACGCCACGGCCATACATCCTCTTTATAATGAATATCACATACACGGACACTACTTTGGCACTGAGACGAGGTAGAGGCATCAAACATGGAAAAAAAGACTGTTGGTTTGACACTGAGCGGTCTAGTCTTTCTGGGATCGTAATTGATGCCGTAAACTTTAAATCGAGTATGCAATGGCAAGAGAGAGATTTCTGTTTCCCTGTGGGAACACAGCGGGACACGAGCAGAGAAGCAGAGACCCGGAGACCCGGAGACGCTGCAGCAGCAACGATGGAGCGGGAACGGGAGAGAAGCCAGATCGAGATTTGCGGGCAAGCTGGGTGAGGTGGAACTAGCATTGTGGGAAGCTGCAGAGACGCCAAGAGCGGAGAGAAGCTCCCTGGGCATTCGCAGCTGTAGGATTGCAAGGACAGTGCTTACCGGTGCTCAAGGCAAGGCAGCAGGGTGAAAGCAAGGTCCTTCAAGGAAGTGCCTGAGGCCGTGGAAAGGTGGCACAAGGCAGAGAGAGCTAAAGGAGGTTCTCCGGCGCTATACAGAAGCCAATCGACATGCAACTGGAAACCAGTGAGTGCCCAGAAGGCAGGGGGACCCGGGGCATGTCGAATGAACAGCAGAAGCAGGGAAAGTGCATAACAAGTAAAGGTCAGAGGCCAGAGGACCAATAACTGTTAAAGGGGGCATTATTAAAAGGCCAGTAATCAATTAACAGAATGAATGATTGTAATGAACATTTTCAAGAAGTTAAAAGGCAAAGAGGCATTGCCAATACTCGCGATTTTCAGAGAAGTGAGTTATTATTGAAAGGAATGAATGGTTGTAATGAACACCTGTGGGAAGCACCTTGGAAGCACCGCTCGTGCTCTTCCTGTGAATGCTGATCACTGATTGGACATCTCAAGTTATTTGCAAGCAAAACAATCGGTAATAGTACCATACAGGCTCTACTTTATATATACTGTGGACGTGGAGCGACTTCAACAATTTACAGTGCTTTATTTCTTCCATTAGGCACCTTTCTTTGGATTACGAACCCTGGCCATGCCCTTTTGCTTCCCAATGCATAAAACCGTGTACACGCACCTGTGGGAAGCACTGCTTTGCCAGAGCAACGAAGCGGCGAACGTGCGACCAGGCGCTACATTTTGTGCTAGTTGGCTCGCGTAACACTGGTGAGTAGGCCATATACTTTTTATTCATTGTGTATTGTCTGGTGCTGAACCTCATAAGAGAGTGAATGATAACACGGCTTTACTCCTTAAAAACAAACATGCCTGTTCACCTTAACTCGCCTCATGCGGCAAAGGCCACTCAGAGCCGCAGGAAAACTACTCAGAAGTTAATTACTTTGATGCCGGTGATGGACAACAGACATACAGCCAACCGCACAGATATTCGCAGCTTTTATCAGATTCGCCAGGACAACTTATCGGATACAATGGTTCAAATTCCCGTAACTTCAGATCCCCTGCCACAAGTAGTGTTGGATCTAACAATATTAGAAACCAAACAAACCTTACTGCGCGAGCCGGTGGTGATCTATACTAACGTGGACACCCCACAGAAGTCATTTAAATCAAGCGAGGTGATTACGGATATTTCTATACATGCAAGTCTAAGTGATGTGTAAGTGATTTATCCCATAACACAAATCAGACCTCTTCTCCAAATTATTACGAGAAATGCTTCATGGACTCGACAACTCACTCAATAACTTATGCACAACCCACACCGCGAAAATGCATATCACCAATACAATCACTGCAAGCTTCTGTAAACCAGCAGACTATTGGAGATAACACTCACATCAATCAATACAACAATTCGGAGCCTGTTTAAATTATTTGAACGTTTGTAGGCTAAAATGACCAACCAATCCGCGCAGATTCAAACAAACGCGGAATGGATTGCGCAAGAGATGGAAATCGGATCAAGTAGGTTACGTGACAAAGCGAAGCTATGTCCAATGGGGTCTCTGGTAAATAAGCAAAATGTGTCATTTGAACAATGCGTGTTGATTCCTGCGGAGCCACAGATTAGTAAAATAATTAAACCTGTGAGTGACGAATGCTCGAATTTATCGGTTGTGCACATCAATGATTTGTGGGTTAGCCTTAAACAAGAAAGTAGATTGCAAACATGTAACGTATCTATGAATCACTATGATATATTTACAGAAATGGGACCTACAGAACCGCAACATCAGGCTCTTTCCTGGCTGACCTCTTTCCTCTTTGACCGACCCTGCCAGGTCCAACTTGGGTCCTTCCTCTCTCTCCACCTGCGGGGTTCCCCAGGGGTCTAACCTTTCTCCCTGGTTGTTCAACCAATACTTGGCACCTCCCGCCCACCGCATTTCTGCACTCTGCTCCAACTTCCAGTGCTATGCAAATGATACCAAGCTTGTTTTCAAGCTCCCCTCTGCCGCCTCCTCTCCTTCTCTCATCGCTGATTGTCTGTCTGCAATCCAACAAGGATGTGTTGGGAACTGTCTTCCGTGTTTGACATATGTTGGATTCAAGCATGAGGCCCCAACCTTCCCTTTAACCTCTAAGCAAAGCTACAATCTCCAGAATTAAAATGTTTTACTGTTTCTTGTATGGCATGGACTAGGGAAGGCCAGCAACACTCCTGTACACAGAAGGGCCACCAATTACCGGCTTTTGCTCATTGAGACACCGTGGTCAAACCGTCTGTTTATGACTTGGCCCAAGTGCCGAAAAAGTATGAGAGTGGGCCGAATAAGTCATTTGTCATGGTAGAGAAAGTTAGATCCCTAACCTCTTGTATGATTGTCGTGAACACAGAAAGCGTTAATTATCCATGTATTTTATATCTAAATACTTAATGGTTATGAAATGTCCTTTTCATCTTTTGTTTTTTAAATAGGCTACATGTTGCTTTTACTGTAACAAACTATTGTCGTATAAAGTAATTTGATCATGATCACCCTGAGAAAGTGTTGAAAATCAGTCCAAATAAAAGCCACTACCTGTCTCTAAACTGCTTTTATCCTGCATGCACCTTTGGGGAGGCTGCCAAGTGGGAAGGTGGTAGCAGGCATCTTCCAGGCTGCCAGCTAAGAGCCATAATCTAAGAAGGTGTGACCCTCTTGAATTGCTTTACTGGGAAAAAAATGTTTAATACGGAGTCAATACAGAGACCCAAGCACATTTCTCGCTCACAAAGAATCTTGAGAGAAAGCCCTTTTCTCATATCAGGCGCTGAAGCTGGTTGGTACAAAGTTGCCAAAGCTTTTATACATGGCTTGAAGAAGCTGTTTCTCTTGCTAATGATATTGAAAGAACTGTTGAGTGGAAATGTAGGGAGAATGGGGTAAAATGTAAGGGTTAGGGTAAAATGGTGGTGATTGGGAGAAAAGAATGCAGTGGGGAAAAATGGAGCTGGGGATTATGACGAGAAATGGAGGTGGCAATTGTGGTGGACATAGTGACGATGTGGGGTACGAATCTAGCACCACTGCTGGTCTGACACAAGTGTCCTTTGAAAAGCACTGAGACGCACAGTTCAATCATGGCTCCCATGGTGTTTGCTGGTGGTTGAGGGGGACGTTGAAAGAACATGAAAAATCAATTGTGGGATCAGGTTACAGCACATTTACTTACTCAGAGTTGTGAACTTCCATTTTCAGAATGTTAAACTTTCCATGCCATTTCATTAGAAATTCTACCTCCTCAGCCAAGTGCCGGCAGCGGGTCACAACTAGCGAGATGTTAAAGAGAAACTGGTGGAGAAGAAGAGAGTATAGGCAGTTAGAGAACAAAGATTAGAATGTACAAGAATTCATAAGGTGACTTGCATCACAGTCTTGCAGTAGCTTAATTATGTACAATATGGCCCATCAAACAGTGTGTGTGTGTGTTAAAGTGCACATAGGTCAGGCCCATGTTAAATGTGTAGATTTAGCCACAGGGAAGAAAATAGTTACTTGCAGGAACGGCTATCCAGCTTGTTCATCTTCTTCAGATTAATCAATTTTTAGCAGCAGCATTAAGACCACCACTAGGCATTTAAAGAAAAAAAAACTGAAAACAAACCCCCCCTCCCCCCCCAAAAAACGGACTCCAGTATAACCGGTGCAAAAATAAAGGGGTCATCAGAATGACCTCTACCTTAGATAAAACTAGGGGTGGAGATGGCACACAAAAGCCTGCAGCAAGCTCATGCAGATGTAGCATGCAGAAACGATGGCAGTGAAAAAAATCTTCCCGGTCAGACTCTAGAGTACAGAAATAGGAAAGAGACAATAAAACCTCATCAAAACCAGGTTCAAGGCCCACATAAAGCACTTTCAAAAGGCTTTGCTGTTAAGGAATTATCCAGACCATTTAGGAACCGCATAGCAAACATATAATACAAGAACCCTAACTCAGATGTTCTTTTAAATACCAGCAGGGGCTAAATAGACCTTAATCATGTTAGTCATTAGGGGAGCTCTTAGCCAATGACAACAGAAATTTCAAAAACACCACTGTATATATGAAGTGACAAAGGGCATGGCCTGATATCCGTCTAGACCAGAATAAACTGGTCTTCTCAAATGTTGGATGGATAGAAGAATAGGTCTTGGAAAAAGGCAGTTGAGTATCATCACCAGCCTGAAAACAAGTCACTGAAGTGCTCAGCTCAGATTAGGTTTCAGGCCTCACCTTAGTGCCCCCACAATAGCTGCATTATTTTGGGGTTTTATACTTACTAAAAAGTACCTGCTCTACAACCAGTAACTGTAACCAGGGTTTGAACATTTGTGGTATGACCCAGTTCCCAAGGACCACCGTACATCACCTTGGGGTGCTGCAGGAAGTAGCCAGACTGCGGACTAGTTTGGCATACTCCTGGCTTCACATCCGAAAATAGCCACTCTGGGGAAACAGTGAGGATTGCTCTAAGAGCGTTGCTGGGTACAATCATGCACTCACTGTAGGCATTCCACCCCCACTAACGCCACCGAGCGGCTCCATATCCTGCCTTGGGTGGTTGTGAGGGGAGTTGCAGAGAAGTCGGAATTTAAGAAGCACCAACATCGCTTTCCAGGGCTTGATTTCCCCAACACCTGATCCACTGTGGCAAACAGTTTAACTGGGTTCCACAAAGGATGCAAGCGGTTTGGGGCCATGCTGCAAACCGTAAAGTAAGCCACACTCAACTAATTTTAGTATGCACAGGTTTGTGTCCCCTCTGATGGTCTGCAGCAATGATCAGTGAACTTACACGCTTCTGACTATATATTTTTGCCTAGAGGACCATGTTGGTGCATAACCATTCAAGATCCGTTGTAATCCCAGGACTGGCGATTTGGTGTTAATTATGATTTGTACTTCTAGTGGTTTAAATGCATGCTGAACTGTAATCTGAATATATGTATATTTTGTTCCCCCACAGACTCAGAAACTCCTTCCCCATCAACACCCTCCCCATCTCGCGTCTACATTTTGGAGGGAGCTCAAGCCCCTCCTATTCAAGAAATGGGTCATCCCCAATACCTAGGCCCATAAAACCCCCACTACCCACCTACCAGAGGGCTGATTTGCTCCCCCCGGGTTTCTCCCCTGGTTCCTTGTAGATCCCTTGCTGCTGAAATGCCCACACTCTCCAGTTGTTGCCCCCCATCTTGCATCTCTGCTTCTCTCACCATATCTTTCTTCCTATGACTTGTAAAGCGCTCAGTTGCTTCCTGAAACTAGGTCCGCGCTCAATAAATAAATTAATAATTGTTCCCCATCACTTGGCCATTCCCAAATGCAACAGCAAAAGCACATTATAGGTAGTTTTACAAAACGTTTGAAGAATGTCGTTTTCATCAGCAAGCGACCTAAATCGTTACTGTCCTCGCGTTGTGCCACGTTATGTTTTGTTATAAATGTATTCCTTTCTCATTGTACATAAGGGATCCAGCGGTTTACCCTGTGTGGCCTGGCTGCAGGTGAGCTGAAACCATGTTTTTTTTATTTCTTTTATTTTAATCTGATATAGTTTTATAAACAAAAACTTTACACATAATTCAACAAATCTACACAAATAATCATTCCTAAATACCCAAATTCATCATCTTAAAACATAATCAACTAAATAAACTCATAAGAACAACATATTTCTTGTTCCATATAAATAAATAGGTCACTACCTCTAAAAAGAGAAAACTGCTGAACACATGAATAAATGAGTGAATATCCACCAATCATGCAGATGGGAACAAACACTGTCCATGCACACCATGTTTTACCCCTTGTTGTAACTCACTCTGCTATTAGAAAGAGATCTCGCTAGATCAGGGGCGTGCAACCTCTGGCTGTCCAGATGTTTTTGACTACACCTCAGATCAGCCAGCATAATCAATTGTGAGGGATTACAGGAATTACAAAACATCTGGAGACCCACAGGTTACAAACCCCTGCGCTAGACCATACAGGTAACCCATTACTTTACCTATCAATAAGGCAGTGCCTTCGATAGGAGCCCACATTTCTCTATAGCTGAAGGACTTGTGTGCATCGCCATCGCAAAAGGGTTTGTATGTCTCATCCTACTCCATACTATTACATTTCTAGAGGCACTGGTGTGATGGCTTAGTGGGTTTGGAGACTTATTAGTCAAAGCCTGCAAATAGTTTTGCAACGATACATCAGAAAACAGAGTGGTAAAGCTTACATTTTAGTACGATGTACACTAGTTGCTGCAATTTCTGAGAAATGTTTGCATTTATTGTTTGCTGCTCAATTATTCATTATCACTTTATTTGATCATTGTAACAGATGTGGATGGCAGATGGGGAGCAGGTGCAAGTGGAGCTAGGTCACCTGGCCTAAGCCCTGCCCACCTGGTGCCTTCAAGGTTGCTGCTCTTTTTCCACACTTAACAAGCCTCGCCCACCTTGTGCCTTTCTGGTTGCCGCTCTTTTTCCCTACTTAAGGAGCCCTCCAGCCTCCTTTCCTATACAGAGGGGGAGCAGGTGCAAGTGGATCTAGGTCACCTGGCGTAAGCTTTGCCCACCTGGCGCCTTCCAGGTTGCTGCTCTTTTTCCCCACTAGCAAGCCTTGCCCACCTCGCGCCTTTCTGATTGCTGCTCTTTTTCCCGACTTAAGGAGCCCTCCAGCCTCTTTTCCTATACAGATGGGAAGCAGGTGCAAGTGGATCTAGGTCACCTGGTCTAAGCACCACCCACCTTCTTAGCCCTACCTCTTCCTTCCTGCTTTTAACTCGATCAAGGGTGTCTCTCGCCCAGGTATCTGAAGTGAAAAGCAGATGAAGAAAAGGGCAATTCCTGTTTGGACCTGTTCGGACCAGGAGGACCCAGGGCCCGAACTCCTGCTCAGACAGCAGGTCAGCATGCACCAACATGTGTTTAATCCCTCTGTCCCCACAGGCCATCCCCCCGCTCCCTCTGGTCCCCCTGTGATGTTCCCTTGTGCCCCCCCACCCTTCTTGCACACAGGTGTTGCCTGTTTTGCTTGATTCTTATACCCTGCTCCCCCTCCATCCCCCTCCAGTCTACTGCCGCAAGAGTCTGTCCTGATACATTCTGGTTTGACCATCACCGTCTTGTGGCCAATGCCGGTCTTGACTTTTATGGACTTTATTGTTTCACGGTGCGTCACCCTTTCTTAACTCTCAAGCTGGACTTCCTTTGCATCTTGTACTCATGGTGGCCCGGAATCATGCTGTTCCCATCATCATCTTGTATCCTGTTTTGCAACATTATGTGTCACTACTGACTTCTGCAATTGTATTCGCTCTCTCCTCTTGCTTCTCCACTGCTTACTCTCTGTTCTCTCCTCCCCTCCCTGTCTCCCTTTCCTATCTCCTCCCCTTACTTTCTTCTATGCACTTACAATTGCCCCTGGAACTAGTATGATAGCATCCTCGTCTGTCTCCTCCCCCCTCCTCTTACTTGTCCCTCCAGCCCCCTCCAGCACTATCTGAAATGTCGTCGGGCCTAGTACGATAGTCGCTTGTTTTGTTCCTCCCCTCCCTTTCTGCACCCCTCTCCCTCACCTTTTGTTTTTCTCCAGCTCTACCAGAAATGTCATCAGGTCTAGTACGGTAATTGCCGGTCTGTTTCCATTTCCTTCCCACTCTCCCCCTCCCTTCCTCATCTATGTTTTAGCACTTGCACTATCTGAAATGTCGTCAGACCGAGTACAATAGTTAATTTCACATCCTTACTATTCATGGACTGTAGGAATGTCATTGTATTTTGGCTTGTTCCCTCCCTTGCCTTGAAGCGCTTTTTAACACATTGTGCATAGGCGCTATATAAACTATCATATCATATATTATTTACCCCAACAACTCACGTGTAGAGCACAGCAAATATGTTGAACTGAGAGTGCGGGAACGAAACGAGAAATACGTTTTGTTATTGGTGAAGTGACCACAGATCCATGAGACCCCGGAAGTCAGCGAAAGATACTGTAATGATGGAAAATCTGCTTTATTATCGTTTGGACAAGTGGAATAATAGAAACATCCTTTTTTCAATATCATCTCAGGGGCAACCCATATAGTAAACTATTCTGTTTGGGTTATGCTGCCAGGGTCTAATGTCTCCTCTCCACCAGGGTGGATCCAACGTCATACTGGGCTTCCAGTCCTACTAATGCTGGAGACAGGGATGCCAGGCGGATTATCACATCTGTTGCTGATGCAAAGTGGCGACGCAAGAAACTATCTTTGCAGCCTCAGAATATGGACCATAGCTTCGCAGACAGCCATTCTCTGGGGGAAAACCTTCTATAAGGAATAGTTGAAGATAAGGGCAGACCAATAAAATGTTCGATAATTGAAATACCTTAGCGCAGTAGAAGAGATAGCAAGTTATTGAGAGTGAGGGCCAGCACCGAAAGTGATCCCATCTCTTTGTACTACTTTATCCCGAGCACATATCCACCAGTTATATATACACATGGAAAAGTGTGTTTGGAATAACAGTCTGGTACAGAAATCATGGTAAGATTTTATGAAACGCGTCTTGAGCATGCAGAGGAGCTCAACAAATACCCAATGAGGATTGAACATTTGTTACAATTGGCGCATCAGAAGAAAGAGATTGTGACCCTCAATTTGAAGGTCCCCAGAATCTAGCAATGGGTACAGACTCTCTTGTCTGCTAAGCTAATGTTGCTTCATTTATGCCTGAAAGACAACCTATTACCTCCCATTTCCCAAGATCTGATGTGTGAGGCATGGCCATAAAACAAACTGATATGTTGAGAACTGGTTATGTGCCTGATGGGAGTTGTGGTTCTGTCCACAACCAGCAAAAGTCCAAAGGGAAGCAAGCAGCAAGATAGTGGTTCTCTGTCGGTTTAGGTGCAACAGCCTATCTGAGTTGTGGTTGCACCCATTCCCAAGAGGTAAACCAAGAAGCAAGTCAAAGTTACTTGTCATAGTGACTACTGTGCTCCTAGTCCATAGACCTTTTTCCACACCAACAAGACAGAATCTTTCATGGAGAGTACTGGAACATGATGCAGAGCAGCATTAAATATACTTTAAAAAAAAAGGTGCAAAGGCGCATGTACACACCCGTTCATGCAGCACCTCATTGGCACATGCTCCCAGGCCAAACCACCAGTCCCTTTGGTATGGGGGGGGAAAGAGGGACTGTCAACTAGAGGTACAGTAGTTATTCTGGTGAGGAAATTACTAAGTCCTATCTCCCACTCCCTTCCTCAAACTAAATAGAAAATACAAACCACTACACAAAAAAAAAAAGATGGTAGTATCCTAAATATTGTGAATTACCAGAAAGTCTTGGACTAACCAAAGATGTTACGGACGTCCGGTCCAAAATGGCCATCTGCCGTAGAGCTCATGTCCCTGGAGTATTGGTTACAAACAAGGGGGGCATGGTGCTGTAAAGCCACAGATGCTACTTTAGCACCAACCAGATTTGTGTGGAGTCTCTTGGGAGGGATTACCTTCTTTAATGTGTAATATTCTACAATACAAGACATACTCTCAGTGCACAATGGTTGCCTTATATGCTTTAATGCCAGAGGAAGGACGCCTCCAAAATGTACCAACCGATGCTCCAAGGCCCCGAAGTCATTGGTGTGTTCCATACACGGCGTCGGCGTTTAAGCAATATCCAAAGTATGCAGTCATCTATCTGCTCTGGTGGTTGGGTTTGGAAAGAAGACTGGGAGATTAATCTCCCGATTCAGGTGAAATGCAGAAGCCACTTTGGGTACAAAATTAGGATGGATGCAGACAGAGCATGCCATTATCTGTGACATGTCAACAAGGGTGCTGTGACAACACTTGAAGTTTACTAATTCTCTGAGCAGAGGTGAGAGCTTCTATACTAGAAACAAGCACAACATGTGTGTTCCAAAGCAGGATGGACTTGTCTGACCTAAAGGGAATAGTTTCTGCATTCCGTTAAAGTGTCTTGTGATAAGCAGAATAGATCATGAGAAACACATAATTAATCACTTTCTGTATGTCGTAGTGGCAAAGATGTGTCCACTTACTATAATATTAAGACATAGTGGATTATGTCCCAACATTCTTGAGGATGTGCAAGATCTTAAATTGCAACTCTACTAATGTGAAAAACCAGAGGGTGTTTCACTGCCTAGACCCTGGGGGGGATCCCTTACTCAGGTGGCCAGCGGACAGCCATCCCCTTTGAATCCAGACCCTGGGGGTGGACAAGTGCGGGAGGATCACCTGGGTGAGGGGTCCTTGGGGAGTGGCGTAGGAACACCCGATGACGAGACATGGCATCCCCCTTTCCAAATACCTCTGGTCCCATCCTATTTCATAGGATATTCCAACTTCCTAGATCCCCCTCCCCTTTCCCACACAAACACTGAGCCGAGGAAGAGGAGGTCTGAGACTGAAAGTACCACCACCCATGCAATACATTGGACATGTCCCACTAATAAGATCTGACATGGTCAGGCACTTGATCTTAATGACCAACATTAGGTACCTATTAGCTCTCCCCATATGGTTAAAAGGTGGAACACTGAGACACACTCTGAGCAAAGCGGTGCACAAGAACGAGCAGTTCTTCCAGGACGAGAGCGAACGAGGTGGAGCAGAGACACAGGCCGAAGGATGGAACCGAGGTACGGACAAACCTTGGACACCCCGGCCAGAAATTGTTACAAACGAAGGGATTTGAAGGTTGCGCAAGGATGTCCAGCCAGAGAGAAAAGACAAACCTCTTTTGTGTTTCAAGGTTACCAGCAACCTCCCGGGTGTTAAGACGGATTTCTGAACTCTGACATGGTGGGCAGAGGTTCAGAAGGCCAGCCTAGTTTCTTGGAAAAGGGTGACCTTCTGGACAAGCCAGACCAATCAAGGTAGCATTGGTGGCGGTCAAGACTAGGTCTCTGGAGGGGTGAGGGTGGCTGAAAGACTTAATGGGCACACAGAGTGAAGGAGACTTACAAATCACTCCCAGTCAAGTGTATATATATTAAAAATCCAAATACATTAATTCAAGGCCTTTGAGTTTCAACACAATAGTGATTAACAGTAACACTTTTAAACCAACCCAATCCGCCTAAAATACATACACCAAGACCAAGGGGGCCTAAAGGGTTAATGCATGAGATGGGTCCACAACCTAGAAAATGGAAGGAAGCAGGTAGTGCAGAGTTTTTAGGCAGTTCTGCAGTAATCATAAGCCTAACTGAAAGGCAGTTCAGTCCCTAAAATGAGAGGAGCCTATTGCTCAAATGTACTTGCAATGCTGGCGCACACAGTAGATGCGCAAAGCAGGGTCTTTTGCAGGGTCTGTAGCAGCTCAGAAGGCAGGTGAGGTGATGCAGAATAGGTTCCCACTATTCGAGGAAGGTCTCCTCAACAGGGCAGAGCAGGTTCAAAGAGTTGGGAATAGTTTGATACCTCTGGCTATCTGTGAAAATGAGAGGGGTCCTCAGGGGAAACTCGTGCGGAAAAATGGATAGTTGCGCTAGGGGCCACCGATAAGGGCTGTAATTTCTCACCGACCCCTGGTGCACACTCCGGACTAAACTTCGGCAATCGAGTCCAACTGGGTTGCAGGTTCAAATGTGGCAATCTCTGCTGTTTTCAGTAGCGAAGTTACAGCGTAGATTCCCAAACAGGACAGTGGTGATTTCTCCACTCCTGGTGGATGGATCAGGCCAGTTTCACTGTCGCAGGCTTCAGGGCACAGAGGGTCACAGCTGCAATGCACTTTCAAAGTGCGTCTCCACGGCTGGGCGACACGGTAACCGCGTGTACTCCGGTTCGGACGCTCTCCCTTTACTCCAAACCTGGGAATGCCAAGTGTACGTAATTCGGTGTAAGAGTGCCGCGAACACAGAGCTTGCGATGTACCAAGTTTTGAGGGCCTCCTCGAAATGGCGGCGGTGACAGAGCAAAGATCCTGTACAAACTGTTCAGCCCACTGGTTGGCCCAGGGACACTTGAGAAGGCTTACTTGCAGGGTTTGATGAAGGTGCCGAGAATAGCTAGTCTCACTATTCCAATGGGTCGAAGCGTCTTTGCAGACATTCTAGTTCGATCAGATGCAGAGGGGTCCAGCGGGATGACAGCGGGCTCAGGGTGCCAAACCTTCCAGCCGGTCACCAGCGGTTCCTCGACTCGGCTGCTTAGTTTCAGGATACTTGGATCCT
Source organism: Ambystoma mexicanum (assembly GCF_040938575.1). Taxonomy (NCBI): domain Eukaryota; kingdom Metazoa; phylum Chordata; class Amphibia; order Caudata; family Ambystomatidae; genus Ambystoma; species Ambystoma mexicanum. The sequence goes on from NC_090940.1 coordinate 409,755,557, forward strand.
ATCCTTCGTTCAGTGAGAACTCCAGAGATAGACCTGGTATGGGTGTTTGGAGCCGTCTCTTATCCAGAATCTCCTTTGCTCCAAAACGAAGAGGACACAATGGAAGATCTGCTGACATACAGGCACACCATACGTGGACCAATAATGGACCATGGTGGTCCCAGGCATTCAGAGCACACCACACTCTCTGGCACCCAGGATGTGTATTGGAACCAGAAAGACCAACCCACATCCCGGAGGCACACACACATGGCATGCAGAAGCCTGCGAAAGCTTGGCGTTTCGCGTGAGAATGCATGCCCAAATAAGGACTGACCCGGGTCGGCTCGATCTGGGGACGGTGAAGGGGCAAGATGGCCAAAGGACAGGACAAAGAAGCTCGTGGCATGGCCATTTTGGAGACAGGCCATCTGTTCGTGCCAAATGCAGTTAACACAGTTTACCTGGCAGGAAAGGGTTAAAATTACATGAAAAGAAGCTGCCACCAGCTCTCTCCAAGGCACACCTGCACTCCTAAAAAATCCTTTGAGAGTATCTAGGGCCTTTAGAAATGGCAGGAAGACCCAAGTGCACTATACGGGAAGGTACATTGTGCACTTGCAACATGTTGCAGAAAAGTTGCAACATTGACAAGGACTAAGGAAAACAAAGTCTCCCAGTACTGACTGACTGTAAGGACATGTCAGATTCCCCATAATAAAGTGAGCGAAAAGCCCAGGGGAGTGCAGCAGAAGGTTGTGCTCCTCTGGCAAAGTCATACTATGGTGTTTAACATCAGCAAAAAGTTGGGGGGTACACAACTGGAGGGAAAATTACACATGAAATGGAAATCTTTCCTAATACCGGGTGAATGACCGAGTTGCGTAGGTGCAGCGGCAGTCGTTTGACTTCAGGATCATAGCCGCGAAAGACAAAAATGAATTAACACTGCCAGTGAGTTGATGAAAGCAATGAAAGTCTGGTCTGTGTTAAATAAAACTTGATGGCCATAATAGCCAACAAATGAAAGTTGTGCGCGTGCCGATAAGACGCAAAACATTGTAAAGAGCTATAAATGAAAGATCCAAAGTAACAGAGTGGTCCGGCGAAAGAAGATTGCCCAATCGAAAGTCTCTGTGAAATGTCTGATGCTGTAGGAGCGGCGGGAAGAGAAAGAAACCGAGATACAAGATTTGAACTGTTGTTAGGTTTTATCCCGGCAGAGGGAAACCTGGATGTGAGAGAGATCTTTGAACTTTGAAATGAGTACTGTGCTTAAGACTACTTTACCAAGAGGCCTTGATGTAGAAGAGAATAAATGACGTTTTAAGGTCAAAGTGGTCATGCCAAGGTAAAAGCAAAAGCTTTGCAGTGTCTAAAGTCTTCGACAGTGGAAGGAAAGTAAAAGAAAGCTTGATCCAGACAGTGGGAAGCCTATAAAGGTGTGATTGAAGCTTGGGGAAGGGAACCCCCACACATTGTGATTGAAAGATTTGAGCCCATCGGAGGGAAACCTCTACTGAATTGTGATAACCAGAAGGAAACAAACTTTTGTAGAACAGTAGAAGGCCAAGTGGGACCTGGTCCACGAAACAAACAGCATCCTTGTGTCCGAAGCCAGAGTGTCTCGCAAGGTCCAAGTGTGCCACTTTACCCCGTGCTACAAAACATGGGGAAGGGAGTTTACTCAGCCATACTGACATTTCTCTTTAACACTGATTTTCCTTTTTGTATTACACATTCTCTTTACACATTTATTGTATTAGAAAAGGGCAGGCATTAGGTTTATTAGTATAGGCCATGTTATTTTGACTAAGGACTGACTAGGACTGTATTTTCTTTTTGTTTTGATGGTCGGGAATACTCACATCTTATTTATAGGGCAAGATAGGAGTTTTCGAAACCCCGTTTAAACCACCAATAAAGGGTTTGAAACGTGCAGCTCTTGAGTCAAGTGTGTACTTGTGATACGATGCCTTCCTCACACTAAGGAGAATCATTTAGCAGATGGATGAAGTACCGGACACCTCTCCTGAGATCAGTTTCTGCAGAGAGAGAGGGGCTCAGGGTATTGACAAGATAGGTGCAGGTGGTCTGAAAACCAAATCCTTTAGTGCCAAATATGCCCCACAAAGATTATGGAGAATTCCTTGACCGTTTGAATTTCTGTAGCACCTTCAACAGCAGAATTAGTGGTGGAAAGTCTAAGAAATAGACCTTCCAAGGGGAACAAAAAGGCAATCCATACGAGTCGATGCATGATCCGCCCAGGACACAGAAGGTGCATTTTTTGTTCCGAGTGGTGGGAGAGAGAACTACCAATGGGGTGCCCTCAGGTTGAATAATCTTCAACATAACTAAGAGCCCACCCATTTGTGCACCCTGTGGTCCAGTCTACTGAGAGAATCTGCTCTGCCATTGAGCTAACCCGCAAGATGAGCGGCCATAGGATAAAACTTGTGTACGGCCAACATACAGGCTCTTTTGCTAACACTGCATGATTGGTCCCTCCCTGCTTGTAAACAGTGTTGTATCGTGATGGATTGTGGGATTCTGTCGCTTCTCCCCAGGGGGGAGCCTTTCCCTGTGAGGCTAGGGAGGTGAGCCTGCTATGCAATACCTTCCTTAAGGGTAGAGGCAAGCTGTCAGTCCAGAAAAACCAAACACCCCTTGGGGGCCCGGAAATGAATGATAATTGGTTGGCCGAAGACCAACCACCTCATTTACAGTGTTAAGAATATATATTCATTAGTTATTACTTAGCTATTAGTTCAACTAGTTCAACTAGAATGAGGCCATTTTAAGATGACCAGAATCGCCATTTTGTTTTCTCTCTCTGCTCTCTCTAACGTTGCCCCTTTGCCTCATGTAAAACTGCTTTGCTGTAGATATTATTTCGCTTCAATGGTCCAAGGCTAAGAAACATGTTCAAACAACACACTGGAGAGCCAGACAGAAATGCCAGATTCCCTCCCTCACATATCCTTGAAGACAGGGATCAAGGCATTTAATCAGTACACGAATGCCAGCGAGTCTCCTGAAAGAATAGCAATGTACGAAAACTAGCATTTAAAGAGTTGAATTATGATCTTCTTTACGACCCCCCTTTCTGACCTCTAGAGCGAGAATCGAAACTAAGAGATAGTGAGGTCTGGTATGTGCCAGTCTCCTACGCGCAGCTTTCCCATGAAAAACAGAAACGCGGTGTTCTCGCAAATAAAGAATGGTGTCTGTAAAATTGAAGATTGCAAACCATTACTAAATATGGTGGTCTAGGTGTCATATTTGTCATACTTGTCAATCGTCGCCTCTAATTCAAAGGGAAATGAATTGAGGGTGGCATCAAATGTGTCATACTGTGTCATTGCTGATTGTAAGGTGCTTGGTTTGTATATATGGATCTGATGTACGTTTCATTCTCTCTTGCGTCCCCCGAGATCTGTTTGACACACGTCGCGGGGGACCATTTGGCCAACTGGGACTTCTTTGTATTGCAATAAACCCTAGATTTTGGGAACAGAACCTCGTGTCTGGCGTAGCCATTCTTGTGTGGTGACTGTGCCTTGTTTCCACATCCGAGGGTCCCCCAGACGCCCCTTTCAAAGCCGTACCTCACCGGCGAAGACGCCATCTCTGGAGGCAAGGTTCTTATGGTGAACTCCCAAAAGGCAGATATGCCTAACCCATTTTCACAGACATCTATTGGAGAACTACATCAAAAGCCACTTTGAATTTGTTATTATTGTAAAGACTGGAGGGGGTTATCTGTATTTCTGCCCTCTATATAGTTGGAGCAGGAGCACAGAGCACCCCAGCCAAGACTCTCAATGGGTAACGTTTGACAAGCAGCCAGGCTGAGACTCTCAGGAGGTGATGCAGGCTGGTTCTTAAGTACAGTGAATCCCCAAGCCCCCACAAAGGAATGTCCACACACTAGGTCATGTGATAATACAGTCTTTTACTAGCCAAGCATCAGCAAGTTGCCATGCCAACACCACACACTGCTCCCAAACTCCCCTTTATCCTTTTTAAAAAATTATTTTTTGCCATTTACAATGGTTCAGCAAATAGGTGGCTTACGCCAAAGCGCTAAAACAAAAAAGGGTCTAGAACTTACATCACTATTTGGGATGAGGAAACTGAATGCAATACATTCATCCTCTAAGAAGCAAATTCTATAGGAATTTCTCCCCTTCTTTGGCTATTGTGTTAGATACAAGAGGCAGTGTTTACTACTGGAAAAGTTGGACAATAGCCATTAAAATGTACCATATTTTTTATTTTGGCGTTGTACATATGATTTCTTTCAATTGGTTCTTCATGGAAATGTGTATTATAGCAATAACACCCGTGGCGGATCTAGTGGTAACAGCCTGGGGCCCAGGATATGGGCACGTGGGAAGTGAGTGCAGTTGGCATTCATTCTGGCCCACCGGCAAAGGTGTTATAGCTATTTGCAACCCAGGTTTTTATTCCATTCCAAAAACCTGGGTTGCTCATTGAAATCTGTTGAATGAAAGGGATGTGGCTGCAGGGTCAAGTTCATTCAAACAAATATTCACCTAAGATGACTGCCATGGAGTGATACATGGAGAGCCCCTCTTCCATTTCCATGACGCAACAGGATGCAGTGGTGGTAGCGCCGACGCCACATTAATCATTTAAGTGGTTAGGGAGAGGAAGGTGTTGAAGGGACGGAGACCAGAGGGCAGAGACGGGGGCAAGGAACAGGAGGTGAGGGGAAATGGCAGACGGGCCCTCGCAGCTTGCTCCGAATGCAGGCTTGGATTATAGGATTCGTTTGGGAATCCATGCAAGCTGGTTGGCTGCAGCACCCGCTACAGTGCCACTTAAAGTGATTAGATCACTGTAACTTGGAACAGAGTTGTTTGATTTGTATATTTACACATAGGGCTTTGGAATTCAGAAAGCCGAGTAAAGGATAGAATGTATCCTATATGAGGTGATGTTTGTGTAATTTGGTGCACCACCGTAGCTCCTCTGACAAGGTTTAAGACCCTAACCTGATCTCTCATACTGCCCAAAACCAGAGACTGTTAATAAAATAGCCACTGGAGCAATCTCAATTGTAGCCTAGCCTCTGGCACCAGGAAAATTAGTGATGAAATGAGACCCAGGAGAAGCAGGGAGGCTAAAGCAGTGACAAAGATGGTTCTGGAACATACTATCTGGTTGTTTGCTACCCTGCTCTCAGGAGGAAAGGCCCCGGCCAAGCAGATGTCGAGAACTGCCCAATGAACAGTAGGGACCTCAAAAGAGTTGTTTGGGACTTGTTTAAATTGTGGATAAGGCCCAAATAGTGTAGTAGATGTCAGTATAGTGTTGGTGGTCTGACACCAATTAGAAGTTCAGGTTGGGATGAGCCGCATTGCCAGGTAGTGAAAGTTGTGAAGCTTCTTCCTCCCGTAATGAGAAGTCGCCAATGCTAATAGTTTGGTGTTTGGTAAAACACTCTGCTCTAAAGAAAGAACAAAGAAAGGCAAAAGGTAAGAAACTCAGAAATAAAAGTGTGTGTTCCCAATTTACAAACCTCATGTAATGCCTGTGCTTTGAATGAATGGATACACAGAATTGTAAATAATAGCACGTGCCTCATCTAGACAGAATTGTAAATGATAGCAGGTGCCACACTTAGATGGAACTGTGAAGGATAGCAGGTGCCACACTTAGATGGAACTGTGAAGGATAGCATGTGCCACACTTAGACGGAATTGCGAATGTTAGCATGTGACTCATCTAGAAAGAATTAGGACTGGTAGCATATCCCTCACTTAGTTGGAATTGTAAATGATAGCATGTGCCTCACTTGGATGAGATTGTAAACGGAAGCATGTGCTGCACTTGGATAGAATTACAAAAAGTAGCATGTGCCACACTTAGATTGAACTACAATTGATAGCATATCCATCACTTGGATAGAATTACAAGCGATAGCATGTGCAACACTTAGATGGAATTGTGAATGATAGCATATCCCTCACTTAGTTAGAATTCTAAATGATAGCATGTGCAACACCTAGATGGAATCCTGAAGGATAGCATGTGCAACACCTAGATGGAACTGCAAATGATAGCATATCCCTCACTTAGTTAGAATTGTAAATGATAGCATGTGCCTCATCTAGATAGAATTATGATTGGTAGCATAACCCTCACTTAGCTAGAACTGTGAACAATAGCATATCCCGCACTGGAATAGGTAGAATGGATAGAGTGAATAGAATAGGTGGAATAGACAACATAGATAACATAGATGGAATGGATTGAGTAGACGAAGCAAAAAACGGACAGAGTGGACTGAATGAATGGGGCAGAATAGAATGAGTAGAATCTTTTGAAATTCGCCCCACGCTTTGTATCACTGTGCACCTGCTCCTGTATTGTTGCCATATATCTGTGTCCCCTATATATATCTGTATCCCCTATATATATATATCTGTGTCCCCATATATACCTGTACTGACCCCTGTCGTTATATATCCATATGTCGCTATGTATGTCCCCACCGTCCTGTTCATGTGCCTGGTCTCAGGCGCTTTACAGATAACCACCATATCATACCACAACGCTTACTCTCTACTATACACCATCATTCAACCAGAACAAAGCTATACCCCTGATAATTTGGCGTAGCTGTCCACATATGAATATGACCCTACGAACACCTCATCGCCCTAATAAAACGCAGCTAGCTGAGCACATTCCGGCCTCCTGCTCACATAGGCATTCCTCAGGGCTAACGCAGCCAGAACCCAGTCTGGGTGTCCACCCACCAGACTGCACATATCCAACTGATATCCTCAGCACCACACCCATCATCGCTAGGAAGCAGCTACCATCTGACAACTACACCAGCACCAGACCTATCGCTAGGAAGCAGCTACCATCTGACCACTACACCAGCTGCATACATATCTGGTGCACCCACGCACCATCTCTCTCTACTGACCTGAACTACAGTTCCGAGGGCGTTCAACCTACCAGCGCTTTGAGGTCATACCAATGATATATAAGGCGCTATATAAATGCCAAGTAACATAACATAACACAGAAGTGGCTATACATGAGATGTATTCAAACCAACCAGTCCTATAAACCTAACGCTTGAAGGTCCCATTTCAGTGACCATTTTGATTTTGTCCATTAGATGCAACTTGTTCGACAGTCACAGCTCCAAGATGGGATGCAGATCCGCACTTTTATTCAGTAATAAAATGTACTCTGGAACAATCTCTTGCCCCTTTCAGAGGGGGAAAAAAATCAGTGTGATGATGACTTTCAGCAAAAGTAGATTTCTCTCTTGTTAAGGGGCCAGGATCTGGGAAGAGAAAGGGTCGTTGATCCAGGGGGCACCACAGGAAGGGAAGGCAGAAAAAGCATTTTGGGTTGAACAGATGTTGCCTATGAGGTGCAATGGCAAAAACATCACCATCAAAAGAAGGAAGAAGCCACAGAGGTTGTGACAGCGGGCTGCTGAACAGCCGAATTAAGGGACTCTGCCACAGTCATGGACTTCTTGAATTTTTCTAGGGCATGGTCAGAGCCAACTACTGAACAGATTGTTTCCATCGGGGCCAGTATATATTGAGGCGCTGCACCCTGTGACTTAAGTTCTATCATTTTTCCCTAGCACTTGGATGCAGAGTGAACGCAGAATGAAGGTGTACTAGCTATCCACCAAGTGGGGTAGGTTGGAGGGGCGATAAGCAATCTGTGGGAGGAACATTCGTCAGAAAAAACATTACTCGGAGAAGAGTAATTTGTTCTGCTAATGGATTCCTTCTTCCCACAGTTTCATCCTCTTTGATAGACTTGCATAGCAGTACGTAGATCTGGAGAAGAGAGGATAGCAAGGACACCATGTTAAACCAGAAAAATATGAAGGACAGCCCTGTCTAAACTAGCAGCCTGACCAGACTGAGAATCCAAGCAGTAATATTTACAAATGTGTGCAAAGAAGCCCACATAGCCACCTGCCAAATGTCCAGAACAGGGACTCCACGTTGCAAAACTGAGGGGACAGCCAGTCCTCTGGTGGAATGTGACGTGAGACCCCGAGGCCATATTTGTCAGCCAGATCATAGCATTCTAAGATGTAGATGATCCACCTTGACAGGGTCTGTTTGATCACAGCCCTGCCAGCACAGGCACTACCGCAACCAACAAAAAGCTAGTAATTTTTCCTGGTCTCTCTCGTCCGAGAGAGGTAACAGCTGAGGGCCAGCACTGGGTTGAACCAATGGAATCGTTCCTCTGTCTTGCAAGTGTGAGGTGGAGGAAAAAAGACAGTAAGATGGATCTTTTGAGAGAGAAGAAATCAGAGGCTACCTTCGGGGGGGGGGGGGGAAGGATGTCTCACTCTCAGAATCCCCTTTTCCTTAGAGAAAACCAAGTAGGGCGGTTTAACTGATAACGCATGGAGCTCAGTCACCAGTCTAGCAGAAGTGATTGCAACCAGGAAAATCACCTTTATTGTGAGTAATCTTAAACAAGATCAATAGAGCTCAAATTGAGCGCATTTATTTATTGCATTTGTTATACACCCAAACCCTAAGGTGTCACAGCGTAGTTGCAGACATCTTAGAATAGCTTAGGTGCAGTTACAATAGGGAAACATTACAATTTAGTGGTATACATTACAATTAGGTGGTATTTACTACAGTTAAAATATACAAACAAACTTAACAGAAATGCATTTCCATATAGGAAATGTTAACACTAAATTCAAGTCCCATGCTGGAAAAACAAACTGGCGTGGGGGAAACAGATTACAAAATCCCACCCAAAAATTGTAGAAGAGTAGGAATCGTGGAAAGAAGTCCTGCTCAGGGTCCTTTTGAAAAACAAAATGGCAGCAAGATACCCCTTTAGAGGGTCAATCTGCATGCCTGTCAAGGCTAATGAAAGCAGAGAATCCACAACAGTGGGGCAGGTAAAGGTGTCCATACACCTCTCCCAGCAATAAGCCGAAAACCTATGCCACCTAAAAGGCATACACAGATTTGGCTGTAGGGCTTCTAGCCGAGAGGAGCACATCCAGGACATTCGCTGACAAATATCCCCTCTTATACCTCAACATTTCAGCAGCCAAGCATGAAGGTTCAGGCTGCAGAGGCTTGGATACAGGATTTGTAACTCTGAATGGGAGAGGTCAGCTCTCTGTGGAAGGCGGCAGGGAGGGCAGATAGCCATATCTAGCAACTGCGGGCATAGTGCCGAACGACCAAGAACAGTGTGGACAGGAACAGGCATAGACGAGTGAGAACCAGCGATATGAGCAGGAACGCATATGTCGAAGTCCCACAGAACTCCCTATAGGAAAATACTCTGCAGCAGAAGAACCTCCACTTCCTGTTCACACTGGAAGTGAAGAGGTCCACCTGAGGCATACCGCAATTGGAGATCACCTATGCCAGAACTGTGGGAGGCCAAAATTGGTCTGCTCAAGGCATCTGCAATCATATTCTCGCTGGGTTCAGGGGGGGTGGGGGAGGAGGGACTGGGACAGCGAAATGTGGAACTTCCTGAAGCCCAATCTTTGAAACCGGCTGCACATCCAGTACAAATGCGCCAACACCTGGTCTGGGAAGCGAGTTCGGGCGAGCCAGTCGTCCAGGTAGGATAAGACCTGGATGGCAACCCTTCTGAGGAGAGCTGCTACCGATGCCAGATGCTTGAAGACCCTAATTGCTGAAGATGAGCTGAACGGAAGGACCTCAAATTGGTAGTTGCAGTTCCACACTGTAAACTTTAGTTACTTACTGTGCATGGGTACATGGAAGTAGACATCCTGGAGATCCAGGGAGACTGGACATGGGTAACCATCTTGAATTCGTCCTTGAATAAGTACATGTTCAAGAGCCTCAGATTTAAGATGAGATGTACACCCTCATCCTCCTTCAGAACCAGAAAATAAGTTGAATACCAGCCATTGCCTCGTTCGGAGTTGGACACTGAATCTATGGCCACCTTCACAAAACGTTTACAAACCTCCTCTAGCAGGAGGGAGTCCGGAGGCAGGAACTGGGTGGGCGGTGGATGGTCTGGAGGGAGTCAAGCAAAAGTGAGACAGTATCTCTTGTTAACGCCCTACAAGGCTCAGGCATTGGAAGTAGTAAGGATCCATTGCTTGACAAAATTGGAAATTCTGCCTTTCACAGGGGAGTGATGGTGGAAGTCCCTTTCAGAGGGGCTTTGCACCAGGGGCTGCTGAGGGCACAGCAGAGGTTGACAGACCACCCGTAAAAGCACCCCCTTCCCTGTCCCCTTTTGGGGCTGCAATACACCTGCTTGCCTGAGGGAGCTTGACCTTTGCCTCGGTGGGCGCATGAGGTATAGGGGCGAAAACCCCTCTGTTTAGGGGTTGCAGGCTATTGCCATCAGACCCAAAGATTTTACAGTCGCTTTGGAAGCCCGGAATATTTGGAGGGATTCATCGACCTTCAAACCCAACAGATTGTTGCTGGCAAACGGCATGTCCAGGAGTTTTGCCTGGACATCTGGGGCAGAACCTGACATTCGTAGCCAAGAGTGTCTCCTCCGTACTGTCCTAGTGGACCTACATCTAGAATGTATTCAAATTCAAACTAAACTTTTGGCCTGGAATCGGCTTACAAGCCCAGTGTTTCAACCAGCTTTACCACCTGTTGAAATAAAGTCTGTGGCTTTCCCGGAGTCAGAGCCAGTAAAATGTCCAACTACTGTGATGTGTCCAAACTACTTGCCTCCAGCAAGTCAGAAGCTAGCTCCAAAAGCTGGTTATGGTCTCCTCCCATTTAGAGAGAACACTGCAGCCGAAACGAGTGCATGATGAAATATATGGTTTCTTTTCCACCAGAGAGAGCTCTCCTGCAAAACTATCAGGAGCAGCAGGAAAGGTTCTAGGGGCACGGATTGGAACCTGTTAAAGCCCCCAAACAATTAACACGACTGGACCATACAGTAGTGAATCTGATCGTCCATGCTGGGAAGGATAAGAAATGAGACGCAATACGTATGGAGGCAAGGCTGATTAAGTATGATTTATTAGCTGTATTATTGATTTATTTACTCGAACAGAGGTAACATGTTACTGATAACTGGGTGTGGATTTCCCTATCTAGTGACACAGGGGCCTAACCTAGTTGGACAAGAGGGGAAACAGGAACACAAGCGACAAGTATTCGAAACTTGACGCCAGCTGACGATTTCAGAATTGAGACCCGCCTATTTGGGTAACCCCATTTTAGGCGTGCTGAATTGAAGTCACATGAACTGTGGGATTAGGTACCTAAGGGGCCCTGCTTTCCTCCTTTTTTCAGCCAACGGTGATTGCAGGCCCCACAGAAGTGAGATGGCCATTTCCATTTCTGAGTACCTTCATACAGCACCCAGACCTTAAAGACACGAGGCAATTGAGATACATCATAAAGAAGGGTGAGTGGAATACACCAGCAGGTTTATATTACCGGTCGGGAATGGTAAGAGCAGAGGCCGCCCCTGCTTTTTTTGAGATACCACAATACCTTTGAGAACGGATAGGAAAAATTTAAGAACCGTTGTTGCAGGGCCTGTTCATGATGCATAGATGTAATTTTTGACTGGAAATGGATTTTGAGTTAACTTTGAGCCAAGATTCCTGTTATTGACCAACAGTTGTCTTATGAGCTGAGCAGTATGAGTAGGTGACTGATACTCCTATTCTTTGTTTATTGCTCCTTGATAGGTGGTGATTCTTTTCCGGGTAAACGGACGGAAAGGGTACTACAAGCCCATGGAGTGAAAACACTACTAGAACTCCGACAAGAAGTCTTGTAAAGGAAATGCTTTTAGTAGATAACCTTTGGTTTTAGTTTGTTACGTTTATGGATATGTGGTGCATGTCTTACTAACCCCTCACACAAGCCCCTGAAGAATTTCCAAGTATTGGTTACATGACACTTAAATCGGAAAGAAACATGTCGGGCACTAGTTGTGGTTATGGAAGGAGATTGTGAAAATGAATGAAGAATAGAGCGAATGGAATGAGATTGAGTGAGATGTGCTCAGTGAGGTATGACCCAGTGTGAAAATCAGCACAGCACAGTACACTTTAACGGCTAAACAAATGAATTAACCTATTTACCGATTGAAGGGGTTAAGATTATGCAGATATCATTGTGAACGTGTCTTCTTGACTGACTGCAGGAGACTTAATAGGCACTTTAATAACACACCGAACTGTGTTCTTAACATTTGTATGTATTTGAAAAATAAAATGTGTATTTTTTTTTTATAAATTTGTGTCCAAGTATTGGTTTTCCCAATTTCCATACGTTAATATGGCATTGGAACAGGATTCACCTAGACAAGGTAGCAACCACAATCACTAGCTTTGTGTTTCAAAGTGGTAAGGGTCACTCCCTTTATTTTGAGGGTATACTGGTGATCTATACCCCTCGATCTCTCGTTCTTTGTTTGAATAGCTAGCTCCAACAGCCCCCCTCACTCACCATATAACTCTTCTGGGAAGTTCCAAGCCAAAAGGTATAAGATCTCCATCGTTGTCCAAGATTTTGTCCCTCTTTAACATGAATATCCTCATAAGAAGCAGAGCGTCACCAGCGTGGACTAAGCTGAGGCAGGTGGAGCAGGCATCAGCATTTCATCGCCTGAGGGCAGAACGCTTTGGCACAGTGATGGGTCTTCACCCATAGCTGGGGTCTAGCCCTTAGGCATGCGGTCGAGGTATTTTGCATGATCCCTACTGGCTAGTCTAAGCGCAGTGGGTTCTGCCAAAACCAACGGAGCCTGGGCGGAAGCAACCACGGTATTGGCAAAAATGTTGAGCCGCTTCAGCCGAAAAGCCTCCCTTTCATCCGGGTGGAGGACTGTGCAGGAAACTATACTTGTGGCCGTGTTTCTGGGGAGTCCATGGTGTGGGTACGACTCGTTGTAGAAGGAAAGTGGCACAGAGAAGAACTGTTCAACGAACAGACCCTCTTTCTGGGTTTGTTTCTTCTCCTTTTGGACCAGGGGACCGGTTTTACTACCTCTGCTCTACACCATGAGACATCGAAGGAGATGGTGTCATCTTTTTCCTTGTGGAAAAAGGTAGAGTTTTTTCACAGCCTGCAGCCGGACATCCTTCGGGCGCATGTACTGATAGAACCTGTAGTCCTGGCGGTTGTGTTTTACCCCAAACACTAAAGCCAAGCCCTGCGGGGATCAGAGACAGACATTTGTTGGCTGCAGTCTCCACAGGGCTTCTATCCCAATGCCTTTGCTGCGTTAGGCATTACCAGAACTGAGAGTAGCATGTGTTCCTGAAGCAAACAGAGTGGATGGAACAAAGGAACAGAGGTCATGGGGCGCAGCGCCTAATATATACTGGTCCAGATGTCATGTCTGGAGCAGGTTGTAAAGAGGAATCAAGCAGAGTGGGCACACTGCTGCGCATCACCCCCTGGTGGCAGAAATGTTTAGAAGATCAGCTGCGCTGGAGATAGAATAGCAGAAGAAGAATCTGGGGGTGGAAGAAAGCCATTAGAAATTAGGATCTTGAAAAATAGTTTGACACTGTTTTTTGGGCTTTCCAAAAGGGGAAAACGAGTTCTGCCATTTATACAATAGTTTCTTTTAACTTGGAAACAGTCCACAATATGCATTCCAAAAATAATTTACCTTAGGTAAGATGGAAGCAACAATGCCAAATTGGCAACTGTTTACCTGATCACAAGGGCACTCTTTCCCATCAGCAGCACAAATGAACATCAACTCAGTGCAGTACATTTCAAAAGTTAAGAACATGGGTGCATCAAGGAAATCATGTCACATTGGGCCTCACTACGAGTAAGCTGGTCCGATAACAGTGCCGGTAAGCTGCCAGCACCGTTGTTACCGGACCGGCATACTCCGAGTTCGGCAAGCGGGGGCCTTTCAGCCCGTCAGGTCTGACCTGGTGGGCGGAATGGCACCTGCTCGCAGACCGTAACGTTAGCACCGGCACCCTTCATGAAAGGTGCCGGTGCTACCGTCCTCCCCATTCCCATTGAGTCCAATGGGACTGGAATGGGGAGTAATTTATTCCGGTGCCTGGCAATAGGGAATTACCGGGACCGCTGAGTCTGTAATCCCCCGGTAAGTCCCCAAAGCCAGGCACTGGAACAATGACTGCAGCGGCAGCAGTGCCGTTTGTACCGGCATGGCTACTGCCGGGGTCATAATGAAGCCCATTGTCTCAATCAGTCTAGATTTAAATCACTTTGTAAACATTAATTACATTTGTATTACCTCAGGCAGCGCAAGCATTGTCTTGTTATTCTCCGGTAAAGATCCTTTTTTTCCAATAAACTGTAAGATAAGCCGCTGGCAAAGAAGAGAGGAGGGAGGCGCTTCGTCTGAAAAAAGATGGAAAGAAAGGTTACAGAAAAGGTAACTCAAGACATTTCTTTTTTACAACTGTTTTGTGTGCCGAGCACCAACTATCAATTTTTTCATAAGCAAACATTGCTTTGAAATCAAAAGGCCAGTGATTAACATGTATTGCACAACAGATAAACCCACATGGATACCAAGCCATAGGAATACCAATTGCAATTGATCTACAAAAGATAAACAACTTCTCCAATTGTAGGTCACAAAGTCATTGGCAAGTGACGTGCAACACAGCCATTGTTTTTGGATCCAGGTCCTGGGGGTGGACCAGTGTGGGAGGATCACCTGAGTGAGGGATCTTCGGGGAGTAGGAGTGAGACACTGTATGGAAAGGAACTCCGCTTTCAGCGTCCAACAAGGAAGGCGGAAAAAAACAATCTGAGGGACTTCGATGCGTGAAGGTCCATGGGTACAGTGGAGGTCACACTAGGGTGGTAATTACTAGCACGCCTTATCGCCGTCCCTTTTCGAGTTTCAAAAACAACTGTAATACTCTGCAGCTTCCACTAGATGTCGGCCTATGCATAGCATGTGATCTAAGCAGATTCCGCAAGCCTTAGAAATATAATATGATATATATACTAGGCACTTCACCATATGAGGCATTGACCCTCAATTTCAGGCAAATATAGCATATTTGCACATGGTATTATAACTATCAAGGTAATAATCAAACGTAAGGCAGAAATACAATTCATATGCATATGATAGCAAAAATAAGCCTTGCATATTAAAGAAAAAATATAAAAGCTGATATTGCACAATGCACTAGGCACTTTACTATATAATGCACTGAACCCTAAAAGTCAGAGGAATACAGCACTTTTTGCTCATGGCATAACTAAACATCTAGTAAGTAGCATCAATATATTGATAGAATGTAACCTCCTTTTAAGCACTAGTCACTTTATCTTTTCCATTTAATGGTTGAATGTTGGAAAACCAAACTGCAGGTGTATATATCTATCCCGCATATGTCATCCAAAAGTGCAAGAACCTTCTTTTAAGCAAACACTGCACATAACTATATAAAATACAAAATATTTTGTCTCCCCCCCTCTTATCTTCCTCCCTTAGCACATGCACTTTATAACATAATATATTGAATACCACTTCGCCTAAAAACATACAACTTTTTATTATTCTAAAATGTATGCAGTGAGAAAAGACTCACTAAACATGGTCGCCATTAAAAGGCAAACAGCAATGGTAAAAGCATAGGTCTAGTGGTCACAACACAGGAAAGGGTTCCAAGCTAAACAGGAAATTAAATATAATCCATTGTAAACATGGTGTCAGTTACAATTCAATGAAGCCCAGTTTGGGGTGAAACGCGTTATTGTGACTTTTTCACGGGTGTGCTCTTGAATGTCCACACCAAAGAATAAAGGACGTTTGAATAATTAACAATGCACAACTGTGTGGTGTACTTTTTTTTATCAAATGCAAGACGGAGGAGTGCCGCTGTGAGCTGCTGCTTTGCAGTTCGTTTTTTGCTTTGGATATATCAGTAAAAAAAAACTTTGTTAAAGGGACGTTATGGTTAAGTTGCGCTACTAAAAACCTGTGAAATTCACGAAACTTTTTTTTATAAACGGGACATTATGGTTCGAAGTAAAACCGAAAAACCCCTGAAATTCGCCAGTGATCGTAGGCTAAGCAACCATAACTGGCCGCACCACTGTGCACGGCTAACACTAACACCTAGGACATCAAAGATGACATCACAAATGTCATTGATGACATCACTGATGACATCACATGTCTGCCTTACTCTTTTTTTCTTCACTGATATATCTGGGGCAGTAACAGGCAGGAACTAAAAAGTCACTATACTATAGTACAAAGTACTATGGTGACAGCACAGATGACATTACATGTGTAGCTCCTTTTTTTTTTTGTTCACTGACATATGTAAGCCAGGTGGCTTTCTTCACTGTCAGTCAGGAGTTTAAGAAGGTAAAAGCTCTATATTTGTACTCCTTACCCTTCTCATTTGTTCTAACAATACTTTTGTTAGTTTACGGTTACATCATATCATACAAATGCATAGAAGAAGGAATCCAGAAACACAAGAATCTTTTCTGTGCATGAAGTTAAAGGGATACTCTAGTAAAAATTTTTATTTCAAAAATAGATAGGCCACATTAAAAAAAAAATACTAGCATCCTCCGTTTTAAAACTTCCTATGTAAAATTTTGAGCTATTCAAGCTCAAAATTCGAAAAAGCAAGCACAGGGGGGCCGCCATTTTGTGAAATGGAGGCCCTCCTGTGCTGGCTTTTGCTTTTGCGGCACTAATGAAGGAATAGCCAGCCAGCTGTAGTAAACAAAGTCTACCGCTGGGTGGCTTTCCCTTCATTAGTGCCGGGACTCGGAGGACGCGGACCGGAGACCAGAGCAGGAAAGCTGCAGCTGAATCTCGGTAAGTGCTATTTATTTGTTTTACAAAAAATAAGCACTAGCTGCGTTTTTTTTTCTAAGTTTTCCGGGCTGGAGGAGCCCGGAAAACTTAGAAATAAAACCGCAGCTTTAAAAACGTATTTATGTTTGCGGTCGCTTTTGAAGCGACCATAAACATAAATACAACGTTATTGTGTTGGAAAACGCTGCGGTTTTAAAACCGAGCCCATGCATAAAAGACTGCTTTTATGCATGGGCTCGAATGGGGGGCCCATGAGTTTAGATAGCACCACGTTAAGGTCCCATCCTGGTGGTGGGTTAGAAATAGGAGGGTGAAGTCTCTTTACTCCTTCCATGAAGGCTTTAACTACTGGTACTTTCCACCACAACACCTTGTTATGGGAAGTGGTATATGCTGACAGGGCTGCCAGGTGTACCTTCAGTGAGTTAAAGACCAGTCCTGCATCCAGCAGGTGGAGCATGTATGTAACAATAGTGGAAGGAGTGCAATCAACTGGGTTGATTTGTTTATTCTGGCACCAGATAACGAATCTCTTCCATTTGTCAAAGTAGCAGTGCCTCGTGTTTGGCTTCCTAGATTCTTTTAGGATGTCCATACACCTCTGAGGTAAATTGAGGTGTCCGAACTCTATGACCTCAGGAGCCATGCTGCCAGGTTCATTGGGTTGGGTTGAGGATGCACTGTTTTACCTTCGTGCTGGGACAGTAGGTTGTACCAGGCCGGAAGTTTGATTGGTTCGCACACGGCTAATCTGCGTAAGTGTGGGAACCACGGTTGTCTCGCCCACATGGGAGCAACCAGGACGAGCGTCATCGACTCTCTGTTCATCTTGTTGACCACCTTCCTGATGAGAGGAGATGGTGGAAAAGCGTACGCAAACATTCCTCACCAGTTCATCCACAGGGCGTTCCCCTGGGAGTCTGGTTGGGGGAACCTGGATGCAAATCCTGGGCACTGTCTGTTTTAGCTTGTTGCGAATAGGTCTACAGTGGGGAAACCCCACTGAGAGATGATATCCTCTACGACTTCTCTGCGTAGACACCATTCGTGTTCCTCTGGGAGGGGGTCTCTGCTTAGAGCATCCGCTAGAGAATTGAGATCCCCTGGAACATGTTGCAATGACAGGAAGATGTTCCGACTGAGTGCCCATATCCAAATTTTCTGGGCAAGCTTGGACAGATTTTGCGAACAAGTCCCTCCTTGCTTGTTCAGGTAAAACATGGCTGTAGTGCTGTCCGCCTGGATTTGCACTGACAGATTTAGCAGGAAGGGCTCGAACACTTGAAGCGCTCTGAATACTGCCAGAGGCTCTAGCAGGTTGATGTGATTCTTGGCCACTGAGTGAGACCAGAGACCCTGAGCTGTGTGGTGGAGATGGTGAGCTCCCCACCCTGTCAGGCATGCATCGGTTGTAACTACCGCCTGTATCTCGGGATCGTAAAAGGGTTTCCCCTTGGACAGATTTTCTCTTGTCCACCAGTTTAGGCTTTGTACAAGTGTTGGCGAAACTACCACTAGATCGTCCCACTGACCACTTGCCTGAGACCACTGTTTCGCCAACCATTCCTGCATAGGACGCATGTGCAGACGCGCGTGGGGGACCAGGTAAATACATGACGCCATCATGCCCAGCAACCAATTGCTTTGCGTACCGTTATCTGGCGACTGGACTGATATTGCGGAATTTGCAGCAGTATATTCCTAATTCTTTCCTCGGAAGGAAAGGTCAACCCCTCTTGAGTGTCTAGGATAGCTCCTAGGAACTGTTTGGAGGTGCTTGGCACCAGACTTGACTTTTTCTTGTTTATTGAGAAGCCCAATTTGAAGAGGAGGTCGATTGTCCTTTGAATGTTTGTTTTGCAAATTACTGGGGTCTCCCCCGTGATGAGCCAGTCGTCCAGGTAAGGGTACACCGGGATTGCCTCCCTGCGTAGGTGTGCTGCCGCCACCGCCAGTACCTTGGTGAATACCCTTGGAGCTGAAGCTATCCCGAAGGGCAGTACCTTGAACTGGTAGTGCCGACTGTCCACCTTGAAGCGCAAGTACTTTCTGTGCATTGGGAACATGGAAATATGAAAATAGGCATCTTTCATGTCCAATGTTGCCATGTAATCCCCCTTTTTTAGGAGGGGGATTACCTCTTGGAGAGTAGTCATGCGAAATTTCTGGGGCTTGATATACTTGTTTGCAGGCCGTAAGTCCAATACTGGGCGCATTGTTAAATCTTTTTTTGGCACAAGGAAGTAAGTTGAATAAATACCCTTGTTTACCTGGTGTCCCGGGACGAGTTCTATCGCGTTCTTTGCTAGCAGATTGACGATCTCCTTGAGGAGGATCTTCTGGTGTTCCAAAGAATGTATTCTTTGTCGTGGAGGGTGGTTCCGGGGACGCTCTAACAGTTCTATGCAGTACCCAGCGGATACTGTGGACAGCACCCATCTGTCTGATGTGATCCCTTCCCAAACTTGGGTGAAGTTGGAAATGCGTCCCCCTACTGGGGTTGCGTGAGAAGGGACAGTGAACGGAGCGTCACTGTTTTGGTGGAGGCGTGCCGCCTCCTTTACTGGGACTGCCTCTACCTTTACCACGTCCTCTTTTATTACCCCTGCCGTAACCCTGGGTAGACTGTTGGTTATTATTGTTCCACGGTGTACCCTGCCCCTGGGAATAGTTAGATCCTCTCTGGGAATTTTGAACGCATGGGCGACGAAAATTGCCATTCCCTCTCTGAATAGGGGGTTTGTTGGTTAGTTGGCCTAGGGATTTGAGTGTCTCATACCCGTCCTTGGCATTTTGCAGCGCGTCCTCGACCTCCTTACCAAACAACAGATCCGGCTCCACCGGTTTATCTAACAAAGATGCTTGGGTTTCAGCTTTGAATCCAGACTGCCGTAACCAAGCATGTCTCTTGATAACAGTTCCTTCTGCTATCAATCTGCTGGCGTTATCCGCGGCATCAAAGGTTGCTTTTAAAATGCAACCGGACCCAGCTCTTCCCTCCGCTGCAACTCGAGCCAACTGGCTCTTTAAGGGTTCTGGGGTGGAGTCTATGAGTGCCGCGACTTCTTCCCACTGATGGCAGTTGTAGCTGGCCAACAGGGTGGTGGAGTTGGCAATCCTTGCCTGGTAGGCGGAAGTGGAGGCTACTTTCCTGCCCAAACCATACAGTTTCTTGCTCTCCTTGTCGGGAGGAGCTTCGGCCGATGACAAGGGTGTTCCAGCCCTCTTACGGGTGTTAGTAACAACCAGGGAGTCCGGTTTCAGATGCCCCCTTATATACAGTGGGTCTGATTGGGCTGCCCTGAAAAGTTTCTCAATCCTGGGGTTCACTGCCCTGGTGAGGTTAGGATTTAAAAGTGAAGGGTCTATTCTTTTCTGAATAGACTTAAGGATCGGGATGGCCTGAGCAACAGGCCTCCTTTCTCCCACTAACTCTTCTGCGAAGTCCCTCTCCTCTTGAGCACCCTGGGTGTCAATGTGGAAATGTTCTGCCGCTCGGGACAGAACTTCATTCAGGAGAGGTTGATTGTCGACAGGGGAGTAGGTAATCGGGGGGTTCTTCCTCTACCGGGGAATCTACTCTGTAGGTCTCAGGGTCTTCCTCTTCTTGGTCCTCATCATCCCCATAGTAGCCCGTACCAGTTTGCTCTTCCAACATGCCCAAATCTGGATCCTCACAAAAGGATGTATCCCCTTGATGTTGGGAGTAGGGCTGTATATAGAAGGGGCTTTCTCTGCCTTATCCTGACTAGACTTACTGGTTTTAGCAGGTGTCCTTGGGATAACAGAGGACTGGGACTTGTCTGTCTGTTTATGTGGAGTGGGAAGTTTTTGAGGTGTGTGAGGAGCCTGAGACTGCTTCCTCTGTTGTTTTCCCCCCTACCCGTGGGTGGAAGAGTGTTTCCCCTGTTTTTTCGCCCCTCCGGAGCCTTCCGACGCCTGGCGTCGAGGTTCGGGGGTAATGTCCCCATCTTTAGAACGTGGAGGTAGGGACTCGGGAGCCGCCGTTACGTGGTCTGCGGGCGCCGACTCCTGGAGTGTGGTCTGGGGATGGAAGTCGGCTTCGTCTTCAGACGATCGAACCTCCGTTACCTTGGGGAGCGAGGCACTCTTGGCAACAGTGGATGATTGCCTGGAGTCATGCGGCGATCTAGATCGAGAACGCCCAGAGGACACCGATTCGGACCGTTCTCTATATGCCTCTTTCCGAGAACTCGACGAGCGCGTCAAGTCTCGGTTTGGACTTCATGTGCTTTGTGGAAGTGCTGTGGGTAGCGCTTGTGTCGCCGGGGGTCTTCCCCATAGCCGCCCTGCAGGACGACCTTCCGAGGTCGGGGACCTGCGCTCGGCTGCCTCTTGACGCCACGTTGCCCTCGCCGTCTGAAAGTACGGCGTCGCTGCCATCGCTGAAGGCGCCCTCCGCTGCCATGGCCTCCTGACGCCTGGCGTGGTGGGCCCAACGCTTGATCGAACGGTCCTTAAGTGTTTTCGGTTTAAACCTACTACACGCTCTGCAGTTCACCTCGGGGTGGTCCCTCGGCAAGCAGAGATTGGACGTTGCGTGCCTGTCGACCCAAGGGTACTTGCGGTTGCACTTGGGGCAGAATTGGAAAGGGGTACCCTCCATACGCACCTTGTGGCAGCAGGCTAGTAAGTGTAGGAATATATAAGAATGTACCTATATACCAAAAGAGTGTAGAGTATGTCCACCCCCCACTCTCCCTACTTGCAGGGCCGAGGCCAGAGGCCTTCCAAGGCCCGGGGCGAGGCCGGAGGCCTTCCGAGGCCCAAATCCGTCGTGCAGCTGTCGACGGTCGAATTCTTCTCCGGGCCGGCGTCGAGTGTGGAAGTTCGGTGACTCGACGTTGGGGTGGAGAAATGGGTAAATATAACAATATTTGGCAAAAGTATGGCTAAGGCCAGGGAACTCCGCGAAATGCTTCCGACCAGTATGGCGGAAAAAAACAATCTGAGGGTCTTACACGCGTGAGAGATCATGGGTACAGTGGACCTCACACTAGGGATAGTATTACTGGCACGCCCTGTGTCGACGCCCATTTTCGAGTTTAGAAAACAAACTGTAATACTCTGCAGCTTCCACTAGATGTCGGCCTATGCACAGCATGTGATCTAAGCAGATTCAGAAATATATACTGAAAAAATCTTAGTTGAGGTGCAATTAAGTTGTGAAGATTTAATGCAACGAACCCCTTGAAATTCAGCAAATGTGGGAAGCCATGACTAGCTTAACTCTGTGCACTCTTGTTCATGTCTGTTCATGTCCAACACAATGCCATTGTGGATCCCTTCTCGTATAATATGTTTGTATTCATGGGCTTTGACACGGGAATGTGCAGAGTTAAGCTGGTCATGATTTCCCACTGCCGCTGAATTTGAAGGGTTTTGTTGCGTTAAATCCGCACAACTTAAATGTACCCTTAAGTTCTTTTTAATGAATTGCAAGGGTTTTGGTATAATAGCTCTCTTCCAGTCCAAATAGCAATGGCCAGTGCCCAAGGCCTTCAGCTGTGGCCGCTCTACATATTGCTCCAATAGGTTTCCGAAACAGGCACACTAGCCACAGCTTTCGGCCTTTTGCTGTGTTGCCCTTGACATGTTGCCCAGGTTGTGTTGGGGGCCACTAGCCATGGCCCAAGGCCATTGCCTCTTTCCAAATTCCACCATTTGGTTCTTTAAAGTAACCCAGTAGCCATAGTCTTCTGCCACACCCATTATCCCATTCCCCTTTTTTTGTATGAATCACTTTTTTCAAAAACATCCTTTTCCACATAACCGCGTTGGTGTAACCCAGATAATAGTAATGTACTACCAATAACCCTGGTTACTCGTAAAATAATCCAGGTAATTCATGTGACACGCTTTCAATCCCGATCCCATTTTCTTCTATAACCGTGGATATGCGAAAATAACCTGGTTATGAGAAAACGTTTCACCTCTGAACTTGGTCCTCCCAATTTCACATGTTTTCCTCTTTACTGGTATCCAGTCTTTTCATCGAATGCCTTTTTGTGTGGGGGTAAAAGGTTGATTTTGTTTGCTAAATGTTTGGGGTGGGTTTTTAAGGGTCCACAACAGGGAGTTGGGGGGACCACCCCCCAAAAAATGCATTAGATGAACATTTTTTCGTTACAAAATATTTGATGGAAAATGTTTAGATGAAAAGACATGAAACCCTCTTTACCCCCTTCCCCACCTCTAGCCTGATGCCATGAACTCCTTTTTCCTCCTCCAAATGGCATTTTTTTCCACTTTCTGTTTTCAGCGAATCCTGCCTATTTTAGAAATAACCCAGTTTATATCTTGCATCGAAAAAAGAAAGCAAAAGGCAGCTTTTTCATTTCCAAAAAGACACTCTGCTGCAACTTTTCCTGTGGGGAAATGAATGGGAGTAGACCGAAAAACATTGCTTTTTTGCTTTCTTAATAACTTTTTCATTTTTTAACAGATCTTTCCCAAAATGTCCAGTCTGTGGGGTGGGGGCAGTGGGGGGATGGGACACACATTTTGTTTGCAAATTATCAGCCAAATTCATCATGCGAGTCAAAAGTTATTAGCAATTACATTTTTGGGTTTCCTATGGAATTTGATATTCAACTATAGTGTGGCGACTGCCGCCCTAATGTATTATATATATATATATATAATACATTACTTACTGTAATCGTATTTGTGATGCTTGTATCTGCTTAGATTGACATGCTATGCATAGGCTGACATATAGTGGTAGTTGCAAAGTATTTCAGGACTTTTTTTCCAAAATTCGAAAAGGGACGTCGACTGGGTCTTGTTTGCAATACTATCCCTTGTGTGACGTGCACGGTACCCATGGTCCTTCATGCGTCGAGGTCTCACAGATTGTTTTGTTTCTGACATGAGGGTGCATGAAGCATTGTTTTGTTTCTGCATCTTCAACTCCTGGAGTGGAGAAAAGGTGGGCACATGTGAATCTAAGTAGATAAAAGCATCAGAAATATGATTACAGCAAGTAATTTATGCCTTCTGAGGCTTGTGGATCTGCTTAGAATCACATGCTATGCATAGATTAGCT
The DNA here is from genome assembly GCF_040938575.1 of Ambystoma mexicanum. Classification (NCBI taxonomy): domain Eukaryota; kingdom Metazoa; phylum Chordata; class Amphibia; order Caudata; family Ambystomatidae; genus Ambystoma; species Ambystoma mexicanum. Next base: position 409,779,444 of record NC_090940.1, read on the forward strand.
AGCAGTACCTGGAGAAGGAGTTGGGTAGTTTGAAGGTACAGCAGCAAATAGTTGTCTTAATACTGTTTGATTCACCTGTGAATCCGCATTAGAGTGTGTATCTAAGCAGTAGAGTTGTGTAAATGTATGAATGGAACTCCAAGTAACTGTAAAAGCAAAGTGCATCTAATTGAGCATTTGCAATGAAAGCCAGAGTAGTCCCTGTGCCTCGATTAGAGTGGGCTCTTGGTGTGAAAGGTAAGGATTTGTTATATAGCAAGTAGCAAACGTGGATGCATTGGACTATCCACTTTGAGATTGCGGACTTAAGATACATGATCTTCTTCTCTGCCAGCTGCTATGGAAACAAAAAGCTGATCTGTTTTCTGTAGTGGTTTAGTTTAGGTAGAACAGGACTGCTCTCCATACATCGAGAGCATGGAGGAATCTTTCTGCAGAATAAGTAGGGTTTTGAACAAAGCTGGAAGTTCAATGGATTGGTTAACATGGAACTTAGAGATGAATGTAGGTGAAAAGCAGGGATGGGTTCTGAGAACCACCTTGTGTTTGTGAATAGTAATGAAGGGACCTTGAACTGCGAGGGCTTGTAGCTCACTGACCCTTCTTATTGATGTGATTGCCACAAGAAAAGCTGTCTTAAAGTAAGATGTCTGAGACTAGCTTTGTGCAATGGTTCAAACGGTGGCCCTTTGAGTTTTGTGAGCACAACATTTAGGTTCCACCCAAGAGGTGCATTAAAAAAGAAGGGTATAACCTTTTTACTCTTTCCATGAAAGCTTTGATTACTGACATTTTCCACCATGGCACTTTGCTTTGGGAGGTAGTCTAAGCAGAGAGTGCTGTGAAATGCACTTTGAGAGAATTAAAGACTAAACAGGAGTCTAACATGTAAAGCAGATAGTGTACTAGATGCAAAGGGGAACAGTCAATTGGATTGATGTTACGTGATTTGCACCAGATGACAAATAAGTTCCATTTGTTAAAATATCAGTGTCTCGTGTTCGGTTTTCGTGGCTCTTTTAGGATCCGAAGGGGGGATAGCTCAAGGGTAACGCATTTGTCTTGGAAGCAAGACAACGCTGCGCAAAACAGATTTGAATGCCGATCCTGCGCTTAGAAACCAATCTCTGGTATTAAGCGTGTTATAAAATAACAATTATAATTGTGTCCATACACCTTTGTGGAAGGTTTGTTTGTTTGTTTGTTTGTTTGTTTATTTATTTAGTATAGCGCGCAAAACCCAGAGGTAACAGGGCGCAACAGAGGTCAGGAAGATAGGATTACATAAAAACTTGGTTACAGAATAAGATAGGCATGAGAAAAAGAGCATTGCATTTACAGTTACATTGTGTGGGATGTGCATATATACATATAATTGAGCGAAAGCTTACAAATTTACATATTTAGTGCTGTGCATAGGGGCAGTTCGGTTGCATTTACATATTTACATATTTAAGGCTGTGCATGGTAGTCAGGTTATAGCACTGGCATGATCAGATTAGATGGCAGGGTTAGTCGTGAGGATCATTGGCCCGCAGCCAAGTGAGGGTGTTTCGCCTGAAGCTATAGTAGGATTGGTCTGTCCTAATGTAGAGTGGGAGGGCGTTCCAGTGTTGGGCTGCCAAGACAGGGAAGCTGCTGCCGCCGGTTTTCTTTTGTCTGAAATTGGGTACCTGCAGGCAGTAGGAATTAATCGATCTGGTGGGGCGGGTGGACGTTTTTTTCTTTATTCTGGATGCGAGATAGGGGGGGGCTGCGTTGTTTAAACATTTGTAGGTGAGTGATGCCGTTTTGAGGGAGATGCGGTCGTGGATTTTAAGCCATTTGTGTTCTCTCCTTTTGTTGGAGATGTGTTCCTTAGAGGGTTGGTTGAGGGCTGTTCTGAGAGCGTTGTTTTGTAGTGTCTGTAGTTTGTTGGTTATGCATTTGTTGGCTCCTAGGTACATGGCGTTGCAATAGTCCAGTCTGGATAGTATTAGGGCGTTGGCTATGATGATGCAGCTAGCTTGGGTGAGGAAGGCTCTACTTGCCCTAATTAGCTTGCATGTGTAGGCGGTGGAGGATGCTAGTGAGTTAACTTGTTTTTTTAGTGACATGGTTGCATCAAGGTGAAAGCCTAGTGTTTTCACTGTTTTGGCCACTGTGATGGTGTTGCCATCAATGTTGAAGGCCTTATAGTTGGAACTGAGTTTTTTGAGATTGGTATTGGATCCGAGGAGCAGGATTTCGGTTTTCTCATCATTTAGACATAGACCGTGTGTGGCCATCCATGCCTGAATGATGAGATATATTTTGTTTACCAAGGCCGTATCTGAAGCGTAGTTGCCTGAAAGGGGTATGAGGATCTGTACAAGGTTTAAATGTCCAAACTCTATGACTTCAGGAGCCAGGCTGACAAGTTTGAGAACATGGATGGGGTTTTGTCCCCATGTGTTGGGACAGTATGTTGCATGGGCACAGAAGTTTGATTGACTTGTACATCGACAGTTTCAGTAGGTGTGGAAACCATGGCTGTTCAGTCCACATTGCAGTGACTTGTTCCTGGTGCATCTTGCGCACTTTACAAAGTATAAGGGGGCAATTAATCAAGTTAACAGGGAATGCCCTTCTTAAATCAGGTGTGTAACTCAAAGGTTTGGACAATTACCAACTGTATTTGAGTTGAAGTGAGAGTAACCAAAGAATAGTCTGTTTTCCAAAGCCAGGTAGTCAGTCTGTTCTTTGGAATAAAACCACCGTGGTTGAGGGCACAGTTATTTCTCACAGAAAAAGAAACTACTGTGGGTTTTAACGCCCACAGGGGCAAGGCTGTGTAGGAAGACAGGAAAGGATAGAGTTGAGTTCTAAATGTCCTTTCCTTGTGGACTCTTCTGTCCCTGTGTCGCGCTATATGTAGCAATTGCTGTCTACCGGTTTCAGCGACTCATGTTTGTTAAGGACGCTTTCTTCAGGACAGTCTTTTTCTATGTATTGACAACACAGGGGTAAGAGAGCTACGTTCTGTACCTCCGTGTGTAATTTCTAGTCGGGAAAAGTGGATAATCAATACTTTACCACCTCCTCGGTGCGGCAGGGCTGTAACAGACATGTGACCTGTGTCAAGACAAAAGCATATGAAATACACACATCACCATTGGTTGTTCACTGCCAGTAGATGGCTTGCAGGATTAGCAGGTTTCTAGTGCTAATCCTGTTCTTAAAAACACTACGCTGAGCGTGGTGTGGTTTACCTCTTAACTTGGTTGTTACTCAATTGTTGAACATATAGCGGAAGTTTCAAACAGGGGTTTCAAAAGGGGACCCCCGATCCCGTGGGGGCTTTGCTTGTATATTTTGTAACGTGTCGAAATGGCCCGAATCAATCTCTCAAGGAATGCTGCTAAGATGTATTTTATTCATTCCCGGGTCATGCATATAGTCACTAACCTGAAAATAGGTCTTTCCATCTGGCTCGATGTGTCCTCAGGTGACAGGCACCTGGTGTTTCTGTGATTCGAGTGAGGTGTTGTGCTCCTGGAACAAAGCAGACAGTACAAGCTCTATTTTCGTTTGTGTCACGATACCCGCTCCCGGGGTGCCGGCTCAGGCCCTGCGTCCCGGAAAGCGGACATCAAGTCCCCGGGGAAGGTCCCAGCAACCCCTTATAGGGGCCCTTTGGACAGCGTCCTGGCGCCTATGGCGCCAGGCTCATAGAAAACGTCAGTCCTGGCGCCATAGGCGCCAGGCTCATTATGAAAGTGTTTGGGTGCACTTACCTGATGCAGACCATGCTGCAGAACCCCGGCCTCCTTGAGGCCTGAAAGGAACTACTTTACCTGTGGGACTCATTTACCACCCGGGCATGGTCGGGGAAGGATACATACCTGATTGGAGGAAGGACACATTCTAGGAACTTCTTCCAAGGCTATTTAAACCACACCCGATCAGCCACACGTGCTTCGCGTTGTTCTGCATCTAGCAGCTGGACGCTCACCGTGTCTGCTCCTGCATCTTGACTTCTGCCATACCTGCCAGCATCCTGAATCACCTGCAAAGGAAGGGAACAAGAGAACAGAAGAAGGAAAAGGCCTCACCTGCTAAATCTGCATCCCAGAGACATTTTGCCGACAATCCTGAAAAGGAAGACATTTATTTTTAAAAGCACATCGCATCGATCGCTGCAGCGCCGCATTCTACTCACCTTTACAGGGCGCCTCCATGTTCAGCGGCGACCATCCGGATTCGCAGTCGCGCCCCTGCGCCTACGGAGAAAAAGACAAGAACAAAGGTGAGAGAAAGAAGGGAAAAGGGAAGCTAAAACTCCATGTCAAGACTTACCTGTTGGGTCATTCCCTTTTCATTTCGGGTCCGCGCCGCATCCAGGCATTTTCGGACCCCGGCCCCTAAGGGGAAAAAGACATCAGCGTTAATGAGTGAATGAAAAGACATTACCAAAACACTCATTAAAGACTTACCTGATTTCCACAAGGATTTCACCGCTCACCTTGGGTCGGTGCCTGTTCCCCGGCATTCCGTACCCCGGCCCCTATGGGGAAAAAGACACTAGCATTAGAACATTAATGCATGGACACAAGGGGAACCACTTATAGAAAAACTTACCTGGAAGCCAAGCAAGTCTGGTTCTCACCCATCCGAAAATCCAGTGACGTAACTGGATACCAACGCGCCCCTGCATCAGAAGCAGGATGGAGAGCTCGTCCTTCCAGACCCTAAGGTGAGACGCTACGGGGAAGCACAGAAGGGTTTTGAGGAGGGTGAGAGGGGTAAGTGGGAGGCCGATTGCATTACCCCGCAGACAGTTAACCCCCTATTCTCACCTACAGAAGGATACTTCTGCGAGTCAGACAACCCAGATCTGGGGCCCGGTCCAGTCCATCTTCCGAACCCAGCGCATCACCTTAGACGAGGTCACAGCAGCGCAAACCAGGCCAGTGCCACCGTGGGAGTCAGGTGAGCGTTACAGTTTGACTATTTAGCTATAGAGTGCTACGTCTGATTCGTACTCGAAAGCACAATCGGGACAAGTGATATCCATCTTTTGTTGAGCAACATCACGGGCTGGACTCCACTTTTACTTTATATGCGGAACAATTGGGAAAGCGCTTACCGTGCTTGCAGTAACAACACCGAACTGTGACTGCTCCGCACCGAGTACACAAGTCAATGTGCAGAAGGGAGTATCAAGAACCCGTCTGAGATCACGTGCCGTATGTGTGACGTGTCACGTGTACAGTGTAGCTACGTTATGCGTAAGGAGGCGTCTGCCCGGAAGTCAGGCATCTTCCAGTGCGGTTACATTGCGTGTACGGGAAACATCTGCCCGGAAGTCAGGCATATTCCAAGACTGGGAATGCAGAGGTGGGCGGCCTCTGCCGCCAACTGATGTCTTTCCTGTCACCATGGCAACGCTCATGTAGGGAATGCGGTTTACCATGATGCCATGTCAATTATAGATGTATTGAAGTTCATGGAGGTGCAACTTGCAGGTATCTCGAGGTAAGGGTGTGACAAACAGAGGTGCTCAGGTGTTCATTGCCAGTGTTTGCCATGCAATGTTCTCATTGAGTCCCACCTTGTCTAGTTTAAGACGAAATATCCACTTCTGCTCTCTTTTAAGGAGCAGATTGGTCATGCCTCCGCCTCTTCTTGGGCACGTTACTTTCTCTAAGATGATCCACATGATTTTGTTGGCCTTATGTCTATGTATTTTGAAGTGCTCAACTAGGGGGGCATTTTCCCTTTCGGTTCGTATACATGACATATGCTCTTGTATGCGCTTTTTGACAGGTATCGTGGTCATCCCTATGTATTTTTTGCTGCACAGGCAGGTGATCATATAGATCACATTGGAGGTGTTGCAATTAGTAAGAGATTGTTGTCGCCATGGGGTTGGTAAGCCTAGTTCTAATGTTTGGGATTTTTTGGTTAAAGCACAAACATTGCATTGTCCGCATGGTGTGTGTCGGTTGTAGGTAATTTGGTCGAATCTAAATGGTCGACAGGACAAATGGTCGACATCAAAAGGTCGACAGGTCAAATTTATTATTATTTTTTTCACATTTTTTCTTTTTTTGAGGGGGTGCTCCCCAACCCCCTTTTTTTGGCTAAAACCCCCTTTTTTTCCCTAAACGAAAACCTAAAAAATATATATAAATTAAAAATAAATTCGATCATTTGTCCTGTCGACCAAATTGTGTCAACCATTTGTCTGTCGACCATTTGATTAGACACCGTGTGTGTCCACAGAGTGGTGTGGTACCCCAGAGTGTGGTCTGTCTCATGGGATCCTGGGGTGGTATATATGAATGAATGAAGGTATCTCGTATGTTCTTCCTCTTTTTGATGGCGAACCGTGGGATAGGCAGTGTGAAGGGCCCCATGTTCAGTAATGGCCAGAGTTTTAGAATTTCTCTCTTAATTTGATTTACTTTGTTGGAATAACTGAACACGGCAGTAATGGTGTTTTCACCTATTGGGCGTGTTTTTTGCTGAAGAGTGATAGCCCGCGGGATGTTTCTTGCCCTCTTGTGGGTCGTTTTGATTGTTTTTTTAGGGTAACCCCTCTCCGTCAGTTTGTCTGGCAAGATCGTAGCTTGTAAGTCGTATTCTTGTACAGTTGAGCAATTACGCCTATAGCGCAAAAACTGTCTGAATGGTAGACTTTCCCTTAGGCTCCGTGGATGAAAACTTCTGTAGTCCAGTAAAGCATTACGGTCTGTCGGTTTCCAGAAAACTGTGGTTGACAGTTGTCCTCCGTCAGTTTTAATTTCTACATCTAAGAAGTGAATCACTTGTTTGGAGATGCTGTGAGTAAATTTCAGATAGGGATTCCTAGAGTTGAGCCATTCCAAGAATTGAAAAAATGAGGTTTCTGGCCCTGTATATATTGCCAAGATATCATCTATGTATCTGGTCCATAGAGATATCTGTGATCGAAAAGGGTTGGTTGCTGTATAGATGAATTGTTCTTCGAATTCTGCCACATAGAGGTTGGCCAAAGATGGGGCAAACGTGGCACCCATCGCAGTCCCTGAGCATTGTTGATAGAAGATTTCATTATGTAAGAAGAAGTTCTGTGTTAAAGCCAATTCGGCCAGTTGCATTATGAGATCTACTGGCACTGCCGGTGGGATCTCCAATTCTCGTAGCACTTTCTCCACTATTTCTAGTGTTGCTGTCTGTGGTATGTTTGTGTAGAGAGTCTCAATGTCTAGTGTCACCAGAAATTGTGTGGTTGGATCAAAGGTGACTTCTTGGAGCATATTAAGAACACTCATGGTATCTTTCAGATACAACTGTATTTTCGGGATTTCAGGTTTTAAAAAGAAATCCACAAACTGTGAGAGGGGCTCCAGGATGGATTCGATTCCAGCCAGAATCGGCCTGCCTGGAGGTGGTGATATGCCCTTATGCACCTTTGGCAGTGCATAAAATACTGGTAGTTTCGGGAATCTCGGTGTGAGAAGAGCTGCCTCTTTTGTGCTAATGTGTTCCTCGCATGCTGCTTCTTCCACTATGTTAGCGATAGCGAGCCGCAAAGTCTGTGTAGGATCCCCTCTCAAGATTTTATAATGGTTGGGGTTGTCCAGTAATTTTGCTACCATTGTGTCATAATCGTCTGAATTCATGATGACTGTGGCACCGCCTTTGTCAGCTTGTTTGATGGTCAGTGCCGAATAATTTTTTAGGCCTTGAAGTGCTTGTCGTTCTTGCCTCGAAAGGTTTTGAAAGCTTGGTTTTTCTTCTTTTTCAAGTTCCTCTAGTTTTTTGAAAATGGCTTTCTCAAAGACTATTGACTCTGTAGATAGAGTTGGAGGGTAGTAGGTCAATTTGGGATGTAAACCTGTAGTGTCTTGTTCTCTTGCGCTCTCTGGGTGATGTTCAAGTTCTCGAAAGTGTTGCCGTAGCCGGATGTTCCTCATGAGTCTAGCAACTTCAATTCTGGTCTGAAATGCATCATGACGCGTAGTGGGGACAAAACTCAGACCCTTTTGTAGGACTCTTGTTTCTGCATTGGTAAGTTTGTGATCAGACAAATTCATGACTAGTAGTTGTGTTGTTGTTGTTGTAGGCCCCTGCTCCTGCTCACTACAGGGGATCCCCGAGTTTGGCCTCTGTTGCGTCCGCCTCCTCTTTGGCCGCAGTATAAAAAAGAGACCCTGCGGTTATCATTTTGACCTCTCTGGTTGGTATTGACGAATTGAACTTGCCTGTCTCTTGATTGGTCCCGGGGCCTTGGGGCATTCCGTTCTTGTTCTCCCGAGGTTCCTGGCCTGTTATCATCGTCCGAGCTTCCGCTAGAAAAACTCCATTGCGCTGGTGTGTTACGTTTCTTGTAGTTACGTGTGGGCTGCCACCCTCACCTGTTGGTATTGCTCGGTTGTTGTGCTGCTCCTATTTGTGGCTCATCATAATAGCTGTCTACGGTGTATGGATACGTTTTTTCGTGTGTGAAGGATGTTATATCTTTTTTTAATTTGTTGATCTTTTTATTCAGATTCAGATCTTTAAATTCTTTGATCAAGGAGATCAGCTCGTCTAGCTTTTTCTTAAAATTGTCCAAAACTTCCGTGGACTTTAATTGGTCGATTTTGAGTTCGATTTCACGCATCAGTTTGATTGAGACGGTCTTGAATATCTACGGGCACAAGCAGCACCGGATGGGCTAATTATCCGCATAGAGCCCAGAATATTTTTAGATCAGATAGTTTCGAAAAGACTGGAGCTTTATTGCAAACAAGTGCACAAGAGATTGGCTCATACTTATAATCAACACGGCCAAGACCGTCTCTAACTGGTCCCACCTGATCTTTGAAGGTTGAAGCGTGGTATGGATAGGCAGTTAGTCTGAGCAGTTCTGCGGGGTCTGTTAAGAGTTGTGGAAGGAGAATCTATTAGCCAAGTAGCTAGGTGCTTGGTTAGAGAGGCATTTGTGAGCAAGAGCAAGTGTTTTCAATGAAATCCGTTGTGAAACTTGAGAGCCAGCATATATTACGTCTGGTGTCTGAGATATGTTGGTTCCTGGGGATGTTTAGCGCTGCTCTGATGGCATTGTTTTGGATAATTTGTAACTTGTTTAGGTTACAAAGGTTGGTTCCCAGGTAGAGGGCATTGCAATAATCGATTTTTGACAAAGCGACTGCATTGGTTTGTCTAGCCAAGGATAATGTGGAGTCAATGTAGATCCCTAATGTTTTTGTGTCCTTGGAAGCTTTTTAATTTTTTTTTTATTTTTGTAATTTCTTTATTAGCTTTAACAATATGAAACCAAACTTACAACGTTATCAGTGCAATGTTCATGATTTGCTCAATTATAATTCCCCCCCCTTCTCTCCAGCCCCTCCTCCCCCAAGACCACTGTCCATCAGTCCTCATTGTGCCAGCTTTCGAGCTTGGGCTGCCTTCTTCGTCTAAGGTAGTGTCCACCTCGCTGGGATGGAGTAATGGCACTGTGAGCGCTACCCACCGGTGCAGGTCTCCACTGGTGTCTAGCCTCTGTTCTTGTAGTGCAGTCTCCCATGCTCCTGTTTCGGCTGTCACCCATCTCAGAAGATCCCCCCCCCCACCAATGAGCCACGCTTGGGTTTTTCGGGCTTCTCCATCCCATGGCTATGCGTCTTTTCGCCGTTATGTATATTAAGTCCTTCAGCTTATTCAGAGGTTTGTTTTTCCTGCTTCGTTTGTATCTGCCCAAGATGCAAGCCATCTGTCTACCATTCTCAGCACCACTGCTCTATGGAGCAAAAACTGCCCTGTTGGCAGTCCAGTGGCCTTGTTGAGTTCAGCGAACGTTAGGCTCTCTTGTTAGTGTATCAGGTCCCCCAATGTCGCCACGCCGTGGGGCTCCCAATGGCTACGCGTTTCCTTTTGTCCCCAGGGTCCGTTTGCCATGATTGCTACTATGGGGATTTGTGGAGATTACAGGTCGTCTACCCTCGCTGTCCTGCAGGCACGTCTCCAAAGCTGGGTCCCCAGCTTAACCAGGTATGGGCTGTTTTGTAGTGCGCCTGTCGGGACCCAGAGTAGATCCCTAAGTAGCAGCCGAGAAAGGGCCGGTTGTAAGAGTCGGGTGTCTATTGTGGTTTCATCCGCCCTTCACTTCACTACATGTTTCAGTTTACGCGCCAAGTAGTATAGTTCAAAATTGGGGATTTTCATGCCTCCCCTTTCATAGGGTCTCGCTAGTATCTCCAACGCCACTCTGTCTACCTCCTTGCCAAAGGAACCATCTGCAAAGCTTGTTTATTTCCCTAAAGAATGGAGGGGGGATATTGAATGGGACATTGGTGAAATTGTGTAGTAGCCGGTGTAGCGCCACCATTTTGAGGCGACCTGCCCTCCCTGCCACTGAGAGCGGCAGTTTCCCTAAGAAGTCCATTGATTTCTCCAGGGCGTCCTTGGCTCTTACCGTATTGAGGATGTGTTCAGTTTTGGGGTTTCGATGTATAGTAATTCCCAAGTATTTGAAGGAGGTTGTCTTCCAATGGAGAGCCATCGCGGGTGGTGGGGGCGGGGGGGATCCGGTTTCGTTGCCGCATAGTGCAGCGAGAGGGTAGAGGCAAGACTTGTCCTTGTTAATCTGGATCCCCTGTATCTGTAGAATCCATCTAGGGTCTCTAGGATATATGGCAATAGGTGTTCAGGGTTGTGTAGATATAGAAGTGTGTCATCGGCATACATTGAGATGAGGTGGGTCACGCCGTCTATGTCTATGCCCCCATCCCCGTATTCCTGCCGTAGGTAAGCAGCTACGGGCTCAATGGCCATGATGTATATCATGGGGGATAGCGGGCATCCTTGTCGCGTGCCCCTGTGGGGAGACTATCTATTGGAGTATGTTTTATTCGTTCGTACCCTGGCAGTGGAGTTAGTGTATACAAGCTGGGTCCATTTCAAGAAGGCAGGCCCTATCCCCATTTTTATCATGGTGGCATACAGCCATTTCGACTGTACTGAATCGAAGGCGTTGGTAGCGTCGAGGGACACCACTGCATATTTCTGAGGCCTTTTTTCAGTGCTGTTTATGACGTGGTGCAACCTGCGCAGGTTCTCTGTGATGGAGCGCCCAGGCACGTAGCCCGTTTGGTCATGATGGATCAGTAGGGGGACTACTCTACGCAATCTCTTCGCCAGCAGGGCCGTTAGGATCTTGTTATCTACTTTTAACATGGAGAGGGGCCTATATGAGCCGCACTCCGCACCGTCCTTTCCGGGTTTTAGTAGGGGAATAATAACAGCTTCCCACATAGTTTCTGGGAGGGTGCCATTTTCGTAAGCTTCATTAAACACATGGGCTAATAATGGGGCTAGGGTCTCCTCATATGTCTTGTAGAACTCTCCCGGGAGGCCATCCGTGCCCGGGGATTTCCCGGATGGCAGGGATCTAATGGTAGCCATCACCTCATCAGGGGTGATGGGTTCGTCCAGGGCTTCTGCCATCTGTGTGTCTAGTTTGGGTAGCTTAATGATGTCCAAGACATCATCTATTTCAATGTCCGTGGGGGATGTGGAGCTGGAGTAGAGGTCTTGATAAAACTCAGAGAAAAATTAGTCTATTTCTATCTGCGTGTGTGCTGTTGTGCTATCTGGTTTGCGGATGTGACAGATAGGTGTCCCGGGGGCTTCCCTCTTACAACAACAGGCTAATAGTTTCCCAGGTTTATCCCCCTAGGGCGTGGCTTCTCTCTGTTTTTTTAAAAAAAAAATGTTTTATTAAAAGTTGTTTTTTAAGTTTGATTAACAAACATTTACAACATCATCAAATTCGATTATTAAAATCATTTCATAGAAAATTAATTTGAATTCTTAGTAAATTAATTTGAAATCATCATTGCACATCATAGTACGTGTTCTGGAGTATATCCAAGTGGATAGGGCAAGTTCATACTTTTCTCATACGTTTAAGTTATTAACAAACTTGACGTTAAGAATTATTTCATATTTTCTTTCTCATCTAGTTCAAGTTCCAATTTTTCAAGAAATGCACATAATAAAACAATTACTTTCGTTGAATATCCCCACATGAATTTTTTCCAACACCATTCCCTTGCTTCCTGTGTCATACCTAGCACCTGTGGACCGATTAACGTATATCGCAAAGGTTCAAAATGTTCACAATATACAGTAAGGTGTTTCAGATTTTCTATCCAGATTTTACCCTCACAAAATCTACACCATGGATTGTGTCCGACAGAGTTTTTATCCCATTTAATGGTTTTCTCAAAAGTGTGAAACAGATTAAGTTTAAATCTCAGGTAGGAGTGTCTCTGTTTGTTCGCCGGGAATTTAATCAAATAAGCTTTGCGAGGCAGTCTCGCTGTTGCAAATTTTGCCGCTTCAGAGTATAATTTTTTTACTTGCATATCTTCTATTGTTACTAACCAATCCTGCTCGTATAAGCGTTTCTTTACATGTCCCATACGAAATTCTAGATCTATTGGTTTCAAACCACATTCGGCCAGTTTTTTTATCATACATTCTGAAAACTTCAACAACGATATAGGTACTCGTTTCCCAATCATGATTAGAAATTCCCCATACAATGACTGTTGCTGTGGAAACATCATCTTTCCATAATTTGTTAGCTGTCGCCAATTGAACCTGGTTGATAGAGCAGAGATTCCTAACTCCTGTCGTAAAATACAATTTGGGAGTGATTTTGGTAATCTCAAAGTCGCTTTCCACAATTGTCCTTGAATTTGGTCTAATATTGAGTCTATGTTACATAGACATAAATCAAGTCCATAAAGTAGAATTGCTTCCACTTTCAGCATATAGAATTGCAAAAGTGGTTCCATTGAAAATTTACAATGCTTTGCAAATACCATCTGCATTTGTGTCGATAAAACATTTATTTTTTACATTTAAATTTGCGAACCACGTTTTTCTTGAGGGTGAGTCAATGACATACCCCAGATATCTCATATTTAATGCAATGGGCATATTGGTAGTATTTATCGGCCATTGCATTTTGGGAAGTTTCTTTTTTAAGTTTTTTAGTATGAAGATACATGTTAGGTTGTTTTTAAAAAGATATGCTGCAAATATTTCCAGTTTTCTTTGTAGGCCGTAAGGGGTTCGATCAAAAATTAGGACATCGTCTGCAAATGCGATCCATTGGATACGCAAATGTGCCAGTCTTGCTGGAAAGCTTAATTCCGAGTTCCATATTGTTTCAATATCAGAGATGTATAGGTTAAACAGGGTAGCTGCCAAATTGCACCCCTGCTTAACCCCCACCTCGGTTGTAATCGGGACTGTTGTTGAACCAGAACTGTTGATGCGGACCAAATCTGAAGTGTTATGATGCAATTTGGCCAACATTGCAATTAAATGAAGCGGAAACCCCATTTCATCCATCTTTTCCCAGAGAAGAGTCCTGATTACACAGTCAAAAGCTGCTGTTAAATCCACGGATGCCATATACGGAATATTCATTTGTGCAATTAAGTGCGCCAAAACAGTCGCATTTAAAGCAGTTCCCATTCTGGCGCGAAAGCCAATCTGAAATATCGAAAGAATGTCCCGTTGTTTGATAATCGCCTTCAGCTGTTGTAACAACAAGATAGCCAAGGTCTTGGCACTTGCGTCCATCAAGGCAATCGGGCGAAAATTGCTTGGATTTGTTTTGTCACCTTTCTTGTGAATTGGAACTATAACCGATTGGAGCCAGGATGGAGGAATAGTAGAAGAGCGAATAATCTCGTCAAATTGAGTTTTTAGTATCAGAGCCCATAATTGGACATTTTCTTTCAAAACACATGGTGGAATACAATCTGGACCAGGCGCTCTTGATTTGTTCAACTTTCCAAGTGCCCATGTGATATCCTCAAGTGACCAGCCCTCAAATTCATTCAACAATTTGTTGGTAAAATTGTCAGCAAGTGCTTTAAATCTTTCCGGTAAAGAAATGTTTTTTTTATAATATTGTATCCATAATTCGGCACTTATACTGGAGCTTTGATTCACTGTTTGTTGGAAGTCATTACCCCTTAGGAGTGACCAGATAGAACGCCTGTCATTTTTGCACAATGCGGCTATCATTGTTTGGTTCATTGAGTTATGAAGGTAGATTCTATAATTTTTTATGTGATTGCCATATTTGTTAAGTACTTTTCGTTTCTGTTTATAATATTCACTATTAGATAGACTCATTCCATTTAATTGCAAGATTTAATTTTTCTTTTGTTTCTTTAGAATTGCAATTCTGGTAGCCATTAAGGCGACTACCAGCGGTTTTGTTATTTCTTTAGTTTTTTGAAATACCAAATATGTGAGCGCTATTGTAATAATTAGTGAAATTTGTCTGATGGTTAGGACTGTTGTTTGTAAATCGTGATTATTCCTGTCGTAATATACGAGCATCTTGATGGTAACATTTAAGTTTTTACAGGTTTTGGTATTCCATCGTAAGGAAGCACCTGGTCGATCTTCCAGAATAAATATGCTGAATGGGTCTAATGGCAAGTTTGGAGTCATTAGTTGAAAAGCTGCATATAATATACAATGGTCACTCAATTCAGTCGTCGCGATCTCTACCCCCTTGCAACCCGATGATAGTTCCCCGGATACCGCAATGTAGTCGATACATGAGGATCTGTTATTTCGGGACCATGTGGTCGCCTTTCCTATTATAAGAAAGGGTAATAGGTCTATATTCCAACTTTTAAAGAATTGGTGTAAGCGTATTCCCCGTCTCCTAGAGGTCAAGGGTTGACTTTGTACATAAATTTGAGTTTCATTTAGGGGAGTTTCAAGACAGTTTGAGTTAAAATCGCCTCCTATAATTATTTTTACATTAGACCACTTACAAAACTTCATCAAGCAAGGGATCCAAATCGTTCAGTAAGGAGTCCACTGCGGTACCCAATGGGTTAAAATATACTGATACTATTAAAGCATAGTCCATAGATGATAATCCTGTGTTAATTACAATTGCAATGTAGGATGTAGTTATAGAGGTTAATAACAGGGAGTACACCAGAGCAGTGTTTACCAAAATGGAGATCCCCCCTGATGGTCTACCTCTATATACTCGTGTTGCAGGTTTTGAGTATGCTGTAAAGCCTCTAATTTCAAGTGGTTTAAGAGCCATGGTTTCCTGGCATAACACAATGTCAACAAGCTCATGCGGGGCATATCTAGTTGCCCACATTTTCAAGTTTCTCAGCCCACATGAATTCCATGATATCACTCGAAGGAGCTTTTTGCTACTACGAGTGATCTATGGTTGTTTCCTCCTTTCGATTCCCCAATATTGCCGGTAGCCAGGACCAATCTTTAGATACAGCAGAGATAGCAACCAACTGTGCCAAGACTGCCGTATCCGTTAAATTATTTACCTTGGCCGTAGATGCATGGTTGTTTTTACTTATAATGGTTGAAGAAATTGCCTCATTGAAGATTTTAGCTTCATCAATAGTTAGAATTTGGAATACAGCCAATCCCAACATTTTTAGCTCTCGTCTGTGATTCCAAATCAATTCAGCAATTATTGGGGATTGAAGTTCTAAGACCATCCTATGATTTTTTATGGATGGAAGAGTTATCCATATAATGTCGTTTGAAACCAGCGTTCTTAGTGCAGGGATTTTTTTAAAGGTGTGCAATATAAAAGATCTATTCAGGTCTTGATCACCATTAATTTCCGGAGTACTAATCCAGCCCAAAATAGTTGATATCGGCTTTACAGATGTAGCTTGATCGATAGATTCCTCCGTAATCAAAGATTTTTTCCGCACCACCTCTTCCTCAGCTTGATTAGCCAGTGGGTAACTTTGAGTTATGTTTTTTTTTCCAGGACCAATCAGGTGCTGTGGCTCCCACTGCTTTGTTGTTCCGTCTTCCTCCAATTGCACTGGGGATACGTTTTTTATTGTATTGGATGTCAGCGCCTCCAAATACGGTATACAGTTTTGATCAACTTGCAGTTGTGGAGGCGTGATTTTGTCGTTATACTTTCCCAATGGTAACCTATTGTCTTCTGAGGAATCTACTCCCGTGGCAGTCCGTTCAGTAGTTTTCTTGTTGGGAATGGGTTTGTAAAACGCTGATAACGACTGTTGGGAGGAGGACAGTGAAGCCGCAAATTCCTTCTGTTTGGCTGAGATAGATTTATTAGTCACAGATACTTGGATTAATTCATTGTTGGGAACAGCGTTCAATTGAAGTTGCAAAGCAAGACGACTTGCAATGGTAAGTTCATCCACATCAATCGTTGCATCTAGATCTATATTGCCAGCAAAGGCATCAATGTTCTCCTCGGTTGGTTTCCCCTTAGCATTCAATTTTGGATCAAGGTTAGCATTTTGATAGTGATTTTTTTATTTTTGATAAAGGTTTTGCTTACCTAGTATTTTCTCATTTCTTAAGTTTAATCTGTTTATTGCACGGATATGCAGTCTTTTTTGTTTACGTGATAGGAATTGTTTTTGCCCTTGCGGCTCAGTGTGTACCTCTTGTGGGGGGGTACCAAATTCACGCCCTCCTGCACCTTTTCCTCTTTTATTAGTTCTATTAAGTCGGATGGACTGTCAGGTGATTGCTCAGAGACCTTGTTCCGTTCAATCAACTGGTTAGATCCATTCGATTCTGTTAACACATCATTAGGCTGATTGAAAAAAGTTAGTTGATCAATTTTCTCTGCATTCAGCTTTACCATTTGGCAAAGCTGCGCGTGTGAATAAATTTGTATCGTATCCACATTTTTTGGTGCATTCACTATCTGGGCAAAAGTCGAGGGAAAGCTATAAACTGGATCCCCCCCATTCTCTTTGGAAAGATCCTGTGGCTCTCTACTATAATTCTCTGTTTGAGATGCCGTTGTGACAGTGCATCTACACGGAATACTGGGTGAGTAACAGCCTTTCTCCTTTTTATAATTCTCAGCAAAGATATAACCCTCTAATTTGTTGAGTTTAGAGGATATGCCGAGCAACGCTGTTTTTATATCACGGAGTTCATAATGCGTGTACTCGTGAACCTTGTCAAGTAAGTTAAGAATCCTTGACATTACGGGGTAGGAAGCTTCAAAGCTCAGGAGATCCTCCACATCAGAAGAAGATTTAGGTTGAAAATTCTCATGCATTTCAGTCTTCGGTAATTTATTGTGAGTGGTTTCTCGCATATCCGGCGAAGAACATACCACTCCCCTTTTTAATTGGGGTGGGCCATCATTACACAAATCTATAGGGACCTGATCAGAGGCTGAGTTTTCAAGATTATAAGAGTTGGCAGATTCTGATACTAAATTACATGGGATATCACAATGGAGATGTACTTGGTGCTTGCCAATTGGCCGTGCTGTCACTGGTGTTGACGGGCCATCAGACATTATGATCCGCTTCTCTAATTCCATTAGTACTGCAGGAGCCAAGATCGAAATGTCAGATGGTGGCCCCATATTAGTGTCTTCCATAATACCCAAGGCGTAATTGTTCACTGTTTCTGGCTCTGGAACACTTAAGAAACTTCTCCTTGTTGTATTTGGATTGACAAGATTCCCATACTTATTAGTAGTACTAATTTCATGCGTTAGATTGTCATTCGTAATATCACTAATCAGTGCGATAGGCTTTTTATTTCCACACATATCATCCAATTTTTTCATTGTAGCATCTATGGTACGTTTTTTCGGAGTGATTATCGTTTCCTTTAGCCCACTCCGTAATCGAGAAGACATAATTTTACATGCTGCAAGAATCGCAAACCTTATTCGAAGCAGTGATAGATCACGAGCCGGAGTATTAGCCTTATTCTATTTTTTTTTAACAATTCAGGGGTGTTAACCTCTGAGTGAATGGGTTAACCCCCCAAACTATGGCAGAATAGTGCCACGTGCGGTAATGAATAATTCTCACAGTTTTCTTGTATTCGTAAGGCCCCCACACCTACAGGCACAAGTCGTTTAAAGAGAGGTGTTCAACCCACAATCTCTAGGACGTACCTTCCAAGCCTCCTAGTTCCCTGCTTCCAGCGCACCGCGAACAGTACTTGAGTTGTACTTGGCGGTGCGCTGGGAGCAGTACACTTAAGGAGGCAGAAAGGGGCGTTCCCCTGCAGGAGGCGGAGCCTCCACTCCGGAAGGAACCTAAGCAAAAAACAAACAACTTTGTGTCAGGTTAATGCGAACAACACACTTCAAGTCTGTGCAAGTCCACAATCTGTATCAACAACACAACTCCACAGTTTATTAAGCGGTGTGCCCACTATGCGCACTGTGCCCACTGTGTGCACTGTGCACACCTACACCTTATGCCGCCCTCTTACTAAGCCAGGGTGGTAGGTACCGTATCCCCAGAGTAAGATGTTATTCAAAAAGTCACCTAGTTCTTAGGAAGTCAGGCAAAAGCTGGTGTAACAGCGTAAGACTTCCTCCAGTCGGCAGGATCCTTCCACAAGTTCGACTCTTCAATTAACTCCCTCGTAGTCCGCGCGAAACGGACCACGGCACATCCAAGAAAGCAGGCAGCAAACCCAGCAAACAGTACTTGAGTTGTACTTGGCGGTGCGCTGGGAGCAGTACACTTAAGGAGGCAGAAAGGGGCTTTCCCCTGCAGGAGGCGGAGCCTCCGCTCCGGAAGGAACCCAGTTCTTAGGAAGTCAGGCAAAAGCTGGTGTAACAGCGTAAGACGTCCTCCAGTCGGCAGGATCCTTCCACAAGTTTGACTCTTCAATGAACTCCCTCGTAGTCCGCGCGAAACGGCCCACGGCACATCCAAGAAAGCAGGCAGCAAACCCAGCAAACAGTACTTGAGTTGTACTTGGCGGTGTTTTGCGTGACAATTTCCCCAGTGTCTCCCACTGTGTTAGGCAGGTTTGTCTAAGCTCAATCTCCCTCTGCAGATGTAGAGTTGAGTCGGCCCTCTCCTCTAACTCCCCCAGCTCTTTTTCAGTGCGTTCCAATGAGGCTGTGATGGATCTTAGGGCACCTCCCACGGTCGCGATCATTTCTCCCCTCATGACCACCTTGTATGCCTCCCATACCGTACCTATGTGTCGCACACTGTATGTTCGTCTGCCAGAATTCCACTGTGCTTTCTCTTATTTGCTCACGGAAAGCTGCTTCAAGCAGAGCATCGCTTCTGAGCCTCCAAGTAGGCATCGGAGGCCTGGGCGGGAACACCACCCAGGTAATTGCCAACAGAGAATGGTCAGATAATACCCTGGGCAGGTAGTGTGCGTCCCCAAACATGGCTTGTTGCTCTTTGCTCACAAATATGTAATCTAGCCTGGTGTGGACTGCATGCAGCGGGGAGTAAAAGGAGTACTCCTGTTGTTCCGGGTGCTGTTCCCTCCACAGGTCCTGGAGTAGGAGCGGTTGGATTAGTGTAGCTAATATTTTGGCCGGAAGGGAAGCACGGGTGTGCTTATTGTCTGATCTGTCCTTACGGGGGTCAAGAGTGCAGTTGTGGTCTCCGCCCTCCCCACCCCCATATCATGGTGCTATCTCTGTAAGGGCTAAGCCGTGAGTATAGTGAGCGAAAGAAGACTGTTGCATCATGGTTAGGTGCGTAGGTGCTGATAAGACATACCTCTTTTCCTTCTATGGTGCTGTGTGCGAGCGCAATCCTGCCCTCGCCGTCCGTTTTGGTGCCTATTAGTTTGAGGGGGATGGTCGGGTTGATCCAGATCAGGACCCCTATAGCATAGGAGGAGTAAGAGGATCCTATTAAAGTTTCCCACCAGGTCTTGGCTACTGCTTCAATTTTTTGAGCGTTTAGGTGAGTCTCTTGGAGCATGGCAATCCCAACCTTGCACCTTTTTAAATATGCGTGGATGCGGCGTTGCTTAAAGCTATTCATGCCTCTGACGTTCCATGTCATGATTTTAATTTTGTCAGCCATGGGTACTGGATGATTGGGCATTTGAGCGTGGTGTCTCCTGCGGCTGTTCCTTCAACGTGCTAATCATGAAAGCTCTGTGTGGTCTTGGTGTTTCCATGCTCAAGTCCCCAACTTTAGTGCCAACTCCCACTTTCCCTCCCCCCAATAACTTTAAACACCTCAAACTAAGAACAGGCCCAGCTCCGTTTCCCCTGTTATGACTATCCCGTTTCCGCTCCGTTTGACCGTACATTGGTCTCTTGGCGCCCTACGGGCAGGTATATATACCCCAATAACTTCTGGAGGTAGAGGGTTGTTAGTCTTCGGTGTCGCTCTATAGGGAATCGTTCCAGCTGCGCTTAACTTCGGTCGTTTTTGTTTGTGAGCGTTTGTGGGTTATAGGTCCTGCGTGCGGCCTCTTGTAATGCGACTTACCGCGGCTTTCGCCCTTTCTCTTCAGTGTCTGGGATCTGCTCCCCGTCCATCCATTCTCGGGCCTCTGCCGGGGTGTCAAACAGGAGGGCCTTGTTGTGATGTATCATCTTTAGTCTAGCTGGGTATAAGAGCATGTAACGCAGTCCGGCTTTTTTCAGTCTGGCTTTGGTGTAGATGAATTGTGCCCTTTTCATTTGGACCTGGAAGGTGTACTCAGGGTAAATAGCTATTTCTGCAGATTCTCTCTGGATTTGGCCTCCCGATCTAGAGAAGGCCAAGATAGTCTCTCGGTCCCTGTAGTTAAGCACTTTTGCTATCACCGGTCTAGGCGGAGTTCCAGGGGGTGGCCTTTTGGTGAGAGATCGATGGGCTCTTTGAATTGTGAAGCCTTGCAAAAGTTTCTCAGCTCCTATCTCCTGTAGCAAGAGGTTCTCCACATAGTTTGTGGGGTCTGATCCTTCGATGCCCTCCGGCAGGCCCGAAAGTCTGATTTTATTCTGGCGTGCCCGCCCTTCAGCCTCCTCAGCCCTATCCTCCAGGTTCTTCACTCTTTGCTGCAGCACGTCCACATCTTTTAGGAACTGTGTTTTAGCCTCAGTATTTTCTCGGACCTGGACTTCCAGAGTTTCAGTCCTGCAGGCTAAGGAGCGAACGTCTTGTCGCAGTAGACCCAGATCTATGGCCACTGCGTCAATTTTATTTTCCATTGTTGTTTGAAACATCTTGATGGCTTCTAAGATCTGAGAGTTGCTTGGTTCGGCTGTCGGTTCAGAGGGATCAGGCAGCGCCGCTGCGGCTGTCTCGTTTGTGGTTTCAGGTCCTATTGCCCCTCCGGCAGTATAGGTGTCCATGGTGGTTTGCCGCTGTTTGGCTCTCGCCCCCTTCGAGGACATCACAGTAAGGCTACAGAGGCTTTAGTTGTCTCTGGTGTAGGCTTGCGCTGGCAGTGAGGTTAGCTTTATTGCGGGGTGATGCGGGCTCTTGTGCACGCCTCTGTTGCCCCCACTATAGCAGCGCTATGTAGTGTGTCTTTAGCGTGCTCATTCCAGGGCCGGTGGCAAGGACCCGTTGTATAGGCCCTGCGGTCTTCTGTGCGCTTTTAAT
Source organism: Ambystoma mexicanum (assembly GCF_040938575.1). Classification (NCBI taxonomy): domain Eukaryota; kingdom Metazoa; phylum Chordata; class Amphibia; order Caudata; family Ambystomatidae; genus Ambystoma; species Ambystoma mexicanum. The sequence goes on from NC_090940.1 coordinate 409,800,806, forward strand.
GTTGTCTGCCTTTGCTTACGCTGTTTCAGGGGTCAGACTCATGCAGCGTGGCACTTATCTTCCACTGGGGCCTGCGCTGAGGCCCCAAAAACCAGGGGGCCAGTCCAAATGGGTGCGCCGCTTACCGGCGTCCCGGGCAGGCCGTTCAGTTGACTGCGTTCGTTCGTGCTGTGCCCCTCCTTAGTGCCCCACAGTTGTCCCACGTCGCCGGTCCCCGTGTGTGCGTGCTGCTTTGGGGTGGACAGGTGGCGTCCAGGCAGCGGCCCCTGATGCGCGGTTCGTACACCAGGCTTCCCCTTCCGCCGCTCACCTCTTCTGTTTCTCGCCTGCCTCGCCTCTCCGGCGCCTCCTCCGTCCCCTTCTCAGGGCAGGTCCCCAGCAGCGGCTCCGCCGTCTCAGGGCGCGCTCGTTCCTCTGCGGGCCCAGCTCGCGGCAGATGGGGCGCAGCGCCACCTTCACTCTTCCTCCTCTCCAAGCTCCCCTGGTGAAGCCTCTTCCGCCGTGATCCTAAGCCGGTCAGGGTCTCTGGGTGCGCCACTCCTGCTCCCAGATCAGAGCAGTGCGCGCGTTCCCCTCAGTTTCTGTCACCGTTCGTGGGTCTCTTGTCCACTTCGCAAGTAATGGGCTCGAGCCGCAACACAGTTTCGGCGCTCGCAATGTTACGCGAGTTAGTTCATGGGAGCCGCCATTTTCAGCGTGGCTCTGTGGTGTCGCTCCGCGAAGTGTTTTGATCACTGCAGGGCACTCTCAATCACAAAACTCGGTACAGAGAGTCCGGACAATGTCGGCAACGAGTGTGGCAGCTCACAGGCATCTAGGGCTTCTGTGGCGCATAAATGGCAGCTTATTGTGGACACATCGCGCTGAGCTCACCCAAGACACGTCCTCTTCACATGGCGGTTAGCCACGCCCCCTCCTTGGAAACCTTGATGGTGTTACCATCAATGGTGAAAGATTTAAACGCAGGGTCTAGTTTGGTGAGTCTTTGGTGAGAGCCGAGAATGAGGAGCTCTGTATTTTCATCATTCAGACAAAGCCCATGCTGCGCCATCCAGGCTTGGATGACTTGGTAGATGGCATTAACAGAGAGAGTCAGTTGTGTAGTCACCTGAGATCGGGATGAGTATCTGGGTGTCGTCAGCATAATTGGTGTATGTGATTCCCAGATAATCCAAAATATCAAATAGTGGCTTTGTAAACACATTGTACAAAGTAGGGGAGACACACGATCCTTGTGGTACCCCGCAGGTGACAGGTGAGGGTGTGGCTGCTGCTAAGGGGGAAAAGACCTGCATCGATCTGTTGTCCAGGAATGAACTGATCCAGGCTGTGGCTTTATCCGAGAAGTGGGCAGTTAGTTTAAAGTGTCGACACAGTATTTGGTGATCTACAAGATTGAATGCCGCAGAAAGGTCAAGTAGAAGTAGTAGTGCAAGTTTACCCTCATCTTTTAGGTCTTCAATCTGAGTTTTAAGATCGATGAGGGCAATTTCAGTGCCGTGCCGCGGTCGAAACCCAGAATGCCTCAGTCCCAGGAGTTTGTTAGATTCAAGGTATTCTTGAATCTGTGAGTAGGCAGCTCGATCAAGGATTTTTTGTAGAAAAGGCACCGTAGTGATGGGCCTGCAATTAGTTGGTATGTTAGCGTCCAGGGTTGTTTTTTTAGAAGAGGGATAACCCAAGCGTCCTTCAAACTGTTAGGTACGATGCCAGCGCTGAAGGAAGAATTAATGAGAGTGGTAATGAATGGAGCTAGCTCATGGGAAGCCTCCTTAATGATAGGCGCAGGGCAAAGGTCCCCCTAGCAATTGGAGGGTTTTAGGCTGTTGATAATATTTTCCACTTCAGTAACGGATAGTGGTGAGAAGCTGAAAGGAATCAACGAGTCAGGGGTAAGGTTGTTTTTTGTCAGTTGAATGTTAGGTTGCGAATTGAATTATAAACTAGTTTGTTTGTCATTAATTTTGGCTTGGAGGGAGGCTATCTTGCCAAGGAGTGCCTTTTGAATATTAGAGCACCAAGTGCTATCTTTGGTGCAAGTGTCAGGTACAGTGACGGGTTTCAAGTTCTTTTAGTATTCTAAACAGCTCTTTAGTATTGGATTTGGCTTGTTCAATGCGTTTGTTGTAGGTGTCTTTTTTCGCCTGTAGTATGGCTTCCTTATAGTTTAGAGTTGCTAGAATAATGCTGGCTTTATTGGATTCAGTAGGGTTACTTGGTATGTCATTGTGAATCCCTTCTCTTAAAATATATATGTGCTGATGGGCTTTGCAACTGGAACGCGACAAGCATCTTAACTGAAGATTTTTCAGCAATTTCAAGGGTTTCGTTATATCATAGTTCTTTTTGCAGGTCACTAGCCATGGCCTTTCGGCCATAGCCAGTGCCACAGCCTTTGGCCTTGTCCACTCTACATGTTCCCCCAATATTTTTCTTTTGGAACCACTAGGTGGCTACAAGCTTTGGCCGTGTCTACTGTGCATGTTCCCCCAATGTTTCTTTTGGAACCACTAGGTGGCTACAGGCTTTGGCCACTATACATGTCTTTTGGGACCACTAACCAGTGCCCATTGTATATTTTAAAACACTACCGGGCCACTAGGATTGGCCTTCGGCCATGTCCACTGTACATGTTGCCTCCAATATATTTCTTCTGGGCCCAGTAAGTCTCCACGGCTTTTGGCGTTCTCAGCGCACCAAAGTCAAGCCCGTATGCACCTACCCGGGACTCAGACGGGCACGGGGGCTCCCCTCGACTATCCCATGATCGTCGCTACTCCCGTGGGGCACTTTTGGAGTTGGCACCCACTAAAATGGTACTTCCTCTGTTTTTTTTCTACTGTTTTACATCCTATGAGATTATCTCAGGCTGTGTCTGCAGCCTCTTTAAAGGTCATGCTACTTAATTCACGTTCGTTGGTAGTGCATGCAAGTTAAATTCATGATCTACTTTGTAACGATGGTCCTGATTTCCTTGCTTAACTGAGACATGACTGACCAATTCTCCGGCCCCCAGGTTCTCACATTTCCTGGCCGATGGTTACAATATTCTTCATATGGATAGAGCTGCTTCCCATCCCGTGGGTGGGGTTGCTATTAGTTTTAAAGTAGCTCTTAAAGTTGATTTGGTGCCTTTTGTTAACACCATGGAATCACTATTGGTCAGTTTGGTTCTATCTGCATCTCAGTTAGTTCATTTTCTTCTTGCGTCGCCCTCCTGGATCATTTTCATCTTTTTTATCCCCGTTTTTGGAACTTGTCACCTCACTCCAATTGAAATACATTCACTTAGTTGTCGTGGGCGACTTTAACATTGGACTTAATCTACCTCTAACTCCCAATATTGGCAAATTTTTGGAAAGTTTCCTAGACCTAGGTATAGAACAACTTTTGGCCGAACGCACTCATCAGCTGGGTGGAATCCTGGACCTAATCCTTACAGCCATTCTGGGAGTGGTGGTTCAATCTGTTATTCCACTTGTTTGGACAGACCATCATTTGATCTCTTTCTCTGTCCCTCTTATGAGTCGTTCGCTGCCCTCTGTTAAGTGGAGTGGACTATTCGTAGGTGGAAGTGGCGTAATTTATATTTATCTCACTTTGCTTCTGTTGTCACTGCAAATTGTCCTAGGGACAGGCCTATTGATTTTTCTATTCTGTCTCTAGCTCTGTTGAAGGTGTGGGTCTATTTGACCTAAAACATTTGACCTAATCACATTTGATACAATTTATTTGACCCTTTTTTCAGTCTACAATGCGGGGAGAGACTCCTGTCCTGTAGTCTGGGATCAATTCCTATTGAACTTAAACAGGCCACGTTGGTCCCCCTTTTAAAGAAACCGTCCCTGGATGCCCCTGTTCTTTGCCATTTCTGTCCTATTTCTTGACTGACTTCCCTTCTTAATGAAACTACTTGAGGCCCTTATTTCTCTTCTGTTTTCTTATTTATTTGGAGTCTTCTCTTGTGCTTGATCCTTTTCAGTCTGGGTTTCGTCCTGGCAGGGGCACCAAGAGTGTTTAAGTATCAGTGAAGGATGATTTGACCAGCATCGTTGATGACGGGGGGGTGGAGGCTCTGATTCTGCTCGATTTATTGGCAGCTTTTGACACTGTCGACCACCCCCTCCTACTCTCTTGCCTGGTTTCCATCGGAATTGCTGGCCCCGTACTGGTCTGGTTCACCTCGTTCTTGACCGGCCGCGGCCAGTCTGCATCTCTGCCTCCTTTCCTTTCCCCTTCTTACTCTCTTTTTTGTGGGGTACCCCAGGTCTCCGCCTGGTCCCCGATGTTATTTATCAACTACGTTTGTTTCCTGGTGGCCCTCATCCACTCCCATTGCTTTAGGTGCTACACCTATGCGGACGACACACAAATCCTGGTGCACTTAGATTGTGCTAATAACAATAAGATAGAGACTGTTCCGACAGTTCAGGAGACTGAAATTATCTGGATTTAAATCATTCAGTACTGCTAAAAGGAATTAGGTAACACAACATATCAAAAAGAAAGAAATACACTACATATTAAAACACAAGAAACTTGATTAGTATGTTAATTTACAATCTCAGCGATGATGAAATGGGTAACAAAGTACACACAAAGTACTTTAGATACTAATTCATGATTGGCTTCTAGTTCACTAACATGGGAACAAGAAGTACTGTGTGAGTTTATTAGTCTTCTAAATCTGTTAGCACTGTGCAAAACATCACATGTTATCATCTCAACATGTTGCTGTTCAAATAAACTTTAGTGTTGAACATTCATTAGGAGTTTCATCACCCAAATAAGTACTCTTGGCCTGTCAAATAAAAGCAAACATGAATAGTATGAGCTATGATTGCTAAGATTCTATTCTGGCTCTATAATTTGAGCATAAAACCTCTGTAGTTAGATTGATTACCTGCATCGGTTCCGAATGTGACCAGGACGAGGCGTCGTCTCGCCTTTGCGACGTATCAGCCGTGGGAGATTAGATGGCCACCAGCTGGCTCAAGCTCAACAGGGATAAGACGGAGGTCCTGGTTGTAGGGACCTCCTCTTCGGCTTCCTGGTCGTCTTCTTTTTGGCCTTCCTCACTTGGTGCATTTCCTACTCCGGTGACAGTGGTGAAGAATTTAGGGGTCTACCTGCCTGGCTCGTCTATGGCTTCGCAGGTAAGCGCGGTATGTCAGTCTGGACACTTCTTGTAGCGGGTACGCCGCAAGATTCTGCCTTTTCTTCCTTCTTCTCTTCACCCTTTAGTGGTGGCTGCTCTTGTCGCTAGTAGGCTCGATTATTGCAATGCTTTATATTTGCCACAGGCGGCTGCACTTAACCACAAGCAGTGATTACTACAAAATGTGGCTCCTCGGGTTGCTACTGCAACCCCATAAGGTTCTCATATCAACCCAGTTTTGCGTTGCCAACATTGGCTTGCAGTACAACAGAGTATAGCTTTTAAATCCCTTTGTTTGGTTCATCAAGCTTACTATCAGGTTGGGCCTGATTTCTTCGGTATAAATTCTAGCCTTACATTCCTTCCCAGACTCTCTGCTCCGGTGGCAACTGCCTGGTTGTGGTTCCAAGGGTTTGCCTCCTGGGGGTCGGTGGCCGTGCATTTTCTGTAGCTGCCTTCAATCTCTGGAATAGTCTTCCACTCAAACTTAGACTTAGTGAAGATCATTTGACCTTTCGTCATTTACTGAAAACTACTTTGTTTTTTGCTAAACCTCTCTGCTATGGTCTTGTTGTGTTGTTCCTTTCGCCAAGATGCCTTCGGTTGAACGTGCGCTTAAGAAATTCTCCTAACATAACAAAGAACTGATTCAGGAAATCACCAGGAACTATTTAAGATTAGCTTAATGAAGCCGAGAAGGGAGTCATTCTTCCGGGACCTTTGTGTTATTTGCCCAGTAGTAGGGTTAGCGTAGATTAGCTTTGGGACAGAAGACAGACTTTTGTTTTGGAACAAACTATTGATGACCAGCACCCCACAGTTAGTGTTAGAGAGGGCAAACCCTTGGATGCCTTTTATTATTATTCAAATAAAGCAAAACACTTTTGGAAATGTCACCATTTGGTCCGTCGTCTCCTCTTGACCTACCACAATGCCTTCGGCACTACTGGGCCACTTAACATGGCCTTTGGCTGTGTTCACTGCACATGTTTTCCCAATAGGTTTCTTCTGTACCCAGTAGGCGGCTGTGGCCACTAAACCAGATTCTCAGGCCCACTAGCGAGGGCTTTGGCCCGTCCACTGTAACACTACTGAGCCTCTAGCCATGGCGTTCGGCCGTGTCCACTGTACAGGTTCGCCCAATATGTTTCTTCTGGACCCAGTAGGCAGCCAAAACCACTATACATGTCTTTTGGGCCCACTAGCCAGGGCCAAAGGAACTAGCCAGTGAGCAAAGCCTTTGGCCGTGCCCACTGTATATTTTAAAACACTACCGGGCCACTAGCAGCTATGGCCTCCCCCCTCACTAACTGTAAAATTAAATTTCTTTGTAGCATTCCAATTTTTTGTAACTCTTTTCTTGAAATGTACTTTTTTCCCCATAACTGTGGTTATACAGGCAATGTACTACAAATAACCGCAGCTTTCTGTAGGTGCCTGCAAATAACCGCGGTTATACGTTAAAAGCGTGCAAAATACAAAACTCTTCCCTGACCTCCCAGGCCCTCAGCAAGTGTCCCCCTCCTCCTCTTGGCATGCTCGCCTCACTTCCCTCAGGTCCTCTTACCTTCACTAGACTTCTACCATTGCCCCCAATACTCATCCTTTTGTATGACGCTCTTTAATTCCTGAGCTCTGAACGTTATGTTAAAGGTTTTTTTTTTTCCACACACTATTACCACCTCTGTGGGCCCTTGGCGCTCTGGCTGATCTGTAAAGTAAGAGGGTTAGGTGTGGGGGGTAAGTTAGTAGGACTGAGCGGGAAAACAGAGCAAGAGCTGTGATGTGCTGTTGGCAGCTTCAGTTCGGTATGCACCATTCGCTGAACTTAGGAGTGAGTTTTCGGTCGGTAGCTGTCATGTGCTGTTGTGCGAGTCAATTTGTGGTTTGTTTCGTTGTTGCACTGTGAAGGACGTGCGTTTTTTGTGCTGTAGAGGTATGGCTGTGTTTAGTTCAGAGTTTGAGCGGCATATGCAGAGATATGAGGTTGGTTAATGGCAATATCTTATCGTACCTCCTCAGTTTTGGCTGCCTGCCACTTTGTGCTGCACTTCAATTCCCATTTCTATATTTGTGCAGTGGTGTGGGTCGTTAACAGAGCCGTTTAGTGGCGGTAACTTCTCCACCCCCCCGTGTTCAGACTAATGGATATCCACATCACTTTACCCCCCCTGGCACATCCCGGTGTGCAGCAAACATCGCCTCCACGGTTGCCTTGAGGAGGGGACGCCTCTTCCCTGCACCCTTGAGCTTCCTGTACCCTGTGTTACATCAGTTTTTCGCTATTCTCTCCCCTTTAAGTCTAACGCCCTCTATCTGTGGTTCGATTAGGTCGGTCCTATCGCTATCCTTTGTTTCCAGTAGGGCCCCTTGTAAAGAACGGTAGGGGGCGTCTGTACTTCCCCTCTCTATATGGTAGAGGGGAGGCACAGCGGACCCCAGCCAAGATTCTCTATAAGGTAGCAATGGACGAGCAATCAAGCCCTAGCTTCTCAGGAGGTGATGCGGGCTGGTTCTTAAGTACAGTGTAGTCCCAGAACCCCCACAAAGGAATGTCCACACACTGTATTACTGAAAACACAGTCTTTATATAACTAATATTCAAAGGTATGTACACGATCACAATAACGCACTTTGTACTCGGAAGTCAATAATGAAAAATATATACACGTCTAGAGTGTTACCACTCATGTTATCAAATCTCATTAGAGTGCATCAACTGTACGGTTAAAATGTCACACAGATCAATAACGAGTAAACCAGCAATAGAGATAGGCAGGAACGTAAAATGGTTGAAACAATAGGCAGAATGCTGACCCCTACCGCTAGGCAGAGTTCTGTGTGGAGATCCCCCCCCACCTGGGCAACCTGTAAATAAAGATATATAGCACAAGCCCAGTCCATATATTGTCCGATAGTCTTACTTCTTCCTATTAAGGTGTTACCCCCCCAATGTACCTGGTGGAGTAGAATTCTCTGACAATGCACTGACCGATCCTTCTTGAGTGCCTCCCTTTCAGGCGGGAGCCAAGGATCGTCGAGAGGTGTCCGGGAACTTGGCGTTCGGTGTCGGGGAATCGATGGCCCTTCTTGAGTGCCCTCCCTTTAAGGCGAGAGTCACGGGTCGTCGAACGTCCGACAGTGAACAGGGTGAACTACAGCAAGGAAGTGGCAGCTTCGTTCCCAGCGGTGCTCGTCGACGACAGAGCGTTGGCGTCCTGCAAGGAAGAGGCGTGCGGGGCACCTCGGTGACAATAGTTCTGGACCGCAAAGAGATGATGAAGAACTGTGGCCCAGCAAGGGCGTCGAGTCGTCGGCGTCTCTGCGGTCTCTAGGTGGCGGAAACCCACCGGAGGATGCTCCTCGGCGCGTCGATGGTCGGGCCTTCTCCAGGAGGAGACAAGCGGGTGACGATGTAGACAAGAGCGTCCGATGATCAATTGAAGTTCTTAGGCAAACGGGAGCACGGCGGCTCCGGTCGGCGACGGCAGTCGTCGACAGTGGCGGACAACAGTCCGAGTGCTTCACCTTTGAGTTCCGCAACAGTCCCCGTATCGGGTCGGCAGCCTGTCAAAGGTGTGTCTACCAGGGAGCGTTGGCAAAGATCAGCTGTGCACGATGGTCCCTCGTAGCTCGGGAAGAGGGCGCCTTACCAGGTCCTCTCTGGGTCAGTCCTTGGGGGCACAGCAGCTTTCAGATTGTGAAAGAGAGCAACCGCAATTCTTCTCGTCCAGCAGGGCTTCAAGGTCAAGCGTCAGTTAATCCAGTTACTCGTCGTAGTGGACTTCAGCTTCTGAACACGATTCCTAGCAGTGAGAGGTCCCCAGATATACTGTTGATCTCCCATTCATTCTGCTGGGTCACACTCAAGCATCCAATCACGACTACGGGCATTCATGCAGGCAGGCAGCCAATCAGGCACACGAGGTATTCAGGCCATTCACTTCTCTCCAGACACTCACAACAAGTTATGTGTATTGGGACAAGTACCGAACCATTCAACACTCCAAGCTGCATTCATACCGGTTTCGGGCGGGGTTGTCTCAGTCATTGTGTCAACCACCAGATACTAGACACCCACAACACAGAATGCATATTCGTCACACACTCTATTCACCCAGGTCCCACCCACAGGAGGTACCCACAACATACATCACCGGGAAGGCTCCAGCTAGTCTGACTGGGCCTTCACAACAACACCATATATGGCACTTCCATCCAACAGCCAGTCAGGGGGAAGGGACAGAGTCAGGGCTTCCCAGGACTTTGGGAAAACAAGGTAATGGGTAATAGAAAGCAAGAGGCCACCGGGGCCATCTTGTTTTCCATCAGGGATCAACTGATCCCAATGGCAGGGCCGGGGTATCCCAAAATGGAGGATACTCCGCGCACCTGTCAAATTCAGCATGGAGCTGCCACCAGCCCATACCCTGCTCTGTGGGCCACCCACAGGTGCCCAAAAACATACACTAGGGGCACAGGGTTGTACCCCCACCCATGGGTGCCATAAGGGTATCCCACGGGTCTGTTCACCAAACCAAAAGAAAGAGAGCTGCACCGCCAGGAGTCCCACATGAACTCCTGCGCGGAAAACACGACAGAACACACGATAAAAAGCAGTAAAGGACCAGGATACGGAGGCCCTGTCCCTCTGATGCATTTCCAGCATCACACCCCTACATTGTAAAGTTTGCACCTGGGTCTCCCTCCCATTCAGAGGTCTCTCTACTTCCCTGCACTTTGCTGTGATCTGTCCTAGTCCCCAGTCTTTTCCACGTGTGTGTTCCCTGCTGTGTGGGTGTTGCTCATTCGATTTTGTCCAGTTTGGAGTTGAAGAGCCAGATTTTTAGGAGTTTTCAAAATGTTTAGATGGTCCTTCATGGTTCGTATTTCTCTGGGGAGGGAGTTCCAAAGTTTAGCGGCTCAGCAGAGAAAACTGAACCATCGAGTATTTTTCTCATGTATGGTTTGGGCTCTAGGCGGATGTCGTCACTGGATCCGATTGTTCTGGTCGGCTGTTAAATGGTGATTTTTCTTTTGTATGAATTCTGCTCCCTGGCTGTGGACTGCTGTGTGTGTTATGCACATTGTTTTGAAGGTAATCATTTTTTTGACTAGCAGGCAATGCAGCATCTTTAGTGCTGGAGTCATGTGGTCTGTTTGTGAGAGTTTGAGGAGAAGTCAGGCAGCTGCGTTCTGTATGCGTTGCAGTTTCTTCAGTAAGCAATCCGGTATTCCAAGGGTTAGGCTGTTGGTATAGTCTATGCTGGACACGAGGGAGATGATGGCTAGTGTTTTGTGCGTGAAGGAGAGGAATGGTATAGTATTTTTGATCATGTGTTGGTGGAAGAAGCATTTCTTGATTTTTACGTTTACTTGCGGTTCTAGGGTTAGCTCGTTGTCCATTAGGATTCCAAGGTTTTTGTTAATTTTGGGTGGTGTGGGTGCTGTTCCTAGTTCTGTGGGCCATGGGATGTACTAGTTGCTTCCTTGGTTTTTGGATATTATCATGATTTCCGTCTTGCCCAGGTTGACTGAGGCTGTTGGCGTTCATCCATTCGTAGAGCTCTTTGAGGCAGCCTATTAGCGATGAGTTCTCCTCTTGTATATCTTCGATTTTGTAGATGATTTGAGGGTCATCTGTGTAGTTGTAGCAAGTGAAGCTTTATCTTTTGATGAGGTTGATTAGTGGAGTCATGTAGATGTTGAAGAGGGGTGGGCATAGGGGGAATTCTTTTGGTACTCCATAGGTGGAGTCCGGCAGTGCGGATTTGAATAGTTTTATCCATATAGTTTCTGTTCTTTCAGACAAGGACTTAATCCATAGCAGCGCTGTGTCGGTGATCCCCATTTCTTCCAGTCTCTTGGTGAGGATGCGGTGGCTGACTGTGTTGAACGCTGCAGAGAAGTCAAGTAATATCAGTGCAGAGTTTGTGTTGGAGTCTGCATTGGTCTTTAGGTCGTCCCAAATACAGATAAGTGCTATCTCTGTCCCTCTCTTGGGTGTGAAGCAGACTTGCGCTTGGTCCAATAGTTGGTGGTTTTCTATGTGTTCCAGTGTTTGTTCATAGACATGGGTCTCCAATAATGTTGCCGGATAGGGGATAATTGATATTGTTCTGTAGTTAAGAGAGGTCTTCCACTTCGCTGTTGTATCCTTGAGTGTTTGATGTACGCAGATTTGAAGGTCTGCGGTACTCTCCCTGTTGAGAGTGATAGGCTGAAGAGGTTTAAGCGCTATTCCGATGGTGTGCCCTGCGTAAGGATTGACTTGTAGATGTCAGGTGGGCAGGGGTCCATTGGGGAGCCTGCGTTATCGCTTTGTTTCACCTGTTTGAGGATTTTTTCTTTTGACATTTGGGAGACGCTTTGCAGTTTGTTTTGTGGTTTCAGAGTAGGTAGAGGATGGTGCACGATCTGGTTGATTGGTCTAATTTATATGATCCAATGTATGCCGGTCATTTTATTTTTAAAGTGGTCGGCGAGATCATTACATAGTTTTTGTGAAGGGATCAGTGTGTTGCTGCATCCAAGAGGATTTCTCATCTCATTTACGATATTGAATAGTTCTTTTTGGGTGTTGGTGGCTTTTGTAATTCGGTCGTCGTATTCCTTTTTGGCTTTGAGAGTTTCTTTTTTGTATGCTCGGATTTGTTTTTGATAATTTATTCTTTTGGCTAGGTCGTAGTTTTTCCTCCATTCTAGTTCAAGTTTCTGGTTCGTTTGTATTGAGGTGAGGTGTAAACCATCTTGCCACTGCCTTTTTTTTGGTGATGCAGGAAGGGTTTTTATGGGTAAATGCAGTCTATTGTATCACCAATCCATTTCTGGACTAAGTCTGCTTTTTCGGTTAGGTCAGTTTCATCCAGGGTTGTGCTTGAGGATTTTGAGGATTTCAGTTCTTTTAAGTTACTGCTTTTGATGGTATTCTAGTTTCTTTTCCAGATCTGGGGGATCTTTTTGGGCTGTTTGGGAGGGTAGTTGGATCATGAACTGCATGATGAGGTGGTCGCTACATAGTATTTGTATTGGTGGCACAGTTGAGACCAGTTTTTTGTTGCCGAATATTGCGTTGAGTGTGTGTCCTGCTGTGTGTATCACACCTTTCACCATCTGTTATAGTTTCATTTTTTCGAGTTGCTTAATTAGTGATTTTTTTGAGTTTGCATTCTCTTCTTCAAACCATATGTTGAAGTCCCAAAGGATTATCAGGTGATCATGCTTCATGGCCAGGTTTGCGACGGCTTCTGTAAAGGTGTCTACGAAGGTAGCGTTGCAAGTTGGTGGTCTATATAGGAGTATGAATGTGAGGTTAGATTTTGAGTCTGCTGTCTGACGAAGGACAAGGGATGTGCAGTTTCTGATGTTCAGTGGGTCAGCTATTTTTATTTTCAGGTGTTCTTTGAAGGCTACTGCAAGTCGTTCTCTTCTTCCTTTTCTGTTTACCCATGTGCATTTGAAGTTATCGGGAAGACAGCTGTGTAGTGTGACTTTGTATTTGGCATCTAACCAGGTTTCTGTGACGAATAAGATGTTGAATCTACCGCCGTAGAGTAGATCGTAGATCTCTGTAGAGTGTTTGGACACTGATCGTACGTTGATTAGATTGCAGTGTATTTTTTTCTTTATAGTGCGTTGTTTTGTTCTTGGTTTCTCCTTTGAGAGGTCTTGTTGGCGGGTTTCCTCGTTACTCTCAGGATGAGAGGTGTGTTCAATTGGGCCTGTTTCGTCGTTTAATAGATCGGCTATGCTTGGTATTGGGTTCCTGACTTCTTGTCATTGCTGGTGCCGTCGGACCACTATAGTTCTGGTGATATACAGAGTGACAGTGTCGTTTTCCCTCTTTCTCTGTCTGGATGTTTATGCTCTTTTCCTGTGTGGTCCTGGTATCTTGCTGGAGTGTCTGGCCTTGTTGGTGGTCGTAAATTGCTCTGGTGAGAGGTTTGTTGCGAGGTATGGTGTTAGGTATAAAGACTTTTGTCTCGTTTTAGAGTTTGTTCTATTTTCTGTCACGCTTATGGGTGTGTGTTCCATCACTGTGTCTGTGTTAGTTAGCGTGTTTTGGTTCCATTTGGTTTATTCTTTCTCCCAGTTTTCTCTCGCATCGTCACGTTTTGTGTCGTGGCACATTCTGGTCCGTCGAGGTCTTCTAGTTTAAGGAGTTTTTGTTATTGTGTTTGGACCGCATGGACTCGCCCACATGCAACTCTTTTCTGTTTTCTGAGTTATGTTGGTGTTTTTTGGTCTATGGTTATTTTCGGACGGGGGTTATGATCGAAGGGGAGGGTCCTACGGTCTGTTGGCTAGTAGATTGTGTTGAGGTTGGATGCAAAGGGATAGAGGTGGGGGTGGTTCCTGAGTGCGCGCCTTAGGTGGCCTTATCCTTTGTGCTGTCTATGTGAAGTCTACACTTCGGTTAGTAGACTGCTGGGGGTTTGGGGCTACATTTCTACTTTCTGCTAGCTGCCCCTAGCAAACAGATTATAAGCACAGTGGAGGTGGTGGAGCACCTAAAGTTGGGGCCCCTTACTATGCAGCGATCTAGTTCTGATGTTGTTTCACTCGGAGCACACCTGAACTCAGCAGCGGTGGTGGAGCACCCAGAGCTGGAACACATCCATATTCCTGGATAGAGGGAGGAATGCCTGAATTGCAAACACAACCGCAAATGCAAACACCTAGATTTGAGATTCCAGGATAGAGGGGAAAAAAAAGGCCTGCCTAAATGCCAGATATGGCTAACGTTAGGCAGAAACCTGTGCAGTTCCCTTAGGGGCCACTGCAAAAAGTTTAAACCTACAGGTGTTAGCAGTAAACCCAATCGGTAGCAGTCTGTACCACCCAGATTTACCTGGTAGCTGTGGCTGAGCAGTCAGACTTCTCTCAAGAAGAGTTAGGCAGTATATAGAGTATACACATTAGGTACAAAGAGACAGTAGCACAAGCAAACACTGACCAGAGATTTGGTATAAAAGTATATAATTATTTATTTAAAAACACACTTGTGCACTAGTATGTCAAGCAAGTTCAAACACAGTCATTAGAAGTATATACACCTCCCTGATTAATTGTTCGACAAGTCTTAGAAAAAGAACACCACTTATTATCAACACAGAGGTGAGCGCTTAACCAAGATGGCACTCCAATAATTCGTTTAAAAAGGGAGAGAAAAGGCAGAGTATGGAAATAACACGGTACCAACACTTTTTAAGTACCCACAGATAGTTAGAAAAGGCAGGGTCTACTGTAGAGCAAAAATTTCATAGGCCAGGCCCACTCTTGGAGAGAGCAAGGCGGAATGTGCCCAAGATTACACAGTTGAAGTACACTTTAAAAGTCTTTGCAGATAGTTCAAAAAGGAGTTGGATCAGTTCAGAAAGGTAATGTTAATGGGTCCGAGGTCACCCCAAGATAGAGAGTCAAGGATTTACGGGACACCTTGAACAGTCTGTTGCAAGGGAGACCAGGCGGGACACAGTACCTGAAATGGCGAGAAAGCTCCAGCGGGGGCAGTTGTTCCTGGCAGCGGTTGCAAGTCGGTGCTTCGTCTAGGAGAAGAGAAGATCTCGACGTGGAGGAAAGCTGGAGGTCGTTGCACTGCCAGGGAAGAAACCAGCCGGAGTTTCCCAGTTAAAAGGTACTACCCTTTTATTCGCGGTAGTGGTGAAGCGTGGCTATCTGGCCGCCGGGGTGCTTGGCACGGGCGATTCGACCACAAGACGATCCAGGAAGGCGAAAAAGGCGAACTGGTTAACCCCACCAGCTCAAAGGAAGAAGACTCGCCTGGAAGATCTTCTCTGTCTTTGGGAAGTGGCGAGTTCGGTTCAGCAGGGCTCCACCGGTGGTGTCGTCGTTGCAGGTCGGCTGTAACGCTCACCTGATTCCCGCAGAGGCGCCGGTCTTGACTGGGTGAATGCCGTATCTTCAAAGGTGATGTGTAACACACGGTTGGCTCTTTGGGCTGGACCTCTGTGCACTGTATGTCTGACTCGAAGAGTAAGATGTCTGCAGATAGAAAATATGGGATTAATGAACTGGGGTTATTGGGTGCCTCTCTCCTCTTCCCTTTCTCTTCTCCTGTAGAACCCCAAAGGTTAACACCCTCACCTTAGGTAAGTGAACGCTGGGCTCTCCATCTGCCTCGGGGCAGGGTGCCGTAACCAGTTTCTTCGCTGGATAAGGGTGCAGGCCTCTTGACCTCAGAGGACTGCTGTCCGTCGTTAACTGCACGAACGGTAAGTTCTGGGCACTTCAAATGTCTTAAAAGTCTTTTGTAATGATATCTCTTGTTTTGCAGGGTTCCGGCGATGGCGGATGGCGGGCTGGAGTTGAGGATCGAACCCGCGTGAGGAATAGAAGCGCCTGGAAGCACGTAAGTAAGCGCTTGTAGCCTGCTTCACGATGCGCACTAACTGTCCCTTTTATCTTGCAGGTACAAGTTCGGAGCTTTAGAGAAGCTGAAGGGTGCTGGAATACCCACTGGATTCGGCGTGGGAAGGAGTAATGGCACGTGAGTAATAAAGTTGCCCAATGTCTTTAAATGCACCTTCTTTTGTCTTTCAGATGCGGGATGCAGCGCCGAAGGCCTCCGGAGCGTGCGAAGAGCTGGTAAGCTTTTGTCTTTCAGATGCCGGAATGCAGTGCGAAGACCTCCGGAGCATGCGAAGAGTAGGTAAGCCTTTGTCTTTCAGATGCCGGAATGCAGTGCGAGGCGTTGGTGACAGCCGATGGACCAGGTAAGAGATGCGCTGCCACTGAAGACCGTAGTGCTAACCTGTCCTTTCTTTGTCTTTACAGGTGCTGCTGAAGACTGGATTCCAGGATGGTAAGCCTTTGTTCCCTTAGGCCCAGGATCAGAAGCAGAAGACACGATGAGCGTTCTGCTGCAGAGAATGCAGAATAACGCAAAGCAAGATTCATCCATCGGGTGTGGTTTAAATAGCCTCCTGTAGTGCTTCGGTGTCTCCTTCCACAGCCAGGCCTAGGTACGAAAAGAGTTCCTGCTTTCCAGAAGAGTTCCAGTGTTCTGAACCTAGGGAGTGGCTCCTGCCCCACCCAACAGGAAAAGTAGTCCCAAACAGAAGAGGATCAGGGGATCAACTGGCAGGTAAGTAAGCAGCATGGTCTGCTGCAGGTAAGTCCACCCAAGCATTATGAGCCCGGCGCTTCCAGCGCTGGGACTGGGCATCTTTATGAGCCTGGTGCCACTGGCGCCAGGACAGGGTCCAAAAGGTCCCAATTGGGACTGGCTGGCACTCGGAACCGGGGTTATGGGTCTGCTTCCAAGGGAGTCGGGCAAGTCCTGATCTTTTGGAAGCAGAGATCATGACATCGGCTCAGCTTCTCCCTCTTTGGATTCTTTAGGTCCTGTGGCGACTTCTGAAGTTCCAATCCCCAAAGCCCTGCTTTTATGCAGAAAACCCCCATTCATCAGTCCTAGCGGTCACTCAAACATGCTAAGCAGTGAGCCGGGCGGCTCACCACTGGGCCAATCACACAAGAGTACGACTTGAGTTGCTGAGGCAACTCAGTCCAGGGTGCCTATTCCCCCCCTCCCACACATAATGTAGACCCAGACAGAGTGGCACCACTTTTGGAGGCTTCTGTGCAGAAGTCCGCCAAAAGTGGAACAAAGGGCTCGACTTGGGTTGGATTTACAGAGGCGAACACAAACGCCATTTTAAAACCGAGTCCTGGCAAAAAGACCCAACCGGGGAATAAATATTAAATAAATAACCCGGCGGTATCTTTATCATTGCACCAAAAAAGTGGTGCGTTTAAAATGAATGGGAAAATCCCATAGGAAATATTCTGGTGGAATATTTTGCGTGGTAACCACTGCCACCAGCCAGAAACTCGACAAGGGGGGGCTGGACAGTGCCCCCTTGAAAAACAGACCCAGGGGCAATCGAATTACCCCTACCAGTACTTCCACAATATGATGGTTTGTACTGGTTCTGTTCCCAATTTAAGACTAGTAAAGTCAATGTTGACTTTACATGCCATGGGTGACAGTAGTCAGTCCCAGGGTATGGAGTCTATGTTTGGGGGCCACTATGACACCCCTGTGTTACTGCACTGACGGTGCTGTGTAACACTCTTACCAAAAACACATGCAGCCCTATGGAGTAAAAGACCCCATAGGCCATAAAACACATTACAAAGTCAAAGGACATTCTCAAACCATGCCTAAGAGTGGGAGAAAAAGAGTCTCACTCTTAGCAGGAGAAAAAATGAAACCCCAAAAATCCAGCAAAGCTGCTGGGGGACTCACTAGGTTTGGGAAATTAGCCTATACAGAGAATTCTCCCTAAAAGCTAACAAACACAATTGGCCTAAATGACAGCTATGGCTACCTAACACAATTGACCTAAATGACAGATATGGCTACCATACAACCGTGGGCCAAGTGCATCAAACTACAAGCATTTAGGTAATATGAGTGGTGGGACAGTTTAATGCGGAGAAGTAATGGCTGTGGCCCCTGCCCGCACTTCACTTACCTTGTCAGTCGATTCTGGTTGACAGCTGCTCTGCAGGCTTCCCAGGCGTTAGCGGGCAAATACGACCTGGAGGGGCTTCTTCAGGAGCTGTCTTTTGCCTTGGAGCCCTTTGCAGGCGGGGCTGCCAGAGGATGATGACCTAAATTGTTGCTAGGACCAAATCGGGCCGGGGGGAGGGCTGAAGGATTGGAATCGGGAAGTGGATAGGGAATCAATGCGGGAACCGCTTGCCCAATTTACTTTTTAAACTAAAGGACAAAAGCACTCTAAAGTAGTGCTCAAATGCAGCAGAAAAGGTGGCAAGACTTACCTCAGAGCTGAGTGCACTAATTTCACATGGTGTCCTCTTTTTTCCGCATCCCCACCTCAAGTCTGATGCCATTTCATAGTTTTTCCTCCTCCAAATGGCTTTTTTTTTTACTTTCCTTTTTCAGCTAACCCAGATTATGCCAGTTATAACCACGGTTATCTCTCACATCAAGCCAAAAAAACAAAAATCCCAAGAAAAGCGGCCTTTTCATTTCTGTAAAAAGTCTTGCTGATGCTTTGTGGGACACATATATAACTATAGTTTTGGGATAAGGGGGCACCCCCTTTTCCGTCAAATATTTTAACTACTATTGGACGGAATAACCACAGACCGCTCCCAGAAACCTTTTTAGCCTCTTTGCTGCAAAGCGGCAAAAAAAATATAAAGGTTTTAAGGAGCACGGGGCAGCCTGTTCGTCAGATATGTTAAAAACTACTGGATGGATTAACCCCAAATGATTCAAGGAAATTATGTCAACGCTTTGTGCCCAAAGTGTTCTTATTTGGTCCAAATCTGCCAAGCGGTTTTCATGCTATGGCTATTAAAAAAATTCCCAGATTTTCTATGGGAAAGTGAATAGGAGTAGGCTGAAAACTGCGTTTTCATCTTTATTTTCAGAACTTTAATTTTCTGATGAATTGATTTCCAGTTTGGGGGCGGGGGCCCTTGAAAATCTCTTGGTTTAGAAAATGTCATCCAAATCCATGCAGCAAATCAAATGTTATTAGCCTCACTCAGCCTCTCTGCAGTAGAAAGCACCAAGGCCGATATAACATTTTTCAGGAACAGAGGGCACCCCCTTCTCTGTCAAATATTTTAACAACTACTGAATGGATTTGCCCCGAACCAGTCAAGGAAATTAAGTCAATGCTTTACGGCCAAGTTGTTTCTTATTTTGTCCAAATCTGCCCAGCGATTTTCGTGCTACGGATGTTCAAAATGTTTTTCTCTATGGGAAGAAGAAAGGGCTGAAAACTGTGAAACTATGGTGCTTTGTTTTCTTAATAACTCTTTCATTTGATAACGTATTATTCCCAACATTTGGAGTATGGGTACCCTTACACGCTTTGTTTTGAGAATTTCATCCAAATCGATCCAGCAAGTCAAATGTTATTAGCAATAGAGTTTTGTGGAAAATGGCTGCTTTTTCATTTCTGAAAATCCTGTCAGCCTTTCTGTTGCAAAGCACCATGGGAGATATAGCTATAATTTTGGGAGAATGGGGCACCCCCTTCTCCGTCAGGTATTTAACTACTGGACGTAATAACCTCAGAACCCACCTCCCCTACCGGAAATCAAGTCAATCCTCGCTCTGCTATCAAACACTCCTCTGACATCTGTCAACTCCTTGTAGACCTTGATGTCCTTGCTCTCACTGAGGCGTGGATCTTGGCTAGCTCTGTCACTGCTTTTGACACTCTTCTCCCTGATGGCTACAAGATCCTGTCCAATCCCAGGCCTTCCCGACCTGGTGGCGGAATGACTCTGATCTTCCCTGAGTGGGTCCCCACCTCCATCATCCTCACGCAAACCTACTCATCCTTTGAAACCTAGTCTGCAGGCCTGATGTCTCGTCTACCTTCTGCCTTACTCTCGCTACCATCTACAGGCCCCCCGGGGCAACCTCCCTATCCTCTCGGAATGGGCTGACCTGTCCTCCTCTCTTCTTGCCTCTTCCCCGAAATGTATCTTCCTTGGTGACTAACATCCATCTCGACTCCACTTATGTTGCTACTGTACCCTTTTCCACCTCTGGGAATCTCTTTCCCTCACCATCCTTCCCTCTGGCTCAACCCACTCTACCGGACACACCTTGGATGCTCTCATCTCATCAGAAATCCCTCTTACCACCCCTCTCTCCAGGTCTGACCACTCTCTCCCCACCTTGATCTCCCATGTCCTCTGATGATGCCTACACCCACACTGCCAGTCTACTTCTCCGTCATTCAACCAATGAGGCGTGCGTCAGTCGCTACATTTGCTTCTTCCTTCCGCCCTCCTCCTCCCCCTTCTTTTGACTATCCTTCGGACTCTGTTCTTGCTAACCTCCATCTCCAACACTCTGGACATCCTTGTCCCCGTCATGAGGATCCGCATGAAGCTTGCCTCCAAATGCAACTCATGGTATGACTCCGACCTGGCAGCTTTGAAACGCAACTGCAAAGCTGCAGAGCGGAAGTGGTAGGCATCTAGCTCAAACCCTGACAAACTGGCCTGCCACCTACTCCAAAGGCAATATTGTCTCGGGAGGATAGCTCAGTGGCAACGTGCTCACCTAGGAAGCAAGATGACACGGAGCAACACAGGTTCGATCCCCGGTCCGCGCTTAGAAACCTCTGGGTATTAAGCACGTTATAAATAACCTTTCATATCATATCATCTGCCCCAAAAAGAGGGCTCATGTCCAAGCCCACGTCTCCAGAGTCACCAAGAACACAGACAAGGACAACACCTTTCTCGCCCCAGCCTTTGCTCTGCTCTGCAACCATTCCTTCACCACGAGCTCCTTCCCACAACCCCTCAAGCACTCTCATGTGCACCCTCTCCTAAAAAAGCTGTCTGCAGACCCTTGCTGCCCAGCTAACTATCGCCATATCTCTATCACCCCCCTTTTTTTGGCAAATTCATGGAGAAACGGGTCATCCGCCAACTGACCCTCCACACTGATTTGGCTGGCTGCCTCTAAGACCACCCGTCAGGCTTCAGGGCATCCAGAGGCACAGAAACTGCTCTCCTGAAAACACGTGAAGACCTGCTCTCTAAACTGGACTCTAACACACCCTGTGTTCTGATCCTCCTTGACCTTTCTTCTGCCTTTGACACAGTCAACTACTCCATCCTCATAAACCGTCTCTGTGATACCCTAGGCATCACAGACTGGGCACTGGCATGGCTGACCACCTCCCTTTCAAGCAGAACCTGTTACGCTCACCTGGTATCCACAGTGACACCACCCAGCTAGGTTACTCGCTGTTATGCTTCTCAGCTTTGCCCTGATGTGGTCTGGGGGAAAGGTTCTGCCTGAAAATACAGGAGGACTATTAGGTCTCTCCGGAGGGCATTAGTCTCTTGTCAGGCAGAATGAACCTCAGCACGAAGCTCTCCTAGTAATTGGGCCAATTGGTCCATTTCTGATGTCTCCATGGCGCCCAGGTGGATTTGTTATGGTAGGCTTTGCGTTCTGTTACGCTCACCTGGTATCCACAGGGACGCCACCCAGCTGGGTTACTCGCTGGTATGGTTCGCAGCTTTGCCCTGATGTGGTCTGCGGGGAAGGTTCTGCCTGAAAATACAGGAGGGCTGTGTTCAAGACTGACAGACTGGGGCAAGTATCCTCCCTCCACCCCTGTATGATTTCAGTCCCTCTGGCGCCCTCTCCTCACCTTGTGGTAGAATTAGGCGTGCTCTCCGTCCTGCCTTCTTTGCAGGGGTGTGTTATCTTTCATGGGCGAGTGCGGTCCAGTTACTTCACTGACGCCGGCCCGTTTGATATTGTTCAGGTAGGTCTTATTGCTGTTCTTTAGTTTTGTTGCTATCCTGCATGCCTTTCTTTGTTTAAAATGTCTATTTTTTTCTCCCTTAGGTATGCAGAGCTTCAGCGCGGCGAACTGGCTTGGTTGAGCCCCGCTGATAAATGATGGCGCATTAAGATCGCTATGATGCGGTAAGTAAGTCTTGCCTTTGCTAACCTGTGTTTTCCTTCCTTGTAGGTCACGGTGTTCTTCAGCGCGAGTGGAACGTCCGGAGTGGTGCCAGCCGAGAGGCGACCAGCCAGGTAAGCCTTTTGAGCAGTTCGTAATTTGTAAATGTCTCTACTGCTATCTCTAATGTTGCCTCTATCTTCCTCTTTCAGGTCGTTCTGTCCGGGAGGTGTGCAGATTCGAGGAAGCTGTTCTCAGTAGCTGCGAGTGTTTCAAGATGAAGACTGCAGGTAAGATGCTGCTGCTAACGATGTTCCTTTTGTCTCCTTGCAGGTTCTGCTTCTCCGAGGTTCGAGGGAATAGCTAGACACGGTGAGCGTCACTTAGCAAGCTGCAAAGTAACGTGAAGCGTGTTGTCTTGCTCGGGTGTGGTTTAAATAGGCCCAACAAAATAGTCCAGATAAAGTAGTCCCTAGGCTACCACACCCAAAACACTAGACCGCATAGCTTGGTTTTTAGCGATTCCTCGGTTCAGCCTTGTGGTTGCAGGATACTTGGATCCTGTATTCCTTTGTTCCTGAGAACTCAGGAGATCGACATGGTAGTGGCGTTTCCAGCCCCCTCTTATCCACGGTTCCCTTTGCGCCAAAACGGAGGGGACCCAATGGGAGATCCGCTCATCAACACTCACACCATACGTGGACCTATCACAGACCACGGTGTTCCCAGGCATTCACACCACCCTAGACTCTCTGGCACCCAGGATGTGTATTGGGACCAGACATCCCAGCCCACATCCTGGAGGCACACACAAGGCCTGTAGAAGCCCGCGAAAGCATCTGTGTTTCGTGGGAAAGTACATGCCCAAATAAGGAAGGCCCCGGGTCGGCTCGACCTGGGGAAGGTGAAGGGAGCATGACGGTCCGCGGACAGGACAAAGGAGCCTTGTGGTCTGGCCATTTTGGGAGCCAGGCCACCATTTTAGGCTAAGCGCAGAAAACGCGCTTAAAACGCCAAAAGGAGCTCAAAACACAAGAAACGATCGCTGCCACCATTCCCGTCCGTGATTCACTTGCACCGATCAGTTACAATCCAAAAAGAGTATCTAGGGCCTGTAGAAGGCTAGAGACCCAAGAGAGCAGTAACTTAGCTTACAGTGCCCTCTTGTGTCATGTTGCACGAAAGCCGCAACATGATAAAGAAACTAAGGAAAACAGCGTTTCCCGTTACTGACTGTCTTAAGGGCATGTCAGTTTCCCCGTAAGAATGGGACGAAAGCCCAGAGGAGTGCGGCAGAAGGCTGCACTTCTCTGGCAAAGTCTAGATCATGGTGAAAACAACAGCAAAAAGTTTAGGGGTTGCCACATGGAAGGAAAATTACCCACAATTACGAAATCTTTCCTAACACCCCTTTTTTCCAGAGCTCCAAACACTGCATAGAAAAACAGAAAGAACAAACGAGCTAATGAGCCCTTTAATAATGAAAGTAATTATAAGCCTCCAAAGCAGGAACAATTGAAAAATAACACTAAGAGTAGTGTTAGAAAAATGTTTGTTTTAAGACTGTGGCATGAAGATAGAAACAACGGACCCAGAGGGCCATCACCAAGTCAATGTTTTTTTAAATGGAAAGATGTGCACCAACCACTGACTTTCTGAGCGAGGACGGATTGGAGGGGAGATGAGGAATCTGTGGGAGAAGAATCCATAGAAAGAACATTACAGTAAGGTAATTTCGCCTTCAATGGATTGCTTTTCTCCCGCAGATTCCTCATCTGATAGACTCCGAAAGCATTAATGAAGGAGGCGGGCAGAAAGTCATATTAAGATATTTTGCGGCACTGGCCCGCCAAAATGCGCATCAGAAGTTCGAGCCACATCCAGGCTATAGTGCTTTGCAAAGGTATGCAAAGATGACCATGTTGCAGCGCGACAATCTCCCGGACACTGACCACCCACCCTCTGCAATGCATTGGATGCGAAGACCCCCCCTTGTGGAATGGGCCCTGATGTCTGCTGGTAATTCTATCCCAGCGGCCTGGTAACATTCATCTATGCAGAGAATTATCCAACAGGATAAAGTCTGCATTGTTATGGGCAGGCCCTTACGGGCTAAGGAAAAAGCCACTAAGAGCTGGCCAGCTCTCCTGAAATCAGTGGTCCAGTACCCCTCTTACGGTCTAGTCGATGTAACAGTTCCTCCTGCTTAGAAGGGTGAGGAGGAGGATAGAAGACCGGACGGTCGATGGACTGTGACAAATAAAATTCTGATATGACCTGGTGGAGGAAGCCAGGCCTTACCCCGAGTGAAACATTCTCCCAGAAAAAGCACAGGAAGGGTGGCTTACAGCAGGAAGGCCTGTAGTTCACTCACCCGCCTACCGGGTGTAATAGCCACCAAGAAGGGGGTTTCCAATAAGAGAAGCCATAAAGGACAAGAATGCATAGGCTCAAAAGGAGCCACCATCAGAAATGTAAGAAGTTGGCAGGAACTTATTTAAAGGCCTTTCAGGAATTGTGCGATTACCGGGATCGTAAAAAACTAACCTTGATCCAGGAGGATTTCTTGAACACAGACAAGACCGCCAAATATCCTTTGACTGTGGTGAGTGTGGTGACCTCCTCTAGGACATCCTTGCACACTTCCCACTCGTGTGAGACCGTGCTCTGCCTGCTCAGAGCATCCGCCAAGTGGTTCTCTGTGTCAGCCAGATGAACTGCCGAGACCGAGATCCTGTTCCCCAGCAACCAGAAGCAAAGCATCATAGGATCTGTGCAGAGGGATCGGGAGAGCAAATCACCTTGCTTGTTGATCTAGTGCATTGCCACTGTGTTGTCCATTAGAACGAGGGCATGATTTTCCTGCAGAGATAGGGTGAATGCTTTCAGTGCTAGCCTGATAGCATGCAACCCTAGCCTGTTGATGTGCCACCTGGCTTCTGTCGTTGACCAAATGCCGCTCACCTGCAAATCCTCGCAGTGAGCCCCCAACCCTTCAAGGACGCATCCATGACCACTCTGGTCTTCGGCCAAGGAGGCCAGAAGGGTTCATCCGCCAAATAACTGTCATGGTACGCCCACCAGGACAGGTCGTTGACCACTGATGGGGATGCTCTGAGCAGATCCAGGAGAGTGCCGAGGTACTGAGACCACTTGTCCCTCAGTAACCATTGCAGGGATCTCATGCACAACCTTACCTCTGGCACTAGAAAAATGCAGGAAGCCACAAGTCCTACAAAGCGGAAGAAGGAAGCAGCTGGTAGAGTGATATTGTTCGGGAATAAATCCACCATCTGTGCAAGCTGCTACTCTCTTCGGGTGGGGCTTTTACCACCCGGGTATCTAGGACTGCTTCAATGAACTGGAGCCGTTGAACTGATGTCATGTGGGACTTCTTTAAGTTTAGGGAGAAACCCAGCCTGTGCAGCAGCGAGCAGGTGTCCTGCAGATGGGACAAGACCTGCACTACAGACTTCCCTCGGATCAGCCAGTAGTCCAGATATGGAAATATGTGGACTCCGGATCTCGTGAGGTGAGCTGCAACTACCGCCGTGAGCTTGGTGAAAACCCTTGGGGCAGAGGTAAGTGCATATCTCCTATGGTTAACCTTCGGAACATCCTGTGCTTTCGATGGATTGGCACATGGAAACAGGCGTCCTGTAGATCTATGGACACCAGCCAGTCCTGAAGTTCGAGAACATGAAGAATCGCTCACAACATCACCATCCTGAATTAGTCTTTCCCAAGAACTTGTTCAAGGCGCTGAGGTCCAAAATGGGACGGAGACCTCCTTCTTTCTTGGGCACCAGGAAATACCGTGTATACCAACCCAATCCTCTCTGCTCGGGAGGTACTTCTTCAATGGCACCCTTCAGCAACAGGATTCTCAGTTCTTCCTGGAGCTACGGTCCCGGTTGAACTGGAGGTGTAGGTGGTCTGTCCAGTGGTTTTCTATGAAATGGCAGACAATAACCCCATTTAATGAGCTGTAAAGCTCAGGCATCGGAAGTAACTCCCTGCCACTGGAGTAAGTGCTCCAACCGGTGCACTGTGAGAGGGGAAATAAAAACGGCTTCGGAAGCTGGGCTGACCCCACCACTGACACTGCCTGTTGACCTCTAGAAGACCCTTGCCCCTTCCGGAGCGTGAGAAATGCTTCTGCCCTTTCCTGGCTGGTGGGAGCTGCGCTCTTCTGCCATAAGGAGCATATCTCCCGTAGCCCCGTGCCCTAGAGGCGAAGCTAAAAGCAGGTCTGGCCAGCTGCACAGCTCGGCCTAAGGATTTTGCATTGAGTTTTGATCCCTTGAACCTTACCAAGGAATCGTCGGCTTTGTGGCTGAAAAGAAGATCGCCCTCGAAGGGCATGTCCAAAGGTTTTACTTGGACGTTAGATGAAAAAAACAGAGGTTTTCAAGTAGGCCTGCCTCCTCAGCGTTATGGCCGAAGCCATAAATCGGCCCACACAGTCGGCGATGTACAGGCCCATTCACAGCGACTGCTTGGCCACTTCCATCTCATCATCCACTAACTGTAGGAAGCCCTTGCACATCTCTACTTCCGGGATAGACTGGGCAGCATTTTCCACTGCCGTTGATAGACCTAAGGAGTATTTGACAATACTGCTTGCCACATTGGTAGCTTTGAGGGCCATGCTACCCGAAGTGAATGCCTTCTTTGCCAAGGAATCTACTTTTTGTGCTTCTCTGTCTGGGGGCAGAGTGGATGTAGATGATACAGGTCTAGAAGAGACCGTAGCAGCTTGCATAACAAGCCCCACCGGGGAAGAGTGAGAGGAGAGGTATGAGGGGTCTCCTCTAGCCGGCTTGTACTTCCCGGAAATGGTGGAGCTGATGGGAGGAATGGAACATGGGGTTTGCCATAAAGCAGTCAAAGAATCGGCAATGGCCGGGTTCAGAGGCATTTGACGTTCAGTGGCAAGACCTTCCTCTAGGATGTCAGTAAGGTCATACCCTTGTGGGGGCACCACTGTAGGGTGCAGTCCCATGGTGTCAATAACTCTTTCTACCAGAGCCCTGTATTTAGTTATATTGTAAAGATAGGGCTGGGACTGCTGAAACTCTGTCAGGCGAAGTGTCCAGACCACTGGCATCTTGGAGGCCTTGAGCTAGTTGTAGAAGCTTATTCTGGTGGTCAAAATAGTCGACCCCACCTGAACCCAAGAACATCATGTCAACACCTTGGTCATCTGTGTCGTGATCGCCAAAGATACCAGTCATGGTCTTGAAAAATTCGGACCAGGTTTGTGGTGTAAAGACTTTGTCGACTGTCGTTGAGGGTTTGTCTTTCGGCACTGTGATGGTGGATGTCGGCGTCAATCGAGATGCAGTAGCGTCGACATCCTTGGACGCATAGGTGCAATCCAGCTTCCACAGTATTTCTTTCAATGTCGAAAGATTAATCGGCGCCGACATAGTCAGTATCTGGGCACTAGAGGGGTCGAGTACACCGCGCCTTTTCTTTTTTCGGGATGAGGATGAGTGGCTCCTCGATTGAGACCTTTTCTTCTTCCGCCAGTGTTTCTCAGGGGTATGCACCTCGATTACGGCCAGAGATTTTGAGGGTGGTAGACCCAGATTGAGTTTTGCAGCTCGGTCGCAAACAGATTTCGGGTTGCACCCATCAGTCCCGTGACCCGTGCTGAGGCACCAGAGACACCTCGTGTAGGTTGGTGAGAGACATCTTGGTGCCACAATCGGAACACTGCTTGAAACCAGACACCCGTGGAACCGACATCTCGCGTCGAGGATTTACAAAAAAATACAGGTTTTCTGATGAAAACGTCAAAAGGTTTGAAGCTCTATGTTCCTAAAGCAGCATGTTAGCGCACAGAAAAAAGTAACCAAGGTCAGGGTGTAGTGATGCGCTACTTGTCGGCTCCGGACGCCTGATGCCACGTCCGGAGCCGACGACCAGATGCAGAGCAAGACTGATTAATGGTCGACGGCCAGGTCGAGGTCCACTATGCCCCCTATCGAACATTTTTCCAAAGCAGCAAAGCTGTAGGGAATATCTATCAGATGAGCAATCTGCAGGAGAAAAGCAATCCATTGAAAAATAGTACAACAATTAACACTTGTTATACTTTGGTGAAAGGCATCTGACTATCTTCCAAGAGTCATCTCACAAAAGTAAAGAAGTTCAGAGAGCATGGCCAACAATACCCTTTCATAGCTGGGTGGGCTGGGAGGAGAATAATCCATAGAAAGAACATTACTGGTAAGTAATTTCTCCTTCAATGGAATGCATTCTCCAGCAGATTCATCATCTTGATAAGACTCCCAAAGCATTGCAACACTAAGTGGCTTAGACCAAAAAGCTCTGAAACACTGCTCTCTCAAACCCTGTCCCACGGGCCACATCCAGGTTAACATGCTTTGCAAACATGTGGAGAGATTACCAAGTCGCAGACTGACTTATCTCCCTCACTGGCACCACCCTTTGCAGTGCAAAGGCAGTCACCACACACCTATTAGAGTGCAATCTAATGCATGAAGGCACTTCCTTCCCTGCTTTCTCGTAGCATTTAGCAATACAATTCAAAGAACTATCCAGCAGGATATTGTTTATTTAGTCACCGCTAGCCCCATTCTAGACTTCGAAAAGCAACGAATAACTGATCGTCCCATCTGAAAGCTGCCAGCCCTGTAAAGGCTCAATGCTCTCTTAGGATCGAGCCTGTGGAGTCTCTCCTCCTCTTCGGATGAATGAGTTAGTGGATAAAACATTGGCAACTCAATGCTCGGATATATGTGCAATTCTGAGACCACTTTAGGCAAAAATTTCAGACGGACCTTCATAGAGACTTTTTCTCTGAAGAATTTCAAGAACGGCAGTTTACAGGAACGCGCTTGGTGTTCGCTCATGCACCTAGCCGATGTAATGGCCACCAAGCAGGCAGTCTTCAGAGTGAGCAAAATGCAAGGGCTCAAATGAAGCTGCTATAAAAATAAGTAAGAACCAAATATAGGTCCCACGCCGGAACCACAAAATGAACTGCAGGAAACCCATTTACAAGGCCCTTCAAAAATTGGACCATCATCGGGATCGAAAAGAAAGAACCTTGATCTGGTGACCTCTTGAACAGAGACAAAGTCACCAAATAGCCCTTTACTGTGCCTTTCTGTAGTCCAGATAAGGCAAATGATAGAAGCAATTCAATCACAGAGGAAGTAAGACATGAGACAGGGTGCACCACCTAGATCATGACTCAAATCTTCTCCACTAGCATGCATTACGAGACGTGGTGGAAAGCCTATGTGCAGCTAGCAACACCTCAAGCACGTCCTTTGACAGATCCCAGTCCAAATACCTCAGCCTCTCAAGAGCCATGCATGCAGATTGAGAGGAACAAATTACTTACCTCTCAGTGATGTACTTTCTGAAGTACCTTCTTTCCAGTCATTCCTCATCTAAGGTATGTATCTATCAGCGCCAGCTGTTCTTCGGAAACCTTTCCGTTGCAACTGGGTACAGCGCGACTCTGTTGGTTCCGGCTGATGCCTCTACGCACCTCCCACTGGACATCACGTCACGCTGTGACCTCAGTGCCACTTTTTTCCCCTAGCACTCTTGTCGCTAAGGGACTGCAGAACTACGGTGTACTAGCTACCACAAGAGGGGCTGGTAGGGAGGGGATGAGGAATCCGTGGTAGGAACGTCCATCAGAAAGAACATTACCGAGAGGGAAGTAATTTGTTCTTCTAATGGACTCCTACCTCCCAGGGATTCCTCATCTATGATTGACTCCCAAAGCAGTACAGACACATGGAGGAATGGAAGCAAGGGTACAACCTAAATCAGAAAACTCTGAAGGACAGCCGTGCAGGAACGAGCGGCCTGACCAGATATAAGAATACAAGCAGTAATGCTTAGCAAACGTGCACAAGCAAGCCCACGTGGCTGCTTGGCAAATATCCAGAACAAGCATTCTGTGTTGCAGAGCCGAAATGGCGGCCAAAACTCTGGTGGAGTGAGCCCCGAGACCCTCAAGGACCTAATTGCCGGCAAGATTGTAGCCTTCTGAGATGCAGAGAATGATCCAACGAGAAAGGGTCTGTTTTGTAACAGCCCTTTCTGCTCGGGCACCGGCATAACCAAGGAAAAGCTGTTCATTGATTTTCTCCCGAGACAAAGAGACGCAGAACTTGAGAGCCTACACCGGATCTAATCAATGAAATTGCTCCTCTGCCTAGAAAGGGTGAGGTGGAGGAAAGACGATGGTTAGATGGATCTTTTGAGAAAGATAGAAATTGGGAGGAAGATGGGTCTGAATCTCAACGTCGCCTTCTACTTGGAGAATACCAAGTAGGGAGGATAAACAGACACAGCTATCAACTCACTCACCAGTCTAGTGGAAAGGAAGGCAACCAGGAAAATCACTTTATGGGTGAGCAGTCTTAAAAAACAAGAATGAAGGCATTCAAACAGAGCACCCATTAAAAACGTCAACATTAAATTTAAATCCCACACTGGAACAACAAACTGGCAAGGTGGAAAGATATTGGAAAGACCTCCCAGGAATCGAGTCACAGTAGGGCTCGGGAAAAAGGAGCCCTGCTGCAGGGCACCTTGAAGACCGAAATGGCTGCAAGATACCCCTTCACTGTACCAAATTGTAGGCCTGTCCAGGCCAAAGACAGGAAGTAATTCCAACACAGAGGAGGTGGAGCTGTAAAAGGGTCCAGGATCCCTTTCTCGTCAGCTAGCCAAAAAGCACTGCCCCCTGCGTGTATAAATCAACTTGGTGGCGGATCTTCTAGCAGATAGGAGTACTTCCAGAACATCCCTGACAAATCCCACTCTCGATACCTCGTTTTAGGGGGAGGAGGTTCAGGTGCAGAACCTTCCCCTCTGAGAGGGAGAGGAGGCCCGTCTTTTGCGGAAGACGCAAGGGAGTGCAGATGGCCATGTCCAACAACTCTCCATTTCAGGTTCTTCAGGCCCAGTCCGGAGCAATCAAGACGCAGTCTTCTGAGAACCAGCGGAATGACAGATCGGTAGGAACACAGAGCAGGTCGAAGTTCCATTAGACCGTCAGGGTGTTCCCCAGAGCATCTTGTCAAGGAAATTCCCTGGAGCAGAACCACCTGCACTTCCCGTTTACATTGGAAGTGAAGTGGTCCACCTGAGTACCACCCCAGAGGGAGAAAATCTACATAACTTCCTGGCATATCTCACATTCGTGGGAGGCTGAAACTGCTTGCTCAGTGCCTCTGCTAGAGTATTCTCTTTGCCGGCCAGGTGAGCCGCAATCAGACAAACTGTTCCCCAGATCCCAGAACCACAATCACATTGCGTCTCTGCACAGCGGCAAGGAGCCCAAACCAGCCTTCTTGTTGAGGTAATGTATGGCTACAGTATTGTCCATCAGGACCAGTACCGTCTTGCCCTTTACAGAGGGAAGGTAAGCAACCAGGGTCAGCCTGATCGCCATCTGCTCCAGCAGATTGATTGCTCTAGGCACTCCATTGGGAACCGCAGTCTGCTTACCATCAGATCTTGTAGGTGAGCGCCAGAGCCCTCCAGCCACGCATCCGTGACTAGGGTCACATGTTGCTACGGTTCACAGAAAAGAGAACCCTTCAGGAGGCTGCTTTTCACAGACCACCATTGATGGTCTCTGGATAGTCTCTCTGAGACCAGAGGGAAGCTGTGAATTAAGTTACTGTTACGATCACCTGGTATCCACAGGGACGCCACTCAGCCCTGGTTGCTGGATTCGCCCTGGACCCCTTCCTGATCCCGGGTGGTGCCTTCGATGGAAGTCGGGCCTGAAAGCACAGGAGGACTGGATTGAAGATCAGGTACGGTCTCCTCCCACCTGCCCTGGGTTCGACCCGATGGCCCTCTCCTCACCTTGTTAGGATGTCTGGCATGCTCTCCGTCCTGCCTTCTTTGCAGGGGTGCGTAGTCTTCTGCGGGCTTGAGCAACGGAGTTACTTCACTGGTGTGAGCCCTTTCAAGTGTCTTTAAGGTAGATAGGTCTGATTGCAGCAGTCTTTATATGTGTTTGCCTTCCTTTCTTATGGTTAGTGTCTTTTCTTTATTCCCCCTTAGGTGAACGGAGGTTCGGCGTGTGCGCAGCTGGAGTCGGGCTCCTGCCAGAATGGAGGAAGCAGGAGCGTACTCCGATTTGGTAGTTAATGCGCTAAGTGCGGCGCTGTTTTGTCTTTTACTTGCTAACCTGTACTCTTCCTTCCTTTTCAGGTCGCAATGGTCTTTTCTGGCGTGCGAGGTCTTCCGGAACGATTCCGGCATAGAGATGCTCAACCAGGTGAGGTTCTCGTGATAACTGAGGCTAGCGCCGTAAGTAACTTGTTTTAACGTCGTCTTTCTCTCTCTCTCTCCCTACAGGTTGCTTCATTCCGGTGCGTTTGCGGTGTCCCGAAGATGCTGAAGACTGGATGGATGACCGCGAGCAGCAGAAGCATGGACGAATGACGGACAGAGGCGGGATGGAATTAGCAGGTAAGTAGAGACTAATAATAATGTTCTTTGTCTCTTCTGCAGGTCCGTTGTTTCAAGGATCGCTGGTATCAGGGGACTGGACACGATGAGCGTCTCGCTGCTGGCTGAAGAATAACGCGAAGCGCGTGCTGTAACTTGGGTGTGGTTTATATAGCCCTTTAGTAAAGTAGTCCAGGGCTACCACACCCCAAAACACTGTACCGCACAGTCTGGTTCTAGGAACTAGACTGTGTGGGTGCCTCCATGTTGGCTGCAGGCCCCAAAGAAAAAGTAGTCCCTTCAAGGAGGTTTCCAATTCTGAATATGAGCTTGGCGCCAAAGGCGCCAGGACTGACACGAGGAGAGTCCAGGAAGGTAGTGCAAGGCTCCTGAGGCCCCAAATGAACCCCGAGTCCTGACCCTACCTGGCATGTGGGCATGCCAGTGGGGTTTTGGGTAAAGGGTTGTGACAGTTCCAGAAACTGAGACCATTGAGATCTTAGGAGCCACTGTAACGACCTAATGCGCAAACGGGCCTCCGGTACCACCAAGAAACTTGATGCCATGAGACCCAGCAAGCCAGAAAAGCCAAGGCTGGAACAGCCGGAGGTTGGAAAACCTGGAGCATCTTTGTTCACCACTCTGTACTCGGGTGGGAAACTCTGAACCAGGCGAGTATCCAAGATCACCACAATGAATCAAAGGGACTGGGACGGCGAAACCTGTGGCTTCTTGTAGTTCAGAGAGAAGCCCAAGCTGTGCAACAGGCTGCAAGTCCGGTATAGATGCGCCGACACTAGAACTGGTGAACAGGCTTGGACAAGCCAGTCATCCAGTAAAGGAAAGACATGAATGCCTTTCCTCCTGAGGCGAGCGGCCACTACTGCTAGCAGCGTGGTGAAAGCCCTGGGTGCCGAAGAAACACTGAAAGGAAGGACTTTGAACTAGTAATAACAGTTCCCCACTTAGAATCTCAGATACTTCCTGTGCTTTTTGTGGATAGCCACATGAAAGTATACATCCTGGAGATCTAGGGAAACTAGTCAGTCGTCCATTGGAGGATCTGGGCTAGAGTTATTATTATTGTTATGGTATTTGACCATGGACCTAGCTTTGAGAAGCAACAAAGCGCTTTACAGAGGTATACACCAATAAAGATACATAACGGATCGCTTAACAGAGGTGTACAACATTACAGATGCATATCAAGCACTTTTCAGTGGTAACAACAGAACAGATATACAGCAGATGGTAGGATACAGAGGGGGACAGAGGAGGTGTACTGGGTGGCGGGGAGAGAGGCGGGTGGCGTTTGTAGCGGGTCAGGTGGTGCAAGGGGCAACATGATGGCCTATGTGTTGAGGAGGAGAGACTCATTGAAGAGGTGTGTCTTGTTCTTTTCTGAATTGTAGGAGCGTGGGGGCGTGTCTGATGGCGGTGGGGAGGAAGTTCCATAGTCTTGGGGCATAGGCAGAGAAGGCTTGTTTTCTGGTCCTTTCCCTTTTGCAGCAGCGAATTACAAGTCTGCATGTGTCCTTGCTGCTGGTGGTGCGCTGTCCGCCGGAGATGCAGAGTTTCCCTGCGAGGTAGCTGATTGACTTGAGGGCGACTGCCTTACAGATGATGCAGCAATACTTTAAGGTGATTCGTGCATTCAGTGGGAGCCAATGAAGGTCGATGGAGGCCCGGGTGGTGTGGTCGTATCTGCGTAGACCCTTGATAGGGCGTGCGGCCACGTGTAGGATACTTCTCAGGGGCACAAGGGAGGATGACGGGAGGCCTTCGAGGAGTGCATTGCCACCATCCAGGTGGGAGAGGACCAGTGGTTGAACGGTGGATCGAAAGCTGTCTGGAGGGAGGAAGGGCTTGCTGCTTTGCAGGAGGGAGAGCTGATCCCACGCTGTCTAAGATTTCTTAGCTATGTGTGTCTTGAAGGATGTTAGGGAGAATTCTCTGTATAGGCTGATTTCCCAAACCTAGTGAGTCCCCCAGCAGCTTTGCTGGATTTTTGGGGTTTATTTTTTTCTCCTGCTAAGAGTGAGACTCTTCTTCTCCCACTCTTAGGC
This sequence comes from Ambystoma mexicanum, assembly GCF_040938575.1. Classification (NCBI taxonomy): domain Eukaryota; kingdom Metazoa; phylum Chordata; class Amphibia; order Caudata; family Ambystomatidae; genus Ambystoma; species Ambystoma mexicanum. The sequence continues at coordinate 409,834,951 of NC_090940.1, forward strand.
ATGATTTGAGAATGTCCTTTGACTTTGTAATGTGTTTTATGGGCTATGGGGTCTTTTACTCCATAGGGCTCCATGTGTTTTTGGTATGTGTGTTACACAGCACCCTCAGTGCAGTAACACAGGGGTGTCATAGTGACCCCCAAACATAGACTCCATACCCTGGGACTTACTACTGTCTCCCAGGGCATGTAAAGTCACCATTGGCTTTACTAGTCTCAAATTGTGAACAGAACCAGTACAAACCATCATATTGTGGAAGTACTGGGAGGGGTAATTAGATTGCCCCTTGGTCTGTTTTCCAAGGGGGCACTGTTCAGTCCCCCCTTGTCGAGTTTCTGGCTGGTGGCAGTGGTTACCAGGCAAAATATTCCACCGGAATATTTCCTATGGGATTTTCCCATTCATTTTAAACGCACCACTTTTTTGGTGCAATGTTAAAGATACCGCTGGGTTATTTATTTAATATTTATTCCCCAGTTGGGTCTTTTTGCCAGGACTCGGTTTTAAAATGGCGTTTGTGTTCGCCTCTGTAACTCCAACCCAAGTCGAGCCCTTTGTTCCACTTTTGGCGGGCTTCTGCACAGAAGCCTCCAAAAGTGGTGCCACTCTGTCTGGGTCTACAGGATGTGTGGGAGGGGGGAATAGGCACCCTGGACCGAGTTGCCTCGGCAACTCAAGTCGCACTCTTGTGTGATTGGCCCAGTGGTGAGCCGCCTGGCTCACCACTTGGCATGTTTGAGTGACAGCTAGGACTGATGAATGGGGGTTGTCTGCATAAAAGCAGGGCTTTGGGGACTGGAACTTCAGAAGTCGCCACAGGACCTAAAGAATCCGAAGAGGGAGAAGCTGAGCCGATGTGCAATGACGACACCACCGGTGGAGCCCTGCTGAACCGACTCACCACTTCCCAACGACAGAGAAGATCTTTTTCCGGGAGCGTCTTCTTCCTTTGAGCTGGTGGGGTTAACCAGTTCGCCCTTTTTCACCTTCCTGGATCGTCTCGTGATCGAATCGCCCGTGCCAAGCACCCCGGCGGTCGGATAGCCACGCTTCACCACTACCTTTAATAAAGGGGTAGTACCTTCTAACCAGGAAACTCTGCGGCTGGTTTCTTCCCATGTAATGCAACGATATCCAGCTCTCCTCCACGTCGAGATCTTCTCTCGCCCTGGACGAAGCACTGACTTGCACCCGCTGCCAGGAACAACTGCCCCTGCTGGAGCTTTCTCACCATTTCAGGTACTGTGTCCCGCCTGGTCTCCCTCGCAACAGACTGTTCAAGGTGTCCCGTAAATCCTTGACTCTCTATCCTGGGGTGACCTCGGACCTGTTAACTAACTTTTCTGAACTGATCTAACTCCTTTTTGAACTACCTGCAAAGACTTTTAAAGTGTACTTCAACTGTGTGATCTTGGGCACATTCCGCCTTGCTGTTTCCAAGAGTGGGCCTGGCCTATGAACTTTTTGCTCTACAGTAGACCCTGCCTTTCTTGACTTGCTGTGGTGCTTTAAAAGTGTTGGTATTGTGTGTTTTCCTATTTCTGCCTTTTCTCTCCCTTTTTAAATAATTATTGGAGTGCCATCTGGGTTAAGCGCTCACCTCTGTGTTGATAAGTGGTGTTCTTTTCCTAAGACTTGTCAAATAATTAATCAGGGAGGTGTATATATTTCTAGTGACTGTGTTTGAACTTGCCTGACATATTAGTGCCAGTGTATTTTTACAAGTGTGTTTTTAAATAAATAATTATATACTTTTATACCAAAGCTCTGGTCACTGTTTGCTTGTGCTACTGTATTTTTGTACGTAATGTGTATACTCTATATACTGCCTAACTCTTCTTGAGAGAAGTCTGACTGCTCAGCCACAGCTACCAGGTAAATCTGGGTGGTGCGGACTGCTACCAATTGGATTTACTGCTAACACCTGTAGTCTTAAGCTTTTTGCAGTGGTCCCTAAGGGAACTGCACAGGTTTCTGCCTAACAAAGGAGAGGTGGTTGTCGATGTGGAATCCGAGAGACTTGGCGCAGGAGGTGAGCTTAGGTGTGAAGCCATCGGACTTCATGATTGATAGCCAAGTCTGTATGTCTGGGTGTTCGGTGTCATTGGTGAGGAGTAGGAATTCGGTCTTGGAGGGGTTGAGCTTCAAGTATGCACTGGACATCCAAGACTGGATCAGCGAGAGGCAGGTTTTGAGCCTATGGATGTCCTCGAGGTACAGCGGTGTGTCGTCGGCATATTGGTGTAGGTGGATGTTTTGCGTGGCTAGGAGGGCTCCCAGCGGGTCCATGTATAGATTGAAGATCAATGGGGAGAGGATGGAACCTGCGAGACTCCATGGGTGAGCGGTAGCATTGGCGATCTAGAGGAATCCATCTGAACAAACTGCTTGAACCAGCATAGGACAAGGTTGCTGATCTCCATGCGCCGATGTAGGGTGTCCGTAAGCGCCTTGTGGTCTACTGGAATAGAACCAAGAGGCAGGGGTGGACGTCGTCAAGGATGTTGAGGGCGTCTTCGACTGCCTCTATGGTTGCTGTCTGTGCTGCAGCTGGGTCTGAATCCGGATTGAAAGGTTTGGAGGAGATTGTTGTTGTCGATGTGTTGCTGCAGTTGTGCGGCTACTGCTTTCTCAATGATCTTACCTAGGAAGGGAAAATGGGTGATGGGGCGATAATTACCTAGGTTTTCAGCATCCACAGTGGGTTTCTTTAGTAGAGGGAGGATGTGTCCTGTTTTTAGGGTCGATGGGAAGGTGCCTTGAGTTAGGGAGCCGTTGATGGTCTCCAGTTAGGGAAGGAGAGCTTCTGCAGGGAGGGTCTTGAGGATGGATTCTGGGAGGATGTCATCTGCATATGAGGCTGTTAGGGTGGTCAGGGTTTCTACTAGGTACTCAGCTGTGAGTGTCCTGAATGCTGTCCAGGGTGTTGAGATATTGCGAGTAGGGACATGAGGTGGGTATGTGGATGCAGAGCTTGCATCTATGTGCTGGTGAATCTTGATGATTTTCTTGATGAAGAAGGTGTAGATGATGGTGGATTTTTCAATGGACATGTGCATCTGTTGTCGGCTTCTGCTATGGTATTCTGATAGTAGGAGGCCTTGGCTGTGTTGATTAGTTGTCAGCGGGTTGCTCGAAGATCCTTGAGGGGCACCAGGTTGAATGCCGTCCTGGAGCAGTGCCAGGTTTTCTCTTGTTTCATGATGCCTCTTGTTGAGGTTGAGTACCTGCGTGTACTAGGGTGCTGACAGTTTCAGTTTGGAGGTGCGTTGTTTCAGATGTACGTGTTGGTCGATGGAGGCTTAGAGGGTGGCGTTGGGTGCTTCGAGTAGAGTCGCAGTTTGGTTGCAGGCGTTTGGTCCATGTAAGGTGTAGGTTGGTGAGGTCTTCCACTTGGAAGTTCTTGAAGGACCGGAAGGTTTGTCTGCCGAGTGCTTGACTGGAGTGGTGTGCAGTATGGTGAAAAGCACAGCTGGGTGCTCAGACCAGTCAAGGAGGAGAGGAGAGCTGTAGTGGAGGGAAGACAGTGCGCTGATGATCAAGTCGAGGATGTTACCTTTCTCGTGTTTGGGTCTTTTGTGTGCTGTGTGAGGCAGTCAGAGCTTTCCTCATCCGGTTGGTCGGCTTGTTGCCGAGATCAGGGCTCCTTGGCTATGCAGACGCCTTGCAGCGGGAAGAAGCACTGACGCAAGGCACACTGTGAGAGAGAAGCTCTCTACACGGTGTGAACCGTTCCGGTATTGGAAGTACACCGAAGAGTACACAGAGCCACATAGGCTCTATTGAAGGTCAGCGTGAGTGGCGGCCGAACGACAGGAGCTGCCAGAAGCAGCAGAGGTCCCGAAGAGCAAAGCAACACTACCGGCGAGTCAGAAGGAGACACCAAAGCATACCGGTGAGTTGGCCTGAAGCAGGTGACCACAGGGCGCTCTGAAGGAGACCACTAGGTAAGAATAACTATTGTGAATACCGAACAATTCAATGAAGGCAAACTGGGCGCCACTCTCCTAAAAAGAGGGATTCCGAATAGGGGGGGGATCACTGTAACCCGCATTGACAGAGCCAAAGAAAAGTGATAAAAAGGCAAACTGGGCGCAACTCTCCTAATGAGGGATTTCAAATAGAGGGACATTGTAATCCAAATTGCCAAAGACCAATAAAAGAGAAATGAAGACAAACCAGGTGCAACTCTTCTAAGAAAGGATGTCCAAGGTGAGCGAATTAACACCTGCATTGTCAGCAGCTAAAAGGTTGCACAGCTAGAAATCAAAGGCTGCAGGAGAAAAGCTGGACTTGTAAAAGGGAGCAAGGGATAGAGAACTGTAAACTGCATTGCCTAGAGCAAACACACCAACAAGAGAATCATTATCACCACCAAAACACAGGACATCCTGTCTTCTCTCTCTTCTGCCTCCCCCCCCCCCCCACTGCACCAACATGTCCTGGGCCCTCGGCCACCCCTACCGCTTCCCCTCTTCTCTCCTCCCTCTCCCCTGTCACACCTGATGAGGTCTTTAGACAAGTCCGGTCTATGAAAGCCTTCTCCAAACAGGTGGACCCCTGCCCCTCCAAAATCATCAAGGACAATATTGGCCCTCTGGCTCCAGTCTTGGTGACCTCTGCAACCTCTCTTTCGCCACTGGAGTTTTCACCTCTACTCTCAAACACACTTTTGCAGCCTCTGCTCAAAAAACCCTCCACCGACCCGTCCATTCCGGCAAACTGCTGTCGGATCTCCATCACCCCTTTCCTGGGGCAACTCCTGGAGAAGCTGGCTATCACTCAACTTACCATACTGAATCTGTTGGTTGTCTCCATGACCATCAGTCTGGCTTTAGCGCATCCAGAGGCACGGAAACTGCTCTTCTGAACACCCGTGAAGACCTGCTCTCAAATCTTGACTCCAACTCTCCCCCTGTCCTCATTCTTCTCGACTTCTCTTTTGCCTTCGACACAGTAAACCACAACATCCTGATCACCCTTCTCTGTGATGCCCTGGCCATCACAGATCAGGCCCTGGCGTGGCTCGCCTCCTTTCTTTCTGACCGGCCCTCCCAGGTAGAACTCGGCCCTTTCTCTCCTCTACCACTCTCTCTACTTGTGGTTTCCCCCAGGGATCTAAACTTTCCCCTGGTTCTTCAATATCTACATAGCCCCCTTGGCCCACAGAATCTCTACCTTTACCTCTAACTTTCAGTGTTATGCAGATGACACACAGCTCTCTTTCAGGCTATCCTCGGCCATCTCCTCACTCATGCCTGACTGTCTATCCACAATTCAGGCTTGGTGTGCTGCTAACAATCTATGCATGAATGCCAGTAAGCCAGAGACCGCCCTCATTCAGACCCCTGATCCAGCTTTCCCACTTTCTCACTGGCCTGCCTCCATTGGCCCTGCGCCCTCACCTTCCAATGAGGCAAAACATCTTGGGGTCATTTCTCCTACTGCAAGTGCATGAAGTGGTACAGTTGAGACCAAGATGGTGGTGGGACAGGACAGACGAGCTAACTGGTTCTAGTTCATTTAGGTCATGTATGAGTACAGAAGAGATGCAGAGACGCGGGAGTGTGGGGGGTTGGAACAAAGTCTCTGGTCCAGTAGGGCTCTGGGTTAAGTGGGGAGAGGTTGCCCCGCTCAAGGAGCGAAAGCTGAAAGTGCAGTAATGTTGAACAAAGTGCAGAGGCCTGGAGGCAAGTGCAAAAGACTGGCAGGGGATCCTGGGAGCTGTAGGCTCTGAAGGTGAACCAGGCAACCAGTTAGCAAAACTGAACAGAGTTAGGGGGAAGGTGGAGAGAAAAGAAGGAACAAGTTACCTGTAACTGTTGTTCTCCAGCATGGGTCTGGCATGGATTCACATGCTCATGAATATTCCCCGTCAGGCTGGGAATCCTCGGTAAAGAAAAATCAGTATCAGTTTAGTTTCTGATCTGTCTTTCGTAGTAGTAACCAATCACTGATCTCTGCGTCATACTGACCACAGCCAATGACTACCCTCTCCCTAAGCCCCGCCTCTGGCAGCCATCCTCAGATTTGGTAGCACGTGAAGTGGCAGTATGACCAAGTGAAGAGCCGCAGAGGGGTAGGCGGGAGGGTTCGCATGTGAATCCATGCCAGACCCATGCTGGAGAACAACAGTTACAGGTAAGTAACTTGTTCCTTCTCCAGCATGGGGTCTGGCATGGATTCACATGCTCATAAATAAAAGAATACATAGCAGTACACACATGCACAACCACGGGAGGTGGCAACAGGCTCAACATTAAGGAATAAAACAACTCAACATTAAGCATCTCTTACCTCCTCACCATGCTCACCTTAAGCGAACAGGTTGCGCAGCACTGCCTGGCCGACCCTGGACTCCTCCCTGGAATCCCGGTCGACGCAGTAGGATTTCGTGAAGGTGTGCGTCGACCTCCACGTAGCAGCCCTGCAGATATCCAGCAGGGGCACACCAGATAGGAACGCCGTGGTAGCTGCGATCGCTCTGGTGGAATGGGCTCTTGGACGGCCGGGCAGCGGTCGGCTTGCCAACCGATGACAGTACATGATACAGCCGGAGAGCCATCTGGAAATGGAAGCCTTTGAGAGAGCCTTCCCCTGATCGACAGGTCCAAAGTTCACAAAAAGTTGTGACGTCTTCCGAAAACTCTTCGTGCGGTCCACGTAGAATTTCAGCGCTCTAGCCACATCCAGCGAGTGCAATTTCCTTTCAGCCGGCGACGGGAAGAAAACAGGCAACACCAAGGGTTCGTTTAGGTGGAAGTCCAACGGCACCTTGGGCATGAAGGAGGGGTGCGTCCTGAGCACTACCCCCTCGTGTCGTGAAAAGTCAAGTACGGGGGCTTGCAGGAAAGGGCCTGGATCTCTCCCACCCGTCGTGCGGAGGTGATGGCCACAAGAAACGCTGTTTTCCACGACAAGAACTTCAACGGAGCTGAGTGCAGAGGCTCGAACGGAGGTCCCATGAGCTTGGTCAGCACCACATTGAGCTCCCACGCCGGGGCCGGAGCCTTCACCGGCGGGAACGATCTGAACAGTCCCTTCATGAATTCTTTCACCAGACGATGAGACCACAAAGACGTCCGTCCCGTGGTTCTGGCGTATCAGGAGATCGCAGCCAGATGAATCTTGATGGAAGCCTGCGCCAGTCCAGCCTTGGCCAGCGTCAGTAGGTACGGCAGTACTTGAGGAGCCGTAATCCGTAGAGGGTTATCTTCTGTGCGTGGCACCAGACAGAGAACCTCTTCCATTTGTGTCCGTAGCATTTAAGAGTTGAGGACGCCCTGGCCTTTGCAAGAACCTCTCTGCAGTCGGCCGGTATGTCGTAACCTCCAAACTAGCGCTGCAGGAGCCAGGCCTGCAAGTTCAGCGACTTCGGGTCGTGATGGAAGATGGCGCCTCCTTCCCTGGAGAGAAGATCCGCGTCCACTGGCAGCTTGATTGACGGGGACGCTGACAAGTCCAGAAGGTCCGGGAACCATATCTGCCTCGGCCACGCAGGTGCGACGAGGATCATCCTGCACCGTGACCTCTTGAGCTGGTTGATGAGCCGGATCAGCAACGGCAATGGAGGGAACGCGTATAGAAACAGGCCCTCCCAGGGGAACGATAACTCATCGCCCATGCTCCTCGGCTGGGGAAACCTGCTGGCGAACCTCCGGCACTTGGAGTTTGTCGCCGTCGCGAACAGATCGATCTGGGGTGTGCCCCACCGTCGGAAGAGGCGGTCCACTAGATCCTGTCGTAGTTTCCACTCGTGGCACGAGTGCAGCTCTCTGCTGAGCGAGTCGGCGATGGTGTTTTTTACTCCTGCCAGATGAAACGGCACCAGAAACATCCCTTGGGCGACGGCCCAATGCCACAGATCCTGCGCCTCCTTGGACAGGGCTGGGGATCTGGTACCGCCCTGCTTCCTGATGTAGAACATGGTGGTGGTGTTGTTGGTGAAGATCCTCACCACCTTGCCCTTGAGGGACGGAAGAAAGGACCTGAGGGCCCAAAACACTGCACGGAGCTCCAGGACGTTGATATGGAGGGACTTCTCCGTCGGAAGCCAAAGGCCTCTCGCATGCAGATTTTTGGTGTGCGCTCCCCACCCTTCCAGGGAGGCATCCGTGGTCACTGTCTTCTGGTGGCCCGGGGTCTGGAAGTCCATGCCCGCCGTCAGATGCGCGCGGGTGCCCCACCACCGGATCGCTTGTCGGAAACTCTCGTCAAGTGTGATCCTGTCCTCGAAGCTGCCCGTCGTTTGGATCCAGCGAGCGTCCAGGAACTCCTTTCCGCTGCAGCTTGCCCAAGATGGCCCTCGTCCTTTCCTCCGACGGCGAGGCCAGAAGCGCCACTGTGTCGAGTTTCGCTCCCAGAAACAGTGCGTCTTGCGCGGGCACCAGGTGGGATTTGGCGTAGTTTACGGAGAATCCCAGGTCCGTGAGTAGTTGGACGGTCCTCGCCGCGTGCTCCGCGGCGAGCTCCCTTGTCTTTGCTCGGATGAGCCAGTCGTCCAGGTAGGGGTAGACGTGGATCCCCTCCGGACGCAGCCGCACCGCCACCGGTGTTGGTGAACACCCTGGGTGCCAACCTCAATCCGAAGGGAAGGGCTCTGAACTGGTAGTGACGCCCTTGGACCACGAATCTGAGAAACTTTCGGTGTCCCTTTAGGATGGGGATATGGAAGTAAGCATCCTCCAAATCCAACGACGACAGGAAATCGCCCTCCTCCAGCTGACCCAGGACGTGCTGGAGGGTGACCATCCAGAACTTCTGTGCCTTGATGAATTTGTTCAGTCGTCGTAGGTCCAGGATGGGACGCCATCCTCCTGTCTTCTTCTTCACGAGGAAGTATCTTGAGTAAACTCCGGAGCCCCGAAGCCTCTTTGGGACGAGCTCAATGGCGCCTTTCTTGAGCATCGCCTTTACCTCCAAGAGAAGTTGAGGGACGTGATGTTCCTTCCTGGCCACGGGGGGGGGGGGGATGCGCGGGCCCTTCTTTAGAAACTTGAGCGCGTAACCCTGGGCCAGGGCGTCCAGAACCCAACTGTCAGTGGAGATGGACTCCCACACGCTGACGAAGTTCGCCAGCCGGCCTCCCACCGGGGTGCTTCGGTGGGGGCCCGACCCCACAGCCGGTTCAGTCCTGCTTCGACGAGGCTTTGCCGCCTTCTCCTCCCTGGCGACGACGGCGGGGTCCGCCCGACTTGCCTCATCCCCTGTAGGCTTCCTGTGACGACGAACGGCCGCTTGACGGTAGGTGGAATATCTGCCGCCGGAACCTTTGGAGGCACCCTGCTTGCCTCCGGCGCTCCGAAAGGGCGGCCGTCGCTGCTGGAGAACACCAAGAGCCCGGGCCGTCTCCGTGTCCGTCTTGATGGCTTGCAGGGAATCGTCCACTGTCTTCCCAAACAGGTTGCTCCCATCGAACGGCATGTCCAAAACTCTGGTCTGCACGTCCTGCTGGAAGTCCGTTGCCTTGAGCCATCCACGCCGTCTAAGGCACACGCCGTTGCCCAACTGGCGAAACCCAGTGTCAGCGATGTCCGTCGCTATCGTAATGGCGTGGTCCGACGCCACTTCTCCTTCCTGCAAGATCTCTAGGGCCTCCGCCCTCTTGTCCCCCGGTAGGAAGTCCAGCAGGGGGGCGATCTTGTACCACAACTCCCTGTCGTAGCGTGCTACGATAGCCAAGGCGTTGGCAGCCTTAATCGTCGTCGCTGCCGATGAGATGACTCTGCGTCCCATCGTGTCCAATTTCTTTCCCTCGCCGTCCGGGGGGGGGGGAGGTTGATGTAGAGGCCGATGCCCCCCCCGCTTTCTTCCTGGCCGCCGCGGAGACGACCGAGTCCGGGGTCGGCTGTGCCCGAAGGCACAAGGGGGCCGCGTCCGGGACCCGGTACTTCTTCTCGTACCGATCCCTTCTCGCAGGCGTTGTGGATGGGTTCTTGAGAAGGGCGAGACCCTCATCCCAGATATCATCCAGTAGAGGTACAGCGAGGACCGTCTTCCTCTTGGTCTTGCACCGTTGATAAAGGAAACCTTCCTTCTTCTTCTCTTCCGGGCAGAGCTGGAAAAGCTCGGATGCCCTGGCGATCATGGCATGAAACGATCCAATCTCGTCGGGCGGGGATGCCCGAGGAGGAGGTGACGACGGAAGATCCTCGTCGTAAACTTCGTCGTCTGTACCCGTCGCGGCCGTGTCCGTCCCCGTATCATCCCCACGGGTAGTGGACGGGGAGGAGGGCTGAGCAGGGCGCGATGGTTGAAAAGGAGGTGGAGGATGAATCCTTCTTCTCTTAGGAGGAGGGCTCCCAGAAGGGCCTGGCTCCGGGTCCCCCGTCGGGAGCGGTTCCTCCGTTGGTGGTAACGGCAATCTCGTCCTTCTCTCTGAGCATAAGGACTGTATAGCCAACAAAATGGACGCAGAGTTGTCTTGCGGCACTGGTTGAGGGGTTTCCGACGGGCGGTCAGGAACCTCGTCGGCACCCTCAACGTTCTCGTTGTCTCCTTCGTCGGGGTCCCTCCCGACGGGCTGGTCTTCTTCCGTGGCTTAAGACTTCGATCAGCTCCTCTTCAGATGTTGAGGCCGAATCCACGACGGCCTCCTGCCCCCCCCTTTTTCTTCTCCGTCGGAGGTTTCACGGGGGTCCTGTCGATGGGCTTCAAAGAGGACTCCCTCCGCGGTGGCAGGGAGACTCTGGTCCCCGAGGTCGCCTCCACTGGTGTAGCCTCCACAAGCTGAGCCAGGGCTGCCGCGACTGTCTCGATAGAGGCCTTGGCAGGGTGGATCAAGGCTTTCACCACCTTCTCCTTGGGGGGAGGGTCACTGCCTCGCTCCCCCTCCGTTGGGGCCTTCGAGCACCGGGGCCTCTCCAGAAGCTTTGCCGGGTGCTCGGACTTCCTCTTACCCGAGCCAGAGCGTTGGCTCGTGGTTGATGGCGCCGGGGAGGTTGCGCCCTGCCTGGCAACCGAAGAGCCTGACCGTTCGGCGCTCCCGGTGCCAGCGGACTCGCGGTGCTTGGCCTTCTGTTGGGCCCCCGTCGCCGGGGCGCCCTCAAAGGTCTCAGAAGACCGCTCGGACTTATTCTTTTTCTCGCCTGACCGGCTCTTCCCCTTCTAGCCAGTTGGCGAGACGCAGATGGCGGTCCTTCATGGTCCGCTCCGACTTGTTCCCGCAAAACGCACAGTCCTTCTCCACGTGCGTCTTGTCCTCATGCAGGCAGTAGAGGCAAAGGGAGTGTTCGTCCTCCTTGAAGACATTCTGAAGCTGGCATCCAGGGCAGACCCTGAACGGCTTTCCGGGCGTTGAGCTTCCCTTCTCCTGGGCCATGTCCGAGATGGGCCTGAGAAACTTCTGGAATCCTCCAAAAGCGTGGCTCGACGAAATCTTCACCCTTGAGGGGCGTAGAAGAATCCGACACGGGTCCCCGTTGATCGGATAAAGAAACGGTGGAGCTTGAGGCTCTATTGACCGAAAAAAGAGAGAATTTTCCTATGAAAAAGCGTGAAAACGCACTAAAGCTCGAGAGCAATAGCACGAGGATCCCAACACTTGAACGTGCGGTAAAAATCTGAGGATGGCTGCCAGAGGCGGGGCTTAGGGAGAGGGCAGTCATTGGCTGTGGTCAGTATGACGCAGAGATCAGTGATTGGTTACTACTACGAAAGACAGATCAGAAACAAAACTGATACTGATTTTTCTTTACCGAGGATTCCCAGCCTGACGACGGGGAATATTCATGAGCATGTGAATCCATGCCAGACCCCATGCTGGAGAAAGGAGGTTAGCAGGGGAGAGGAAGAGAGAAGGAGGAAGAGAAAAGGAAGGTCTTGAGGAGTTTCCGGAACTTAAGGTGTTCCGGGTCACAACGGAGAGGCAGGGAGGCTGTTCCAGGGGGAAGCACCTGCAGAGGATAGAGATCTACTACCAAATCTCTGTGAAAGCGGCTCACCCGCAGAGAGTTGGAGGACGATGAGCGGAGGACTCTAGAGCGAGAGTATTTAAGAAGAGAGCCTTGTAGATAGTGCGGGCCCTGGCCCCAGAAAGCCTTGTGGATTATGCAGAGTGTCTTGAACTTGATCCTTGCAGCCACGGGGAGGAGGGATTTCCGCACCAGGTAGATGCGGACCCAGGGCTTGAGGCCAACGGGGAGACCCCACAGATTTAGTAGTTTTAGAAAATAGAATGTTTTTTTTTTTTAAAGATAGCAAGAAATAAGCAGTCACCTTAGAACAATTATCAATTGTCTCCTCGCTAGGTCAGAAGCGTTAAGCCACAAGGACTTTCTCAGCGGGGATGGATGGGAGGGGCAATTAGGAATCTGAGGGAGAAGAATCCATGGAAAGATCATTACAGTAAATAATTTCTCCTTGAATGGATTGCTATTCTCGTGCAGATTACTCATCGTGATAGACGCCCCAAGCAGTTAGAATAACGGAGCTGGGCAGAACATATTAAACAAGCAGATTTTGTGGAACTTCCCTACCGAATCTTTCATCTGCTTCACGTGCAATATCTAAATGCTTGGCAAATGTATGCAGGGACGACCAAGTGGCCGCACGACATAGGCTGAGAACCCCGCTGGTAGAATGTGCCCTGATGCCGGGAGGAAACTTCCTGAATGCCAACTGGTAACATTCGGATATACATAAAATATTCCAACGCAACAGGGTCTGCTTGTTTCTGGCAAGACCCTTACGGGGATAATGAATGGGCAATGAACAACTTGTCAGTTTTCCGAAACTCGGATCTACGAGCGACATAAAAACATAAGGCTCTTTTGGGGTCAAGACGGTGGAACCGCTCTTCCTCTTTGGAGGGATGGGGTGGAGGAGAAAAGACAGGCAAATGAATAGACTGAGAAAGGTGAAACTCAAACCACTTTATGAAGGAAGCCAGGTCTGACTTTGAGAGAAACTTTCTCCAGAAAGAAACGCAAAAATTGAGGTTTGCAGCACAACCCATGCAACTCACTAACCATCCTGGCTAATGTGATTGCAACCAGGAATGCTGTTGTAAGGGACAACAGCCTTATGGAACAAGATTGCATGGGCTCGAACGGAGCCGCCATCAAAAAGGTCAAAACCAGATTAAGATCACAATCTGGAACAATAAAAGGAATTGGTGGGAATTTATTGAGAAGGCCCTTCAGGAATTGGGCCATGACCGGAATATTGAAGAAAGAACCATGATCCTGGTAGCCTTTGAACACCGACAAGGCCGCCAAATATCCTTTGACGGTGGTGACCTAAAGGCCTGCTGAGGCCAATGACAGAAGGAACTCCATCACTGTAGTGGTGGGCATGAGATGGGGTCAATCTCACATTCCCTGCACCACGCCTCAAATCTTCTCCACCTGAGACCACTAGGGGGTGCGGAAGGCAATAGCTATCTAATGTGTTGCTCCTCCAGCCGGGAGAGAAAAAGAGAGGAGAGTGAGCAGTTCTCAGCAACGCTAAAGGAGGAACCCCATGAAAGGCTGGGGAAGACATAACAGGTGCTGGAAAGAAGCGGTACCCTGTGATAAAAACCAAAAACAGTCCGGGAAGAGGACCCTGCAAGGCAGCCTGACAGGCAGTGACGGATCTCTGCGAGCGGGAACCCAGGAGAAGGTGGGGTAAGGGCAGCAGGTCAGACAGTGGAGCTGCCGGATCTCCACGTACGGGAACCCAGGAGAAGGTGGTGGAAGGGCGGCACTTCAGACAGCGGAGCTAAGTCCCATGCAGACGGGACAAAGCCGTAGCTTTACGAGGGACAACAGCAGAGGATAAACAGAAAAGAGAAGCCAAACCATAACGCAGCCCTAGGGGGGCTGTGCGGTGCTCCATGGAGACAGTGCCCTTAATGGAATCATAAGCAGCGATGCTTAGAAAGAAAGATGGCGGCCCAGAGGTTGGACTGAGCAGACAGCAGCAGGTGTATCGGAGGACGAGGGAAAAGGAGTGCAAAGAGCAAGGCCTCCGGTATCCATCCGGAGTTGGCAACTGACAAATCTCCACTGTCAGCGGAAGAGAGGTTCAGGGGAACGTCCCAAGCGATAGCCACCCAGTGTCGGATAACTAAGAGCCCCCACAGGCAGCTGAGAAGAAACTCAGGAGAAGTTGACAGCGCCCGCCAAGTGTGCACATACAAGGTGAGGAAGCCCCGGTGCCCCGACCCATGGGATAAACAGCAGATCCAAGCGGGGGGAGGTGCTGGTTGTCACATGCCCCCCCCCCACTGTAGTAACATTGAAAGAGCAGGGCAACCCCCACAGGTGCCCATCACTGCAGGCAAAGACCCCTGCACGCTTGGGGAAGGGAAAAGAAGCACAATCAGACCCCTCCAAGGGAAGGTGAAACCCTGGGGACTACCCAAAAAGCCAGTAGCACTGCCCCCCTCCCCAGCCCAAAGCAAAGTAGGAAGGGCACAACCTCCAAAGCTCCACAAGAGAAAGGGGCTCACAAGCATACACTGCAGGGAGAAGAGGTGTTGGGCCCCAAGGGCATCGCAACCAACGCCACCAGGAACCTACAAGAGACAGGAAGAGGCGCATTGAGGAATCCAAAAGCCAAGCCATATGCGAGGAGGGAGGGGGTTAAGAGAAAAAAAGTAAAGGAGGTCCACAGAAGCGGAGGGGGAGCCACCCTCAACCCAACTCCACACAAAGCTCCAGTATACACAAGAGTGAGGCGGCCCTCCCGGTCCAGGCCACGCCTCGAATGATACCAGTAATACAGAGAGCGGAGCAGCAGCGGAAAGGTCCTTCTGGGAATAAAACCATCAGGAGCTGCTGCCAACAGAGCAAAACCACGCAAAATATGAAGAAGGTCAGTGGGACCCCACCAAGGAAAACAAGGATGCACATCGTACTTCGAATCCCAGGGGCGCAAGCCTCAACTCAGCGCAGAACACCTGGAGCAAAACAATTTAGGCTCCACCATAGAACTGTAAAAGGAAAAAGGCAACTGGTGCAGCAATCCCTCCCCCCCGACAAGAAGACTGGAAACTCTCCAGCAATACAGAAGGGAAGAAACCCACCGTGAGATGGATATCGCTAACCCGAACACCAGCATGGGGGAGGCATCCATAAAGAAGGACATAACAGGGGTGATGGCAGAAGAACAAGTTACTCTCTTACCTGGTAACGTTCTTTCGATGGGATGGTCCGACGACGTATTTCATATCTATGACAGTAATCACCACAGCTGTGCTGCTTCGGAAAATTTTCTGCGTCGATGCGCCGTCCTCGAGGACCTTCTCCGACGGCCGACGTCACACGAGGTGATAAGTAGGACGCACGACGCCCGTAGCCTCAGTTGTCGTTTTTTCCCAGAACGTGTACCACCAGTCTTCTGCCAGTCTGACACACAAAGCCTTGCGGAAACGTGAGCTGCAATCGCATAAGAAATTCTGTAGCGGGGAAGGCAGGGAGGGAGCGATATGGAATACGTCGTCGGACCATCCCATCGAAAGAACGTTACCAGGTAAGAGAGCAACTTGTTCTTCGAGGGGATTGGGTCCTCCGACGTATTCCATATCTAAGACAGACTCCCAAAGCAGTACCAATGCAAGGAGGAGGTGGGAAAAGAATTTAGAAAACAGAAATTTAGCATGCCCAATCAAATTGCGCAGTAAAGGACCGCCTTGCCAAAGGCCAGATCCTGCCCCAGATGGAATCGAGGGAATAGTGACGTACAAAAGTATGTACCGAAGCCCACGTGGCTGCATCACAGATGTTGCGAATAGGAAAACCCCTCTGCAGGGCAGTGGAGGCAGCCATACCCCTGGTAGAATGGGCCCGTAAGCCGACCGGAGGGTCCTTACCCGCCAAGCGGTAACACTCGGAGATAGCCAAAATAATTCAGCGAGCCAAAGTCTGTTTCGTCACAGCCTGTCCCAAACGCTTTCCAGCGTAACCAATAAAGAGCTGATAGTCCACTCTGACCCGGGTCATGCGTGAAATATAAAAGCTTAACGCTCTCCTAGGATCAAGCCTATGGAGCCTCTCCTCTTCCTTACCAGGATGTGTAGGAGGATAAAATGCCGGAAGAACAACCTTCTGGCCTAAATGAAATTCCGACACCACCTTCGGAAGAAAAGAAGGACAAACTCTAAGGACAACCCTGTCCTTATGAAACACAGTGAAGGGTGGTTTAACTGAAAGTGCCTGTAACTCACTCACTCTCCGAGCGGAAGTGACCGTAACTAAAAATACAGTTTTCAGAGTTAACAGTCTCAAAGGGCATGAATACAAAGGCTCAAACGGAGCACATATCAGAAACTTGAGAACAAGGTTCAAATCCCAACCGGGCACCTGGAAAGGTGACGGAGGGAACACATTAGTGAAGCCTTTCAGAAACTGAGAAATTAAAGGAATTTTAAAATAGGAACACTCTTCAGACAAGCGCTTAAATATGGACAGCGCCGCCAGGTAACCTTTAATGGTACCCCACTTGAAGGCCCCTGTGGGCCAAAGAAAGCAAAAAAGACAGAACCATGGGAATTTGACATGCAAAAGGATCCACATTCTTAACCCTGCACCAGTCGCAGAACTTACTCCAACGGCAACGGTGCAGGGACTTTGTTGCAGTCCTTCTGGCCGAAAGCAACACCACCATCAAGTCTTCAGGGAGGTCCCAATCCTTATACCTCAACCTTTCAGAAACCAAGCGTGAAGGTTGAGGGACCTGACCTCTGGATCGAGAACCTGACCCCCCTCCCGTGAGAGCAGATCGTCTCGGTAGGGAAGACGACGTGGAGGACAGATGGACAAGTCGAGAATGTCCGGGTACGCGTCCTCCGGGCCCACGCAGGAGCAATGAGTATCATCGAGGAACCGAACTCCGTAACCTCCGCAGTACTTGCGGGATGACGGTGACTGGAGGAAACGCGTACAGCAGTGGGAATGATCACTCCACCACGAACGCGTCTCCTAAGGCTCCGTTTGGAGGAAATTCCCACGAGCAGAACCTCTTGCACTTCCGGTTGACACTGGAGGCGAAGAGATCCACTTGAGGGGTTCCCCAAAGGGCAAAGATCTCCAGGAGAATCTCCTGAGCCAACTCCCACTCGTGAGAGATCACGCTCTGCCTGCTCAGAGCGTCCGCTGTCTCGTTTTCGTCTCCTGCCAGATGAACTGCCGAGATCGAAACTTCCTGCTGGATTGCCCAGAACCAGAGCTGCATCGCCTCCCTGCACAGAGGAAGTGACCCTGCCCCCCCCTTTTTGTTGAGGTAGTGCATGGCCACAGTGTTGTCCGTCAGGATCAGAACATTCTTTCCTCGCAGTCGGCAGAAAAGTCTTCAGGGCTAGCCTGACGGCCCTCAGCTCCAACGGATTGATATGGAGTCTGGACTCCGACGGAGACAAACGACCGCTGTCAACTCGTTGGCACGAGCTCCCCATCCCGTGAGGGATGCGTCCGTCACGATCGTCACCTCCGGCCAGGGCAGCCAAAATGGAGCCCCCTTCATCAGATTGCCTTCGTCGGCCCACCACAGAAGGTCCTGGGCGACCGAAGACGGCACCTGAACAGGGTCTGACATCCTGCCGGAGGACTGAGACCACTGGAGCTTGAGAGCCCATTGCAAAGATCTTATCCGCAACCTGGCCTCTGGCACCAGAAGAATGCAGGATGCCATGAGGCCGAGCAGTCTCAAGAACTCAAACGCTGGGAGAGTCTGGGCAAGTTGAAACTTGTGCACCATCTGCTGAATGTGATGAGCCCTCACCTGGGGAGGAAAACACTGCCCCAGGGACGTGTCGAGCACTGCTCCGATGTACTGGAGCCTCTGAGTTGGTGTCAAATGGGACTTCTTTAAGCTGAGGGAGAAGCCCAGCTTGTGGAGGGAGTGGCAGGTGACTGACAGATGATCCAGGATTTGCTCAGGAGAGCGCGCCCTGATCAATCAATCGTCCAGGTAGGGGTAGACGTGAACCCCCCCCTTTCCTGAGGTGCGCTGCCACCACTACCATGAGCTTGGTGAAGACCCTCGGGGCGCAGGTCAATCCGAACAGCAGGACCCGAAACTGAAAGTGTGAGTCACCAACCGCAAACCTCAGGTACTTCTTGTGCTTTGGATGGATCGGCACACGAAAATAAGTGTCCTTGAGGTCGAGAGACGCCAACCATTCCTGAAGTTGAAGGGCCTGGAGGACTTGAGAGAGAGTAATCATCTTGAACTTGTCCTTCTGAGGAGTTTGTTCAAACCGCGCAAGTCCATGATGGGTCTCAATCCCCGGTCTTTCTTGGAAATCAAACAATAAGGGGAATACGATCCCATGTTCCTCTCCGCTACAGGCACCAGTTCTATGGCGCCTTTCTCCAGCACGGATTGAATTTCCTGCGCAAGGAGCGGATCCGGACTCTTCAAAGAGAGATTCCCCGGTGGATTGTCTTGAGGCCTCTGCCGGAAAGGATGACAGTAGCCGTGGGTTATGATCTCCAGAACCCACACATCTGAAGTAATGGCGCGCCACTCTGCAAGATGCTGCACCAGCCTTCCCCCAACCAGCGAACCATGGGACATGGCCTCATGACTGAGCTGAAGCGGCTGCGGTGTTGCCTGAGGGCAAAGAGGCAACAGCCCGAGCGGCCTTGGCACCTCGAGTACCTTGTTTTCCACCTCTGGCACTCCTACGGTGGCCCCTTTGACTGGCAGCTCCTCCCTCTTTACCAAAGGCTGAGTAATAACGAAAGTAACCTCCGCTCCATTGCTGTCCCCTTGGACGAAAAGGCGGAGGTTGTCGAACTGCAGCGCCCAACGACTTCGCTGCAGCTTTGGAGGTCTGCAACCTCTCAAGGCTCTCGTCAGTTTTGCTGCCAAAAAGATGTTCCCCGTCAAATGGCATGTTGAGGAGCCGGGCCTGCACATCAGGAGCAAACCCCGACTTCCGCAACCACGCAAACCTGCGTATCA
Source organism: Ambystoma mexicanum (assembly GCF_040938575.1). Taxonomy (NCBI): domain Eukaryota; kingdom Metazoa; phylum Chordata; class Amphibia; order Caudata; family Ambystomatidae; genus Ambystoma; species Ambystoma mexicanum. The sequence continues at coordinate 409,853,842 of NC_090940.1, forward strand.
CGGTGCTCGCCGCCATGGACCGGCTGACGCAATCTGCCAAGTCTAAATCCGACTGAACGGCCTCACATATAGCATCCTTGCCATCCTGAACCATGGCAAGGAAACCATCCCGTTCGGGAATATGTTCAGCCGCCAAGGAAACACAGTTCCACAGAGTGTGCGTGAAAAGAGACAAGGCACAAATGGAGTTGGCCGCCTGAAGCGCCATACCCCCTGCAGAAAACACTTTCTTCGCCCAGCCATCAAAACGCTTGTCGTCCCTATCAGGAGGGATGGTAGGGTACGACGCCTGCTTTGCCAAGGCCGTAGCCGCCTGCACCACCAAACTCTCGGAGTAGGGTGCTTGGACAAGTAGCAGGGTTCACTACTGGCTGGGCGGTATTTTCGCGGCAAAGACTTGCCCACTTCCGGGAGACTCTCCGGAGCAGTCCAAGCCGCTGCCACCCTTCTTTGCAGAGCCATATGGAACGGCAGTACCGGGTCAGTTGGTGGACCAATGTCGAGGATATCCGTAAGGTCATCCTGAACAAACTCCCTTGGGGGAGCAGACCATCCTAAGTACTCAGAGACCCGTGACATAAGTCGCCGGTACGAAGAATCGGCATGAGTGCCAGGCTCAGACCTACAAAACTCCACCTCCGGAGAGGTGCCCAGCCCACTAGCATCATGCAGGGACTGCCTCAGTTCCTCAAACTGGCTATGGCCGAGAGAATCTTGTCTGGCACCGTGTCAGGCACCATGCCATCATCAGAGCCCTCATCCACCTCTGAAATGAATTCCAGATGGCGGTAAGAAGGTACAGAACTGGAACCAAAGCCATGCTTGACCTTGGCCAGAATCTTCCTAGGTGGTTCCCCCGAGCCACGGGGTACCCCCGTCGACAGCCCCGAAAGGCGTTGAGGGCGTCGAGTGAATCGGCATCAACGACAGACGCGGCGCCGACAGCATCGACACAGGCCTTCGAAGGCGGAGTCCCGAGCGTGTCCCTCGACATCCTGGGCGCCGTCGGCGTCAACGACTTCCTCTGAGGCGGAGCCTCGAGAGAGTCCGTCGACGACCTTGGCGCCACAGGCGTCGATGTCTTCCTCGAAGACTTCAGAGGTTCACGCGGTCTCAAGCGCGTCGAGGACCGGGACCTGGACCGGGCATGCCGAGAACGATTCCCCTTGTCCGAGGGGGACCTTTCCCGCGAATCGTGACGACCAACCGAAGGCGTGCGAGCGGCGTCTCTCGGCTGATCACGACCGACCCCACTCGGAAGCGCGGACGGACCAGTGCCCTGCGATTCGAGAATCGCCAACATTTTCTTCCCGAAGGAAGCCCATTCCTCTGGTGTCGCATGCTTGGTGGGGTAAGCGACCCGCCGATGGGTGGAGTCCTCAGATGAGGACGGGGAAGGCGACCAATGACGGTGCTTCCGGGAGTGCCTCGAAGAGGCAGAGGAGTGGCGAGACCGACTCTGGGGCCGAGACCCACTGGACTTCCGACGACGACGCGGAGAGTCGCCCCTCGAGTCGTCCGTCGAAATCCCCGCAGACCTCGACTTCCGGGGCTTGGACACCTTACCTACCGATAATTTCTTCTTGCGCTCCCGCAAGGATTTCGACGTGAGCGACTGGCAGTTGACACAGTCATCCGTGTCATGGGCCTCCCTGGGGCACCAGAGGCAGGCGTTGTGCGAGTCCATGACCGACATCTTGGACCCACAGTCCCCGCACTTCTTAAAGCCTGGATGCTGTGTGGAAGACGAGGTAGACATCTTCACAAAGAAATCGTACACAAACAGGTTTGAAGAACTGAGATGAACAACAGAAACTCCAAAGAGTCGAGAAGTACCGAGATTCACAAAGCAAACACATTCGCGGAAAAAACGGAACTGAGGCTATGGGCGTTATGCGTCGTACATCGGGTGACGTCGGCCGTCGGAGGAGGTCCTCGAGGACTGCGCATCGACGCAGAAAATTTTCCGAAGCAGCACAGCTGTGGTGATTACTGTCATAGATATGGAATACGTCGGAGGACCCAATCCCCTCGAAATAAGAGCTCTACTCACTGACATACAAACATCAATAGCAGTGGAAAAGATGGAAGGAAAGGCGGAAAACCTGGAGCATAACCAAATTAAGGCCGACTTGGTCGAAATGATGATAAACGCCAGAATGACAGACAATGAATTAAGGGAAGAGGAGCTCACACTGAAAATCGATGATCTAGAAAACAGAGCATAGAACCAACCTGCAGATGGTTGGCGTTGAAGAAACAGACGTTAATACCCCAGCCCAGGTCGAAAGGAAAGTACAGGACATTGTCAACCTCCTCTATCAGACAGAAGGAGGGAAGGCGGTACAAATTGAAAGAGCACAGAGGAGGGAGAGCACTCAACGGGGGCCCGCGTTCGGTGGTGGTGAAATTCCTACACTACAAAGAGAAAATGGACATTCTCCTCAAGGCGAAACAAGCACAAGAAGTCGTGTACCAAGGCTCCAAGGTTAGAATATACCAGGATCTATCAGGCCTCACATTGGGACGCAGAAGAGAATGCAGACCGCTGACCACACGGCTCACAGAAAACAGGATACGATATCCGTGGGGATACCCCTTTGCGCTCCCATTCGAGGTACAAGGAGAAGAATATAGAGCCACCACAGCAGCGGAAGCTAAACAAACCCTCCAGCACCTGACGGAAAAGGCGGAGACAAGAACCCTCAAGGGCCCACAGAGGACACACTCCCCAAGATCAACACAAATGGACTCACAACCTCAAAGACGCAAAAGAAGCAAGGCCGGAAGGAAATACATGAAATTAAACTCCCCTTCACAAATGAAGGCGATGTAGCTTGGAAAATGACACCGATGCAGCCCGCACAAAACACACAACCAACAACAAAACAATCAAGACAAGCAAATCGAACAGAAGGAGAAGAATATAGAGCCACCACAGCAGCGGAAGCTAAACAAACCCTCCAGCACCTGACGGAAAAGGCGGAGACAAGAACCCTCAAGGGCCCACAGAGGACACACTCCCCAAGATCAACACAAATGGACTCACAACCTCAAAGACGCAAAAGAAGCAAGGCCGGAAGGAAATACATGAAATTAAACTCCCCTTCACAAATGAAGGCGATGTAGCTTGGAAAATGACACCGATGCAGCCCGCACAAAACACACAACCAACAACAAAACAATCAAGACAAGCAAATCGAACAGAAAAACAGACCTCTAGCAAGGGGCAAGTCCCACCCTGGTGGCCCTCAGGTGAAGGAGGGCGGCTCCTTATAAGGTACCGCATTACAGGTACTTAGAGGTTTAAAAAGTATTCAATTATGTTACCGTTCACTTGTGGGGGAGAATCAGGGACACAGATGGGTTCGAGAAGAGGGGGAACAAAAAGAAGGGAGAAACAAGGGTCGAGAAACAGAGGTCTTGATAGACGGAAGTGTAAACGAGAAGCAGTCGCCCCAGAATGGAAGGGAAGGGTAGCAGCCTCCTTAGGGTGGGAACGTTAAACGCCAAGGGTTCAAACTCGCCCACCAAGAGGTCCCTAATAACACACAAATTCAAGAGAGCTGTGCTTGACCTTGTCTTTATCCAAGAGACAAGGCTAAAAACTGGAGAAGAAAGGCCACTGAGAGGGAAAGGGGTAGGACAGACCGACTGAGCATCAGCTACTCAAAAGAAATAAGGAGGAGTGGGCCTGATCTTACACAAGAGGGTCCTGCTGACAAACTCCACAGTCCACCAGCTGATGGAAGGTAGGCTTCTTATGGTCCAGGGGAAATGGGAAGGGATCAAAGTCACACTGGCAGAAGTATACTCCCCCCAACCAAGGCCAAAATACCTTCAATGAAGAAGCCCTTGCCACCATACTAACTAGGAGCAAGGGGCTACTCATACTGGGGGGAGGGGACTTCAACACATGGGCCGACCCACAAGCAGACTGATAGGTAACAAACAAGGAATATAGAGGCCCCATCAGGGGGAGGATGCAATTTCCAAAGGAGCCTAGAAAATGGGGCCCTGCTTGACGTGTGGAAGAACTTCCACCAGAGTTCAAAGGGATACACGTATTTTTCAACCATCCACACAACCTTCACCAGAATAGACTACCTGCTATTAAATAGAGTACACAGGTCAAGAATCGCAGATAGTGCAATCCAAGTAGTTGGCTGGTGAGACCATGACATGGTCACCATGGACCTTGAGTTGGATGGCATGAATAGGGCTGACTCGACGTGGCGCTGCAACGAGGACCTGTGGAGGGATAAAATCATTGCCCAGGAACTCAAAGAGATAGAAGAGTACTTTCAAAACAATGAAAACTGGGAAGTACCAGAAACCACACTTTGGGAGGCGGGAAAAGCAACATGGAGGGGTGCCTTAATGAGAGAAGGGGCTCGGAAGAAACGAGAGCGCAGACTACAGGAAGAAAAGATGGGCAAAGAAATTAAGCATCTAGAGAGCAAATTACATTCCAAGGGGGTATATCGGGACGTAGAGCTGAAGGCGCTAAAACAGAAAATGGACGAATTGAAAGTGTTGGGAATAGGGGAGACGGTACGAAAATTAAAATTCCTAAAGCAAAACCTTTACGAAAAGGGAGACAAAGACGACAGGATGCTAGCTAATAGGTTGAGGGTGCAAAAAGCAGAGAGATGGGTAGACCAAATCCACGGGGAGGAAGGTCACAGTGCCTCCACACCGGAGGAAACAGCTAACCACTTTGCCCAATACTATGAAAAAAAAGCTGTACCAGAGTGAGGAAACGGGATCTAGACCAGTGATGTGCGAATACATCAAGGGTGCACGATTAACGCGCCTCACCCTAGAGGAAAGGGACATCCTGGAGGCCCCCTTTTCCCTGGAAGAAATAAAAGTAGCACTAAAAAGATTGCCCCCATGAGGAACACCAGGGGAGGACGGGTACACAATGGGATTCTATAAGACATTTGCAAACACTCTGGCCCCACATATTACCAAACTGTTCAATTCCATATGAGAAACAGGACGGCCCCCCACTCCCCTCTCATTCACTAAAGCTTACATAGTGGTTTATCCCGAAAAGTGGGAAGGACCCCACCAGCTGTAAATGGTATCGCCCAATATCCCACGTAAATACAGATGCAAAAGTCTACATGAGAGCGCTAGCCACCCGAATGGTGGATATCCTCCCCCGTTTAATTCACCCAGGCCAAGTAGGATTTATAAAAGGCAGACAGGGCACGCATGCCATGCGCAAAACCCTAGACATAATGGAGCACTCAAGAGGACAAGGGGGAATCCCACGTCCTGCTCAGTTTAGACTTGGAGAAGGTGTTCAACCGGGTCGAATGGGAGTTTCTATGGGCCACACTGAGGAGCAGGGGCTTTGGGAAGAGGTTTCTCATGGGGATACGAGGGATCTACGACACGCCCAAAGCTAGGGTGGTAGTCAATGGGAAAATATCCAGAGAATTTAGCCTCCCAAGGGGAACCAGACAGGAATGCCCGCAATCCCCACTCCTCTACGCCTTATCCATAGAGCCTCTGGGGAAGGAAATTAGGAAGGCCCCAGGCATAGAAGGAATAAAGAATGGGAGCCAAGAAAATAGGTTCGGAATGTTCGCAGATGATATGCTACTCTACATTTCCAACCTGATGTCCTCCATACCCAATGTCCTGCAGACGATAAAAGAATATGGGCAATGGGCAGGACTAAATATCAACATAGAGAAATCTACTATCTTCCCATACTCCGTCCCCAGAGACGCAACTGAAGGGGGACTGGCCAGTCTGGGAATCCCAATAGCCCCAAAATCGTTGAAATATCTAGGAATAAATATTACAAAAGAAGCAAAAGACCACTGTGAGGCCAACCTACCCCCGCTCATGGTGGTCCTAAGCACGGAACTGGACAGATGGGAAAAGTTAATCTCATGGTTGCGACATCTCAATGCGATCAAGATGGCGATTCTACCTAGGGTTCTCTACTATTACCAAATGCTTCCAATAGAAATCCTGAGGGCACACTTCACTGAACTCAAACTCAGCAAGTTTCTATGGCAGGGAAAAACAGAGGATTGCCTACAACACTCGGACGCAAAGCAAGGAGGAAGTGGGAGTGGGGCTACCGGACTGTTACACTTACTACCGGGCAGCTCAACTCAGAGCCCTGATCCCACATCTAAAGGGGGACAAAGACAAGCAATGGGTGGCCATGGAGAACTACATACTGAGGCCGGTGACACTGGGTGAATGGCTCTGGGCACCAAAATCAGCATTCCCAAGCAAGGCGATAATTCACAAGATATTAGGTGCCCTGGTGAAACTGTGGTGGAACAAAAGGGAAATGAAAGGACATATCACATGGCCTTCCCCAATGAGCCACATCTGGGCCCCACCAATAAGAACCAAAATCCTCGAGCCCCTACGTTTTCACTAGTGGTACGAGGCAGGCCTAGAAAGAGTCGGTCAGCTTATAAAGGGGGAAACATGCCTCTCCCCTCAACAGGAAGTTCAAACCCGTACTCAACTTGTAGTTCCTGCAGCTAAAGGGGGTACTGATGTCCAGAAACTGGAAAGGGATGTTGTAGAGATACCTCCTGCCACTGGAAAAAAATACTCCGTGAGACCACCACAACCAAGGGCCTTATCTCACAGTTATATCAAACGCTCCTGGGTAAGGTATCAGACATCAATGAACAGCTCAGTAGGACATGGGAAAAGGACTTGGGTGGCCCAATCCATAAAGATTTATGGAGAAGGCTCTGCAGCAATGCCCACAAAACCTCCATCTCGTGCCAATACAAGTTACACAGACAGAAACTGCTCTACAGATGGCAATATGAGCCCAAGCGCCTTTCCAAAACGTTCAGCGGGAAAAGTCTGTTATGCTGGAGAGGATGTGGCGAACAGGCAGACTTTTGGCACATGTGGTGGGCATGCCCAAAAGCACAGGCATACTGGAAGGAAGTCCTGGAATGGATCAAGAATGTAGAGGGGCTGGTGTGTAGCCTGGAACCCTGGCTGGTATCGTTTGGATTCAAGAAAACAGGAGACGGATTGTGGCGGCTTCCGCACATGCCTCACCACCTGCAGCTGGCCGCAAGTGTATGCCTCACAATAAGATGGAAAGCAGGGGTGCTCCCACCAGAAAGAATGTGGTCTCAGAAAGCCAAAGAGATCTACCAAATGGAAAACATCACAGGGACCCTCCATGACCTAACCCCTGCAAGAGAAATGGAACGCTGCCGGTCCTCAGTGTGTACCATGAGACTGCTTCCAAGGATGACCTCCACTGACAACTTGTTCCCGTCGGAATCGGGCACAGACATAACCCATCCAGTCCCAGGGGGTGGGGGAGGGAAAGTGGACAAAAAGGTAACTTGGTGAGCCAGACTGGCCCGGACCCAAGGTGTTAAATGTGAAGACATTTTCAAGTTTATACATAGAAGGGGGAATAGGGTTTGTTTGAAAACTGCTTGTATGCTTATGCACCTTGTTTACTTAAAAAATGCTTAATAAAGACATAGATCAGCCAGTCATCCAGGTATGGAAATACATGGACACCGGATCTCCTGAGGTGAGCCGCCACTACTGCCATGAGCTTGGTTAAGACCCTTGGAGCGGAGGTCAACTCAAAGGGCAGCAATTTGAACTGATAGTGCTTGTCCCCTGTGAGGAACCTTGGTAACTTCCATGCTTTCGGTGTATCGGCACATGGACATAAGCGTCCTGTAGGTCTATTGACACCAGCCAGTCCTGAAATTCGAGAGCGTGGAGAATTTCTCTCAATATCACCATCCTGAATTTGTACTTCCTCAGGAACTTGTTTGGAAGTACTGAGGGCTAGGATGGGACAGAGACCTCCTCCCTTCTTGGGCACCAGGAAATAGCGGAATACAAGCCCAACACCCTCTGATCGGGAGGTACCTCTTCCACGGCACCCTGAAACAACAGGGCTCTCAGCTCATCCTGGAGCTCCTGTCTCAGTTGGATTGAAGGTGGGGGGCGGGGGTTGAATCTGTCGGTGGCTTTCCTAAGGGCAGACAATAGCCCCACCGAACTGTTTGCAGGGCCCAGGCATCGGAAGTAATCTCCTGCCACTGTGGCCAATGTCCTGCCGACCATCCACCAACCGGTAAGTCGTGAGAGGGGAAATCAAAGCGGCTTAGAGGGAGGAGCCATTCCCGCTGCTGGCTGTTCGCCTCTAGAAGCCAGTCTGCCCTTTCTGGGACGCAAGAAACGCCGCTGCCCGGCTAGAGGGAGCTGCTGCTTTCGGCCATAGGGTACATAACGTCTGTAGCCTCTGCCTCTTGAGGGAAAGCTATAGGCAGGCTTGGTCAGCTGTGCAGGTAGGCTCAGCGTCTTTGCAGAGATTTTTTACTCTTAATTTTTCAACAGTCTTGTTGCTTTTTGTCCAAAAAGCATATCTCCCTCAAAGGGCATGTCTAGCAGCCTGTTCTGGACATTTGGGGAGAATCCAGAGGTTTTTAAGTAGGCCAGTCTTCTCATTACTACTGCTGATCTCATTGACTGGCCAACACAGTCTGCCACGTCCAGGCCTGTTTGTAACGACTGCTTGGCAATCTCCTTCCCATTCTCCACCAGCCGTATAAAACCATCCTGCATTTCCCCCTTCTGGGATGTACTGAGTGGCTCGTCCACAGCCTTCCACGCACAAAATGAAAATGTGGCAAAGCCGCATGCCACATTAGTGGCTTTTAAAGGCCATACTGCCTGAGCTAAAAACCTTCTTGGCCATGGCGTCAAGTTTTTTTACCCTCTCTATCTGGAGGAAGATTGGACGTAGAGGCAGGAGGTCTGGTGGTGATAGCGGCAGCTTACAATACCAACCCTTCTGGTCAAGGGGGCGAAGAGGGGAAAGAAGGATCTCCTCTAGCCGGCCAATATTTTCCAGTGCAATTGGTGCTTACGGGAGGCATTGTGCATCGGTGCTGCCATAAGGAGGCTAGGGCGTCTGCTGTAGGCAGACTGAAAGGCATATTATGCTCGACTGCTGGTCCTTCGTCCAGAATATCTTTGAGGTCATACCCATGAAGGGGTGCAGCAGATGTTTTCATGCCAATGGGGTCTACCATTGTTTCCACTAAAGCCCTGATTTAGCATGAGAATGCGTGTAAGTGAACTCCAGATCTGCCGATGCGTCCAGGCCACTTGCATCTTGTAAACCTTGGCCTAAGGCTAATAAATTGGCCTGGTCGTCGAAGGAAATCACCAGAGGCAGAATAAATTGGGTCAATGTCCCTTTGTTTGTCAGATCAGTCAACATCGTAGATGGATGCATCTACTCAAAGAATCTTGTCCTCGATAACAGGACAAAAGAACCATTGCCGATAGTCTGCTTCAAAGGTTTTGCCTTTGCGACTGTTATCGCCGCACGTTGTGGCTAGGTGCCTTTTGACAGACAACTGTAGACCGTTTTGGCGCCTCTGTCGGCGTCGAGCCCAAAGGCTTGGTCGAGGTAGTTGACGGACCGGCTAGCGTGGCGCTGCTTTCGCTGCCAAGGCTTGCTGGTCACATTTCTAGCATTTCAGACTTGAAACGTTGCCACTCTTTGAGTGGTAGGTCCCTTACCTCGCTCCAACGACGAGCTGGAGTCGCTTTGGCGGTGGCGAAGCATGGCTTCTAGAGTGAGACTGCTTCTTAGTTTTCTTAAAACGCCTATCCTTCGCCTTCTTGGGGGTGGGCTCCTCGATATCAGCCTCTGAAGACCGTACGAGAGACTGCGCCGTAGATTTCGACAGTCGACCAAAAGCCAGTTTCCTGGCTTACTCACATAGGGATTTCTGTTTCATTTTGGAGCACGACGCGCAGGCCTCTGTTTTGTGACTCGCACTGAAGCACCACAGACATACGTCGTGGGGGTCGGTGACCAACATTTTGGGCTCGCAATCACTGCACCGTCTGAAGCCTGATAATCCGGTGGGTAGATATCCCGGTAGAGATTTAATTAGAGAAACTGTCAACTTTGACCGAAAAAAAACTAGTACATTCGACACCATGTTCCCGATGCAGAGTGCAAGCGTGCGGAAAAAAAGGAACTGAAGCATGAGTGTAGTGCCGTGGTATATATACGATGTCTAACGTTACGTCTGGAGCTGACGATCGAGCCCCCAGCAGGATGCGACAAAGAATCTGCGAGAGAAAAGCAATCCATTAAAGCCGAAGTACTGCAATTGTGGTAAAGAGATTGCAATTGGCGATTTAGAACGCATTTAATACCCATAGTTTTCTAAGCGCGGATCCTGGGATCAAACCTGTGTTGCTCCGCGTCGTCTTGCTTCCAAGCTGAGCTTGTTGTCCCTGAGCTATCCTCCCGGTTGAGGTGGCAAAGGGTTTCCTTTGAGTGAGCCATTCAAACTAAAGTGGTTCTTATAAAGAAGAAGTTTGATGTGCTAACAAGTGATGGCCTTTGGAGAAAAGAACACTTGTATTTGATTCCTGAATTTATGTTTGGCGAAAAAGACTTTGTGGCTTAACAAACAGGAGGTTGTGGAAACATTAACAATTACTTTGAATTGTGAAGAAGCCTTTGAGAAGCAAGATAGGCACTTTGCCAAGTGAAAAGATATATTGAATGGAAAAGACTTTGTATACTACATTGAATGGAACTTTGTTGTTGCCTAGAACTTTCTTGAAACTGAACTTTGTTCCAGATAAACCTGAATTGGTCCAGGGCCAGAGAATCCCACCCTGATCACAAGGATTAATGGTTATAACAATTGATTTTGAATGTATATGTTATTTTGTGGAGTTTCAAACAGCCAAACAATTCTTGTATAATTTTTCTTTAGCCTTAGTTTATTAGGCAAGGATTTCCTTGTTAAGATTGGCGTTTGTCTCACCCCTTGTTAATAAAATGACAAATTGTGAGAAAACTATACTTGTGTGTCTGTCTCGCATTTCTGACTCCTCACAATAGCCTTTGCTCCCCTTTAGCGGGATGAGCCGGCGGGTTAAAATAGAGTAAGCAAATGGTCTGTGCCAGGTGATATTCCGACACTACCTTAGGCATAAACGAAGGACACAGCTGGAGCGTCACTGTATCCTTGGTAAAAACCGTGATGGGTGGCTTGCAAAAAAAGCCAAAAAGATTGCTGACCCTACACAGTGATGAAATCATCACGAGGAAGGCAGTCTTTCAAGTGAGGTGCCTGAGGGGGCAAGAGCGCATCAGTTGAAAGGGTGACAGCATTAGAAATGTTAGCACGAAGCTTAAATCACATCACCCGTCTGCACCACAAAGGGAGTAAGGGTCTCGGGGAAGATTTATTTAATGCTGTGGAAAGTGAAGAACGCCCCCGGTTCGGATATACGCTAGAAGATGGAAAGGGCCACCAAATAGCCCTTGAATGTAGTAAGCTGCAGACCTGGACTGGCAAGATGCAAGAGGAACAACAAGCCTTTGAGGTGTCATTGAGAAAAGGATTGATGTCACTGGCTCTTGGCTAGCTGCAAAATGTATTCTAGCAGCAATGATACAGAGCCTTTGTTGCCAGCCTTCGTGCCAAAAGCAACACCTCCGTTAAGTCTTCTGGAAGGTTCCAGTCTCTATACATCAGCCTTTCAGAAGCCAGGCAAGCAGGTTTAGTGTACCCACTCTCAGGTGAAGAATCAGGACCCTCTCTCTCCGCATAGTAGGTCTGTTCTCTGGGGAAGACAAAGCAGAGAACAGATGGCCATGTACAGGAGGCCTGGGTACCATTCCCCTTGGCCCAATACGGGACAATCAGGATCATGGCTGCTCCCTTCCACTTCAACTTCATGATTACTTGAGGAATGACCCGGGTCGGTGGAACCGCATACAGGAGTGGACATGTCACATCCACACAAATGCACTAGTCATTGTTCTTCTCATGGGGAATTCCCTGCAGCAGAAATGTTTGCACTTCTTGTTGGAACTGGTTTGCAAACAGGTCTACCTGAGGGGTTCCCCAGAGGGAGAAGATCTCCAGAAGGACTTCCTGGCACAGTTGCCATTCATGGGAGACCGAACCCTACCTGCTAAGGACATCTGCTGTTGTGCTCTCCATCCTGGCCATATGAACTACCGGCCAGGAGATTTTGTTTTTTAACACCCAAAACTGCATCACCTTTCTGCACCGGGGAGTCACCCCACACCACCTCTTTGTTTATGTAGTGTATGACAACCATGTCCGTCCTGATCAGGACAGCTTTCCCCAGGTCTGGAGGGCAAAAAGGCCATCAGCGCTAGTCTGATCATCCTCGGCTCAGTTTTGTAACCTAAACGGATCACAGCCCGTTCACAGTCAGCTCGTTCAGGTGAGCGCCCAAGCCATTCATCAAGGTGTCTAACTACAGTCGCTTCTGGCCACGGCTGCCAAAAAGGTTCTCCTGACATCAAGTTATCTCTGCATGTCCACCACAGGAGATCCTGCGCGACTGTGGTCAGGACTTTCAGCAATTCGGGCATGCCGCCTGAGAACAGTGACCATTGAGATCTGAGGACCCACTCGAGTGACCTCATTCTCAATCGGGCATCTAACACCAAGGAAATGCAGGATGCCATGAGCTCCAGCAGCCGAAATAGTCGAAGGATGGCAGGTATTGGCCATTTTGAAATCTGCCAACCATCTGTAGCCCTATCCTCGGGAAGAAAAGCATTGCCTGAGGGAGAGTCCAGTACTGCTCTGATGAACTCAAGCGTTTAGGAGGCTATCACTTGGTATTTCTTGAAATTGTGGGAAAAACAGGATGTGAAGGCAGTGACAGGTGCAAATGAGGTGGTCCAGAGATTTTCCCAGAGACCGAGCTCTGGTCAGACAGTCAAAGTATGGAAAAACGTGAATGCCTCCCTTCCTCAAAGTGTCCGATACCACCACCATCAGCAGAACACAGAACGGAAAGTGGGAACTGCCAATGACAAACCAAGCTATTTTCAAATATGTCCGAAAAAAAAATCTTCTCAATCGAAGCATAATTCCCAAAAAGCATGCTGAAAAAAGGAACTGAGGTCTAAGTGTGGGCTATAGTCTCAGGAGGACAGCTATGGGGCAACGCGCTTGCCTTGGAGCAATACAGGATTAATCCACGGGTCTGCGCTTAGAAACATCTGGGTATTAAGCGCATAATAAATTACTAATAATAATATTTGTCAGATGCAGATGTGACGTTATGGACGTCAGAGCCGCACGTCAGCCCTGCTGGTGAAAGTTTGAGATCTCCTGCTGCAGGATGAACATAGCTAAGATAAGGAATCTGTGAGAGGACAATATATTAGAACATGAGCTTCTGAAGCTACATCAGGAACCGAGAGACTTCCGTTACATCACTCACTTTAGATAGTGAATTACTGAATCCAAATGGAACAATGCGGACTTGGCCGCCCACTTCTGAATGGGACTTGGGGAGGAATTAAAGGACAAGCAGTCAAGAGTCCCGGTTCCTCAAAGAAGGGTTTTATCCAGTGTGAGGGGTCAGCAATGAGAGGGGACACAAAGATACTATTCAAGTTCAGACATTTCATTAACATAAAAAGGGGTTTGATAAATGCCCAACTTTCCCTATCTTAACAAGTATCCCTTCCTATAAACTAAATCAGCATGACCTAGTGTCCAAACTCAATCTGACCCTCACACTAATACCTTCAAATAACATGTGCAAGGTGAATATTTCCAAGTTCAACTTAATAGAAAAGTGTAGTAATTCAAACATATAACTTCAACCAAAACACTTATTGTATCTAACAGTTGACTCCCTTCCCCTGGATTCTATCACAAACTATATACAATGTTCTGTGTCAAAACCAGTTTTTTAAAGTTCTTACAAGTGTCTTTCACCCAACACTCTCTTCAGAGTGACAAAACAAATGTTCTTCCATGGGACTGCTTTACAAAAGAGAACATTTCTCCTAGTCTCTCATGGTAGCAAAGCAAAGTATTCTTTCTATAGAGTTGTTTTGAATAAGGCAAAGGAAAGTCTGTAGTACTTTTCAGGCTAGCAGAACAAATGTCACTTTCACAACAGAGGTTGTTGTATGGCAAAAGTCAAATCTTTTTAAAGTTTCTGGTTGATAAAATGTTCACAGAAACCAAAACTTAATAGGACCATGTCTCTTTTCAACATATCAATACAAACAGAATTTCCTGGTTTACTCTCCTGCCAGGAATATCCCTTTTTGGTTCACCCAGATCCCCTGGTTTACTCTCTTGACAGGTATCTGTTCCAAAAAGGTTCCACTACCTGATACTCACATCAGCTTCTCTCCACATTCACTCTCTTCTTAAGTATCATAAAACAGTGCTTTCTCACTAGCACCCTTTTATTGACTTCCACTTTCACTTGCACCAATTTCCCCCAAACTGACATCCATTGTCTGAGGGCTTGTTGAAGCTTTGCCTTTCAATCTCTCTTTCAATCTCTTTGACTCTTGGCAATGCTTGTTCCAGATTTCTCCCAACTGACTTAAACCAGGCGAATTACACCATATTTGCCCTAGGTGTTCTTTGAACAATGTCTCTTGGCTCAGGCAATGCCAGTCACAGGTTTCGCCCAACTGACTTAACTCAGGAGAATTGCACAACATTCGCCTTTTCCATTTAGTTCAACCAGGTCGGTATTCAAAAATAACTTCTATGTGCTTTTCAATACATCTGCAAGTCCCAGGGCCCCTTCGATATAAGGCTGACTCACGGTACTTCATACAGCAGTTATGATATATGTTATGTTATTTATAACGCGCTTAATACCCAGAGGTTTCTAAGCGCAGACCCGGGGATCGAACCTGTGGCTCTGTGTCGTCTTGCTTCCAAAGCGAGCACGTTGCCCCTGAGCTATCCTCCCGAGTTGAAGGATATTCGCAAGGGACCAGCTTCCCTTGAATGGCAGAGTCCTTCTATGTCTCTGCGTCAACTGCTCCTGCCTTTGCTGTCAAGACCAACACAGCTTGTCAGGTCCGCTTCTCCATACATGGCTCTGTTGTGCACCTTCTACTTTCTCCCCTCTGTAGCGCCTCTTCTTCAGGCTCGAACACCACCAGCTGACTCCTGGCGTGCTTTGCTTCCCATAGTCCTTCGTGGGATATCTTCTGCCACTGGTCACACTTCCTGCTCTCCGCACTCTGTACCCTGCCTTCTCTCTTCTTCCATGTTCCTCCATTCTCCTTCCCCTCTCTCTTAGCTGCAGGTGATTTAAGGGTTTAAAAGTCCAGTGCGGCTGATCAATTTGGCAACAACTAGACTGCACAATGTTATTAGTCACATTTCATCCACATGAACTACCTGCCCTTTTCCTCGTCACCTTACTTGAGGCTTTCTGGGACTTTGAGTCGAAGGAAGTTTTAATGGATTTTACATCTATTGGCTTAACATTTGTAACAATATTACAATCACTATAAACATCAGATGTTTCAGTCGGTCAGTATTTACTTTATTTGGCCATAGGGCCATCAAAGTACATCATATACATACACAACACAACTCATTTACAGTAATAATAGCTCACATTGCCTTCCAGAATTCCCAGCAGTGACAGGGCAATATCTTCAATTGTTACCACCCCAGGGCCATTCCTGCTGTCACCGACCCATAGCTTGATTTTGAGGCTCCTTCTCGGGCTGGATATTGGGATTATTAATACTGTTGCAAGTAATGTCACTCAAAATAGGATCAGTCACCCGGGTACTGTGGGTTTTCTCCATTGCTGACTGGGGAGCCTTTATGGTGACCATGTTCGATTGGCACTCCCCCATTGCACCCCCTCCTCTACGATCTTCAATGATATACATTAGTAACTTCTTTATGGCAGTTAATTCAATTGGGACGAGGGTACATTTGCATCCTGGTTGTAGTCTGTCAGCTTGGTCCTGGGTGAGGGTGGAGAACGTTTCGGGCTGAGCTTGTATAGAAGGGGGGTTAGCACACATCTGATACCCTTTGTCAGCGTGCATGACCCACGCTACATTTTTATAAACATTGCAAACTCTTACTGTTTGGTGGCTGGGCCTGGGTGACAGAGACCCCCCCTCCCCTCCTGGCTGGGGTCCCGTTTTCAGTACAATTCTTCAAGATCACAACTGCTGGAGTGAGGACGGTTGGCTCATGTGCCCCTAAATGGTCCTTGCCCTGAGTTGGCCTTGGCCTTGCCCGAATTAAGCCCCTCGCCTCTGTAGCACTGCGGGTAGGAGAACTGATTGTGGGACACTATAGCCCACTCCACGCTGGGCTACATGCGCCCGCTCTGCTGAAATTGTAGTGCAATCGCAGATGGAAAAATTGTCCGTTGCTTTGTGATCAGAAGTCTTACTTCCCATAACAACCACGGTGCTCCCCAAAAAGTGGTTAATCTCCTGAATGAGCTGGTAGGCATTGCCAGTAAGTTAAAATAGGACTACAATGCTTTGCCTGGGTCTGCGCTTGATTGGGGTGGGGGAGGTGGTGTTCCATTATTTTGCGCTTGACTGTTAGAATGTTATCCTCATCAAGCTCTGCTGCTCTGAAACTTTTCGACAGGGAGGGTAGTGGACCTCGAATCCGCCATTGATCGTCGGCTCGGGACATCGGGCGTCTTATATATACCACGGTACTACAACCCATACCTCAGTTACCCCCTTTTTTCCCCTGTGCTTGAACGCTGCAGAGGAAAACGATGGGAGGCAAGGCTTACCAGCCTGCTCAAAACTTGACAATGGGAAACATCCCAGAAGGTTGAACACCCCAAGAATTTGAGCAAGAAAAAATGTTTTATAAAGGCCAGAGACGAGCCAGATGGAAGTGGTCACCTCCGAGCCATCACCAGGCATCCCTTTGCTTAGATAGATACGCCAAGCCATAAGAACTTTCTGAGCGGGGATGGGTGGGAGGGGAGATGAGGAATCTGCTGGACAAGAATCCATAGAATGAACATTACAGCATGTCATTTCTCCTTCAATGGGATTGCTTTTCTCCCACAGATTTCTCATCTGATAAACTCCCCAAGCAGTTAGGACCACATAGGCGGGCAGAAAGTGCTACAGTAGCAGATTTTGCAGAACTGTCCCACCAAAACGTGCATCAGCACCGCAGGCAACATCCAAACAATAGTGCCTGGCAAATGTGTGCAAGGACGACCATGTGGCCACATGATAGATGTCCCTAATGGAACTCCCCTCTGCAAGGCCACAGAAGCCCGAGACCCCTCTCGTCGAGTGTGCCCTGATGCCGGGAGGAATCTCCCTGCCTGCAGACTTATAACATTCTGCATACACTGAGGAAGCAACAGCTCCACCACTACACTAAACCATAAGGCCACTCAGGACCAAGTTGCGAACACACAGGAACTGCACCTACCACAAACGGGACGTCACCTAGGGCCAGACCCACAAACTAACCACTAACCTTGATAAAGACCCACGAGATCGAAACACGTGTTGGCTGACCACTACCAGGACCATGAGTCCACACTTAAATATTAAATAAACCTGCACTGTTTAAACCACAAAGAGCGTGGAGAATCTGTTTTTCCAAAAATCAGAAATTGCAAGGTAACCAGGATCCTTTTCCTGATCAAATTCTGTGATGCAAAGAATAATACAACGAGACAGTCTGCTTTGGGGCAGACAATGATTAGGCCACAAACAGCTGGCCAGATTTCCAGAACGCAGACGTCCTAGCGACGTAAAAGCTCAAGGCTCTTTTGGGATCTAAACGGTGGAACAGCTCCTCCTCAGTGGAGTGTGGTGGAGGGTAGAAGACCGGTAAATCTATGGACTGAGAAAGGTGGAATTCAGCAAACACTTTTGGAAAAAAGCCATGCCTTACTTTTTTTTTTGTGGTTAGCTGATAAATCAACCTTTCAAATATTGTTTCATTATTACAAAATTACATTTTTACAAAAATCCCATCAAAAATTATTCAGACAATTACTCAAGAATAAAACCAAAATCATTTAACATTAAACACAAAAACACAAAAAAGGAAAGAAAAACATACTGTCATATGAGTATTAAAACAAAATCAAATTCATATTCCATCATATCAAGTTAGAAATACATCCCTCTCCTCCTACACTTGTGCACAAGAAACAACAGAAGGAAACCCAATGATAACTGTTCAAGTTCGAGCAGATAATGTTGACAGCATCTTTTTGTCACCACTCATGACAGTATCTTTTTGCCATAGAGCAGAATCAAACTGTGTCTATTCAGTTTTCACACTTCCACCTGCCAAAAGGATAGACTCCAAGAAGTGGACTATCGCCACTCTTGCAGCCTGCTTAGTGTTTGCAAAGATCATTTGCCAGATTTGCGATCTTTCATCTGGGCAAAGAGCCCTTTAAAATGTATATTACGTCTCGCAACCATCGAAGGGAACACCAGAATTAGATGCTGTAAGGTTTCCTTCTCTTAGATGTTTTTGCAGAAGCGACAATTTTGTGCTATAGGAATTCGCTTGCGTCTGGGTAACACGTCATCGGTGGGCCAGAGATTAAATCTGAACCGCATATATTGGGAGCGAATATGAGAAGGGCAAGCCAGCAAGTAATCTGCCGGTTCACGATAACGTTTGGAGCCAAACAATAATGCGTCAAAATCTTTGTATGTGCAGCACTTTGTTTGATTATTACAACTATCAAATTGAAAGATTTTGACTCGCCCAGGATTGTGTAGAATCATTTCAAAGGTAACTGACGCCTCTGACAAAGCTTTAAATATATATTGGCGCCATTGAGATCGAAATAAGTCATTAGAGACCAGTAAATAGCGAGCCACTATAATTAACATTTTCCGATGCAAGGTCCACCAAACATTTTCTCAGCAGGGAGCACATGTACAACAGAACTTGCGATTATAAAGAAAAAGGCCCATTTCAAAACGTATTATCAGCAGCGGAATGCACTTTGGTAGTCGCAGAACTTTTTCCCAAAATCGAGACTCTAATCTGTCCCAATCAACACGGTCTTTCGGAGCTCGTGTTTCCGAACCACATAATAATATGGGTATTACTTTCTGCTGATAGAAAGTGATAATACATTCATATGAAAATTTCCCATATTTATAGGTTAAAACTTTAGCCTGAGATGTTAATATACGCAATTTGTTATTTAATACCAACACATAAATGTCCTGTGCAACATTGGAAGAGATGAATAGTCCCAGATATTTATATTGTGGAACAACCTGCAAATTAGTGTTCAGTAATGTCCATTTATATCTCGTCTGTTTAATACTGCGTTGGTTATTGCAGATAAGAATCTGTGTTTTTTCATGATTGTCAAATGATTTGCATCGGCGTAGATTTCCAATGTGGATAATAGGTTTTGTAGGCCACTCGGTGTTTGGGACAACAGAACCAAATCATCCGCATATAATAGCCAAATGATTTTCTGACAGCCAAGTTTTGGGGCATCTCCTACGGCCTCTATCAGAGTTTCCCCCATGTCCAAGATAAATAGATTGAACAATGTTGATGCCAAAATACACCCCTGTTTAAGGCCTCTTAAGGTAGGGAAAGTTGAAGAAGGTCGCCCCTGATTAGAGAGCCTAATTTGCATTGTAGTATCAGTATGCAAAAGCGTGATCAATTCAAGTAAAGAGGGAGGACATTTGTAACATTGTAACTTTCGATATAATAGAAGCCGATCGATGGAATCGAAAGCTACCTTAAAGTCTATAAATGCCAGATATAATGGAAGCTTCCGCTGAGCATATTGTGCCTTAAGCATATGGAATGTGATGATATTTGGGGATGCGCCTAGGGCAGTTATAAACCCTGCTTGAAATGGGTCTCGCATCCTACACTTTAAAGTCCATGCATTTTATTCTTTCAAAATAAGTCTGCTAAAAATGTTGCCCGGGGCATCCAGCAGAGCTATAGGCCTGTAGCTCACTGGTGAAGTTCAATCCCCTTTTTTATATATTGGGACGACTATTGAGGGCTTCCAGGATTGGGGTAGCTTTTGTGTTCGATTAATGGCTGTGAAAATATCGAATAAATTGGATGCCCAAAGCTCTGAATGTTGCTTGAACATAAGGTTGGACAGACCATCAGGTCCTGGAGCTCGAGAACCACTTATTTTGGCAATGTGGAAACGAATGTCATCAAACTGCAAGTTCAAATGAAAGGCACTAGCTACAGCAGCGGATTCCAAACTACAGCCACCTGGTACCAACGAACATAGTTGGCGAAAATGTAAGATCCACTCTGCTTCAGATACTCCATTCGTCTGCACAATAGTTTGGGAACCATAAGTAGTGTGATTTATAATTGACCATATGTTTGCTGTATTTTTAGATTAGAGGGCATATAACATTTGAGCACCATCAGCTTGATATAGAGCAACTTTTTGGCTCCATAGCCAGTTCTTATAATTGGTATGTAAAGGAGTTAACATATATGCCCTTAGCTCCACAGGATAATTTTAAACTTGTCGTTTCTGCAGCCTATATTGGGATTTTCTCATCTTGACTGCATGATTATAAACATGCAACTTTGGTTTAGAGCCAGCTTTGGAATGAGTGTGACATTGGAACATTCGCATCATGTCACTGTATACTAAATTGTGTGGCCTTCCTGCCAGACGATCATTATCTAACTCATAGTTAAGAAGTGATCCAAAGATTTTGACTGTGTACTCCGACCCTCATAGCCTATGTTGTTGATTATTCACCATAACATTACCCTGTTTCAACATATCATTATTAATCATCACAAAGATATCATGATCGCTTTCTTTGGTTTCTAAAACACAAAAATCAATGACTCTTGAAATGAAAGCATGATTGACATAGATGTAATCCAGAATAGAAGCAGATTTGCCTCTACGCCATGTTGGATGAGCAGGGGAGTCACAAGAATGTTCCATTTAGTACATGTAGATTTCTAGAATGAACAAAACTCCTCCACATGGAAAGCCTCACTCTATCAAACTCATCATCCTCCATCGTACATTGCAAATTTAAATCACCTGCCAATGTGACACGATTAACAGAGGCATCCAGAACTACCAAGTTCATCAGATCATTAATGAACTTAGTATTCAAGATCCCTAGAGGATTCCAGTAAAGATTGAACACAGCGATAGATGATTGAGTGGATACCCTCACCAGCTGTACATAAGCATTCAGGGCCGCCCAGGGCTTCGATCTTAATCCTAGGACTACTTTAACAGCAGTTAAAAGACCAGAGAAAGCATTGGCCACCAGGGGGCGCACAGATGATGAACCTCCCCATGTGAGCTCCATGCCTAGAGGTCTGTATTGTCAGCAGAGCCCCCTCACCAAGACGCCCCCACGGAAGAACAAGAGAGAAATGGATCTGAAGACCCCCCACCACTCTGAGCGAAAACCCAATTTTCAGAATAAGAAGCTGGAGATATGAATGACAGAAGCTGAACGCGAAGGACAAACACTCGAATGCTCCACAAAGTAAACATATAGCGGTATGATGCTCTGAACTTGAAGGTAGGCCCCCAGGGCTTTATGAACACTAAAGAGGCGTTTGGAGACTAGCCCCCCCCCCTCACCCACATAGAACTTCTGCCTGGGAGCTGAGGTGAAACACTGGTGTTGCCGTGCGGAACATTCTCCAGTGACTCCCTGGCAGGCCCCTTCACGAGTGCCCCTCCTTCTCAATCCGCTGTGAGCACACGAGGGACCCTGCCGGCATCGGAGGCGGGCCGCGCTTCCCCCGTAGCCCAGCTCACACGTCAACGGCAGCAACTGCATTACACGGGGGCCCAGGCACCTGCGTTGACTGCCCCCCGCCGGGCTTCCTCTGCGCCCCGTGAGACACGCGTCCAGGCCCCAGGCCTCTGCCACCTCCACCCCCGCGGTGGGGGAAATGAGAAAATTATAAAATTTAAAAAAAGGAAAATCAAGAAACTGATCTGCTGCACGGCCTGACCCGGCCCATCCATCCATCTGTGTAGACGGTCCCCACCCAAAGCAATCCCCCCCAACCCCCCGCCCAACGCAGCGGGGCACCTCGGAAGCAACCCAGGGGCCTAACCTCACCACTATATCCAACAGGGTAACGAGCAAGGAAGGTAAAAGATTCCACCCCAGAGACCTCACACATACCCCTTGACCAAGACCCCAAGATCACACTGTAATTGCACCGAAGTTCGAATTCAGAACAACTTACTTCAATGCAAAGGCGTTTGGTGACTGGCCTGCCTCGAGCTCCCACTCAGCCCCTCTGAGCCGGCTGCAGCACGAATTATCATAAGGGAGAAATCCCCCCAAGAGAATTCAAGTCAGACCCATCAGCATTGAAGACTCCCCAGAGAGCCTCCATATCAGCCTCCGATCTACACATCAGGCTATATACCAACCCACCGACTGGGTATCAATTTCGAACCGCACAGGGGTACGGAGGGTAAGGCCCCCAAATTTGGGGCGTGTGCCTCCTCCGACCCAAGAACTGCTACATGAACGTTAAGAGCAAGCTAGCCAGGTATGCCTACACACCGCCCACCCCCACCCCCCGCCTTGGATCATAAAGCCACCATGTCAACAGACATTGTCGATACAGGAGTAGCTGCCACCAAAAGTGACATTGCAGCCCTCCTGAGCGAAATAAAGAACATGGGCGCTAACCTGGGTGGTAAGATAGATAGGATCACTCAGAGAATGGACAACATCGAGGAAAGATTGGAAGGTGTTGAGAATAATCAAGCTTCGATTGACACCCTCGAAACCCAAATGGACCTGAGGATACGAGACATCGAGAACAGAGAACAAGAAATGCGCCTGAAGATGGACGATTTAGAAAACAGAGAAAGAAGAAATAATCTACAATTCTTCGGGATACCGGAAAACGAAGGAGAAACAGAAGAGGACCTCAAAAGGACAATACACGACATCATCAAAATCCTGACGGCAGACGAAGACATTGACGAGCCCAAAACCGAACAAATACGCAGAGTAGGGGGGACCACCTGGTGGCCCTAGATCAGTCCTCGCCAGATTCCATAGATACCAGGACAGGACCAGAATCCTAGAGAAGGCCAGATCCGGTGGACCCCTCACAATTGGAGGAGCCCAGATAACTGTATTCCAGGATTTATCCTCGCTTACCCTAGCCATTAGACGTCTCTGCAGCCCCCTGACTAAATGGCTTAAAGGACAAGGCACCCGATACAGGTGGGAATACCCATTTTCCCTCACCTTTGTGCATGAAAGCAGGAGGATCACGCTCCAATCAGAAGAGGAGATCAGAGACTGCATCGCGGACATCCTCGGAACAGGCGCAAAAGAGGGAAAACGAGAAGAAACCGCGCAGAATGGAACACGATGGGAGCTCCAGGGCCCAAGAAGAAAAAGGGTTAAGGGGCCAAGAAAGTACAGACACAGCAATAATACGCCTGAAAGCGGAAAATGAAAATCCACCCTAGAGAGTTCAATGTCAAAACGTCTAGAGGGACAACCGAAGAACACAATATGGGCATTTATTTAAAACTCGGTGCTACGCCCACAATGCATACAGATATCGATCGAAGAAGAGTGCCCCCCCCTGAAGTAAGGGGGGGGGACAACCTGCTGATGAAGACACTGAAAACCGCACGTAACGTTATACTTCCGTTTATTAATGTTAATGTTAAATTTCTGGATGTTGGGGGTGGGGGGAAGGCAAGGGGCTAAAATTTCCAAAATTATCATGATTGTGATAAGGACCGTGAGGCAACGGTCCCCACCGGTGGTCCGACGTTGGACTTAACACTTCTATTTAGTCCAATCCGGACGCCACCAACCAGCGAAACAAGCCCTTATTAGGGTGTTGAAAAACTAAGAAAAAGATATAGAGGGCAAAGGGTATCATGTTAGATACCTCAAAAGGGAGGGAGGGGGAAGGGAAGGGGAATACACCAAAGCTCAAGACGGCAACGAGCAATCACCACGGCAACACCACTATCTCGGGGCCCGGCGACCGAAGAAGGGACTTTAAGAACGATCTAAGAAAACACATAAATTACAGATAATCACAAAATGATGAATGGCAGGCTAGGCACAATTAAAATTGGCACACTGAACGTCAAGGGACTCAACTCCCCCACCAAAAGGTCACTAGTGTCCAGAGAATTCAAAAGGGAAAAGCTCGACATACTCTTCGTGCAGGAAACCAGATACGGTAGAGGGGAAGAAAGAAGAGTTCTCTATACCAAGTTAGGTTCCGAATACTGGAGTTCCGCGCCACATAAAAAGGCTGGAGTAGGCATTCTGATTGATAAACAACTCCGTTTTGAACTCATGAAAACCTGGTCCGATATAAGCGGCAGGGCTTTCGTCCTGGTTGTCAAGATACAAAGTACCACCGTCACGCTTGCATCTGTATATGCTCCCAACTCCGGAAAGTCCAGGTTCTTGCAACATATATTCCCCAAAATCATGCTCGAAGCGGAAGGTGAAGTAATTATAGGCGGCGATCTTAACATGTGGTCAGACCCAGTGATCGACAGACAAGCCAGAAACCCAACTGCCCCCACGCCGCCAGAGGCCGGTCGCACACAAGTAGCAGAAATGTTAGACGCCTACAGACTTGCGGACGCCTGGTGCCATATGAATCTCAAGCAAGCAGGCTTCACATTTTACTCAGCGCCACACGCTACATACAAGAGAATCAACTACATCTACCTCACCCCGGAGCTAACTGGGGACATGTCAGTGTCCAAAATAAACCCGATAACATGGTCAGATCATGACATGGTCACAGTCACCCTTAATCGATTGGCACTCCCACACAGAAGCACGAAATGGCGCTGCATCATAACACTCTGGAAAGACCCGGTGTTCCGAGACCAACTCAAGAAAGACATTGATCAGTACTTCGAACAGAACAACACGGGCGAAGTATCAGTGAACAAGGTGTGGGAGGCGGGGAAGCCTACGTGGAGAGGGATACTCATCAAGGAAGGCGCAGCAAAGAAAAGAGCGCCACCTCCTAGAGAACAAGCTCAGAAATTAAATAACCCAACTAGACTACAGCGCACAGACTGCCGGTCTTGACAGACCCCAAAAAATAGACAAAGCCAACAGCAAAAGGGAGGAACTGCGGCAACTGGAAGCGGGCCAAATTGTGTGCAAGCTCCAATATCTGAAACAAAAGCATTACGAGAAAGGAGACAAAGCAGACGCCCTGCTCGCCGCCAGACTTCGCGGACAGCGCAAAGAAAGATGGATATCAACTATAGAAGACGAGCCCGATTCCAATGTAAACCACCCCCCGAGCATCCCAGAGGCCTTTGCAAGCTTCTATGAAAAACTGTACACCTCCGACTCCACATCACACGAGCAAGCAATCACAGAATACATGAATGAGATCTCTCTCCCGAGCCTACCCCAGGACATAGCCCAAACGAATTAACGCTCCTATCACCGGCGAAGAGATTGAAGAAGCACTCAAGAGACTCCCAACAGGGAAAGCCCCCGGAAATGTCAGCTACACGGCCGGCTTCTACAAAACCTTCATCGACACCCTCCTCCCTTTTATGGTTGAGCTCTTCAATAACATTTTCCAATCAGGTACTGCTCCTGACTCCTTCTTCGAGGCGCTAATCACAGTCATCCCCAAAGAGGGTAAAGACCCCAAACTGTGCTCATTTTACCGCCCCATTTCGCTCCTGAATACGGATGCCAAAATGTATGCGAGAGTCCTCACCGCACGGATAAAAGCGCACATGCCAGCCATAATCCACAATGACCAGGTGGGATTCATTCTTGGCAGACAGGAACAAACTCCACTCGCAAAACCCTCCACTTAATACATGAAGCCAAGAAGATGCCGAACATGCCTGCTCTGTTCTCAATCGACGCAGAGAAGGCGTTCGACTGAGTCGAATGGCGATTCCTAGAAGGCACGCTGGAAAAAATAGGACTAGGCCCTGTCCTCAGATGAGGAATCAAAGCTGTCTACACCTCACTGCGGGCATCCATTGCGGTAAACTCCCAGTACTCACGCTGGTTCCCCCTGACCAGAGGAACGAGACAGGGATGCCCCCTCTCTGCCCTTCTATTCGCACTATCATTGGAACCACTGGCACAGAAGGAACAAGTTACTTACCTGTAACTGTTGTTCTCCAGCATGGGTCTGGCATGGATTGACATGCTCATGAATATTCCCCGTCGTCAGGCTGGGAATCCTCGGTAAAGAAAAAAACAGTATCAGTTTTGTTTCTGATCTGTCTTTCGTAGTAATAACCAATCACTGGTCTCTGCGTCATACTGACCACAGCCAATGACTGCCCTCTACCTAAGCACCGCCTCTGGCAGCCATCTTCAGATTTGGAAGCACGTGAAGTGGCAGTATGACCAAGTGAAGAGCCGCAGAGGGGTAGGCGGGAGGGTTCGCATGTGAATCCATGCCAGACCCATGCTGGAGAACAACAGTTACAGGTAAGTAACTTGTTCCTTCTCCAGCATGGGGTCTGGCATGGATTCACATGCTCATGAATAAAGAATACATAGCAGTACACACATGCACAACCACGGGAGGTGGCAAAGGCTCAACATTAAGCATTACATCAAACACAACATTAAGCATCTTACCTCCTCACCAGGCTCACCTCAGGCGAACAGGTTGCGCAGCATTGCTTGGCCGACCCTGGACTCCTCCCTGGAATCCCGATCGACGCAGTAGAATTTCGTGAAGGTGTGCGTCGACCTCCACGTAGCAGCCCTGCATATGTCCAGCAGGGGCACACCAGAAAGGAACGCTGTGGTAGTTGCGATCGCTCTGGTGGAATGGGCTCTCGGACGGCCAGGCAGCGGTCGGTTTGCCAACCGATGACAGTACATGATACAGCCGGAGAGCCATCTGGAAATGGAAGCCTTCGAGAGAGCCTTCCCCTGATTGACAGGTCCAAAGTTCACAAAGAGTTGTGACGTCTTCCGAAAACCCTTTGTGCGGTCCACGTAGAACTTCAGCGCTCTAGCCACATCCAGCGAGTGCAAAGTCCTCTCAGCCGGCGACGGAGGCGACGGGAAGAACACAGGCAACACCAAGTGTTGGTTGAGATGGAAGTCCGACGGTACCTTGGGCATGAAGGAGGGGTGCGTCCTGAGCACTACCCTCGTGTCGTGAAAAGTCAAGTACGGGGCCTTGCAGGAAAGGGCCTGGATCTCTCCCACCCGTCGTGCGGAGGTGATGGCCACAAGAAACGCTGTTTTCCACGACAGAAACTTCAACGGGGCCGAGTGCAGAGGCTCGAACGGAGGTCCCATGAGCTTGGTCAGCACCACGTTGAGCTCCCACGCCGGGGCCGGCGCCTTCACCGGCGGGAACGATCTGAACAGTCCCTTCATTAACTCTTTCACCAGACGATGAGACCACAGGGACGTCCGGCCCGTGGTTCTGGTGTATCGGGAGATCGCAGCAAGATGAATCTTGATGGACGCGTGTGCCAGTCCAGCTTTGGCCAGCGTCAGCAGGTACGGCAGTACCTGGGGAGCCGTAATCCGTAGAGGGTTAATCTTCTGTGCGTGGCACCAGACAGAGAACCTCTTCCATTTGTGTCCGTAGCATTTAAGAGTCGAGGACGCCCTGGCCTTTGCAAGAACCTCTCTGCAGTCGGCCGGTATGTCGTATCCTCCAAACTCTAGCGCTGCAGGAGCCAGGCCTGCAAGTTCAGCGATTTCGGGTCGTGGTGGAGGATGGCGCCTCCTTCCCTGGAGAGTAGATCCGCGTCCACCGGCAGCTTGATTGGCGGGGACGCTGACAAGTCCAGAAGGTCCGGGAACCATATCTGCCTCGGCCACGCAGGTGCGACGAGGATCATCCTGCACCGTGACCTCTTGAGCTGGTTGACGAGCCGGATTAGCAGTGGCAAAGGAGGGAACGCGTAGAGGAACAGGCCCTCCCAGGGGAACGAGAAAGCATCGCCCATGCTCCTCGCCTGGGGAAACCTGCTGGCGAACCTCCGGCACTTGGAGTTCGTCGCCGTCGCGAACAGGTCGATCTGGGGTGTGCCCCACCGTCCACTAGATCCTGCCGTAGTTCCCACTCGTGGCACGAGCGCAGCTCCCTGCTGAGTGAGTCGGCGATGGTGTTTTTTATCCCTGCCAGATGAAACGGCACCAGAAACATCCTTTGGGCGATTGCCCAATGCCACAGGTCCTGCGCCTCCTTGGACAGTGCTGGGGACCTGGTTCCGCCCTGTTTCCTGATGTAAAACATGGTGGTGGTGTTGTTGTCGGTGAAGATCCTCACCACCTTGCCCTTGAGGGACGGAAGGAAGGACCTGAGGGCCCAGAACACTGCACGGAGCTCCAGGACGTTGATATGGAGGGACTTCTCCGTCGGGAGCCAGAGGCCTCTCGCGTGCAGATTCTCGGTGTGTGCTCCCCACCCTTCCAGGGAGGCATCCGTGGTCACTGTCTCCTGGTGGTCTGGGGTCTGGAAGTCCATGCCCGCCGTCAGATGCGCGCGGGTGCCCCACCACCGGACCGCTCGGCGGAAACTCTCGTCGAGTGTGATCCTCTCCTCGAAGCCGCCCGTCGTTTGGATCCAGCGCGCATCCAGGAACTCCTGCAACGGGCGCATCCGGAGCCTGCACATGGGAATGAGGTAGATGCAAGAGGACATCATTCCGAGGAGGGACTTGATGGACCTCACCTTGGCCGCGTCGGAAACCAACATCCGCTGTACCTTGCCCAGGATGGACCTGGTCCTTTCCTCCGACGGGGAGGCCAGAAGGGACACTGTGTCGAGCTTCGCTCCCAGAAACAGCGCGTTTTGCGCGGGTACCAGGTGGGACTTGGCGTAGTTCACGGAGAATCCCAGGTCCGTGAGAAGTTGGACGGTCCTTGCCGTGTGCTCCACGGCGAGCTCCCTCGTCTTGGCTCGGATGAGCCAGTCGTCCAGGTAGGGGTAGACGTGGATCCCCTCGCGGCGCAGCTGCGCCGCCACCGGTGCAAGGCACTTGGTAAATACCCTGGGTGCCGACCGTAGTCCGAAGGGGAGGGCTTTGAACTGGTAGTGACGCCCTTGGACCACAAACCTGAGGAATTTTCGGTGCCCCTTTAGGATGGGAATATGGAAGTAGGCATCCTCCAAATCCAACGACGACAGGAAATCGCCCTCCTCCGGCTGACCCAGGACGTGTTGGAGGGTGACCATCCGGAACTTCTGTGCCTTGATGAACTTGTTCAGACGTCGCAGGTCTAGGATGGGGCGCCATCCTCCCGTCTTCTTCTTCACGAGGAAGTATCTCGAGTAAACTCCGGAGCCCCGAAGCCTCTTTGGGACGAGTTCGATGGCGCCCTACCTGAGCAACGCCTTTACCTCCAGGAGAAGCTGAGGGACGTGAAGCTCTCTCCTGGCCACGGGGGGGACGCGCGGGCACCTTCTTTGAAACTCGAGCGCGTGGCCCCGGGCCAAGGCGTCCAGCACCCAACGGTCGGTGGAGATGGACTCCCACACGCTGACGAAGCTCACCAGCCGGCCTCCCACCGGGGTGTTTCGGTGGGGGCCCGACCCCACGGCCGGTTCAATCCTGTTTCGACGAGGCTTTGCCGCCTTGACCTCCTTGGCGACGACGGCGGGGTCCTCCAGACTTGCCTCGTCCTCTGTAGGCCTCTTCAGACGACGAGCGGGCCGCTTGACGGTAGGTAGAGAAACCGCCGCCGGAACCTTTGGAGGCGCCCTTGCCTCCGCTGCTCCGAAAGGGCGTCCGTCGTTGCTGTAGAACCCCAAGGGCCCGGGCCGTCTCAATGTCCGCTTTAATGGCCTGAAGGGAATCGTCCACTGTTTTCCCAAACAGGTTGTTCCCATCGAACGGCATGTCCAGGACTCTGGTCTGTACGTCTTGACGGAAGTCCGTAGCCTTGAGCCATCCACGCCGCCTAAATCACACGCCGTTGCCCAACTGGCGAAACCCAGTGTCGGCGATGTCCGTCGCAATAGTGATGGCGTGGTCCGACGCCACCTCACCTTCCTGTAGGATCTCCAGGGCATCCGCCCTCTTGTCGTCCGGTAGGAAGTCCAGCAGGGGAGCCAGTTTGTACCATAGCTCCCTGTCGTAGCGGGCCACGATAGCCAAGGCGTTGGCCGCTTTAATCGTCGTCGCTGCAGACGAGATGACCCTGCGTCCCATAGCGTCCAATTTCTTTCCCTCGCCGTCCGGTGGGGAAGTCGAAGTGGAGGCCGCACCCCCCCCGCTTTCTTCCTGGCCGCCGCGGAGACGACGGAGTCCGGGGTAGGCTGCGCCCGGAGGCACAGGGGGGCCGCGTCCGGGACCCGGTACTTCTTTTCGTACCGGACTCTTCTAGCTGGCGTCGTGGAAGGGTTCTTGAGGAGGGCGAGGCCCTCATCCCAAATGTCGTCCAGTATAGGCACCGCGAGGACCGTCTTCCTCTTGGCCTCGCGCCGTTGATAAAGGAATCCTTCCTTTTTCTTCTCCTCAGGGCAGAGTTGGAAAAGCTCGGATGCCCTGGCGATCATGGAGTGGAACGATCCAATCTCGTCGGGCGGAGAGGCCCTGGTGGGAGGTGACGACGGGAGATCCTCGTCGTATACCTCGTCGTCCGTACCCGTCGCTGCCGTGTCAGTCCCCGTATCATCCCCTCGGGTGGACGGGGAGGAGGGCTGGACGGGTCGCGACGGCTGAAAAGGAGGTGGAGGGTGAATCCTTCTTTTCTTGGGAGGGGGAACACCCGAAGGTCCCGGTTCAGGATCCCCCGACGGGAGAGGCTCCTCCGTCGGCAACGGTAGTCTCGTCCTTATCTCTGAGCATAAGGACTGTATAGCCAACAAAATGGCCGCCGAGTTGTCTTGCGGCGCTGGCAGAGGGGAATCCGACGGGCGATCAGGGGCCCCGTCGGCACCCTCGACGCTGTCGTCGTCACCTGCGTCGGGCTCCATTCCGACGGGCCGGTCTTCATCCACGCCAAGGCCGTGGCTTAAGACCTCGATCAGCTCTTCCTCTGAAGCCGAATCTACGACGACGCCCTGCCCCCCCTTTTTCTTCCCCGCCGGGGATTTCACGGGGGTCCTATCGATGGGCACAAAAGAGGACTCCCTCCGAGGTGGCAGGGAGACTCTGAGCCCCGAGGTCACCACCACTGGTGTAGCCTCCACAGGCTGAGCCAGGGCCGCCGCGACAGTATCGATAGAGGGCTTGGCCGGATGGATTAAGGCCTTCACCACCTTAGGTGCGCTCACCGCCTTATCCTTGAGGGGGGGGACACTGCCTTGCTCCCCCTCCGATGGGGCCTTCGAGCTCGACCGGGGCCTCTCCAGGAGCTTCGCCGGGTGCTCGCCCTTCCTCTTACCCGACCCAGAGCGTTGGCTCGTGGCTGAAGGTGCCGGGGAGGGTGCGCCCTGCCTGGCGCCCGTAGAGCCCGACCGTTCGGCGCTCCCGGTGCCAGCGGACTCGCGGTGCTTGGCCTTGTGTTGGACCCCCGTCGCCGGGGCGTCCTCAAAGGTCTTAGAAGACCGCTCGGATTTCTTCCTCTTCTTCTCGCCTGACGGGCTCTTCCCTTCCAGCCAGTTGGCGAGGCGTTGGTGGCGGTCCTTCATGGTCTGCTCCGACATATTGCCGCAAAACGCACAGTCCTTCTCCACGTGCGTCTTGTCCTCATGTAAGCAGTAGAGACAAAAGGAGTGTTCGTCCTCCTTAAAGACGTTCTGCAGCTGGCATCCAGGGCGGACCCTGAACAGCTTTCCGGGCGTCGAGCTTCCCTTCTCCTGGGCCATGTCCGGGCCTGAGAAGCTTCTGGAGTCCTCCAAAACGTAGCTCGACGAAATCTTCACCCTTGAGGGGCGCAGACGAATCCGACACGGGTCCCCGTTGATCGGATGGAGAGTCGGTGGAGCTTGAGGCTCTTTTGACCGGAAAAAACGAAGTTTTGAGAAAAAAACGTGAAAAATTAGCACTAACGCTCGAGAGCAATAGCACGAGGATCCCAACACATGAACGTGCGGTAAAAATCTGAAGATGGCTGCCAGAGGCGGTGCTTAGGTAGAGGGCAGTCATTGGCTGTGGTCAGTATGACGCAGAGACCAGTGATTGGTTATTACTACGAAAGACAGATCAGAAACGAAACCGATACTGGTTTTTTCTTTACCGAGGATTCCCAGCCTGACGACGGGGAATATTCATGAGCATGTGAATCCATGCCAGACCCCATGCTGGAGAAGATCAGAACGAACCCCGGAGTTGAGGGACTACGTGCGAGTGGCCGTGAATATAAGTTGGCCCTATACGCAGATGACATTCTACTCCACGTCCAGAATCCAATGACCTCAATCCCCCAAGCAATTCACCTTATAGAGGAATACGGGGCACTATCAGGCTTCAAAATGAACAAAACCAAATCCATCCTCTTCCCCCTGCAAGAACCATCACCAGAACAACAAAGAGACCTTGAGCGCCAGGGACTCATCATCGGCGGCCCCACATTAAGATACTTAGGCATCAATTTGACCAGAGAAATCGCGGATATATATGAAGTCAACTTCCCCCAACTTTTAGCTGCCCTTAACGCAAAGTGGCAACCCCTCACGATTTCATGGATGGGACGTCTGAACCCCGTGAAAATGGTTAGTCTCCCCCGCTTCCTGTATCCCCTTCAGGTACTTCCGGTGACGATACCGGACCACTTCTTCAAGCAAGTGAGAAGGGCGATAACTAGATTCCTATGGGAGGGGAAAAAACAGAATTCCCTATGAACCGCTGATACTACCCAAGGACCAAGGTGGAGTTGGCCTCCCAGACATTGAGCGATATTATCAGGCGGCCCAACTAAGAATCCTCATCCCCCCACCTCAGGGACAAGAAAGACCTACAATGGGTGCAATTAGACAACGATAACCTAACCCCGGCGACCCTTGCAGAATGGATATGAGTTCCCCGACCACAGCTCACAAGAAGACAGCGCAATCATCCAATACTAGGGACAATATGGAACATATGGAAAGACGAAAAGGGAATGGTGGGCGTAACCACATGGCCCTCCCCACTGAGTCACCTCTGGGCCCCAGGGATCAGAGAAGAAATTCCGGAGCACCCAAGATATCAAACGTGGTTTGATGCAGGACATGAAAGAGTGGGCCAATTATGGAGAAAAGACAAATTCATATCCGTCTCGGATTTAGAAGAAGCCCTTCAGATACACCCAATCCCGATCTTCCTCCATCTCACTTGAAAGGTGTCATGTCTAAGAAGGAATGGAAAGACAAAATTCAAAGAGAACTAACGCCCTTCGAGACAATCCTGACGATCCTTCGAGACGGTTACCACACGCAAAGGCCTGGTAACACGCATGTATAGTGCCCTGATCTGCACCAACCAAACCCCAAGCCTCCGCCTAAAAAGAAAGTGGGAAAAATATTTTGATAGGGAATTTGACCAACAGACATGGGACACTATTTGCAGCACCCCATCCCGGATATCAATCGCCTCACAATATAAACTGCATGCAATAAAGCTACTCCACCGATGGCTGTATGACCCTCTCCGACTGTCAAGAATGTGTCAAACTAACAGTCTGAAATGCTGGAGACAATGTGGAAAGGAAGCCAATTATTGGCATATGTGGTGGGACTGTCGCAAGTGTGCATATACTGGAATTAAATTTTAGGATGGGTCAAACAGATGGATGGTATAGAGAGGGATCCAACCCCCCTCTTAATGTTGTTCTGCCTAGAAGAAGAAGAAGAAGATGACCTCACAAGGATTAAAGGAGTGGTGGCTTCGCTCTTGCAGCAAGAGCCTGCCTGGTCATCCATTGGAAGTCCCCACATCTTCCAGCTAAAAAAGAATGGATACACACTGCCCAAAACTTCCACACAATGGAGAACATCACAGCAGCTCTCCATGATAAGGCAGCGCGACATGAAGAAGCATGGTGTGAATTTGTCAACCAGTATATATACGAAATGAGAGTTCCAATGAGCTGTAAAGTAATGACTCGAGATAACAATATCCCCAAACATGAGGAGATCAACACAGATCATGTTCCGAGAAACCTAGCCTGCCACAAAGCCTAAGCACAAATGAAGCACACAAGACCAATGTCCCACTCTATGTTAAGCACGAACTGAACTCCTGCCGTAACCCCAGTGGAATCCGAAATGCTGTCAGTGTGAGGAAGGGTGGGGGGAGGGAGAGAACTTTGCATCCTCACCCTGTAAAGGGGAGGAGGACAATGACAACAGAAAGCAAGACATTTATCTAATCGAAGTGTCATTTTGATGCATAAATGTGAATTCACTCTGCACATAACTGTCTGTATTTTCCATATGATTAAAAATTTAATAAAACTTAAATAAAAAATTAAAAAAGACCAGAGAAAGGTCTACCTCGAGTAGCTTTAAGCGCCGGATTGAGATGTACTTCATAATCATCCCATATTGGAGGGGCTAGCATCCATGTCTCTTGCAATAAGACCACAGAATGTTTGCCTATCAAATTTGTGTCATTATTTAGCAGATGACAAAAACCCCTCGTGTTCCAAATTACAAGGGAGAATTCTTGAGATTTCAACAGAGGATCCAGTTATCTACATTGATTGTTACATTTTATACAATGAGCAGAGCTTGTGAAAATGTGTTTTTCCAAGCAGGCAAACTTCGTGTTTGTGATGCACTCTCTGTAAAAACCTCATGCCCAGTCTAAACAGTTGATTTTTCGCAGCCCAAATTGTATTCTGGATTACCCATGAGTGCACCCAGAGTTTTACCGAGTTTAGATGGGTGTATTAATGAATTCAACCAGCTTTAAATCCGATGAGGCTATATTCTTTAGCATAGGTACATCAGTGAAAATGGCCAATACCGCCCGCCAACTTAGGTCATACTGAGTGTTCGGCGATGATTTACAGGCCAGAATCAAAGAGTACTTTGCAGGTCGATTTCTCTTCGGTTAAATTGCCGTGTCTCAAGTTTGTTAGGGTCATTATTTATCTACTGAAACGAGGAGGATAGCGTTGTAGTCTGTCCATTTAATATTGTACTATCAATGAACTCGAGGAGTTGAGGAGTTAGGGCAGTTAAGACAGTGCTACTTACTTGCCTTGAGCTATTTATGGTATTTTGCTCCTCACTAAGAGGAGAAGTTTCAAATTGCACTTTTTTCTGCTAGAACTGGGGCCTCCAAAATAGATTCCTGGTTTTTGCTAGTATCTTCCAAAACTTTGGGAAGAACAGGGCAATTCAACACAGACACATTTTTGGGATCCTCTGCCGCAGGTTGATCTAGCTTTACTGCGAGCTGCTCTTGGGCAGAAGATTGAGAGCAATTTGTTTGGCGGGGACCCAAAGTAACTGGAAGTGGAAGCCCAGCATGTACGCATCAACTGCTTTGCATATCTCATGGCGATGATCCGCCAGGGAGCGAGAAAGTTCTACACTTCTCGTATGTTTCGATGATACATTTATTGGTCTGGGAGGCGGTTTAGAGACGTTCTTAATATTATCGCTGTCGTCTTCTATTTGAATCAATTCATCCAGTGGGGCATATGATACATTTATAATTTTATAGCTAGTACAGAGTTAGTGCTTTTAGCCTGATTTAAGTGTAGATATTTCTTTGTTACCGCACTTGAGGCTATTAATACATTTTTTGCAGGTAACTTAATGGATTTTATAAAGTCCTTGCAGGCCGATGAAGAGTTAGAACTCTTCACAGATTTTTGGTTTTTGGCTAATTTATTCTGTGGCGCTTACGTCAACTTTTCTTTAACAGCACAAACATTCCGTTTCGTGTGTCCAGGGGCAAAGAAAGTATATGCTCCTTTTACCTGTCCCACTGTTAGTGTCTGTTCTACTGACACATCTAGAGCCTCATTTATGTCATCCCTTATGACTTTCTCAAAACACGGCAGGGAGGAGGGGGCTTGAGTTCCTGGATCCATACTGTCCTGTACTATAGACGCCTCCTTGTCCAAGACCTGCTGTGCCAAACAGTCAAATAC
Source organism: Ambystoma mexicanum (assembly GCF_040938575.1). NCBI lineage: Eukaryota > Metazoa > Chordata > Amphibia > Caudata > Ambystomatidae > Ambystoma > Ambystoma mexicanum. Next base: position 409,889,687 of record NC_090940.1, read on the forward strand.
TTTGTTTTTTTGGTTGTTTTTTGGGACAAAACCAACGAGATTTATATCTTGGGACATAGCCTGGGTTATACCCTCTTGCCACAATAGTATTTTTTCAAATTGCTTCATCTGTGCCATTAATTTGACATCCAAAGTGCCGAAGAGATTGGCTAACGATTGTAAGCCCACATTCATGGCATGGAGTGTAATCTCCAAAAGATTTTGTGAACTCACCTCTTTTGCCCCTGAGTCAGGAGGTGTATCTATACACTTGGGTCTCCTTGGTGCAGGGGCAATGTATGAGGCTGATAAATTGGAATATGGTTGACTGATCTCAGCAAATAAAACTGGTGAGCCAGATAGGTTTTCTGCCAGAGTATGTGCCGAGAAGCAGGAACGATTTGATTCTAGGTCGATGACCGCCAAGTCACCAAGGGGTGGCACCACCGGAGGACCTGGAGCCGCCATATTCGGAGCTGTAGGAGCAGCCCCCAAAATCATGCTATCTGGCACAGAGGTGTTTGTCATAGGTAAAGACTTCTTTATATTTTCTAGTACTCGCAAAAAAGTTTCATGCTCAGAGAGTGGAGAGCTAGCACCTTTAGAAACGTCTTTGTCACCGCCCACAACGGCTTCTTCCACACAAACCTGGTGTATAATTGCCCCAGAGTCCAATTCCTTACTTAGGGAGTTTGCACCAGAAACAACTGAGGTTGATCCAGACGCTGTAACGTGGATAGAATTTTTGTCACTTAGACATTGTCTGTCTTTACAAAATGTTGGAATGTCATTGTTTCTATCAATCTTTTCTGGCTTTTTCAGCATCTTTGAGACTTTTAAGAGCGGCCGACCTCTAGGCGTAGAGCACAGATGCGATGCCGCACGTTTTCGTGTATTCGAAATGGGCAAGCCTATTCTAGAATCCAGTGTGTAAGCCTAAAAAGAAGGAGGCATACCAGTTCTTAAATCGAAGGCCATGTTAGTATAAGTATCACCTGCCAATAGAAATAGCTAAACTCAAGCTATGGGAGCTGCTTTCCACAAAGTTGAAGTACAGGTCGAAGTCAGCCGCGTCACAGCGGCACTTCACTGGTTCTTCACTTGGCACGCGCGGGCCTGTATTTGAAGGCACATACCAGGAAGGGGGAGGAGCTTGGGATGATAGTTGCTCCAAAGCCCCTATTTAATATCTAAAGGAAAGAACGGAGATAAAAAAGTTTTAGGGACACAGTTCCACAGTAGAGGAGTAGTTCGTTGATGGAGGTGAACAGAAATCCAAATACCGTTGATTCGCGGGATAAGTCAGGAAAGCAAAGTCCAGAAAATGCAGCAAACAACAAACAGCAACAGTACACAAGCAGTACTTCACCGGTACTTTGCTTGGTGTGCGTGTGCCTTACTTTAAGGGAAACCTTTTCCCCAAAACACTGCAGGAATGGGGACTTGCAACACAAGGCCTGCAGCTCGCTAACTCTCCTGGCTGACGTGATCGCAACCAAAAAGGCTGTTTTTAAAGATAACAGTCTCAAAGAACAGGAATGCATGGGCTCAAATGGAGCCGCCATCAGGAATGTACGAACTAGATTTAAATCCCAGTCTGGGACAACAATAGGAGTTGGCTGAAACTTATTCACAAGGCCCTTCAAGAATTATGCCATAACCGGGATAGTAAAGAAAGAACCTTGATCCAGGCAACTCTTGAACACAGACAAGGCTGCCAAATATCCTTTGACTGTGGTAACCCGAAGGCCTGCTGAGACCAGTGACATAACAAACTCCATCATTTTAGTGGCGGGGCAAAAGATGGGATTGATCTCGCGTCCCCTGCACCTCTCCTCAAAGCTTCACAATCTGCATGCGTACAGAGATGTGGTAGACTGTCTGCGTGCCGCCAGCAACACCTTGAGTACGTCCCCTGAGAGATCCCAGTCATACCTCATCCTCTCAAGTGCCACGCATATAGGTTGAGGGACTCCGGGTTCGGCTGAAGCACCCGACCTTCCGACTGGGTTAGGAGATCCGGGCGCCGAGGCAACTGGTGAGGCAGACAGAAGGTCAGATCCAAGAGGTCGGAGAACCAAGTTCTGCTTGCCCAGTCCGGGGTGATCAAGATCATGGTTGCTCGAAACCTCTTCAACCTCCTGAGAACCCATAGGATGACGGTAATCGGAGGGAAGGCCTCGTGGAGAGGGAAAATCCAATCCAACAGAAATGCGTCCCCCAGTGTGCCGTTCGCTGGTAATTCCCTCAAGCAATATTGTCTGCACTTCCTATTGGACTCAATGGCAAACAGATCCACTGCTGGGGTACCCCAGCGAGAGAGGACCTCTTTCAGGACTTCCTGGCATACTTCTCACTCGTCTGAGACTATGCTCTGCCTGCTCAGAGCATCCGCCAAGCTGTTTTCTGTCCCCACCAGATGAACTGAGACAGATCTGGTTCTCCAGCAACCAGAACCACAGCTGCAGCGCCTCTCTGCAAAGGGTGAGGGAGCGCATGCCACCCTGCTTGTTCAGGTAGTGCACGGCCACCGTGTTGTTCGTCAGAATCAGGACATGCTTCCCTTTGAGAGAAGGGGCAAAAGCCTTGAGGGCTAACCTGATGACTACTGAGCCAGCCTGTTGATGTGCCACCTGGCTTCCGTCGCTGACCAAAGGCTGTTCACCTGCAAGTCTTTGCAGCTAGCGCCCCAACCCTTCAGAGACACATCCGTGACCACTCGGGCCACAGGCCAGAAGGGGTCCCCCGCCAAGAGACTGTTGGTGTCAGTCCACCAACTGAGGTTGTTGACCACTGACCTGGATACCCAAGGGAATTTGTGACAGCTCTGATGTACTGTGACCACTTACGTCTCAGAAGCCTAGAAAGGGATTGCATGCGTAGCCTGGTCTCTGGCACTAGAAAAATACAGAAGGCCATGAGGCCTAAGAGGCAAAGGAAGCAAGCCGCTGATAAGGTGGCGTGGTTCCGGAACAAATCCACAATTTGCGCCAATACTGTTGACTTTCTCCTCGGGAGGGAAGGCCTTCCCTACCCAGGTGTCGATGACTGCCCCAATGAATTGGGAGCCTCTGGACTGGCGTCACGTGGGACTACTTCAAGTTCAGGGAGAAGCCCAGCTTGTGCAGTAGAAGGCAGATGTCCCCCAGAGGAGACAAGACCTGCCCCGCCGACTTCCCTCAGATCAGCCAGTTGTCCAGGTACGGGAATACATGGACCCCGGATATCCTGAGGTGAGCCGCGACTACCGCCATGAGCTTGGTGAAGACCCTTGGAGCTTAGGTCAACCAAAAGGGAAGCACCTTGAACTGAGATTGCTTGTCCCCCATGAGGAACCTCAGGAACTTCCTGTGCTCTTGATGTATCGACACATGGAAATAAGCGGCCTGCAGATCTATTGACAACAGCCAGTCCTGAAGTTCGAGAGCGAGGAGAATTTCACTCAACATCAACATCCTGAACTTGTCTTTTCTCAGGAATTTGTTCAAAGCACTGAGGTCCAAAATGGGGCGGAGACCTCTTCCCTTCTTGGGCACCAGGAAATATCAGGAATACCAACCCGATCCTCTCTGCTCCGGAGGTACCTATTCCACAGCACCGTTCAACAACACAGCTCTCAGTTCTTGCTGGAGCGCCTGTCCCGGTTGGATTTTGGTGGTGGCGAGGGCCTGTCCGGTGGTTTTCTTAAAAAGGGCAGGCAATAACCCCACAGAACGAGCTGTAGGGCCCAGGCATCCGAGGTAACCACCTGTAACTGTGGCCAATGCTATGCCAACCGTCCACCAACCGGTAAGTCATGGGAGGGGGAATCAAAGCAGCTTAGAGGGCAGAGCCGCCGCTGCTGCCGTTTGCTGGCTTCTAGAAGCTCCTCTGCCTCTTTCGGCAGACGAGAAAAGCTTCTGGCCCTGCCTGTCCTGCGCCTTCCCGCCATAAGGCACATAGCGCCTGTAGCCTCTGCCTTTAGAGGCCAAACGGAAGGGAGGTTTAGCTGGCTGCGCAGCTAGGCCCAGTGATTTTGCGTCTAATTTTGACTCCTTCAATTTTTCCAAAGAGTCATCAGCCTTTTGGCCAAAAAGGAACTCTTCCCTCAAAAGGCATGTCCAGTAGCCTATTCTGGACGTTCAGAGAGAAACCAGAAGTTTTTAAGATAAGTATGTCTCCTCAAGACTATCGCCGACCCCATCGAACAGCCAATACAGACGGCCACGTCCAGGCCTGTTTGCAACTAATGTTGGGCTACCTCCTTTACATCTTCGACCAGTCGTGTAAATCCATCCTGAAATTTACCTCCAAGGATGTATTGCGCTGCCTGCGCCAGAGCTTTCCATAAGCCATAGGAGTATTTTACGAATCCATAATTCACATTGGTGGCTTTCAGTGCCATGCTGCCAGAAGTAGACCTTCCTGGCCACTGCATCCAACCTTTTACCTTCTCTATCTGGGGCAGATTAGTGGAGGCCACAGGCCTGGTGGATTGTGGCTGCCTACACAACAAGCTCTTCCCGGAGAAGGGTGAGAAGCCAGAAATGATTGGTCTCTGCTCGCCAGCCTGTACTTCCCCATAAAGGTAGAGTTAACCGGGGGAATGGAGCAGCGATGCTGCCACAAAGATGCTAGGGGATCAGCAATTGCTGGAAGTGGCATGTTATGTTCTGTCACCGGACCCTAGTTCAATATGTCCGTCAGTTCATAGCCCCGAGTAGGCACTGACGCGTTTTTCAGACATTGGACCTGAACTTAACATGTGTGTGAGTGTAGGGCTGACCGTGCTGGAGTTCCAAGTCTGGAGACTTTTCCAACAAACTGGTATCATGTAACTCTTTGTCCAGAGCCAACAGGTCTGCCCTTGTCAAAATAAATCAACGCCTCCTGCCCCAGTATGTATAGTATCGATGTCCCCTTGATCATCACCCTGGTCAGTGCCAAAAATAGACGCCATGGACTCGACGAATCCTGACTTAGAAAGAGGGAAAAAGGATCCGTTGCTGACAGTCGGCGCAGAAGATTTTTCTTTCGACGCTGACAGAATTTGCCGTCAGCGTCGATCGGGGCCTGGGTACCACTGTGATGTCAGGAACGTCAGCCTCTTGACAGCCTCCGGAAGGACCGGGCATTGATGGCTTCTGCACCTGTGTCGGTGTCGAGCCCGAAGGCTTCTCCGACGCCGATGGTGTTGAACATTTAGTAAACAAGGGATTGGGAGTGTCAGCGCCACTTTCGCCGAAGAGGCTTGCTGTCTGGGGGGCATGCACGCAGCAGCCTCTGTCTTAAACATAGCCAGCATTTGGCTTTTGAAATCTCACCACTCCTCTTGAGTGGTCGGCCGAGCCGAGGGCTTACCTTTTTCTGACTAACTGGACTTGTGCCGACCACGGTGGCGCTCCTCGAGTGAGACCACTTTAAGGCCTTCCGTCAGTGCTTTTCTTTCTCCTTTTCGGGAGTGGGCCCTTCGGTCTCGAAGACCGGACGATTGATCGCGCCAGGGATTTCAGAGACAGTCGGCCTAAGGCAAGTTTGGCGGGCCCCTCGCGCATGGTCTGCGAGTGCATCCTGGAGCATGACACACATCCCTCTGTGTCGTGATCCGTACCCAGACGCCACAAACAAATGTGCGGGTCGCTCACCGACATTTTGGAATGGCAGTCGGTGCACCTCTTAAAACTGAAATCCAGAGAGCAGACATACTGGCAGTGACGATTTTAGTCTAAGGCAGAGTCGAAGACTTGATTCATGTTCCTCACAGCAAAGTGTCGAGCGTGCGGAAAAAAGGAACTGAGGTATGGGGTGTAGGGACTTGGAACATATACACGACACCTGACGTCACACCCGGAGCAGACGACCAAGCATGATGGATCGACGACCGAGTAGAGGTCCACTACCCCCTCCATGTCGATAAGTTTCCTAGCAGCAGAGCTGTATGAGGATATCTATCAGATTAGGAATCTGCGGGAGAAAAGCAGTCCATTGAAAGAGCCATTGCCATTGGAGTCACGGTTGCCATGCAGAGTTCGATGAAGGAATGAGGGGGGCTGAGGATCAACCGATTACCACTTCAATGTGAAACAGGTGGCAGCTCAAGTGTGGTTGAGTGTAGAAATACAAATGCTCTGTGCTCAAATATGATTCCCCCCTCCCTCCAGTCGAGGCTCCTCCTCTTTTTCTACTAGGGCCATTCTCTGCTAATCTTGGACAAGCTGTACACTGCAAGATATGGTCAGTGCCCCTCGCCCACAGGCACCTAAAACCCAGCGGGAGCACAACACCCCTGTGTCCTTGAACCGCAGGCTTCACCCAGCCGGGTGGCCCCAGGTCCTTTTTAGCAGTGGGAGCATGGCCAATCTTGGAGCAGGAAATGCCTCAGGGGAGGGGGGGGGGGTGAGAAATTATTTGCGGGAGCACAACACCCCTGTGCCCTTCATCAAATGTTTCATGCATTTTAGTTTCACTGCATTTATATGAAGACTGAAGGGGTTTTTGTTTAAGCACATTTTTTCTCCAGGGTTTAGAATCAGATGGTTCTGAATAAAGGCAACAAGCCATTAAATATCCTGGAATTAATGGATCTTCACAATAAAGAGAAGTATTTTGCTCTTCTCCCTGTGGAGTCACCACTCTCCCCTTACAGCTGGCTCCTCCCTCCGAATACCACCCCCAGGATCAAGATCAGGTAGCAACTACCTTCCCCATGCCACATGGGAACATACTTTAGGCTGAGCACCTCATGTGCAAGAAAGAGGGGGACCGTCGACCTTGCCTGAACTATCGTAATTTGAAAGCCATAACTATTAAAAACCAATACCCATTACCGTACCCATGTTCGGACCACTGCGTGGGTACATTTGTGCAAAAACTAGACCCAAAGGAGGGGTGCGGGGTCAGTGGTGCTACAATTTACTTCGCATGCAAAGAGGGGACAAATGGAAAACCAGTTTGCAGACTACTCGGAATTAAATGTATCTTGCAATGCCTTTTAGTCTGTGCAACACACCCACTACTTTCCAGTAATTCATCAAAGACCTCTTCCATTCTCGATAAGATTATCGTCGTATACATGGATGTCATTTTAATAAATTCAAAAGCTTTAACAGAATATGTGGGACATGTGTAGCAGGTCCTGACCATCCTCCGAGATTGGGGTGGGCAGGCAAAGCGGAAAAGTGAGTTATGAGCGGTGGTAGTGCTCAATAACCATGATGTGTTATAAATTGTCTCAGAGAGTAAAAGGACTGGTTCCATCCATATACAGGTTTGTGGAGTTACCTAGTAGTTCATCAGTTGGATCTGTAATTGACCAATGGCTTTTGTGAACTTCAGGAAGACAGAAGGAAAGAGATGATTCTAGCTGTCCCTGTCTTTCTTTTTTCTGCCTTGCTCGCATCCGCCAGTATGTCGCCATCCGAAATACTGACATTATGGTTATTGAGCACCACCACCGCTTATAACCCACTGTTTGGGTTTCCCTGCCCAACCCTTTCCCTTTCGTGTTAAAGAATAGTGCTCAGACACAACCCTCTAAGTAGTTGGTGAGCACTCAACCCTCCTTGTTGTTTTTTGATCCATCCTCCGAGAGAACCACCTGGCAGCCACGACTTCTCAATTGGAAGGAAGATCAACGCTTCAAAGGGTCTCAAATTTCTGTTTCATCCCACATTCTTCTGCCCTGTTGGGACCCCTCAACATGTTAACCCTAATATGCCATCCCTTTCAGTTGACTACCGAAACAGCCTTCCTGTCACTTAAGCATGCTTTTATTAGAGCACTGATTTTGAATCTTTTAGCCCTGACCGTCCATTCATAGCCTACACTGATGCCTCCGACTCTGCCATAAGGGCAGTATTGAAGTGCATGGTTCCCAAGATGTATCAAGAGTATCTTGTTTATTATCTCTACAAACATTTGACTTTGGCCGAAATTAAGTACACAATACTGTAGCAAGTTGTATGGACAGACCACCACAATTTACAACATCATGCAGTTCGCTTTATCACCCAGAGACTGACCCGAAGGATGGTATTCTTCTCACTATTTGACATTGTATATCAGACGTGTACACATAAACCCCACAGCCCATGCTTTGTCTAGGCTAAATTATGCACCTCTTGTACAAGCTGAACCCCCTCAGGTCTCAAGTAAGATCTGCCATCCAACATGATATATGGTGGACTACCGTTCAATAGTCCAAAAGACTAGATGGCCAGAATATGGCATCTAAACACATATTCCTGAATTTTTTCTATGAGAATGGCTGATTATCCGCGGCGCTCCAGCTTAAAACAGTGCTGTCCTGGTGTCACGATATTGTAACAGCTGGACACCGGGATAAAAGGGAAGACAACTCACTTGATTTGGCAGTATTATTGGTGGCTCCCATCACCTAGACACTGTACAGGAATACATAGCTAACTGTCCTGACTGTGCACAAAACAAGAGCCTGTGACATTAAACATTTGGGTCTTTACACCACCTACTAACTCCTGTCCAACCCTGCTCTGTAGTTTCCTCGGACTTCATCACAGATATACACCACTCAACAGAAATCCTGGTTGTAAAGCATTATACTACAAAGAGGAGACATTGCATTTAATTCCTTTGGCATCAATTTCCCTTGCTTCAAAAATCACCCATATATTCCTGAACAATATATACTTGTTGCATGGGCTACCCAATAAGATTGTACCAGACTGCAGTCCAGTTTTGGCAGGGACAATGCAAATTAATCATCTGCTTTGCTGTGTCATCAGCATACCACCAGCAGGCGGATGATCTGACCCAATGTCTAAACGCACCCTTAGAACAGTCTCTCTGCTATTCTTCCAGGCAATATCCTCAAGAATGGAATAAGTACATGTCCACTGCAGAATGCGGTAGCAACTCCCCTCACACCTCCCTAGGTGACAATCCATTCTGTCCCAATGCCTACCATCCACACCCTGTCCTGTTGTCCTGACGTCCCTCAATATCGCCCTTAGCCCAGGATTGGGTTTCTCTACCCATGTTGCCTATGGGCAATAATCCCAAGGACTGCACGTGCAAACATGCCTCCAACATTCATGACATATGTTTAGTGTCCCACTTTCACGCTGGTCAGCCATACAAGCAAACCACTTCTACACACTCTTTATGGAGGAGTTGTGGCAGAGCCCACAACTGCCCTGGATTTGGACCCATAACGAGAACATAGCATGGTACTTTTAACTGCGTCTTTCTCCACTGGGAACTGTGTGAAACCAGAAGGTGTTCCACCCACTGGTCCCTGGGGATCTGCATCCAGGAGCCAGGACACGGCCATCACTTTTGGATCGAGACCCTGGCAGTGTACCAGTGCGGGAGGATCACCTGGGTGAAGGGTCTTCAGGGAGTGGAACACTGGATGGCGAGACGCGGTACACCCCCCCTGTAATATCTTTACCCATTCCTAGCAGTTAGGATATGTGGGAACTTTACACCCCCCACTCCCCTTTCCTGACACAAACACTTTCACACTGACAGCCCGCTCTGGGAGAAAACAGACCAACACCTGAGCAGTATACCCGACATGTCCCGCTACAATGGTATCTCGAGGTCAGGCAACTACTGGCAATTACTCACACCAGAATTCTATAATACTCCCCCACACGGATAAAAGTCAGAGCACGATAGCACACTCTGAGCGAGGCAAAGCACACGAAGGAACAGCAGTTTTGAATCAGCAGCTGAACGAGGGGAGAAAGACGGTCGACCCAGAAGGATTTGTAAGAAGGCAAATACCAAAGCTTAAGGCCAGGAAACCAGCCTAAAGAATCCTGCATTGTGTGTTGAAAACGAGGGCCCTCCTGCGTAACTGACCAAGGCGGGGAGGAGCAGTAGCAGCTGCTTTGCTATCATCCTTGGCTTCAAGAACAAAGAAGCGCAAGAGAGACCAACACAGCCGGTGAGTTGGGGAGACCGATTGAAGACGGGTCTGTGTTGAGGTAAAGGTTGCAAGCAGCAATATTGTATAACAAGCACTGGAACGAACCTTGGTAAAGGCGTGTGATAAAAGCCATGAGTAAAGCTAGACTGCTGATGAATGTTGGCATCCTGAAAAGGCAAGATACGATACCGTTGATAGAGTGGTCCGGCACCTTGAATGTGCTCAATCAAAGGTCTCTGTAAAGTATCCCAAGAGAAATTAAAGTAGAAGATTGAGAAAAGCAACTGTGTGAAGTGAATCGAAGTGGTCCTGCAGCAGTTTAAGCAAAACCAATTGCACATTCGAAAGTCTTCGATTTTGGTAGAAAGAGGATCCAAGCCCCAACGAGGGAGGTCCATGGTCCGAGCCCGAACGAGGGAGGCCAAGTGTGAACATTGTGATAAAAGGGGCCTCCGCTTGAAGAGGGAGACCCATGATGAACACTGAAAGCGAGAACTTGTGCATGCAAAAATCCTAAATCAGAATAGAACTTTGAGACTTTGTTTGTTATGACAGACCCTCTGCAGTAAGAGACTGTTATTGGAAAAGAGGCTTTGGCATAAGGCCCTGATGTCTGTGCTTTGAACTGTATCCTCGTGGTCGAGAATCCAGAGTATGTGCGAAGCTCGAAGTGGCACCTTGCCCCGTGCTGAAAATGTGGGGAAGGGGAGACACCTTTTTTTTTCTCTTTTTCGCTGCTACCCTGAGGTTTCTGCGTTGAGCAATAGCATCCATCCTCCCACCTCCCCCCCCCACTACTTACGGTCCTTGGGGACCAGTCGAGGGTGCCCCGTCCCTCCTTATCCGTCCCTTTCTACCCTTTGGCCATTTTTCTTTTATTTTTATTTTCATTTTCTTGCTCAACTATCCTGACATATTAATTCTTGAACACTTTGTTTTTGCATACACCATTTTGTATTTAGAAGTAAGGATTGGCAATAGGTTTATTAGTATAGGCCCTTTTTTATATTGACAGACTCCACTAAGATTGTATTATTATTTGATGGCTGTAGCTTGCTCCCATCCTTAGATTTAGGTTTAGATAGGCATTCAACCAAACCATTTGGAGTTCAATAAACACCGCTGAACTGTGATCACTTGTGTCTTCACCGTTTGATATCATGCCTTCCTTACAGATGTATGAGAGGAAGGGTCGTTTGGGCCCCCCTACATTCCGGGTAAGGTGTAAGTTATGTTTATACAATGGTTGGAGACGTTCCCTTGTCTGAGAACCCGGTGACGGATGCGAGGAAGACATGAATGACACCTATCAAATACACCTTGCACGACCTCAGAGACTCCATTTTGTATTAACCACAACTCCATCTTTTGACTAGGCCGCGCATGAAACTCTGAGGCAAGCCTACACCTCTCCCCTGTTCAGTGCAGCGCACAGCCATCCCGACAACCCCACCTCCTCCCCACTGTCAGCGCTGCCACGGTCCTGTTCTCACTGAAGCTTGGCCGTGAACTGTTGCAAGCTGACACTGTATCTCTCTCCATCCTCTGAGATCACTGCCCTGTGTGTGACCGGGCCAGAGCCTGGCTCACGAAACCATTTGTCTCCACAAACCTGCCCCTGCTCCAACAACCCCACCGTTAAGAGTTACTGTCGGCATAAACCTTAAACCTCTCATTCCTTTGATGTAGCAGGGGTGGGACCCCTGCCCATGGGCCATCCTCGATTGCCCCTACATAACTAATACCGTGCAAACATATATTCTCCATGTACTTACACATTCCGACACCCTTGTTTGATCCTTGAGGCACCGGATAGATGTGTACCCAAAAGTACACGCCAAGATAAGGCACCTGGACCACTCTACCTCTGTCCCACTCTGGTCCAGGTCAAGAATGTATACCTATTGCTACAATTTATAGACGACAATGTGTTATGATGAATCTTGTGCGTCATATTAAATCTTGCATGCCCATAACTAGAATAGCTTAGCTAGAATTATAAGTGTGTGGACACGGCTGGCCCTTGTTGTGCCCAGCTGCCCCACACGTCTCAAGAAGCAACAAGTTCAACCTCAGCCAATACAGCACCAGCACAACTATACAATGTATAATGTCTTGTTCAACTAAACCAATTAAATGTATTCATGTAACCCACATAGCACACGTCATAGATGACGCGTTTTGGACTTATAACGTGATTTTACTGTATTGTTGGCAGAGCGCTCCCACAGCAGCAAAGTCCTCTGCATGCCTCACTTTATTTTTATATAAAGATATCCTTGACTCACTCGCAATCTCTCTTGGTCTCATTCCCTACTGGGGTGTGCCCTTCAGTATCTCTCTGAGATATTTTAATTGTAATTTTGGGGAAAGACCACTTTCACAGAACACACTTCATCAGGGGGTTTCCAGCAACTGTGCTCCTGCTTGCCTACATGATCTTGGTTCTTTTACGTCCTCGGGGAGGATAAGGGTGTAGCATAGGTGGGGGCGCATGTTATGGGAGAGGGCACTCTAGGCTGTGCCACAACTTGCTGGGTATGGGTTTGTGATTGGTTCCTCTCCCAAGATGGTTGCTGATCTGCTGCTTCGGTTTCCTCGACTCCATTGTTGGGTTGCACATTGCTGCTGCATACCCCAAAACACAGCAAGTATGCATGCTAGCCGGAATGCTACCACCACACAGCTGGATACAGTCCCTTTGATTAGCAGACTATATAATCTTGCTCATCATATCACCTATTGTTTCACAACAGCTTTCAGATGCCTTCCTGATGCCCCAGAATGTTGTTCAATTGTCCCAAGTTCTTCAGACTGTTCCAAAGCCCTACACCTACCTGCCTGTATTGTGCTGTTTATTTCTACCTGTACTTAGCTGACAACACCCTTGGAACCCAGGCATCTTCTGCTGCTTCCCCCTGCCTGCCTGTTCTGTTGGACGCTTTTGCCTTCTCCTGTGTCTTCCACAGAACCTAGTACCATCACAACTGACCAGTACTTAAGATAGTTGGAGGTATGTCATGCCTGCCCAGTGTGAGTTATCTCCGGGGAAATGTCAATTAAAACCAATTTGTTTCTTAAACTAAGTCAGATAAGAAATTTGGCAAAGGGAGAAGAGTTTGATCTCAGTTTCCAAAAGCAACCATTTGAAAATACTCCCACAGGAAGATTTGATTGGAAAGTGATAGTGATAAGTCACTTCCCTGTAAAAGTGGAGAGGGCAGCCAAGATTGATTTGACACACTATTTATAAGGCTGCAGCCAGCAAGTGGGCCGTAGCATGCAGAAGCCCCCCTTCTAAAACCATTAAATAGACAAGTGACAAAGTCATATTAGTGCACGAATACTAGGTATCCCTCCCTTTGGAAATCTGGGCCATAGCAATGCCCACACATGGTGTGACGTTCTATCTAGAGGCAGTAAACGGCAGTGCAGTGTCCCTGCACCCTAGCCCTCACACAACTACATTAGTTCATCACCCAAACCACTTGTGTGGACAAGTGGGTTGGGTGATGAACTAATGTAGTTAGGGGACCACACAGCAGAACTCTACCCATGGAACTACAGGGTACACCCATATAGGATACATGGCCCTCAATGAAAGATTTCAGAGAGTTGTCCACTTGATGAGCACTACCCTGAGTGTCAAGGGCTTGAAGGACCAAGGGAAATCATGATCCTGAGAGCAGACCACCAGGGAGGGAGAAACTTATTGAGGGGAACTGACATCAGGCTGGGAAATCCTCGGTAATATTTGAGCAGTTTTCATTTAAATTTTAAAAATGACACTCACTTTAGTGTTCTCTTTGTTGTTTTCGGTCATCTTAACCATTTGACAATAGGCAGTCTCGTCCTCTTAGCTCCACCACTAGAGGCCATGCTCAGATAAGCATAACGCACGTAAAAAGTGGCAAGAAGACCCATGTGGGGGTAGGCGAGAGGGTTGAATGTGAATCTATAAAAGATACCAATGCTGGTGAACAGGAGTTACAGGTAAGTAACATATTCCTTCTCCAGCACTGGATCTTTCATAGATTTACATGCTGTTTGAATACATCACAAAATCGTATACACACGCACATATGCAAAACAGGAGGAGAAGTCTCACCTTTAGGCCAATAGATGACAAAGCACTGCTTGTCCAACTCTGGACTCCTCTGTCGAGTCCCTGTTGATGCAGTAGAACCTTGTGAAAATGTGAACAGACCTCCATGTAGCCGCCCTGCAGATGTCCAACAGGAGAACACTGGAGAGGAAGGGAGTAGTGGATGAAACTACCCTTGTGGAATGTGCTTTAGGGTGATCTGGGACCGGCCTGTAATCCATGAGATGGCAGAAGGTGATGCAAGCAGAAAGTCATCGGGCGATGGAAGACTTCGATAGCCCATTGCTAAAGGCCGTACGGCCAAATGACACGTACAGCTGAAATGATTTCTGGGATGGATTAGTGTGGGCCACATACTACGTAAATAAAGCTCACATGACATCCAATGAGTGTAAAGAGCGTTCCGCCGGAGTAGAACGAGAGCCAAAGAAAACGGTTAGGACCAAAGGTTCATTAAGGTGAAACGATGAAGGCACTTTGGGCAATAACGCAGGAGCAGTAAGTACATAGAAGGACCTTGGATTTGTGCAACACAAGACAGATGTCTTAAAAGGCATAGATCTCTTCCACTCGCCTGGCTGAGGTGATGGCAACCAAAAAAGAAGTTTTCCATTTGAAAACCTTGATGCTAGCCTTATGTGAGAGATTAAAGGGAAGACCCATCAGTTTAGAAAGTACAATGTTCAACTCCCAAGCTGGAGCCAGTGCTCAGACTGTCTGGAAGGCCCAGAAGAGGCCCTTTCGGAACTCCTTAATGAGCCAAAGAGACAACAACGAAATGGTGGTGGAGGTGCAAGTAAAACGTGAAATTACAGATAGGGGGATCTTGATGGAGGCACAGGCCAGGCCACCACGAGACAACAAAAGCAGGTGTGGCAAAATTTGCAGGGGCTGGTAGTAGAGGGATCCATCTCCTGAGCAGCACACCTAATCATGAAAAGCTTCCACTTGCTATTACAGCAAGGAATGGTAGCTGGAGCTCTAGCTTTTGCTAAAATATCACTGCAGTCCTGGGGCATGGGAACATACCTGAAAATATGGAAGCAGGAGCCAGGCCATCAGATTGAGGGAGGGCGGGTCTTGGTGCAGGACTGTTTCGTTGTCCCTGGAGAGAAGGTTGAAGATTGAAGGCAGCTTGATAGGAGGATGGTGATGAGAGGGTGAGGACTTCAGCATACCAGAACTGTCTCAGCCAGGCCAGCGCCACCAAGATCAGTTTGCATCACTGATTTGAAAGCACGTAGGACCCTCAGTATTAGCAGAAATGGGGGTGGAGGGCATAAAGAAACATTCGCACAGAGGAACGTGAAGGAGTCTCCCAGGCTTTTGGCTTGGGGAAACGTGTTGGCTACTGTGCTGCATTTCACATTCTCTCTGATGGCAAAGATGTCTGTGTCTGGTACTCCCCACACCTGAAAGATGTGCCAAACTTTGCTGCTGAAGAGTTTCCACTCATGGCAGAAGTATAGTTCCCTGCTGAGGGAGTCGGCCATTGAGTTGTGTATACCTTGCAGGAAGAAAGGGGACGAGAACATCATGTTAAGAAGAGCCCACTCCCAAAGGGACTGCATTTCCGCAGAAAGGATGGGTGATCCGTTGCCACTCAGTTTCCGGATATAGAACATGGTGGTCGTGTTGTCGGTCACCATACAAACCACCTTCCTGTGGAGGGGAAAGGATTTCAGCGCCCAGAAAAGAGCCCTCAACTCCAGGATGTGTATGTGCAAGGATTTTTCTGTCTGCGACCAAACAGCCCTGGCATGCAGATCACCGGTGTGTGCTCCCCAGCCCTCCAGGGAGGCATTGGTTGTGACTGTGAACTGATGGTACGAAAGGTGCCCTTTGTACAAGATTGGCACTCACTGATCACCAGAGAAGGGTGTTATGGAAAGGACGCATGTGGAACACCATGTCGTCCCAATCGCAAGTGACTGGTTGCCCGTGGGTGCCTAGGAACTCCCGAACAGGCCGCATACGGAGCTAGTAGTGTTGTACGAGGGGAATGCAGGGGGACATCATCCCTAGGAGAGACTCTAGAGTGCAGACTGATGTGGCGTGTCTCTGTGATAGCTAGTGGGCCTTCTTGAGAATGGTCTTGGACCCAGTTGTCAGACAGGGTACTGGGTGCAAGAGACTGTTCAGTTGCACTCTCAGGAACAGAATTTGCCGGGAGGGTGACAAGGAGGACTTGCTGTAGTTGACAGAGAATCCTAGCAAGAATAGTGTATCGTTGTTCTTGTGTGCCCGAGGGGGAGCCGGAGCTCTCACCAACCAATCGTCTAGGTATGGGTATACCAGTATAGATGTCCGTCGAATAAATCTTGCCTCTACCCCCTAGCCGCACTACACAGTGATTATTATGGGTCCCTCCCTCCCCTAGATCTCGAATGGCAGGTGACATTGTTTAAATATTTGGGGATAACCATACATCGAACCCCCGGCACGGAACATATACTTAACACCGTAAAGGCCAAAGACTCTCTCTTGAAGTCCATGGAATTTTGGGGGCGGCTCCCGCTCTCGGTGGCCGGGAATCCTTACGATGATCGCCCTGCCCCGCCTATTGCATTACTTCACTAACATTCCCTTCTACATCCCCCCGGCGTTCTTTAAAGACCTCAACAAGCTCTGTAGGGGCTTCCTTTGGCAGGGAGGTAGGCATAGGGTGGCATTGGAGACCATACGAGAGGGGTGGGCTGAAGATCCCCAATTTTGAACTCTATTTCCTAGCCAGCCAGCTGAGACACATTGTGCGGTGGATGGCCGACGAGAGCACAACAGACACCCGCCTCCTCCAACCGGCCCTCCCCCAGCTATTACTCAGGGATCTGCTGTGGACCAAGAGGAGTGCTCTCGAACACTGCCCTTACCTCGTCAAGCTGGGACTCCGACTCTGGAAAAGGGCCTGCAAACTGGTCGGGTCTGAAGACCCGTACCCCCCACAGATCCCCATTGCAGCACTCATGTCCAACCATTCCTGGGGGCAACTTGAGACCCGTACACAATGGGAGCCCCTCGGGGTGGCCACACTTGGGAACCTGATCCAGGAGCAGACGGTTTTAGCCTTCCCGGACCTTTGCGACGCCACTGGCTTCCCGGCCGGGCAATTCCTACTGCACAGAGCGGTCATACAGGCCCTGACTAGCAGGTGGCCTGTCGCTGGCGACCTGAATGATGAAAACGAATGTATTGAAACGATACTTAATACTGCCGAGGGGGGCCACGAAACCTCACATATTTATGAGGCCCTACTATGGGGCTCCACCAAAGACGACCTCAAATGCCAGGGCAAATGGGAAACCGAACTGAACTTGGTTTTCGAAGACAAAGCCTGGGGTGATATAACGCACTACCATAAAAAAGTCTCCCGAAACGCCCGCTTACAGCTCATTCAACTGTACGTCACGAACAGAGCGTATCTCACCCCGGAAGCCATATCCAGATTTACCGGGGCGACCACCTAATCATGCCCCAAATGCGGCGAGCCCAAGGTTGGCATGACCCATATGTTCTGGGGATGCCCAGTGATTAGAGAATTCTGGACTCAAGTGAGGGATAGAGTGGCTGGTGCAGACATTGACATCGAAGTGGACAAACCCTCGGCATGCATCCTGGGCAGGTATGGGCGCAGCAGTGAGAACAAACCCCTCAACAGGCTGAGAGACCTTATTTACATAACTGCCAAGAGGCGTATAGCCATGGGGTGGAAGAGCCCCAAAGGCCCGCCTATGCCCCTATGGTGGGGGGACCTTACAAAGTGGATCGCAGCGGAAACTGCGGCATGGGAAACTGCGATCCAAGTGCAGAGACTTGACTCCAGCGAAGAACTACACCGCTGGGTGGCCTTAACAGTACCCTTGCTATACCCAGAATCACAGGAGAGTGAGATAGCTGGGGAAGGCGACCCAGGCCGAGCATGGACTCATGACGAACTTAGAACTTACCGTGGTCTTGGAGGGGGAGAGTTGGGGATTTATTTTTTATGATATGCTCAACCATCACCATTGATGCCTGTTTTTTCTCTTTTGTTATTGTTTGTAATGAAACTAATAAAATATATTTAAAAAAAAAAAAAAATAGATGCCCGTCGAAGGTGAGCCGCCACTGAGGCGAGGCATTTTGTGAATACCCATGATGAAGTTTTGAGGCTAACAGATAGTGAAATCCTGTCACAGTAAACAAGCATTTTCTGTTCTGATGATGGATTGGGACAGGGAAGTATGCGTCTTCTAAATCTAGCGAAGACCAGAAATATCTCTGCTTCAACTGAGGATGTGTTGAACCATTACCATCACAAAGGTTTGGGTTTGTATGAATTTGTTTAGGAGGCTGAGGTCTAGGATTGGTCGCCAATCGCCTGAGGTTTTCTTCACCAGAAAGTACAGCAAGTAAACTCCTTGTCCGCCTAGGCTGCGTGGGATGCATGCTATTGCTCCCTCTAAAAGGAGAGTGCGAACCTTGAGCTATAATGTTGGCACACATTTTTCCTCCTTTCCAGAGGGTGAATATATTGGGCAGCATTTGTAGGAACTCCAGAGTATAACTTGTTTGTAGCAAGGAGAGCACCCATTTGCCTGTGGTAATGTGGTGCCACTGATGGAAGAAAGAGGAAAGACACTCTCCCATTCAGGTGTGAAACTGGAGGGATGAGCCAGTATCGTAATCGTACATGTTCACTGGTATCAGTGTATATTGATGGCCTGAAGGGTATCATCCACCTTCCTTCCAAAGAGGTCCTCACATCGAAGAGCAAGTATATGACCTTAGCCTGGACATTCCAGAGGGAATATGTGGCTTTGAGCCATCCTTGGTGGCTCAAAACTATGCCATTTCCCATCTTGGTGAACGCCAGTGCCCACAAAGTCAACCCACCACCAAGATGGTGTGGTCAAAGGTAGCTTCTCCCTCATATAGCAGTTTGTAAGCTTCTTCTTTGTTGTCGGGCAAGAAATCCAGAATAGGCCCCATCTTACACCACAGTTCCGGATCATAATGGGACAGGAGAGTGAGGGTATTAGTGGCCTTAATGGTAATAGCTGCCGTAGACCTAATCCGTTCCCGAAAGCATTAAATTGCCTCACTTGCTTTTCCAGAAGTACATCACATGGAAAAGAGGGGTTGGCCGATCTCTTGTGAGCAGCCACTCCATACCACAGCCAAAGGACTGGGCTGAGTGTGCAGACAATTGAGGCTGTCTCAGGCGGCCTATATTTGTTAAACCTGTCCTTTTTGGGCGGTAGATCGGTTTCTCATGGTCAGGAGACCACCCTCCCAGATCAGTTCAAGCTCAGGAATGGACACTACAGTCTTACGAGCTTGCTCCCTGCGCTGATAAAGGAACACATCCTTCCTCTTTTCGGTGGGAAATATGTCAAACATCTTGTCCGTTTTGGGCATGATATGAAATGTTCCAACTTCATAAGGAGAAAAATCCCGGTGCTTCAGTACAGTGGGGGAGAATGAAGTAAAATAGCTAAGAGATGAGCTGGAGAGCACCACGATGAACCATACGACAGCAAGCAGGACACTATATTCCTTCTGGTCTGCTTTCAGAGAGTGAATACAAAGTTTCTTGAGAGATATCCCTCCAACACTGAGAAAGACCAGACTTGAGAAAGCAATCCGACTACAAAGTTGAAAAGCAAGTTGCGCTTAATATTCACAAGGTGGAGTGAGATAGGCATACTAACCCTTGCTGGAGGGCGATTACCACAGCTTGACAAAACCCTAAGCAAGAAGGAAGAAATAAGTGTGTTAAGAGCTACTGACTTTTGTCCAGTAGAGCAATGTGCTGGTAGGAGATTTCGGAGAATCTAGCAGGGAGCTAAAACCCTGGGTATGAGACAGTTGAGAACCTTGGGGAACACCAATAGTCCCATAGTTCGGTCTACACGACACCTTTAGTCGACCCATTCGGACACCCATATTTCTATCACTTTCTTTAAGGTTTGGTACTGTTAAAACCTATAGGCTTTACATCAGTGTCAACATTAATAAATGTGTTGAACATTTCATTAGGACACGTGGATATTCAGCCACCATGCTGCAGAGAGTAATATTTTTAAATGCTTGGGAGGAGAGACAGCAGGAAGTTTTAGTAACAAGCATAGTCCATTACCACAGCACCACCCAGTAGCTATCCCTGGAAGTTAATCTCCAGTTCTGAGCCACTGACCAATGCATTGTGGCTATACAAGTTGAATGAAAAGCATGCGTTCAGCTCCAGTGGTCTTCCAGACCAGCTCCATTTTATTATTGGATTGCCCTTCTGTGGACCACATCTCTCTACATTAGTGGCCTCTCTGCCCACTCAACAAAATGCAATGGCTCCACACGGACCTGCTAAGGAATTAGGCCCAGGGTGAAGCCCTCGGGGAAAGATGTGGGAAATGTCTGAGCATTCTGCAGTGGTTTAATGCTGAGCTTATGAACTGCTTCAATTTCGGTCTGTTGAATTCTTTACCATACAATAAAGCCAGATTACTGGCCCTGTTTTATACTCCTCCTTACTACTATTCCTTCCTTGGCCTATGCCACTGCTCTATGCTATTTTACTTACTACAGCTGGTGACCCAGAGACTTTCCTACTGACCTGCCTCTCTCCCTCCTCGTCTTCAGGATGTTTCTGGCCCTCCATGTTGGTTCTGCATTTTGTCTTCTAACAACCAGGAGTCATATTTTGACTGCTTTGTGCAGTCCCTTCATCACCTTTTGCTTTCTTACTTTGGCTACTTGTTTTCTAAGACTGGCTATATTCCAGTGCTTTGCAGCATCCTACTCAGCTTTCTGCTTCATTCAATGTTGCTACTAAGACTCCCCACCCATTTGTTTCTACATCCTGTTTCCATACCCTTATGGAATGCTCACTCTGTTTGTAATAAAACTCACTCAGTTCTCAATCTTTACTCTGCTAAACAAAGTTTGTATGCCTCATTGATACTTGACTTACTCTGTTGCTGCTCTTTCCTCTCCTAGCACCCTTATTTCTTCTTCTCCCCGCTTTCTCACCGTTTTGACTACCATTACTCATTCTTTCCTTCTCCTTATACCTTGGGGTTTCAGGTACTCTCTCGTCCTCCTAGTCCGCCGCTTACTTTCTGTGATTACTTAATTCCCTTTCATCATGTATTCTTCCCTCCGACACATACAACATCCTTTAGGGATATTTTAATTCACACCTTGCTGCTATACACTTATTCTCTCAGTTTATTACTTTTTCCCCCATACCCTTCACCCCAGGCCCATGATCCTGAGACTTCCATTGTTCGGATGTTCTCTACTATTTTGCATGTGTCTCCCATTCTTCCTATACCCATCCATGCTTCGGATAAGATTTTACTTTGCTTTACTCTACCTGTTTCCCTACCTTCTACCCCTAATTCTTCCATGTATTGCTGTAACATACATTTCTTTTATCGTCCCTCTCTACATCCTATCTTCCCTACATTGAGGAATTCTTCACTCTATCTGCAGGACAACTACATACCTGGTTTCACCCTTTTTAGGGATCTGACAGCTGCGCAAAATGTCTGTCTTGGGTTGATTAAGCTGTGCACAAAATGGCAATGCCCTCTTAGACAAAGACATTTCTGAAGAAAAGGTTTGCATTTGGGCTAATTTGCATACACACAATGCCTTGCTGTTGTGGCTCTGAACTGGAGGTGAATTTCCAGTGATGGCTACAAGGGGCGTGTGGAGTGTGACTTGACTTCACATTTCAGGTGAAAGTTTTTTCTCAAACCTTTTAAACACTACATGAAAGATGACATCACTGATAACATCACATATCTGGGCCACTTGTTTTTGTTCACTGACATATCGAGGCTAGTTTTTATTTTAATTGACGAGAATTTTAAAAATTGAAAAGGTGATATATATATATGTACATACACACACATTAACCTCCTTATAACTTCTTAAAGTACTTTCCATAGAATTTGATTTGATCTCATAGTCCACATACATGGGGCAATAAGCAGGCATCAAACATACAATTCATTTGTGCACATGATGATGAACTCTGTTGTTGTCATTTTTTGGTCATGTTTCTTTCTTCCTTACTTTAGTTTCCCTGTATGTGGCACCAATTTGTATGCATTCTCAGTTTTTATGTGTAATTTTTGTACTAACAACACAAGTATGTCATAAGTTTGAAATCGTTAACTATTTATTGCATGTTTAACATTACGAAATGCTTTGATAAGGTAAAATGTATCATTTTACTATCAGAAATTACCACATTAATATTGTACTTTTTTGGTACATGCTGCAGCCATTGCCTATGTGTTTGTATGGTTAGGTTCCTGTATTAACAACAAACTCAAATATAATGTTTTATTTGGATGAGTACATTCTTTAATACATTAAGTAGTTTATAATAGACTGTTCGTGAACATTATTTTAAATATGTGATGTTATCAGTGATGTCAACTTTAATGAACTGAGTGTTTGTCTTAGCAGTGCACGGTGGTGGCGCGAGTTATGGTTGCTTAGCTTACCGTAACTGGAGAATTTCTGGGGGTTTTCGGCTTTAGTTGTAACCATAACGTCCCTTTAACAAAGTTGTTTCATTGAATTTCATAGCCTTTAATTAGTGCAACTTAGCCATAATGTCCTGTAAGGATGAGGCAGGAAGGCAGAGAGTTGGAAAATAAAACAGCCTTTTATTCAGGTGTGCAAGAAAAAAAAAATAATAAAAAAAAAGGACTTCAATTCAGTCTTCTGCTCCTTCCTTTGTAGGGATGAACCTGTTGTCTCCTTATGTTAATCCTCATCAGCCCAGAGCGTCTCCGGTGTGGCTCTCTCTTTCCTCAGCTCGGGTGTTCTGAAAGAAATCAGATGAAACACACACAGTCCGTTGTCAGTTTCTTCCTTAAATAGGGGACAGAGGGCTTTTGACCAATCAGAAGGGACTTGGTTGTTAAGTCTATAAATACCCCCATAAGCCCCGCCCGCTTCCTCTCTGTACAAAGGTTGCCATGTCGTCTCATCTGCCGTTCCGGTTCCCCTTCCATGGGTTGCTGCCGATCTGACGAACAGGTGAGTTTATTGTTTGTATGCAGGAGCGGGGAGCAGGTATTGTCAAGTCCGTGTCACGTTTGTCTCGCTCGGCGTCTGTTCCTGTTTGCTCATCACTGTTAATTAACGGACGCCAGAGACGCCGTTCACTTTCCTCGTGGTTCTGTGTTCCCATTTCCAAGCTCCCACCAGCCTCCCCTCCCTTCAGCGCTCGAAACTGAAACTGAAAACTTCGGTTTACTGGCCGCGGCCCCTCGGGTGAGCTCCACTTTGTCTGCTCTGTGACCCGGCCAGAAACCTCCCTCTGCTTGTGTCTCCCTCTTCGACTCGTGGCCGGCCTTTGATTCCGACACGGCGTGGGTCAAATTTAGAGGCCGCAGAGGCCGTCCTGCCTCCACATCCACATGTTCACAAACCCTCCCCGAAGAATCGAGCCATTCGGGTCGATTAACACTCCTGGACAAGTAATCAGGTACCACCTGGAAGGCAGTGGGTTTATGAAGGGTTTTGAAACAAAAAGCCTGTAGGGTTAGAAACCACCGCAGAATTCGCTGGTTTGAATCTTTTTGAATCGCCAGCCACTGTAAAGGGGCGTGGTCTGTGAACACCGTAAATGTCCGCCGCAAGAGGTAATATCTTAGGGTTTCTCCTGCCCATTTAATAGCAAGGCACTCTTTTTCTATTGTCGAATAAGCTTCTACATGTGCCAAGAGTTTGACTGATAAAAGCAACAGGGTAGAAGTTCTCCTCAACCCCTTGTGAAAGCACTGCACCTAAACCGGAACCATCCGTCTGTAGAAAGAACTCCTCACTGAAATTGGGACAACAGAGAACAGGTAGAGCTGAAATGGCTTGTTTTAACTGGTGGAAAACTTGAAGAGCCTCAGGGTCGAAGTGAAAATCTTGTTTGTAGGTAGTTTTCAGGGCTTTGGTCAATGGAGCTGCTACTGAAGAAAACAAAGGAATGAATCTCCTGTAGTAACCTACAAACCCCAAAAAGGCTCTTATTTGTTTGCGGTTACTCGGCATAGGAAGCCGTAGTATGGCGTCTACCTTGTCCAACTGAGGTCTGATTTTCCCTCCTCCAACTAGATAGCCTAAATATCGAGTTTGTTGTGCTCCTATTGTTGTCTTCTTTGAGTTGATTTTTAAACCTGCTGTGTCTAGTTCGGTTATTACTTTCTGCAGATGGATGAGATGATCGCTCCAACAGTTGCTAAACAATATGATATCATCCAAGTAAGCAGAACAAGGTTACCAGACATTTCGTCGAAAAAAAAAGGTCGACAGGACAAATGGTCAACACCATTTGGTTGAAAACCAAATGGTCGAATGTTTTTTTTTTGTATTTTCACTTTTTTTTCTTCCTAAAAAACCTTTTTTTTCCCTAAACGAAAACTTAAAATATATATATATAAATTAAAAAAAAAAAAAAAAAAAAAAAAAAAAAAAAAATCGACCATTTGGTTTTCGACCATTTGTCCTGTCGATCTTTTTTTTTCGACGAAATGTCCGGACACCGCAGAACAATACTCCCCATGTGGAGCTAATATCCGATTCATTAGTGATTGAAAAGCAGCTGGGGCTCCATGTAGTCCGAAAGGTAATACCGTTAACTGGTATAACCCGAATGGTGTCGCGAAGGCTGCCTTGACCTTGTCTTCTTGTCTTAAAGGAATTAGCCAGTAACCTTTGGTAAGGTCTATTGTAGTCAAAGACTGTGCCGCCCCTAGCTTTTCCAACAACTCATCTATGCGAGGCATAGGGTAGGCTTGGTAAGTCGAAATGCCATTTAGTTTCTTGTAATACATACAAAACCGGGTGGAACCGTCCGGTTTTGGTACTAGCACGATTGCGGATGACCAATGGCTTGTAGAACGTTCTATGACTCCCAGTTTCAACATTTCTTCTACTTCCTGCTAAACTGCAGCCCTTTTGCTTTCGGGCAACCTGTAAGGCCTTATTCTAACAAATTGATTCGGAAGAGTCTCTATGTTATGTTCTATCAGGTTGGTTCTGCCAGGTAAGAAGGAAAATATGTTCCTTAAAGGGGTAAGAAATTTCAACAGTTCTTTCTTCTTCTCATCTGTTAACTCAGACCCCCATTGAACCGACTGAAGTGCAGTTGGCTCTGCCTCTTCTTTGATCGTGGATATGTTCACGGCATGGACTCCCACAGTGTTAATAGTGGGTTCTTTCCACTCCTTTAATAGATTTATAAGATAGTTCTTAGTTTTTTCTTTTCTGTCTGGTTGTTCTATTAAGTAGTTTACTGGCCCTAATACAGCCAACACTGTGTATGTGTCTCTCCATTGGGCCAGCATCTTGTTGTAGGAGGTAGGCAACAACACCAGTACCTTATCCCCTTTCTGGAAGGACCGTACCCGGGAGTTGCGGTTGTAATATTTCTCTTGGGTTGCCTGGGCTCGGCCTAGGTTTTCTTGGGCCAATTCTCTTAATTTTGTTAGATTTTAACGTAATTCTACAACATAATCAGTAAGTTGGGTTTCCTCTTCCTGGTCTTTCCAATTCACTTTTTGCGATGTCCAGGACTCTTCTAGGTTTGTGTCCAAATAACAGCTCGAATGGGGAGAATCCCATGGATGACTGTGGGGTATCTCTTAGCACCACAAGGACCCATGGTAGTACTCTGTCCCAGTTTGCTCCTGATGGTTCAGTGATTTTTTTTTAACATCTGCTTAATGGTCTTATACCTTTCTACAAGGCCATCCGTTTGTGGATGATAAACCAACGTTCGAAGTTGCCTTATTTTTAGTTGTTGGCATACTTTCTGCATGACCTCAGAGACAAAATTCCTTCCCTGGACACTAATTATTTCGGCTGGTAAACCCACCCGGGCAAAGAAAGGTACCAAGAGGTTGCATACATTAGTAGTACTGGTACCCCTCATGGGGAAGGCTTTAAGGTATCTTGTGGCATAGTCCACAATGACCAGGATGTAATGATGACCGTTACTGTTAGGTTCCAGTGGTCTCACGATATGCATCCCAATCCTGAAAAAGGATTCTTTTATCTGACGCATTGGTTGTAATGGAGCCTTAGGGGGTATACAGAGATTTGTCTTCTGACAGACCACACACTCTTCACAGTATCGACCCACATCTCAATACACCCCTGGCCAATAAAACCTTTTTAGCACTTTCTCTTGGGTTTTTTCCCTGGCCAGATGACCACCAGTTGTGTCGTTGTGTGCTAGTTGTATCACGGTCGTTCTGAAATTTAGGGGTACTAACAATTGTTCTACCTCTGCGTTTGATTGACCCTTAGTCACTCGATACAGAAGACCCTTGATGATTTGAACCATGGATATGTTGATCCTTTCTCTGGAGGAACAACGGACTGTTCCCATGGCGTTTTCAATGTAGGGTCCGTCCCTAGTTCACTGCGATAGGTAGGGTGCTTGGCCTCTGGTAACCAGTCTATCAACCCTGTAAATTTGTTCCCTTCAGCCCACTTCCTTTTCCATCTTCTGACTTCATTCCTGCTTTTCTTGTATGTTTTAGGTGTGTACCCCCTAAGTATATTGGGGAGAATGGGGCAGTTTGTAGCCATTCAGCATCTTTTACACAATCTTGAAATGATGGCAGATCTGTCCCTAATAACACCGGGGTTGGTAAATGAGGCATGATGGCGACCTTCCTCTTAGATTCAACCTCTTTTACCTCTATGGTAACTTCCTTTGAGGGATATGACTTAGTATCACCATGAACACATTTGATAGGTATCGGAGACATTGTCCCACCCCCAGTCCCACTTACTTCCGGTCGGACCGCCGTTTGTTCACTTCCGCTATCAAGTAGGGCTTGTCTAGATGTTCCGTTCACTCTCACGTCTAGGAAGTACGGGTCTCGACTTTGCCTGTACTCTTTTCCTTGAATGAACCCAATTTCCATTGGTTCAGCCGGTTTAGATTTCTTGGGGCAAAACCTTGCGATATGTCCCCAGTCCCCACAATCGAAACACTGGGCCTGTCTGCTTATGCTGGGCCAGGTTACAGTCTTTGGTTCCATCCATGGGGGTCTTGGTTCCCCTGTTCCAGGTCCCTTCATGGTAGTTATTCTTAGTAACTCAGTGGTAATTCCACGGGCTGAACCTGCCTTCTGGAAGGCGGAAGCGATGTCAATGGCTTCTGCCAACGTGGGTCGATGGTCTTGTCTTACCCACCGTTGCATAGGTGGGGGAAGAGCCTCCGTAAACTGCTCCAGTTTTATTTTATCCATCATAACTTGAACACTACTATTAGCTGGTTTTAACCACTTGTCAGTTATATCCTGGATGCGATAGTACAACTGCCGGGGTATTTCCCTGGCCTTTAGCTTGGTCACCCCGAGTCTGATTCTTTAAGCTTCCTCATCCGTTCCCATACGTTATAGTATTGTCCTTTTAATATCAGCATACGAGGTATCCACGGCTGGATTAGCCGCTTGATAAGCCCCCTGCATGGTTCCTGTTAATAAAGGGACTATGAAGTGGCCCCATTTCTCCACTGGGCGTTTCGGGCTACCCTTCCAAAATATGTAAAAAAAAAAAAAAGCACGGATCCTCACCGGGTTGGAATTTCTTTAGAACCGCCGTTGGAGCCATAGGGTTCCCCCTCTAGCCCCCACGGCCTCAGTCACCTTCTGCAAAGAGTCTTGACTGGTGGCTTGCAATTGTAAGGCTTGCTGCAGGGTTTGGCGATCAGTCTGGGCCTGGTGAGATTGCACTTGGATTGCTTGTTGAAGTTGTTGTCCTTCAGCCAGGGCTTTTATTATGGCCTCCACTGCGTGCTGCCTTATCCCACCGCTGCCACCAGATTTGTAAGGATGAGACAGGAAGGCAGAGAGTTGTAAAATAAAACAGCCTTTTATTCAGGTGTGCAAGGAAAAATTTAAAATAAAAACAAAAGGACTTCAATTC
This sequence comes from Ambystoma mexicanum, assembly GCF_040938575.1. Taxonomy (NCBI): domain Eukaryota; kingdom Metazoa; phylum Chordata; class Amphibia; order Caudata; family Ambystomatidae; genus Ambystoma; species Ambystoma mexicanum. Next base: position 409,917,601 of record NC_090940.1, read on the forward strand.
ACACTTCTGCTCCTTCCTTTGTAGGGATGAACCTTTTGTCTCCTTATGTTAATCCTCATAAGCCCAAAGCGTCTCTGGTGTGGCTCTCTCTCCCTCAGCTTGGGTGTTCTGAAAGAAATCAGATGAAACACACACAGTCTGTTGTAAGTTTCTTCCTTAAATAGGGGACAGGGGGCTTTTGACCAATCGGAAGGGACTTGGTTGTTAAGTCTGTAAATATCCCCAAAAACCTTGCCCGCTTCCTCTCTGTACGAAGGTTGCCATGATGTCTCATCTGCCGTTTCGGTTGCTTTCCCCTTTCATGGGTTGCTGCCGATCTGACGAACAGGTGATTTTATTGTTTGTATGCAGGAGCGGGTATTGTCCGGTCTGTGTCACGTTTGCCTTGCTCGGCGTCCATTCCCGTTTGCTCATCACTGTTAATGAACGGAGGCCAGAGACGCCGTTCACTTTCCTCGTGGTTCTGTGTTCCCATTTCCAAGCTCCCACCAGCCTCCGCACCCCCCTTGCATCTGCGCTCGAGCTGAAACTTCGGTTTACTGGCCGCGGCTCCTCGGGTGAGCTCCACTTTGTCTGCTCTGTGACCCGGCCAGAAACCTCCCTCTGCTTGTGTCTCCCTCTTCGACTCGTGGCTGGCCTTTGATTCCGACACGGCGTGGGTCAAATTTAGAGGCCGTAGAGGCCGTCCTGCCTCCACATCCACATGTTCACATGTCCCTTTAACAAGGTTTTTTCATTGAATTGCATGTTTTTTTTAGTGCAACTTAACCATAACGTCCCTTTAACAAGGTTTTTCAGTGAATTTCATGGGTTTTTACTAGTGCACCGTAATTTGCTACAACTTGCTAGTGTCATACTTATAGCAATATTTTTCTCCAATTTAGAAAGTTTCACCTCAAAACTCTGCCATTCTCCACCTTCTAGCATCATTTTTAACACTTCTATACACGTTTTGCAACTCTTTCCAATGTTTTTGTGTTCGTTGACGTTCGCGAACGTATGACATAATCGCCGAATTTTTGGACAGTGTCACGTAACCACGCGCGGAATGATTTAGTACCCTTGCACAGCTCCTACACCTATTCTTACTCATTATCCATTAACAATCTAGCACACAGCACATACTTGCAAGAATATTGGGAAAACTGCTATTTATCTTAAACACGGCATCAGCTATAGCCATCCCTCCTCCCAAGAGCCACCACCAGCTGGAGGATCTACACAACGAAAGAAGCACAATATTTCAAAAGACAATTAAGAAGACCAGGAAGATGAGGTAGAAGGAGTGCCTACCTCTAGCACCCAGAGAGAATCATGGGTGTGGCAGTTCTTTACCACTGTTGGAAATGTATCAAAGGCTAAAGCTATCAAAGTGAAATGCACGGAGTGTATTGTACTCAGTCGTGGACAACCTGGGCAGTACTTTTATGGGGCCACCTCCATATGCCGTCACACCAAATCCAACCACTGTATTGCTCTCAGAAAGGCTGTTCCTTTCTTAGAAAGTAGTATGCTGTCTTCCTCTACCTCATATTCATCCCTCCGCATACACCTCTCAAACTCTAACCAAACACAACCACAAGCCTAAAACGCAGCAATCCGCACAAACTTCACTACAAACTACACATAGATTTGCACAACAGCACACGACAACTGACCGCAAAATATCCCAAGCCCAGCCGACGGACCCACCGGGCTGAGGCTGCCATCAGCACATCACTGCTCTCTTGCACATTTCCAGCCTATTCCCACTAACTCACCCCTCTACCCCTCTTTCAGAGCAACTAGAGCGCCAAGGGACCACTCCGGTGGTGATAGTGTGCAGTACAAATATCCTTTAACATTAACATATTCCTCAACCAATGCTGTAACTACACAGCCTACTTCTGTGGGACCACCAGCTACCTTGCAAGCAATAAAATAGGCTGTTGATCCATATATTTTGAAAACAGTATTCTGTATATACTGTAACACACCACTCTGCAGGGGGGGGGGAGCAATTTCGAAGTGCTTTTGAAGTTGTAATCAAGGAGCATGAGACACAATCCCCTCTACCATAGATTTAAAACACGGGCAACATCTTCCCTGTCCACCTGCACCTCCATGTGTGTGGTTAGTGCCCCTTCCCTTACCACCTTACTTTCTTGCCTCTCCTGCAAAGCAAAAAAAACAAAACAAAACAAAAACATAAAATAAAGGTTCCTTTAGGAACCACCTTCCACCGTTAAAAAATGGAACTAAAAAATTAGTGTATACTCTCCATCTACTTTACATTTTTCTGTAAAGTAGTTAGATCCAATAAGATTCTGCAAAATTCCATTTGCATTTTCTACTATGCTAATGAGAATAATGGACAATTGTATATTAGAGAAAAAGAAAAGCGCACAGAAACAAATTTCTGTACGAAATTCTTCACTCTAGTATATAATAAACACCATAATCCATTGCCGTTTATAACTATCCACAGTCTCTGCATTCCCTGCCTAGTCCTTGCCTTATTAGAAAACCCAGATTGCACATGCACAGCATCACACAAAACAGCCCTTCTACTCGTTTTACTGTTATGTTTGTAACACTCTCTCATTGCCTACTTTAAACCATTCAAACATATATCTACCAATCACTTAAAAAAACTGTACATATAGCCTATCAACATATTAAACTTCCACCCACCAACTATCACTTAACAATGTTCTACAAATCTTTTGCATCTATATTTCCCATACTTAAACCAAAAAACGCTACATAGTGCTCTTGTAAATATGCATTGTGCAGTGACAGAAGTGCATAAATAAAAGGGGCAGTATGGATGGACAAGTGATCATGGAAGCCCAGGAGGGAAGTGCCAAAGGATCCCAAGGTGAGAGGCGCCTAGCTAAGTGCTGGGGCAGAGGAGTCCCAAGGGTGGGGTACATCTTAACCACAACGTCCCTTTAACAAAGTTTTTTCTATCAATTGAATATGTTTTCATAAGTGAACATGTTTCATAATGTTACATCACTGTATATAATGTATTAATAATTCCTATTTTAACATAAGAAACTATGAACCTCCTTTAACAAACATTTTTAGCAAGCTGCGAATCTGGTGGGACTTAGACTGTGGGACTTGATTATAGTCATTGATGCAGCTGGAAAGCGGGCATACACTGGTTGGTAGGAAACATGATCCGTGAGCACGGAGAATGCTGCGTGGTGAAGGAGCCTCTTAGGGCTGATCTTTATACCCCCATTTAGAGTTTAGTTTGGTCACTGATAGTGCGGTGACACCCTGACGGGTTCTCAATTTGGGCTTCCAAGGTAGAACCAAACGCGGGGATGTTGTCGATGTTGAACCAAGATAGTAAGATTTTAACGGCAGTCCTGGCTGGTATATTGAAGAAGGTCATCAGTAAATTAATACACCCGGATCAGACAGGATATGTCCCAAACAGAAACATCTCATATAATCTCAGGCGACTACACCGAGTGGTAGAACACACTAATGGGGAAGAAGGTGAGCTGGCAATAGTATCTTTAGACGCGGTTAAGGCATTTGACTCGGTCAAATGGCCCTGGTTAATGGCGGCCCTGGCCAATTATGGTATGGGACTGGGATATCTTAAATGGGTTGAACTATTGTACAGTGCGCCACTAGCCAGAGTGAAAACGGGAGCTGTGGTTTCTGACAGATGGCAACTCAGTAGGGGTACCAGGCAGGGCTGCCCATGGTCCCCTATGCTGTATATTTTAGCTTTAGAACCACTGGCGATTTACTTAAGGCAGCAATATGATACGGTAGGTATTGTAGTTGGAGAGGCGTCACATCTCATTTCATTATATGCAGATGACATATTATTGTATCTGCGCTACCCAGAAGAAAACCTCCAATATATACTGGAAGTATTGGAGAGGTTCGCGGACCTCTCAGGCATAGCAGTGAACCCCAGTAAATCATGCGTGTTTCCGCTGGGTAGATACAGAGGGCTTCCGCCAGGGAATCTGCCGATCCTGCAGATACCGTGGGAGGCTACAACGTTTCGATATCTTGGGGTAGATGTATACCATACGGTAGAGGCCGAGCATAAGCATAACACGGAGAGGGCGGTAGAGAAACTGGAAAATAGTATGACATTTTGGACGAAACTCCCCTTGGCGATGATGGGAAGAGGGGCAATGCTTAAGATGGTGGTGCTTCCCAGACTGTTGCACTGTTTTGCGAATATCCCATACTCAATACCTAAGAAATTCTTTAGTAGGCTGGAAGGCATATGCAAGGAATTTCTGTGGCACGGGACGAGGAACAGGATAGCCCTGTGGAAACTACAGAATTCATATGATAGGGGAGGTATTAAGCTACCGAACTGGGAAGTTTATTATGTGGCAAGTCAATTACAGTATGTAGCCAAATGGCTCTCTGAGGAGCCTACCTTAGAACATAGGCTGCTCCAGAAGGATTGCGCCCCATACTTTTTGAGAGAAATTATATGGTTGCCTAAGTCGGAGCTGGGAGGACGCCCGGAAAGTTGGGACTTGGGTGGGGAATGTGGCAAAGGGCGTGTCGATTAATGGACAGGCCGTCCCCGTGCACCTCACAGATTCCACTAGTAGCGGTGGTAGGGGAGAGGAAGCAACTGAGGTTGATGATTAGGAAGCATTGGGAACCTGCGGGGATAGCAGCGATGGGGGATGTGTGGCAGGAAGGGAGGGTTTTGGAATTTGAGGAGCTGGTGGAACAAGCAGGGTTGAGCGCTGGGCAATATATCACGTATCAAGGGATATTGAGACGAATCAGAGATACTTGGTCAGAAGTGCTATTGGCGGAGGCACCGGACAGTACCTTGGATATGATATAGTGGAGGGTGGACACGAGACGTCCAGAGTGTATGAAATGATGATGTCCCGTGTGGGCAGGGAGATAGCACAACTTAGACTGGACTTGGAAGAGGAAGTAGGGGCCCCAATGAGTGACGGGATATGGGAGAGGGCGCAAGGTTATCATAAAAAAGTGTAGAGAAATGCCAGACTGCATCAAATACAATTGTATGTAACCCACAGAGCGTACCTGACGCCACGTAGGATAGCTAAGTTCAAAAATTCTGGACGTCAGTGTGCCCAAAATGCAATGAGGAATGCGCAGGAATGGTACATATGTTCTGGGGCTGCCCGCTGATAGAGAGATATTGGGGGGAGATAGCCCAGAAAATGGAAGACAAAGGGATCCTGCTGAAGGTAGATACTACGTGGACCTGCTTGCTAAGAGGGTTCCCCAGACCGCGTAAGCTTAAACATGTGAGCAAATTGAAGGATTTAGCGTATGTCCTGGCGAAGAGAAGGATTGCGATGGGCTGGAAGGCATGTCATAGGCCCAACGTGGAGACATGGTGGAGGGACTTGCAGAGGTGGGCGGAGGCGGAAACGGTGGTATGGCAGGAAGCGTGCAAAGGTGAGACAGAGGACGAAGCAGGAGCCCTTGCGGGATGGAGGCAACTGATTGCTGAACTATTTGGGCCCTCGCATGAGGGATCAAGTGACAGAGACTCATCGAGCTCTGCTAAAGAGGATCTCCCACAACAAGAAGTGGGCACTGGGAAGAAAATAGGGGAGTAGGCTTGAGGGGGGAGGGACGGGGTGATGCAGTGTGCTGGAACATAACAATTCAATGTAACTATGATTGACATGATACATCCACTGTAAGTTTGGTTTATTTGTTTTTGAAAAATTAATAAAATTGTTTTAAAAAAAAAAAACATTTTTAGCAAAACGCATACTTATGTGAGTCGTTATCAGCAGCGCATACCCTAATAGGCAAATCAGAGTAGGCAAAAAAGTTATAGCACTATTTTTTGTACTTAAATTCGTTGACAATTTCTAAAAAGTACAAAAACAGGACAGATTTCCAAAAGCATCCTTTCAGGTCCTTGTTGTTGCTCCTCACACAACTTTGTTGCAATCCCGTCCAGCACTCTGAGCTGCAGCCACAAGCAAGTTTCTTTCTTTTTTAAACCTACAGCTTCGGCCATGCTGCATGCCCGAATAAGTAAATCAAAGTAGGCATTTGTCATTGCTGAGGGCCAGACCCATTGTCCATGCAGCAGACTTATATCACCAATGTATGTGCTTACATTTGGACACTTTGGGGAAAAGAAAACAATACAGATTTGCAAGATCATGCTTTCAGGTCCTTGCTTTGTTGTCATTCATTACAGCACTTCAGGCTGTATCTGCAAGCAAAATGTGTCTTCCCATTCAAACCTAGGGTTCGGCCATGCTGCATGCCCCAATAATCAAATCAGAGTACACAATTATCAAGTAATTGCAGGGTGGTTGAATGGGTAGATCACTGCGCTTCATCTAGTACTTTGTATAGATTACCCTGCTGCTGGTGATGGGGTTCTTTTGTGAAGGTGCCCTTCCTTCTTCAAGTGTTAGGTTTTAAATTGGAGAGTGAGCCCTGCTCACTTCTGCACTGGATTATTAAAGTAACTGTTGCCGTAATTAAGCAGTCTTAGTAACCATTATTGATGCTATATTTATTGTTAAAACTCAGCCAACACGTAATTCGACTCTCTAGAGTCTTTCTCAAGGCATGTGGATTGTGGGCCACTTGTTGCTGCGAGGCCGTGGAAATGAGTCCAGCATCCAATCGCAATCACCTGTCCCACTATGGTCGTAAATAAGGGTAGGTAATGATTTCAATGGGTGGCCTAGTGACCACTTGGCCAGCTGGTTCGGCGTGCTTGGTAATTATCTGCTGATTAGCATTGTCTTGGAGCGCATGCAGCGATAGTCCCAGGGATCTGTTCATGCAATCCTGTGCAGCAGTTCTGGCTGCAGCCACAGACCGAATTTTAGCGACTGGCAGAATTTATTTTCCCATTCAAACATACCCTGATTTTGAAAACCTTCACCACATAGCCAGTCCCTGGTGGCCATGGCCAGTAGCTAGATTATCTGAGTTATGGCTTTGGGCCATGACTCAGACAATCTGCCCACTGTCCATGGCCTTCTATCACTATTTGTTGTAGCTAAATTATGACACTTCAAAAAATAAAACACCGACACATTTGCAAAACCATGCTTTCAAGTCCTTGCCAGTGCTCCTTGCACAACTTTCCTGCAAATCCACCCATGTTTTATTTTTTGAAAAGGTCAACATGTATGTACATAAAATAGTCATATCACTTTGCTCCCAGTTGACAAAATTCATTCAGACTTTGCAGACAAATTCAAGGTTTGGTCTATAATCTTTCTAAAATCTTTTGTACGCATTCGTCAAACGGCAACAAAGTTATAACCCAACTAAAAATGTTGAAACCTACCCCTCAAATGTTTCCCCCTCTTCACAAAATCCCACGAAACTTTGCATAAACATTCAAATCTGTGTCTTAAATCTTTTTGCAAACTTGTATGTAGATTTGTGGAACGGCACCAAATTTATAAGCCTTTCAAATACTTTGGAACCCCCCTCTAATTTTGTTCCCTTTTGGCAAAACAGCACAAAGCACAAAACTTTGTAGAACCATTCAATGTCACATCTATAATATCACACAATTTCATATAGTTTCACTAAGTGGCGCCAAAGTTATACGCCATCCAAAAACTGCTTTTCACCAACCATGTAATGCAAAAATATATATGACGCCCCCGAACATCTCAGATGTTCGAACATCACATGGCTGTCCCGCACTGTTTGCGGACTTTGAATGTGGAAACCCGCCAGTTTATTGGCTTTTTATGGCAATATCCTATCCTCATCACCCCTCACCTCCCCAGAAATTGTTTCATTAATTTGACAAGTGCAATGTGTTTTTAAAATCTTTTTACCGCAATGTTCGTGGACAACAGGCGCTGTCCGTGAATCCAACATGGTGGGCATTTCCCAAAAATATGACGTACCTCACACTTTTCACCATCCAATCAGGGTAACTTTAACTCACCCTGTTTTGCAATATGTTGTTTTTGTCCTAAAATGCTTTATAGTGAAACTAATTAACGTGTTGTATGTATATTGGTTTCAAATAACATGTTGAACTGCTGTTATGTTTTTTAAGTGTAATGCATTTGCGCTGCTTTTGTTAGCATTTAGTTTGCATTTACTACATTTAATTTAGCACACAATACATGTTTGCATTATTTTTGCAAATTGTAAGGACTATAAATGATGTGTATATATTATTTGTAGACGTAAATGTTACTAAGCTTTTACTGTAGATATTTTAATATTTCTATAGTGAAGTGTATTGTCAGGAATTGGGGCTTGAGAGCAGCTAGGAAGCGTGTGGGGCACTAGAGACTTCAGTTCCCAGCATGCTTGGGGAAAAACTGTAGTAATCCGCGCTTTGCATGGATTAACAGGTGAAGGCTTATTGCAGTTCCTATTTCAACCGTCGGCCGCCGTGCGCAGGTGTGGCTTATTGAGAGTGTGCAGCACAGGCGGTCACAGCGGCGTGTAGGAGGATTTTTGGAAATCTGAGGAACGCCGAAGGAATGCTTCACTACATTCATCCCGGGCGGCGGCGGTGATCGTTCTCTGGAGGATTGAACTCACTGCTACGTTTGGTTCAGGTCTTTTCCCACAGGAGGCCCGGGCCGTCAGTTAAGTGCTGGGAAATCAGATATGAGCATGTTTTCCTTGTACATTGCACTCGCTTTTCTGCCGGCTAATAGGCGTTGGGGAGTCAGTGGGCATAAAGCAACTAGGGGCATTTAAATGCAATTACATGCAGAGTGGCCCAGTATGAAACTCGCCTTGCCAATTGCCTAAAGACTATAATCTCTGTGCCACGCTCGTTTTGGGAGCACTATGGGCAGCATTAAGACGCTCTATTCCATGTTTGTGATTTATGTCTGCTTACGCTCGCCCACCGGGCCATGTGTTTGTCTCATTCATGAAGGGAGTAATGTGTGTGTGTTTCATTACCACTTGCTTAGTGACTAAGTGTGGCAACGTCCCAACATGCTACATGTCATTTGTACTATTTCAGCGTGGCAATATGTGTTGTGTTATTATGTGAAACTACTCCCACACTTCATGTTACATGTATATGCTTCATGTGTCTAAGTTTACTAACGCATCAGGTTGTGCAAGGAGGTACAGGGCAGGAATTGGTCGTAGGGATTAAGAAGGGAGCAGGCAGGAACCTACCCCAGTCCTCGGTGTTATAGTGAATAGGTGTTACCGCAGACTGGTGTTATAGTGCAAATCTATGTGTTTTGACTTTTTCCTTTCAACCCCCTTACCCTGTTTCCCGGTTTGCCCAATTTTCCTTCGCTATCCACAACCTCTCCCTAATTCCTCCTTCCCCCTTTGGCTGCCACGTGGTACCCTGTGATTCTAGTATCATTAGTCCGTGCCAACCACAGGTGGAGGGGTCGATCTATTCGGCTTCTGTGGTTCGGGGGAGCGTGTCGTACCCTTATCCCTCTTGTGCGATTCTTGACATGTATGTTTTCTTTTACAATGTTATCTTCATTGTTTAGCAAATTGTATTTGCAATAACATGTACAAGGGCTATCACTGGATCACGGTTGGACTACTGCAATTTTCTCTTCCTAGGGACCTCCACACAAAAACCTTGAGAAACTGCAAGTTATTCAAAATAATAGTAGAATAGGCTGGGGGTCGTGGGTAGCCAGTGCGCTAGTTAATACATTAAATAGTTAAAGTATAATGGCCTGCTGCTCTGGTAACCTTCCACTGATGTCCCCTAACACACATCAGTACAAATACATGAGATTCATAATGGAAGGTAAAATCAGTGTGCAGATCCCAAAGTTCTTATTGAAAAATCCTTATAACAGAGTGCAGATTTGGCTTCAAGTCCTATTTATTGATAACTAGACAGCCGACATGTGTTTCGACCTATCAGGGCGTTCTCAAGGCATGATTCCAATGATGTAATGAGCAGAGTGGTATGTAAAGCAACACAGTTGCTGCCCTCCAATGGGTATGTATCTTTAAGCTAGTACGAATTATCTGGTGCAGGTAGCTCCTAGGGAATACTGGGGTCAAATCCCCATCTCCAAGTTGAGTTTGAGTGATAACACAATCTCATTTATTCAAAACAATGCCTTAGGCGCAGCACAAGGCATTTCCAAAAGAGAGCACATCTCTACTGCCAGAAGAGCCTCCCACTGGCTCCCCATAAAAGTGGATCATCTTCAAAGCTTTGACCCTCACCCACAAATGCATTCACCACACCAGCATACCTATCGCAAAGGGTCCACCCTGCCTCATCCTCAAGACCAACTAGGCCCCCTATGCCAACCTACTCACCGTACACATGGTAAAAAGAGCAAGAGCAGGTGGTGCCAGCTTCCCCTACCTAGCTGCCCTGCACTGGAACACCCTCCCCACTGCCCTGCGAGCTGAACCTTCACTCACCGCCTTCCGTAAAACCATGAAAACCACCTTATTCGCCTGATCACCTTACCCCCGTCATGACGTCCATACCCTATATGGATATTTGAACTATGTACGTTTTATGCATAACATGTATTACATCTCTACGCTCCAATGTTGTAATTTATGCATAATGTAACTAAGCCTGCTGCAAGTAACAGCGCCACAATGCCTCTGGGCCGTCTGTGCGCTATATAAATGTAAAAAATAAAATAAAATAAATGTACCTTGTTAATAGATATTGTTGTAGAAGTAAAGTAGGTCATGGGAATGCGTATGTATATTTTGTTATTGAAGATTTATTTTTCAAAATATTCTGTGTATTTTTTTAAGTGCACTTTTTTGGAGGAACTATGCGTGTGCATTTGCTATTATGTTTGTAATTTTGTATTACAAACTGTTTATAATTTCTTTTAACATAATATAGGTCTACATTTAATGTATTTTTAAATCATTTTGTATTGTATACAATTGTTTTTATGTGTGAAATTGTTATAATATAATGGTAATATTATATTCTTTTATGGTTTATTAAAATCATATTTGATTTTAATATGTTTTTAAATGTATTAATAACGTTTCTTATGTTGTTACCCGAATGTTATTATTTCTGGTGTTTGCAGACTAAGTGTTTGCTGGTTTAACTTAAACACTTCTGTAATAACATCTTTTAAATTGTTTTATGGTTACGTGATTGTTGATTTTGAGTGTGTTGTAAGAGCATGTAGTGCAAGTGTGTGTGACATAGAAGCATGTTGCATAACGGCAAGTGGCAAAAGTGTGGGCACCCCAAAAGTGTGGGCATCATAATGTGCCATAGGAGCACGACTCGTACGTCCACATGTTGTAGGTGCAGTAGTATGCGTCAGGAGCATGTGTGATGTGTGTCGTAATAGAAGAGCATGTCATAGGTGCGTGCATCATAGCAGCATGTTTTTAGAAGTGTGTCGTAGAACCATGTGTTGTAGGAGCGCTCATCATAGGATTAGGTGTGGTAGGAGCACACATCGTAGGCGTGCATGTTATAAAAGGGTGCATAGTAAGAGTGTTTTATTAGTGTTCATATACACAATGTTAATATCACTACTGTACGTGTAGGGTTTTAACAAAATGTACCTCCATTATGCTCATGCATTGTATGTCTATACGTATAAAAGCTCACATTAAAGTCAACTTTCACTTTAATGTGCGTTTTTAATACATACAAGCATATGACTTCAATTTGTACTAGTATGTAATTTACAGCTCATCAAAACTTCTATCAAAGTATGCCCCAAATTTACTGTCAGTTTTAAAAAGATGTATGTATGTTTGTATGAAAAAATGTACATTTATTGCATCTCCTGAAAACTAACATCAGCCCGGACTGATTTTAGTTTTCAGATGTAAAAACTGCATAATGTACAAACTGTGAAACTCATATGCCTGTTCGTACGGTTTGTTTGAAAACTGAAGTCAGCTGGGACTTGCCTTTCATGTGAGTTTTCAGGAGATGTTAATTTTGTAATACACCAACTGCAATACTCCTTGGCGTATGCGATTGCAGCACATGTTGTAGGTGCAAGTGTGAGAGAAGTATGTGTTGTAAATGTGTCAGGTGTAGGATCATGTGTTCTAGGAGCACGCGTTGTAGCGTGTGTGTAGGAGCACATGTAGTAGCTGCACGTGTCATAGGAGAACGTGTGTGTGGTTGGAACATGCGCGTAAGAGCATGTTTCATATGTCCACATATGTGCATAAGGAGAATGATTGGTAGGTGTGCTCATCATAGGAACATGTATTATGGAAGTGTGTGTAGTCAGAGTGTATGTTATAGCAACGTGTGTCAGAGCACGTTTCGTAGAGTGTTGCAAGAGTGATCGTCAAGTGTGTGTGTTGTGTGTCTGAACATATTTTGCAGGAGCATGTGTCGCAGGAGCATGTTGTACATTCACATGTTATGTGTAGTAGGTGCGCGTGTCATTGAACATGTATCATAGGAGTGTGTGTTGTAGGAGCGCTTGTCACAGCATCACGTGTGTTGCAAGAGTGTGTGTTGCAAGAGCACGCGCCAGAGGTGCATGTGAGAGCACATGTATACTCACATGTTGTGTATTAGGCGCATGCGTCAAATAAGACCTGACTGATGTGTTTTCAGATGTAAACTGTTGTCATGATGCCTACCCCAGGGGATCCAGACCAGGTCCAGCAACCCCAGAAGCAGGCATCAAGTTATTTTGGGCAAGCCCAAAAACCCCTGCTAGGGGCTGTTTGGGTGCGGTCCTGACACCTATGGCGCCAAGCTCATATGGCTCAGAGTAGAACTTACCTGATGCAGACCATGCTGCAAGAGCTCCAAGCCCAATGAGGCTTGGGACTATTTTACCTAGGGACTATTTTTTACTCGGACGGGGTTGGGGAGGAATACTTACCTGAGACTACATTGGAGGCTATTTAAATCACGCCCAAAGAGCAGCACATGCTTCGTGTTATTCTGCATCCAGCAGCGTAACGTTCACCGTGCCTGCAAGTCTGCATCCAGCCTTCTGCCACGCCCGCCTCGAGTTTGGAGCTCCTAGAAAAAGGGAGAAAGAAGGAGAAAATGTTAGAACAAGAGCAATACCTTTGATCCTTACCTGAATTCCCGATCCATCGCGCCTTCGAGCTGGAAGAAATAAGTTATTTTATGCGCGTCGCCTCGCCTGCTGCAGCACCGCGCTGAACTCACCGGCCTTCGCAGCATCTTCACATTCCACTGCATCCTCCTGCATGTTCCCGCCGCATTCCGGCACCTAAGGAGTAGACAAGAACAGCAAGGTGAGCCAAGGGAATACACAGAGGAATATTAGTAACCCCCCCATAGACTTACCTGATTTTACCACCGGGGGTACTACTCCTCTTCACGGGTCGGCGCAGTTTCCACTGCATCTTTGCCGAACCCCAGCCCCTAAGGGGAAACAAAAGGACAGCAAGGTGAAACAAAGGGACTATCAAGGGGAACCCTCCTCACTGCATTAGACTTATATGATTTTACCGCCGGAGGTATTATTCCCTGAGACTTCATACTTTCTCTCAGTGCCTGAATAAGGGAGAAAGCAACAGGTTACATATTGACATTATTTTATCGAACTGTGTTGGAAATACAAATCCTTACCAGAATATTACCGGTTGCCACGAGGAACTCTTCGCTAGGGTCAAGCTGCAATCTGCAAGGAATCGGACAAGAGTGAAAGTCAGGCATTTGAACTCTTACGAACTACATACTTTTAGGAGTCAATATTGTTCTGGAACTCACCAATTCCTTCGAGCCAGTGAAGCAACTGGCTATCAACGCGCCCCTGCGCTCAATGCAGGATGGAGAGCTCATCTTTTCAAACCATCAGGCCAAGCAAACAAAGCTAGGTGGGCCAGTCCAGTCCGTCATCTCTGCCACACGCCTCACATTGGTGGAGACCGCAGCTGTCCATTTCAGATCGACGCCTCTGTGGGAGCCAGGTGAGCCTAACAACTGTGTAATGTGCAAACTGTGAAAATCGTTCTCCCCTTGCTACTGTTTGTATACAAAATGTACATTTATTTCATCACCTTAAAACTGGCTTGAAAGTCAACTGTGACTTGCCTTTTCGAATGAGCTAAGGGTGCAAGGTAAAGGTGCGTGGGTTGGGACATTTGTCGTTAAGAGTATGTGTCGTATGTCCACATGTTCTGTGTAGGTGGCACATGTGCTGTAGGAGTGCGTGTCATAGCAGCAGATGTCGTAGGAGCACGTATCCTAGGAGTGTGTTTCAGATAATGTGCAGTAAGTGTATTTCGCAAGTGTGTGTGGTAGGAACTTGCGTCCTAGAAGCACATGCGTACATCTACATGATGTGTAGTAAGGAACAAGTTACTTATCTGTAAATGTTGTTCTCCAGCACGGGTCTGCCATGGATTCACATGCTCATGAATATTCCCCGTCATCAGGCCGTGAATACTTGGTAAAAGAAAAAAACACTTTCACTTTCACATACAAACTGTCTTTCTCCTGTAAACCAATCACTGAGCTCTGGGTCATACTGTCCCCAGCCAATGACTGCCCTCTTCCTAAGCCTCTCCTCTGGCAGCCATCTTCAGATTTGGTAGCACGAAAAGTGGCAGTATGACCAAGAAGAGCCGCAGAGGTGCAGGAAGGAGGGTTCACATGTGAATCCATGCCAGACCCATGCTGGAGAACAACAGTTACAGGTACGTAACTTGTTCCTTGTCTGGCTGGAGTCACATGCTCGTGAATAAAGAATACATAGCGGTACATACATTCATAACCATGCGAGGTGGCAAGGCTCAACAGAATCAATTACTCTTAACTCCCCACCAGGCTCACCTTCAAGCAAACAGGTTGTGCAGTACTGCTTGGCCCACCATGGACTCCTCTCTGGAATCCCTGTCGACGCAGTAGAATTTCGTGAAGGTGTGTGTAGACCTCCACATAGCAGCCCTGCACATGTCCAGCAGGGGCACAACAGACAGGAACGCTGTCGTCACAGCGATCGCTCTGGTAGAATGGCCTCTCGGACGGCCAGGCAGCAGTTGGTTTGCCACCCAGTGATAATGAGTGATGCAACCGGAGAGCCACCTGGAGATGGAAGCCTTGGACAAGGCATTCCATTGGTTCCCAGGACCAAAGTTCACAAAAAGATGAGATGTCTTCCGGAAACACTTTGTGCGGGCCACGTAGAACTTCAGAGCACGCCCAACATCAAGGGAGTGCAGTGACGTTTCAGCCGGTCGACGAAAGCGTCGGAAAAAACACAGGCAACACCAAAGGTTCATTGAGATGGAATTCTGACAGAACCTTTGTCATGAAGGAAGAGTGCATCCGCATTACCACCCTCTTATCATGGAAAGTCAGATAAGGCAGCTTGCAGGACAGGACCTGGATCACTTGCTCTGTGGAAGCGCAGTGTTTGTGTTTTGGCTAGCAGCCTGAAGCAGGCCTCTTTTTTGTGTTTGTTTTTTGGCTAGCAGCCCTAAGCAGGCCTCTTTCCAATTTCTCTCCAGGCCCCCAGGCCCATTGCTGCTCTGGTTGCTGTTCCCGCTACCACCCCCGCCCCCTCTTCCGTATTCCCTTCCCCCCCGCCCCCCGCTCTGATTGGTCCTTCAGACCGTGTTACCCAAGCCATTACTGACCTTCCAAGGGCAGCCCTCTGCCCGTGCAGCCCTGCGAAGAAGGGCCCAAGACAAAGGGTGGCTCCAACGAGGCGGCTCCAGAAAGTGTCAGGTAGTGTCCGCAGGGGAAGCCTAGGAAGTCAGCAGACACCAACAAAATCTGTATGTGGCATGCTTGGGGTGTAGAGCACTTCAGAAATCTCCTGCCACTCTACCTTACCTTTCCATAGCATAGACTTACATAATGCATACTTAGAGAGACTTGTGACCACTGTAAATGGACTGCAATACAAACTAACTTACTAGCCAATGTCAGCTAGGGCCACACCTGGAAGGAACTGGGAGGATTAGCCTGCGTCGCATCTAGATTGGATCATGATTATTAGCCTGAAGCCCCTCTTGCGCTCCCTCTCCCACCCCACACCCACTTCCCGATTCCCTCCCCTCCTGAAATTGCATTGCTGGGTAGCTGTGTTTAGTCTTGCGCACAAATTGCATTGTTAGACAACAGTGTTTAGTCCTGTACACAAATTGCATTGCTGGGTAGCTCTGTTTATTCTTGCACACTAATTGCACTGTCAGGGGTAGGCCTCTCTCCCACTATACAGGATTCTCAAATCTAGATGTGTTTAGCCTGTACACAAATTGCATTGTTAGACAGCAGTGTTTAGTCCTGTACACAAATTGCATTGCTAGGTAGCTGTGTTTAGTCCTGTACACAAATTGCATTGCTGAGTAGCTGTGTTTAGTCTTGTACACAACTTGCATTGTCAGGGGTAGGCCTCTCCACTATACAGGACTCTCAAATCTAGCTGTGTTTAGTCTTGTACACCAATTGCAGTGCTAGCTAGCTGTGTTTAATCTCGTACACATTGTGTCTTGCTACGAGTAGCCCCTCTCCCACTACATAGTAATCACAAATTCTGACTGTGCCTTGTTCGCGCACAAAAGTAGTCCTGTTCTATGTTCCACGCAATCCGGCATCGTGAAACTCAGTCCTCAATCTATAACAGTCATCGAGGCACCATGTCACTTGTTGGCCACAACCTTGCAGCCCACTTGCACACCACTAGCCCAACTGAAACCCCCCGCATCCGCTCCCTATCCACTCTACCACACAGCCCACTCTCTTTCCACAGCACACATCCAACTGTTAAATCACCACCCCCTTTTGCCCCGGCCCCTTCCCTACCCTCTCGCCTCAAACTGTAACTCTCTCCCCTACCCGTAGATCCCGATCCGCACAATTAAGAGCAGCAAGATGGAGAGACGGTTCAGATAGATCACACCCATGGAACACAACCCCTGACAGTCCACACACATCCCCCGCTTTCATCTACAGGCCCCGCCAAACTGCCACTTCCCCATACTCAGTGCAGCAAGAGAAGCTCTAGCCAACACCCCCCGCACCAGAGAACCAACCACTCTGTCCCACACCCTTTTTACTGCTTACAAGGCAAGGAAAGGTCGAGACCGCAGACACCCAATGCCCCCCTAGCTTCTCCCATTCTCCGACACAGTATTCAACCACATCCACCACAATACAGGAGCAAAACCTCACCGCCCGCCCCTAACCCACCTCCCTACCACCCAACCCAACAACCCCATCATCCCCACACCACATCTCCCTCCGCTCCCCCGCTACAGCCTCCCCCCAATGCAGACCCCGCTCCCTCCCCATTCAACACCCACCCTCCACCCACAATGGCGTCCCTTCAAATATCCTTCACTCTCATCAATGCCAGGTCGGTTTCAAAAAACAAACTCCACATCTACATCCTCATCACAGAAGAAAACCGAGACATCCTATTCATTACTGAGACCTGGTTCTTAGACGACTATGAACCTATCGCTCATGAGACCTTCCCACCTGGTTACACTCTCACCGTTCAGAACAGATCCCGTAGAGGAGGTGGGCTCGCAATATTACACAAAGACCACTTCAAGATACTAACCACGGACACCTCCACCAGCACCACCGACTACGAATCCCTCCTGGTAAAACTTCAACTCGCACCATCCACCTCACACAGCTTCCTACTCATCTACAGACCCCCGGGCTATAACAAAAACTTTGCAGGCACATTTGGTGAAGCGCTGGCTGCCAACCTCATCCAACACCCAACTCTCACCATCCTAGGAATTTCAACATATGGTTCGACTCCCCTTTAAACCCGATGACCAGGTCACTCACAGATAGCCTAGACCCACTCAATCTTCAACATCACATTTCCGCTCCCACCCACACGAGGTCACACACTCGATGCAATATTCAGCACCACAAACATAGCCACACACCCCCCATGCCCACTCTCATGGTCCGATCACTCAGAACTCTTGTTTTACCATACCTCTCAACTCAGTGGCCAACACCTAATTCGTCCTCGACAAACTGCCCCCTCTACTCTCCCATTATGGAACAAAATGGTAATCACCCCAGATCTTGAACTCGCACTCAACTCCCTCAACCCTCTCTTCCTAGTGGAAGGACCACCAGCAATTGACGCCTTCGACCTCTGGCTTATCAACGCCCTCAAACCCCTCACCCCGTCAAAACTCTCCTCGCAGAGATGTGGACCATCGCCGAAGTGGTTTGCCGCGAATCTCAAATTCCTCAAAACTCTCAAGCACCGACTGGAACGGGCTTGGAGAGCCGACCCCTCAGCCCAAAACAAAACCACTCTAGCAAGGACAACCAGAGCCTACAGATCGGAAATCAGGAAAAACAAGAAATCATTCTACGGGAATCGAATCCTAAATGCCCACAAAGCATGTAAGGAACTTCATAAAATCATAGCAGAATTCAAATCACCCTCATGTTCTCACCAAATCTCGCCCGATCACCCCAAGCTCCCAAGCCCTATGCGACACTCTCTTGCAACACTTCTACAACGTAGCCAATGAAGAGACAATGCCATCACTGTCAAACTAAAAACCCTAGCACCACCACCCACAGCACACCGTACAAACCACAGCACAAACACTTTCTTCTTTTGACACCTTCTCTCCTATCACACACCAAGAATTCCTGTCACTGGTAGCGGCCAGCCGCCCGTCAGGCTCTCCAGAAGACCCATGCCCACCCACATAGCTCAAGAAAATACTAACCGCCACCTGTGCAGGCAATGTCACCCGTGCAATCCTTAACCACTCACTCACCTCAGGATCCTTCCCGAAAGCCCTAAAAACATCCTACACCAAACCCATCCTCAAAACACAGACGCTTGACCCTCTTCTTCCCCAAAACTACCGACCCATCTCCAATACGCGCTTCATCACCAAACTGATTGACCATGCGGCCTACAAACAGCTCTGACAACTCGCTGAATCCAATAACCTCCTAGATCCAGCACAATCAGGTTTCCGACCACTAAGGGGAACAGAAGCCTCCCTAGTCTTCATCTGGGATGACCTAAAAAGAACAGCTGACGCAGACGGTGCATGATTCTCATCCTGCTAGACCTCTCAGCAGCTTTCGATACTATCGATCACATGATTCTCTTAGACAGATTAAAAAGTCTAGAAATCACCAGCACAGCCCTCTCGTGGATCTCCTTCTTCCATCTCTAACGGGTCCCAAATCATACACCTTGACCAATTCACATCCATATCACGTCCAATTTGCAAAGGGGTTCCCCAAGGAGCATCCACGTCACCGCTAATTTTCAATTTCTACGAACAACCCATCCCCGGAATCATCTGTTCATACAACCTTACCTGCTACAACTACGCAGATGATACCCAGAACATCCTCAAAATCCCAATTCCGAAGGACCCGGCCACTCGGACCCGTCGTCATGCCTCTCCGATTTTGATCACTAGATGACGACCAACCATCCCATCCTCAACCCTGGGAAAACCGAAATCCTGCTTTGCGGGAAAACTTCTCTCATTCCCCAACCAATCCCATGGCCCGACTCACTAGGACAAGCACCAGCACCCTATAACGTGGTCAAAAATCTTGGATGCCAACTAGACTCAGATCTATCCCTCACCCAACACACCACCAGTGCATACAAGACCTGTTTCTTTCACTTGCGTATCCTCAGGAGGATTTTCCCCTACCTCACCTATCCCCACTGTTTCTCGGCCATCAACTCCATCATCCTCTCACGCCTTGACTACGCAAACAGCCTCTACCTAGGAGCCCCTGCATACCAACTACGGAAACTCCAAAGAATCCAAAATGTGGCAGCACGCCCTCTCATCAACCTGCCCACCAGGGAGCACATCAGCCCTACCCTTAGAGTACTCCACTGGCTCCCTATTGTTCGGCGCACCACCTTCAAAGCCATGTGCATCACCCATCGCGCAATCCACAACACAGGCCCTGAATTATTGCAAGACAAAACCGTCCCTTACCAACCATCCAGGAACCTCAGATCTCAACGCATTTCGCCTAGTGATCCCACCGCACAACTTGACAAAATTTGGCGGCTCCTCCTTCTCTGTCCAAGTGCCAATTATCTGGAATTCCATCCCCCTACACATTTGCAAGTTCGAAAACCACCTGATATTGAGGTTAAAACCTGACTCTTCCCAATACTCTAAGCCACTCCACCCTTGAATATACCATTAATAAAATCCACTGCTTCGATCATACTTCAGGGGCCGGCAGCTCTCGCAGGGGTTTCACCTGACAAACCACCACCTAACGCTCAGCAACACTGCCTGCTTACTAGAACTCAAGGTACTCCAGCAGCTTTCGTTGTGGCATTCCTGATCCACCATCCCCCTCCCGCAACAACATTCCAACCTTTCAAGCATGCGAACTAAGCCAGCAGCCTTCGCTGGGGCTACTCTTGCATCATACTCTCCCCTACCCTGCCCACCAGACCACATGAGAGACATATTACATGATGTTAAGATGGATTTCGGAACTCTGACCTGGGGGGCAGAAGTTCAGAAGGCCAGCCTAGTTTCTTGGAACAGGCTAACCTCTGGACAAGCCAGACCAATCAACGTAGCTATGGCGGCAGTAAAGACTAAGGGCCTCATTACACGTTATGCGGTAAACCATGGTGCTAATAGCACCATGGTTGCCGCCGGTACCATACCGGTACCACCATGGAGAAAAGGGGAATTACCACCCCATTCCAAGGTTGGCGGGGCGGTAATTGCCCCTTTCTCCAAGGCCCTTCCCCATTCCCATTTTTACCCGATAGGGCTCAATGGGAATGGGGAAGGAGCTAATTGCGGTACCGTAATTAGCACCAAGGTCCCTTTGCGGGTCCCAACTTTAACGGCTGGTCTACACCAGCCGTTAAGGTTGGGTCCCGCAAAGGGACCTCGTAGTAAGGCGGTAAGGGTTTACCGGTACCGGTGCCCTTACCGGTACCGGTAAACCCTTACCCCCTACCGTGTAATGAGGCCCCTAAGTCTCAAGAGGGGTGAGGGTGACTGAAAGACAATGAGCACACAGAGTAAGGACAGTTACAAAATACTCCCAGACAGGTGTTATATCAAAAATATAAACACATTTATCACAAGGCCTTTGTGACTCAGACTATAGCGAAAGAATCACAACAATACTAAGTAAACCAACCCAACACAATCAATACAAGACCATTGGGGTCTAAAGGGTTACAGGCACGAAATATGTCGACAACCTAGATGGGAAGGAAACAGGCAGTGCAGGTAGTCTTTAGGCCCCTTCGACATCAGCAATACACCTAACTAAGAGGCAGTCCAAGCCCTAAGAAGAGAGGAGCATTGTGCTCAAAAGTACCTGCAATGCAAGTGCACTGGGTTGTTCCAATGGGCAAAACAGGGTTTCTTCAAGGGTTCTCTAGCGGCTCAGGAAGGTGGATCAGGCGATGAAGAATAAGTTCCCACTATTCAGGGAGGACCTCCACTTGAAGGCAGAGGCAGTTCCAGAGTGCGGGATGGAGTTGCTAGTTCGCACTAGCAGTGGAAAGGAGAGGGACCCTCGGGGGCCACTCGTGTGTAAAAAAGGGCCCTGGTGCTAGGGGTCACCGGTTAGTGTTCCAAGTACTCACCGGTCACAGGCGCTCTTGGACCCAAACTTCGCCAGTTCAGTCCACTTCGCTTGCAGGTTCGAACGCGACAAAAAGGATGTCTCTGCGGCTTTCAGTTCCTGAGATACAGTGATAATTCCCAAACGGGACAGTGGCAATTTCTCTGCTCCGGGTGGATGAATCGACCTGGTTTCACTGCAGCAGGGTTCAGGGGCAAGATGGTCACAAACACAGCACACTTGCGAGGGTCGTTGCTGCAGCAGGGCAACACGGTAACCGCGAATGCTCCGGTCCTGGTGCACTCGTCTCACTTCAGACCTTGGAACGCCAAGTGTATGAAATTCGGTGCGAGGGTGCCGTGGACACAGAGCTAGCAGTATACCAAGTTTCGAGGGCCTCCTCGAAACGGTGACGGTGACAGAGCAAAGCAAATGGGTAAGCTGGTCAGTCCACTGGTTGGCCCAGGGACACTTCTGAGAAAGCTTACTTGCAGGTTTTGATGAAGGTGCCGAGAATAGTTGGTCGCACTATTCCAATGGGTCGAAGCGTCTTCGCAGACCTTCTAGGACGACCAGATGCAGAGGGGTCCCACGGGACGACAGCGGGCTCAGGGTGCCAAACCTTCCAGCGGGTCCCCAGCGGTTCCTCGACTCAGCTTTGTAGTTTCAGGATACTTGGATCATATCCTTCGTTCAGTGAGAACTCCAGTGATCAACATGGTGTGGGTGTTTTTGGCCTCCTCTTATCCAAAGTTCCCTTCGTGCCAAAACAGTGCGGACCCAATGGGAAATCTGCTCACAAACACACACTCCATACATGGACCAATCACAGACCACGGTGGTCCCAGTCATTCAGGGAACTGCATAGACTCTGACACCCAGGATGTGTATTAGACTCAGGCAGTCCAGCCCACATCCTGGAGGCACACACACAAGGCATGCAGAAGCCTGCGAAAGCATGGTTTCTCGCGGGAAAATGCATGACCAAATAAGGACTGACCCGGGTCGACAACACCTGGAGAAGGTGAAGGGTCAAGATGGCCAAAGGACAGGTCAAAGAACCTCATGGCATTGCCATTTTGGAACCAGGCCACCTATTCGTGCCAAACGTGGTTAACATGGCAGGAAAGGGTTAAAAATAATGCGAAACGATAGCTGCCACCAACCCTGTCCACGACACATCTGCACATCTCACAAAAAGTCCATCGGGGGTTTCTAGGTCCTTTGAAAAATGACTACAGACCCAAGTACACTGTACTGGAAGGTACATTGTGTACTTGTCACATGTTGCACAAAAGTTGAAACATGGGAAAAGGACTAAGGGAAACAAAGTCTCCCAGTACTGACTGTCTTAAGGGCATGTCAGTTTCCCCATTAAAAGTGAGCGAAAGCCCAGAGGAGTGCAGCTGAAGGCTGTGCTTCTCTGGCAAAGTCAGTCTATGTGTCTAAACAGCAGCAACAAGTTTGAGGGTGTACACATGGAGGGAAAATTACATACAATTATGAAATCTTTCCTAACAGAAGAGATAAGTGCCCCCCCCACTAACCTATTCCCGAAAACCAGGCTCAACAAACCAGCGATGACTGTCCATTATGGACACCTACTATACAAGAGGCTGAAAACCCACGGCCGATGGTGTGGCCCTTCCTTTAATGGTACAGGATTCACAGTTCCTGCTGCAGATTCTCAAGGCACAGTACTCAAATCGAATCGTTGGAAGTGGGACTCCCACTCACCAAACGAGACGCTCAACTCTAGCTGTCCTTTGCCCGTATCCAAATATGCACTGTTGGGTGCGGGCCCCTCTCCCACTGGGCAGGTCTCTGGTATCTGGCTGCGCTTGGTGCTTCAGTGTGCGGTGAGGTGTAGGCCTGTATCCAAATATGCACTGTTGGGTGTGGGTCTCTCTGCCACTGGGAAGGAATCTAGTATCTGGCTGTGGTTAGCCTTTTACTCACGCAGTACTGGTAGGCATCTCTCGCACTATACAGGACTCTCAAATTCCAGGTGTATCCTCCATCACGGCTAAATATATGCGGATACCTACCACATTATGAAAGCCACCCCCCCCCTGGTAGACCTGGAACAACACCACAGCCTAGGTACGTATCTCTCACACCACTAGCGTGGGCATGGCAGCAGGCACGGCTAAGCATCCATGCATGATAGAACATGCCTACGGCTAAGCACATCCGGTCTAGTGCACACATAGCCGTCCAGACTGAAACATCTGACGTACCTCAACACCTCTGCCACTAGCATACGGCGACCACCACCCGAAAGGAATTTGGTATAGCCGGCCACATATAGACTCTCTAAACAATAGCAAACTAACCCCCACCAGTACCCACCCATGTGTCTGTCCTCTCTTGGGCTGCTTAGTCGCGCCTTGCCAGCCACCCAAGTCATAGAACGGCACCATGCACACACGCATCTCCTAAACTAAACCGCCTAGAACTTTCAAACCACACCGACTACGGCCACCAAGGGCGTTCAACCGAGGAAAAAAGCACATTGAGGCCACACAAGTGGGGAAAGAGAGCTATATAAATATACAATACAACACAATCTCACCTACTTTCCTGGCAGAGGCGATAGCCACGAGGAAAGCTGCCTTCTACTAAAGGTACTTGAGAGAGCAGATCCGCAACCACTGGTAAATTGACTAGAGGTGACGTTGACAGGCTGGGAAAGTATGGGTACCAAATCTACCTCGGGCACGCCAGGGCGACGAGGATCATCTTGCACCAGCACTGTTTGAGTTGGCTGATTGCTGGTAGTAGCAGAGGCAACGTCAGGAATGTGTACAGCAACAGACCTTCCCACAGGAAGGGGAACGCGTCCCCCATGCTCCCCGGTTGGTGGAACCTACTGGCGAATCTCCGGTACTTGGTGTTCACCGCCGTCGCAAAGAGATCGATCTGGGGCCTGCCCCACCTGAGGAAAAAGGTTGTCCACTTGGTCCTGCCGAAGTTCCCACTCGTGGCAAGAGCACAGCTCCCTGCTGAGAGAGAGTCGCAACAGTTTTTTGACTCCGACTAGGTGAAACGGAATGAGAAACATCCCCTGGGCAATGGCAAAGAGTCAGTGTCTTTCTGTCTGTGTCTGGTGCCCCCCTTCTTCCTAATGTAAAACATTGTGGTGGTATTGTCCATGAAGACCCACACCACTTTGCCCTTGAGGGACGGAAGAAATTACTTGAGGGCCCAAAACACTGTCCGTAGTTCCAGGACGTTGATGTGTAGCTTCTTCCCCTCCGGTAGCCACAGGCCTCTGGCATGGAGACATCCGGTGTGGGCTACCCAGCCCTCCAGGAAAGCGTCCGCCGTGACCGTCTCCAGGTACGGCGGCCTCTGGAAGTCTGTGACCCCGGCGATGTTGGCACGCATGCCCCACCATTTTATTGCTTGACGGAACTCCTCGTCGAGCACAATCCTGCCCTTGAAGCTTCCGGACACCTGGATCCAGCGGGCGTTTAGGAATTCCTGGAGGGGTTGCATCAGCAACCTGCAGAGCCTGATCAGGTAGTTACATGACATCATGCCGAGCAGCGACTTGACCATCCGCACCGTGGTGATCTTCTGTGCTAACAGTTGTTGCACCTTGCCCAAAATGGCCACTATTCTTTCTTCCGAGGGGACCGCCAGGCAGGACACTGTGTTGAGACTGGACCCCAGGAACAGCGCATCCTGCGATGGAATCAAGCAGGACTTTGGATAGTTCACCGAGAACCCCAGATCAGTCAGCAGCCAGAGGGTCCTCTCTGTGTGATCAACAGCGATGTCCCTTGACTTGGCATGGATGAGCCAGTCGTCGAGGTATGGGTACACATATATTCCCTGTAGGTGCATAAGGGCCGCCAACGGTGCCAAGCACTTCGTAAAGACTCTGGGTGCGCCAACTTCAATCTGAAGGGGAGAGCCTTGAACTGGTAGTGTCTCCCCTGTACAATGCTGCGCAGGAACTTGCGATGTCTTTCGTGAATAGGGACGTGGAAGTACGTGTTCTCTAGATCGAGCGACGACAGGAAGCCCCCCCCCCCTCCAGTTGGCCGAGCGCATGCTGCAACGTGACCATCCTGAATATTTGGGAATTTATGTACTTTTTGAGTCGTCGTAAATCGAGTATGGGTCTCCAGCACCCAGTCTTCTTACTTACTAAGAAGTATTGGGAGTAAACTCTGGAGACGCTTTGGAACTAGCTCCATCGCCCCCCTTTTTAACATGGCCTGAACCTCCAGCCTCCAGCCACAGCTGAGGGATGTGTTGTTCCTGCTGGGCTACCAGTGGTATCCGCAGACACTTTTGCTGAAACTCCAAAGTGTGTCCGTGAGTTAGAGCGTCCAGCACCCATCGATCGGTGGAGATGTTTTCCCACACGCTGACGAAGTTCGCCAGCCGGCATCCCACTGGGGTGCAGGGTTGGGGGCCCGACGTCTTGCCCGGTTCAGTCCTGCTTGGAGGCCTGTGCACCACCTTTGAAGCCTTGACAATGGCGGCCACCTCCGAAGGCCTTGGAACGACCCCTGTAAGCTTCCAGGGTCGTGGAATGGGAGGGTTTGCGGAAAGAGGACGAGCCTCTCCCGAAACCTTTCGATGATCTGCCTGACTTCCCGTCTGATGAACGAAAGGACAGACAGTGCTGTTGCAGCGTGCCCATGGCATGGGCTGTCTCTGTGTCAGCCTTGATGGCCTTAAGGGCATCAGGTATTAATATCCCCAACAAAAATATTGCCGTAAATATGGCCGTTTGGTTCGCCATAGGCGATATTTTTATTGGGGATATTATGTGGGAGCGGGGATTGCGGGCGTGTCCCCCGCACATTAAAAAATGATGCTGGGGTGGCGGGGGTGTCCCCGCAGGGTCCATTGTGCATTTCGCCACAAAAATATGGTGATATTTTTGTATCGCAATATTTTTGCGGCGGAATTATCACATGGAACCAGCCTGAAGAGACTCATCGACGACCTTTCCACCGGCATGTCCAGGACCCTCGTCTGGACTTCCTGCCTAAAGTTGGTGGCCTTCAACCAGCCACGATGATGGAGGCAAACCCTGTTGCTCATCTGGCGGAACCCCGTGTCTGCAATGTACAGGGCCACGGTGATGGAGTGGTCTGACGCCACCTCGCCCTCCGGAAGAATCTCCATCACCTCAACCCGGTTGTCCCTGGGAGGAATTCCAGTAGAGGGGCCATCTTGTACCATAACCCGTGGTCATTCCTGGCCAGAATCGCCAAGGCGTTAGCCACCTTGACCGTCGTAGCCGCCGGGTAGATGACCTTTGTACCCACGGCGTCCAACTTCTTCCCCTCGCTGTGCAGGGGAACAAAGGCTATGGATGACTTGTTGGATGACTTCTTTCACGCAGCCGCCGAGACCACTGAGTCCGGTGATGGCTGTGACTGCAGACACTTGGGTATTTCTTCTCTAGCCGGTCTCTTTTCCCCGGGGCTGAGGCAGGGTTCTTAGCAGCGCCAGGCCTCATCCCAGACGTCGTCCAGGAGGGGAACCGCCAGAATGGTCTTCCTTTTCACCTCCCGGGGTTGATAAAGGAAGCTCTCCTATGTTTCCTCTGGCGTGAGCTGCAAGAGTTCCGATGCGCGGGCGACCATGGAGTGGAAGGAGCCCACTTCGTCCGGGGAAGAAGCCTGTGGAGGCGGAGAGATGTCTGTGTCTCTCATCACTGCATCTGCCTCTGTATTCCTAGGGGGACGGGGGCACATGTGGCAGCTGTTGAGGCGGTGTAGGGTGCAGCTTCCTTTTCTTCAGCGTTGGTGGCCCGGGTGTCAACAGGGACAGCAGTGCCGTCGGCATCCTATTCTGTATCTCCGACACCAGCAGGTGGAGACTCGAAAGAATGTCCTGCGACAAATCTCTGGGAGATCTCGGGAGAGGAGAAGGCTCGCTGGGCCCAGCGCATATGTCGCCCCCCCCCCCCCCTGGCGACGACTACCTCCTTCGACGTTGTCGTCGTCATCCCAAACGTCTTCTGGGATCGTGTGGACGGAACCCATATCCTCTTCTTCAGAAGAAATATCTGTGCCCTGTAGCACTTCCACCCCACCCCCCCTTTTTGTGTCCTGAGGGGTCCGTCTCGGGCTTAGGGACGGCATCCTCTTTTCCAGAGTCTTTTCCACTGTTTCGGCAAAAACTTGCCGCCTGGGAGGAACAGTCACTCTTGCTGCTGTCGGGGCACCCTGGACCAGGTTAGCCCCTTTCACCTTTGAAAGGGCGGTCACCACAAACTCGATGGTTGAGGATGATTTAGCTTGGATCACCTGGGCCTTCACGGGCAGGTCAGACACCTTACCCTGCAGCCTGTCCTTCTCCGGCTTCTCCCACAGCTTCCCAGGGGTGCCGACTTCCTCTTCGACGAAGAACTGGACCGATGGCTGTAGATTATGGCCGATGGAGAGGATGAGCGCACCCTGCTCATCGCAGGAAACGCTTGTGCCGCGACCCTGACGGAAACAGACTCGTGGTGCTTGGCCTTGTCTTGGGCCCCCACAGATGGAAGACTTAGAAGCCTGCTCTGACTGGCTGGATCCGGGTGAGGCATATCCCTGCGAACCACATGGGGCATAGGCCTTGGCTTTGAGCCATGCCGCCAGTGTGATGTGCTGATCCTTGATGGTGAGCTTGGTAAAGCCACGACAGATCTCACAATCCTCCTCCTTGTGTGTCGGG